>NC_141691.1:2080024210-2081224210 GCF_964263255.1 Lissotriton vulgaris
TTCATATGCCGTTCTCAACCATGGCACAACGTACTGTGACCTAGTTTTACCTTTTCATCCTGCGGCACAATATTTTGCAAATGTGTTTAACTCTTCTAACATTTGAAGTGTTGCAGATAAGAATCCGTTCAAATTCTCCCTTTTTGAATTACATTTTTCACCTGATTCCAGTGCATTCTGCATAATGGCACAGCATGTTGCAACTCCATCAGCATATTAGTTGCCAAGTGTAATCATGCCATCTGCACTATTTTGTGCTGCACATAGTACAACCGTAGGTTCGTTAGTTAATTAATGAGCAAACAAGAAGCCTAGAATTCCAGGCCTCTTCCTAGTTGGATTGCAAAAGGATGTCAATAAACCCCTTTGTGACCATAGGTGGCCAAAATTATGAACCACTCAAACCCGGAATGAAAGTTTCTGGCTCCTCCGTATATCACAAGTTTCTGGGCAAGAAATGTCGGGGAGTTGGAGTAAAGGGCCTTGTGCGTGATACATGCCAATTTAAGTTTCATTCCAGCCTCAAGAGGAAGCCAGTTCAGAGCTTTCAGGTGTGGAGAAATATGATTGAATTTCCTTAAACCTGTTAGTAGTCTGGCCGCCACATTGAGGCAGGCTTTCAGTGGGGCCAGGGAGGTCTTGGGTAAACCTGAGAGGGTAGAGCAGCCATATTCCAGTCTAGAGATGACAAATGCCTGGACTGCCATTTTTAGGTCGAGAGTGTCAAGGAAAGGTTTTAGTTTCTTTAGGTAGCTCAGGTGAAATCTGGCAGATTTGGCAATCGAGTTGATGTGGTCACGCATGTTCAAACTGCAGTCAAGGGTTATTCCAAGGGATTTGGCAGAGTCCACTATGGTTGGTGGGCAGTTTAGAGCTGTGATCTCCTTGATCCATTCCTGAATGTCAGGGTTGGTAATGGGTGGGGAGATTAGGAGAAATACCGTTTTTTTGCGTTAAGTTTGAGCTGGTTAGAAGTGAGCCATTGGACTGTCAATTTCATAGCCTCATTCAGGGAGAGAATCTCCTCAGGAGAAGAGATTTTTATGTAGATCTGGTGTCAGCATACATGTGGTAGGAGATATTTGCGGTGCGTAGTACTTCGGCTAGCGGTTCGAGGTAAATGTTGAAGAGGGTGGGGGACAGGTTTGATCCTTGGGGGACTCCAACCATGATCGGAGAGGGAGCGGACAGGTACCGTTGATTAGGAATCTCTGTGACTGGTTTTGGAGGAAGGACCTAAACCATTCAAGAACAGGGCCATCCAGTCCCATCCTGAGTTTGAGGCGTTCAAGTAGTTTTTCCTGGTTAACCGTATTGAAATCTAAGGGTAGATCTAGGAGGATTTGGAGTCAGGTTTTGCCTTGGTCAAGGGCTTGAAGTGCATAATCCACGATGTGAAGAATGGTGGTTTCAGTGCTGTGTCAGGCCTGAATCCGGATTGGAAGTCATCTAGTAGGTGGAAGTTGGTGATGTGTTGACTCAGCTGCTGTTGCACACATTTCTCCAGACGTTTAGCTAAGAGTGGGATATTAGACATAGGTCTAAAGTTGTCAGGGGAAGCAGGATCCAGCGACTATTTTTTTTAGGATGGGGAGGACTTAGCCGGCTTTCAGCGAATCTAGTATCGACCCCTGTAGAAGGGAGGTGTTAATTATTGCAGTCCAACTAGGAATGATGGATTGAGTGGCGGCAGCTAGGCAGTTGGAGGGGAGTGGGTCATTAAAGTGGTTGGTCGGGTTTAGGGAGGATAGAATTTTCAAGAAGGAGGGTTCGTCATACACTTTGAAGTTGGTCCAGTGCGCTTGGTTTTTGGGTCATGCCTGGGGGTGCAGCGTGGAGGGAGGGGCAAATCTGAAAGGGGTTGGGAGTGGGTGGCTGATCTGAATTAGTTTCCTAGGGTAGTTTGTTTGATTGTTGTTTGACCATTTTGAAAAGCTTGGCGTTCCCCAGTTCCGATGTGAAGCATTCTTTTTTTTTTTTACTTGAGGATGTTCCTATTATAGGCAGTTCTGGCCTGGCTGAGTAGTTTTAAATTTACGGCTGAGGGGTGCTGCCTCAAGTTTATTTTTGTCTGCCGGAGGGATATCCTCTCGCTGTTGAGGGACCCATTGAACCAGGGGTTTCTGTCTTTGATTTGGGTTCTTTTTAGTTTAAGCGGGGCAAGATCATCAAGAATGTTATAGTCGCGGAGTAATGTTCATTGAGGTCATTGACCGTTGTGATAAGAGGGTGGGGGGAGGTCCGACTTGCAGCGAGCCGTGATCAAGGTTCTTGGTGTCTCTAACCCAACGTTTAGGAATCACCGGTTGCGGTGCCCTTGTCTTGTGGGTGCCAGGTAATAGGCAAGTGATAGTGTGATGGTGAGACCAGTCACATGGGTCTATAGAGATAAGCTTGACTGCTGATTCCTTAGCGATGATCCAGTCTAGAATGTCGCCTTTCGAGTGTGTTGGGAGTGAGCAGGCTTGGTCGGCCAGGAGGTCTTTGATGGCGTTGACCTGAGGATCCTTGATGTTGTTCCAGTGCAGATTTAAGTCACCAAGGAAAATGTCTTTAGAGATTGAGGAACCCTTGGCTGTGATGACTTCCATGAGGTGGTCAGTGAAGGTGTCATTCATGCCTAGTGGTGGTAAAAGCTGTGCAAGCTTCACAGTTGGGTGGCGTTGCTACATATGGAAAGTGCAAGATATTTGCAGGAGTCTGTAAAATCTGCCAGGAGTTCAGTGACGAGGAGGTTAGAGTGGCAGATGCAGGCAATGCCTCCCCCTTTTTTTTTTTAGATTGCCTGTCCAACCTTGCGATTTTATAGTTGGGTCAAGACAGGGAGATGAGGATTCTTTGAGCCATGATTCGGTCAGGATTACTAAGTCAAGTTTTTGAGATCAGCGATATCGGCGTCGTGCTTAACTGCTGAGCGGCAGTTAATTAAGAGGCCAGACAAAGGGGGGTCAGAGAGAGAAACGAGAGTTGGGGCAACAGGGGTACTGGCGCGAAGTTGCTATCAACCGTACTTCTGTTGTGAAGGGTAGCTAATCTGTTGGGGTTGATCGCGCCCGTGCGGATAGCCTGTTTGACATTCATGTCAGGTGGTCTGGGGGTTACTGGTGTAGATTATAGGTGAGGAGGATGGCTAGAGTTTCCTCTACTGTGAGGTCTAGTGGACTTGGTGTTACAGGGGCAAAGTTGTAGGAGAGGAGGAGGGCTAGAATTTCCTTCTTCGAGAGGTAGCACAGCTGTTTGCGAGGACAAAGGTGTCTCAAGGATAGTGGTAGTGGGTGATGGGGCTCGGAGGGAGGGGGTGGGGTGGAGTGGAGTTCCGTGGGAGCTTGGAATTTGAGAAAGAGAGTTCTGTGAGGTGAAGGAGGTTCTTTAGTTCCAAAATGGAGTTATGGAGGCTCTGAGTTAGTTTGGCTGCTCTATGGTGCAGAGTTTTAATATCCAAATAAAAGGAAAATGCTTGTGGGCAGGAGGTCGGTGAATCACTCGCGATTCTATTGGTAAGTGCTGGTGGTATGGAAGAGGGGTTAGGTCAACTTGTGTTGTAGGCCCTTGGAAGCGTTTCAATCTCCGGGTCAGGGGGATGAGCTTGCGGGCAGGAGGCCAATGGCTTGAGATCGTTTCTGTTTGCAAGCACTGGTAGCATGGCAGTGGGGCTAGGTTTACCTGTATTGTGAACCATTGAAAAGGGGATTTGTGGGTGGCTAGGCATTCTTGGCGGGTTGGTCGGGGGATCATTAGGGCGGGTGTTTGTTACCCTGCAGGTGTCTGGCATATGAGACACAGTGTAGGTGGGGGATGAACACTAGATGAAGGAGGGGGGGCGGCTGGATCTCCTTGAGGGATGGCGGAGGGAGTGTAGGAATGGGAGGAGAAACCCTAGAGGAAATATGGGAGGCATAATCACGAGAGCCGTTTGGAGTGGAGAACGGCCTGGGTTTGGTTGTTCTGGTCCTTGCCCTTGGTGGGGGTGGGCGGGGGGTCCTTATGGAATAGAACATTTCAGGATACATTTAGCAAGCAAATGCAACAATATTTCGATTGAAAATTCTGGGTTGGTGGACTCATACTCCACTCTGTGGTGTGGTGGCGAGGGGTTACTTGCAGGCCGCAATAGGGGGTATAAAGAAGGAGAGCCACTTTAAGTGCTACACCCTAGAACAAAAGATAGTGCAGCTAGAACTACACACCAAAGGTAGCGAAGTAAACACCGGTGAGCAGCACCATTCAATACGCCTCAAACAAAGGAACTTCAGGATTTGGAGGAGGAAATGGCCCAACATCACGCAGTGGCAGCACAGAGGCGACTGAACAACCTGGGGGATAAGACCAATAAACGTATTGCATGGCTTGAATGGAGAGACAATGAGAGAAACTGGGTCGCTGAGATTCGTACAACTGACTGTGCAAAGCGGGGATCAGGAGCGGACATAGCAGAGGCATTTGTGACCTATTATGAACTGCTGTATCAATCAAGGACAGACAAATCTGGGGATGACAGTAGAGAATTAGCGAAAACACGGAGGACATTGATGGCAACTTAACAAAAGCAGAGGTGGAAATGGCCATAAAAGATCTACAATCCGGGAAGGTAGCCGGGCCAAACGGACTACCTGCAGAACTCTTCAAATGTGTAGCCACAAAGGTGGCACAGCCAATGCTTGACATGTTCCAGGCGGCGCTGGAAGAAGGGCGCCTGCCTGAGGACTTGAGGCTAGCTACAATTTTAGTCATGGACAGGAAAGGCAAACCCGTGAATGCCTGAAGTTCATAATAGCTCATATCCCTTCTCAGTTACAAAATAAAGGTAACTGCTAAAGTACTGGCCACCTGACTTATACCCATAATCTCCACTTTAATACACCATCACCAATCCGGGTTTATGCCCCACAGAAGTACCGGACTTATTCTTAGGTGACTATACGGGGTTATCCACCCCACTGCGGCACATATCAACCCTCATGCACCTAGAAGCCCGCATGGCGTTCAACAGTATCGAATAGCCCTATCTGAACGTTGTGCTGCTCAAGCTGGCCTCGGACAGCGCTTCTGCACCTAGGTTTGACTGCTGTACCAGTATCCGAAGGCCCAGGTGCGCATTAACGGGTCGGCATTGAGAATGTTCACACTCCACTCAATCAATCAATCAATCACGGCATTTGTATAGTGAGCTACTCACCCGGGAGGGTCTCAAGGCGCTGGGGGAGGGGGTAAGTTACTGCTCGAACAGCCAGGTCTTGAGCTGCTTCCTGAAGGAGAGATGGTCCTGGGTTCGCCGAAGGTGGGTGGGGAGGGAGTTCCAAGTCTTGGCTGCCAGGTAGGCGAAGGATCTTCCTCCGGCGGTGGCTCTGCGGATGCGTGGCACGGTGGCGAGGGCGTGGCTGGTCGATCGTAGCTGGCGGGTGGGCGTGTAGAAGGTCATGCGGTCGTTGAGGTACTTGGGGCCCAGGTCGTGGAGGGCCTTGTGTGCGTGGGTGAAGAGTCTGAACGTGATTCTCTTGCTGACGGGGAGCCAGTGCAGGTCTCTCAGGTGTCCGGTGATGTGGCTGTGTCGGGGGATTTTCAGGATGAGTCGTGCGGAGGCGTTCTGGATGCGTTGGAGTCTTTTTTGAAGTTTGGCTGTGGTTCCGGCGTAGAGGGTGTTCCCGTAGTCTAATCGGCTGGTGACGAGTGCCTGGGTGACGGTCTTCCTGGTTTCAGTGGGGATCCATCTGAAGATCTTGCGGAGCATGCGCAGGGTGTTGAAGCACGATGACGAGCCGGCGTTGACTTGTCTGGTCATCGACAGGGAGGAGTCCAGGATGAAGCCCAGGTTTCGTGCGTGGTCCATAGGCTTGGGAGCGGTGCCCTGGGCCGGGGGCCACCAGGAGTCATCTCAGGCGGAGGGTGATGATTCCAGGATGAGGACTTCCGTCTTGTCTGAGTTCAGTTTAAGGCGGCTGTTCTTCATCCAGTCGGCGACGTCTTTCATCCCTTCGTGTGGGCTGGCTCTGGCGGTGGTGGGGTCGTTGGTGAGGGAGAGGATCAGCTGGGTGTCGTCGGCGTATGAGATGATGTTGAGGTTGTGTTGGCGTGCGATGGCAGCGAGGGGGCTCATGTAGACGTTGAAGAGGGTTGGGCTGAGTGAAGATCCTTGTGGTACGCCGCAGATGACTTCGGTGGCTTCGGATCTCAACGTGGGGAGGCGGACTCTCTGGGTTCTTCCGGCGAAGAACAAGATGATCCACTCTAGTGCTTTCTCTCGGATTCCGATGTTGCTGAGGTGTTTCACTAGGGTGCGGTGGCAGACAGTGTCGAACATTGCAGAGAGGTCCAGGAGGATGAGGGCCGCTGTTTCCCCATTGTCGATCAGGGTTCTGATGTCGGTGGCTGCGATTAGGGCGGTCTCGGTGCTGTGGTTGGCCTGAAACCCGGACTGTGAGGGGTCGAGGGAACCGTTCGTCTTGAGGAAGGTGGCGAGCTGTCTGTTGACGGTCTTCTCGATGACTTTGGCCGGAAAAGGAAGGAGCGAGATGGGACGGTAGTTCTTGAGGTCGGTGTGGTCCGCTGTTGGTTTCTTCAGGAGGGCGGTAAGCTCGGCGTGCTTCCAGCTCTCCGGGAAGGTGGCGGTGTGGAAGGAGGAGTTGATGATGTCCCGGAGATGGGGTGCGATGACGGAATCAGCCTTGTTGAAGACGTGGTGGGGCAGGGGTCGGTTGGTGATCCAGAGTGGATGGAGTTCATCGTGCGGGTGGTGTCTTCGGTGCTGATCGGGGTCCAGTTGCAGAGGGTGGTGGACTGTGCGTCGAAGCTGTTGTGTATGTCAGCGATCTTGCGGTGGAAGAACGAGACGAGTGAGTTGCAGAGGTCTTGTGAGGGAGTGATGTCGTTGTTTCCGGCGCTGGGGTTGGAGAACTCTTTGACGAGGCTGAAGAGTTCCTTGCTGTCGTGGGCGTTGTTGTCCAGTCGTTCTTTGAGTGCTGACTTCTTGGTGGCGCGGATCAGCTGATGGTGTTTGCGGGTGGCGTGCTTGAGGGTGGCCCTCTTGTCTGTGGTCTGGTCGAGCCGCCAGGCATTCTCGCAGGTGCGGCAGTTCTTCTTGGATTCCTTGAGTTCATCGGTGAACCAAGGGGTTTTCTTGCTGCTGGGTCTGCTGGGAGGGTTCTTTAGTGGGGCATGCAACAGGGATGCCTGCTATCTCCAATACTGTTCGATCTGGCACTGGAGCCATTGGCAGCATGGATCCGACGGAACTCCTTGATGGGTATAGACATCGGCGGGGGTGGGAAGAGCGCATATCGCTGTACACAGACGACATGCTGCTCTACTCGCACAAACCCAAGCAAACTTTTCATAAATTAATAAATATACTCCTACTCTTGGTACCAGATAAATTGGGATACATCTCTCATTTTCACGCTCGCTGGCACTCTCCCATCACTCACGACTGACTGCGCAGCCCTAGCGCACCAAGACAAATTCTAATACCTGGGCCTTTGGATCACGAAATCAGCTGAGGAATTCCTAAGCCTCAATATATATCCACAACTAATAAGGCTGCTTGGCGACATAAAGCACTGGCGAAACCTACTGATCTGCCTAATGGGAAGAGCAACACTATTTAAGATGATGTCCCTGCCGCGATTGCTCTATGTCCTACAAAACACCCACTACAGAATCCCAGATTCCTTTTTTTAGAACAATAGAGGGAGAACAACACAATCTCTTATGGGAAGGAGGCAGACCCCGAATAGCACTAGGCAACCTACAGCGCGTAATGTACGACTGTGGCCTAGCGGTTCCGGACATTCGGAGCTACTATCTAGCATCCCAGTTGATTAATATTAATGGATTGGTTTTTGAGCCAGAGTCGGACCCGGCGTACAGGATAGAACACGCGAATGATAGCGGCGGACACTCCGTGACCCTCTACGGGAAACAGCTGGGGAACTCACTACCACCACACACACACATGATCATAGGATTGTGGCGTACCACAAACAAACTGCTGGGGTGGGATTCAAGGTTGACCCAGCAGACACCACTCCGGGAGAGCGATGGGCTGGGGCACGTAGGGAGCCTGCAGGGTTTCCGATAAATGGAGTATGATTGGCTTAGACACTATTGCAGATGTATGGCGGCGTGGAAAAATGCTAACCTTTGAAAAATTCAAGAATGAATATCAATTGGCCGACACAAAACACTTTTGCTACCTTCAATTACGACACGCCATACACCACTACATATCAAAAGGAGACTACATCCCTGAGTATTCTTCCTAAGAGAACAAAGCTACTACTTGATCCCATGCTAGGCAAAGCAGCATCCCTAACCTATTGAAAAATCATGAACAACGTTCTAGACCCTCTAGTCTCCCTGAGGGCCAACTGGGAGACTGACCTGGGATTGATAGAGGATGTTGACTGGCAGGACGTACTGGGTACACAAATACCCCTTGATGCTCGTTGGCACTTATTGGACATCACAGGAGAATCAGCTGGTCAGCTCATGTGAAAACATGGCTAGCATTGGCCTCTGTGGTGGTGAAGCGCAACATAGCCAGAGTGTGGGTGGTGCAGGAAACAGGAACACTCACTAACTGGAAACATGACATGGATTGGTGTAGCCTGGCTGAAAAAGCTGTCTGTCAGAGCAGGGGATGCCCTATAAAATGGGAGAAGATATGGAGTCTGTGGGACAAGTATAGATCCCTGACAGATGTGGGCACAGTTGAGGGGGTGCAGCAGTAAAACAGTGTAACATAACTGAGGGGGCGGTGGTCCCCCTCCCCCATCTCATGATGTGTAAGATGGTATCCTTGACCCGAACTGCAGATGATGTAAAATGCGATTATTATGTGCAACAATTGGATGTTTGTCTGTTAAATAAAAAGAATTTAAAAAATATGTATTGTTTATTTTTTGGCTGCTTGTGTTTTTTGGAATGTAGAAAGAAGTAAATGCAATTTAAATTAATTAAATGTATTTGTAATTATTTTTTTACGGCTTACATTGTACGCATTGTGTATATAAAATATGACTTAAATATGTATTTAGTGTATTTTCAGTGTTTTCTATGAAATATTTCTGAGTTTAGATGGCATATGTAATTCTAATGGTTTACAACACTTTTCTTACCGTTGCATGTCATGGGAGTGGGAATAGTAGACCTAACCCCACCAAAGTCTAACACTTTCCCAACCGCTGGTTAGACTGGAGAGGTAATATACATTTAAACCCTCAGAAGTCAAGCATTTTACCCACTATTTCATTTACTGTAGTTGGAAAACATAAATCTAACCCCTCTGTACTCCTCTCTGTGGTAGTGGCATATATGGATCTCACTATAATAGTCCTCTCAAAGATTCATATTGTTGCTAAAGCTCATCAACCCGCGCCATCGTCCCAGCTCTTTAGGGTCTTGCAAGTGAGTTTCATTTTAATGAGGATGGTTACCTACCATTCTTGGAATTCACATTTGAAGAGGAAGCCTCATGCTACTAACAGGATATCCTGCTGCTGACTGCCCACCCACAAACATCTAAGCTATAATGATTTCCCTGTTGATTAATGTTTTTTTTGACCAAGGGCTATAGCTGTATGTTCAGTGTGGAGATAGTGCAAACTTTTCTGCCTCTTGACGTAATGGGCTAAGCTATTCAATTTATAGAAAGCAGTGCCAGTGGCTTGGAAATCCCAGCTATGGGCAGGAAGTTGTAGCAGAATGTCGATTCTCAAAGGTTTACTGTATAGAGAATTGTGATTTTATTCAAGACAAGGTGGCTTGCATTATGCATTAACCTTTTATTCACTATCTTCTGAGCAGCAACTTTAAAAGCTCTGTGTTTGAACACAACATCTTCATAGTGAAATAGAACCATAACTCTATGTGGTGGTTATAGACACTATTGGGTGATGTAGGCTACATATGACTAATTTTTACGATGCAGGGTGAAGGCAATGACGCAAGCGGGTGGACTGTCAGCGTGATAATTTGAATCACGAATATGTGAATCCAATGGTTTATTCTGATATTGAGATAACCTATATGTTTCTTTAGATTTTATGGTCTACTTGGATTCATATGGCTTATTCGCATACGTGCAATGTGATGGAACATTGTCTTTTGAGATTTAGATAAGATTGGTAGATGCCTCATTAATCTCCTTCTTTCTTTTTTTTTTTTTTCGTTGTACCTTACAGGGTTTAACCCTGTGACACTCATTTGGGTGACATCGTGTAGGGAACTTAGTTCAACCTATCTCTTTCTTACCTTTTCATATTTCTTTTCAAGTACGATGGTTGGTTGATTGGTGTATCCCTATTCTTAATATATGTTATGGCTTTAAGGTACTACAGAATACTGCAGATACATTCCGTTGATTATTTCACTATCTTATATATTGTTATTTGGGTTGCAGCCCTGAAGAAGTCTAATGCCCTGTACTGGCTAGACGAAACACGTGTTGGCTGTGCATTTTCTTTTGCGAATTGGAACTCTGATTTCTTTGGAATAATTAAATTTTAGATGCTGTCAACTGGAACTCCGACTACTGGAGGATACTTCTCTACTTAAATAGTGACTTTCTGAGTGCTTGGAAGAGTATTTTCTTTGTAATTTTGTCAAATTTCACCCAATTTGGGGGGATCCATGTGGGGTTGTGGTAACCGACCCTGTTCTCTTCCTTGAGCACCATCTATGGACAATTGAAGTGATACTTTTCCCTTGATTGCTGTGCGCTCGTTTTCTTTAACTGGTTACCTTTTTCTTTGCACAAACTAAGCACTGATTGAGTCTGTCTTGTGGGGCCCTGCTTATCCAGCACTCACAACATCCCCAGGCCACGCATAGCTTGTCTCCTTCATCGGGCCATTAATCTTCACAGGCTGCCCATTTGCTTTGCTCTCACGTCCTCTCCTCCATTGTCTGTGTGTTACAAATGTTTGTTATTTAAAATACAGAGAGTACGTTTTTGTTTGTAATTTACCAGGGGGGATTGCTACAACGCTTTAATTTAAACCGACCCTTTTAAACTTAACTCTTCCCTTCCCACCTTTGCCCCATCACCCTTCGACATGTCCCCAGCCATTGAAACAAGTATTTACAATGCAATGGGTCTCGCAATTGGGAGAATTTGAGCCATTGGCATTGTAAATGACAATGCCTTTTATTTATGAATTAGTTTTGAAAACATAAATAAAAGGCATTGTCATTTTCAATGCCAATAGCTTAAACTTGCGTAAATGCGAGACCTAGTGTATTGCAAATGCTTGTTTTCTGATGGAAATGTTTTCTTTCAAAAGCTGCTACTAGCCCTGACATGTTTTAGGATTCAGCTTGACCTCATCTTCACGGTGCTCTGAACAGTGATATTCAGAATAAGAACATGTCATTCCTGGCTCCTGTGCCTTTGGTCACCCATCTCAACCTGCCGGGGACAGACTGTAAGTGTATTTCGTCTTGCATGCTGTTTCCGCTAACCGTGCTATACAGAGTAAAACCGAGCAAGGGGCAAACTCCTGGTAAGTTGGAAGACAGGAAAAGGAGGGCCAGGGGGATTCTTGTGGGGCCAGTCCAGAGAGGAACCCGAAAGAGCAGCACCAAAGTGTCCCATAGAAATCAACATGATTTGAGGCTGTGAAGAAATAATGCTCTTGTGTACTGTGAGTGGCTCAGAAAAGCTAAAGAAGTTTTTATCGGAGTTTCTCGTCGTTCATGTGAAACTGGCAATGCCGGCTCAGTACAACACGGGGCTCCTATTACAATTTCAGGGCTCATTTTAAATTCCCGCCCAGCCTGTCCAGAACCAACACGTATTTATTTTTTCTGTGTGTTTTGAGCACACAACATTTTGAACTTTATTGAGAACACCGCCATACCAAGGGCCACTGGATTTAAGCGAATGTGAGACCGTGGCGCTTTCCGCATAATAACAAACGTGCCGCATTTGCCACATAATCCATCATCTGAAGATTTTCGCAAAAAAATGTTACTAGCTCAAATGGTTCAAAAGTTATTAAAAATGTACCGGCTCGTGTTATTGCGCAGTGGAAGGCGTTTTGCAAAGGTTGACTGGTCACCTTTATGTTGCTTATTGCCATATTTGGGGATTAAACTAGTACTAGTGAGGTGCACCTAATAACCAGACAGTCTTAACAAGTGTAAAATGTACAAAATAATGATGCAATACTATTAAAGGATGTGATGCAATATCCTGAGTAATTAGTAATTTTTTGCCTCATAATTTACTCAACCCTGCCACATAATTTGTCCCTCTCCTGCCGCATAATTCCAGTGGCCCTGGCTATACCTTAAGTGGACAACAGATGCAATTTTCAGGCGGGCAAGCACCCATTAAAGGCACAAACTGGACCAACCACTTGTCGAATGTGCATAAACACTAAGAATAATGCACACATATATTAAGGAGGGGCACTTTGAGACAACTAACTCTTGTAGATTGCTAACAGAAGTGACGTTATCACATGGGCACCTTCTTTATATAGGAATGAGCATAGATTGTATTATGCGAGCAGGTTCTATAAATAGACCCTCAATATTGTACTGTGCATAGTTCATGTAGTTCTTTGCTTTTCCAGTGTCCATGCCCTCACGCAGTCTTTTCATCCAACTCAGCAGTATTTGCCTGTTAGTCTCAGCGCTGGGCATGGATGCGCCATTTTATCACACCATGGGGCTTACTTATTTGCAGCCCCTTGGGCCAACGGTACGTGACTCTTAGAGCCTAATTATGAGTTTGGCAGACCTCCAGACGCGTGGTGGCGCACAGGTGGGGGTTTTCGACTGCCACATTACGACCCTAGTGGTTGTGCCTACGAGGGACCGCTGACTGCCAGGGAACCACTTTTCCATGGTGGTTGCGCGTTGGTTAAGAGGCTTCTATATGCATGGCGGGACCACTGCGGTCCCGCCACTGTTTTAAAGGATCGCCCCCCAATGAAGGGAAAAAAAAGAATTATTTGGTGAGTGGATCTCATGCGGGTTTGGCAGTGTGGCGGCCGGCGTCCTAAACCACAAGCGTTTTCAGATTGGTTCGGATTTCACAGCTTGCCATTTCCTGCTGTGAGAAAATTGTGAACATCGCCTCAGTCTTTATCTAACTTCAATAGCGTCCATTGAGAACACTTCAATGGCTCCTGACGTCTGACAGCCAGTCAAACGAACGTTCTGTGGTCCTGCAGATTAAGCTATACTCATTGGGACCAGCTAAACGTACCACTACACAATTATAAGGGTTTTTTTCCTGCAAAAAATAAATGTCCTGAAGATGGTCTTATAGACATACGCTGCCAAGACCGAAACGTCGACTTCTACATCATCTCCATTTAAAATGTATCTTTCTTTGAGTAACTTGTCTATTGTTTTGTTTTCAGTTGCTCTTTCTTTATACCAGGAGTTGATGTTTGTTATGAACTGTTTTGTTGAAACTGACCTGAACATCTGTTCATGGCCCTTTGCATTTGATTGAATCTCTATCTATATATCCCCATGAATTTGTTTTAATTTATTGAATTTTGAAATACATTTTTTTGAATACAAGTAGGATTCTCCGTGTGCTTTTTTAATTTGTCCTATGTATACCATTGGTTGCTGTTGTCCTGTTGGACACATTTGAGTTTGATCCCATGACTTACTCACTGATTTGAATTCGATAATTTAGTTTAGTTATATTCTGCATTACTCAAGGGGCCACCCTGAAACATAAATATATACATATCAATGGTGCTAGTAAGTTTTATATCCCTCCCCAAGGGGCCTTTTAAATTGGACCGATCCACCCCTGGGGAGGGCAGACAATGGCTAGATGTATTAGAAAAAATTGGAGGGGCGATCCTTGCCCAAGGGATCACCCCCATGCACAAACATTATAAATCCCTGGTGCTAGTGGTGTGTTCTGCCCCCCCCTGCCCCCAGGGGGCAGATGGGCCTCAAAATTGGCCCAATCTATCTCCAGGGGGGTAGAAAAAAGCTAACAGAAATCATCCCCATAGGAAGCGACCCTTGCCCAAGGGGTCACTTCCATTTCCTAAAAAAAAAATCCCTGGTTCTAGTGGGTTTTCTACCCCCCTGGGGGACATATTGACCTTGAAATGAGTCCGATCCACCCCCGGGATGGGGAACACGCCCACAAGTATAAAAAAAATTTGGGCAATCCTTGTCCAAGAGATCGCTCCAAGTACACAAATAAAAAAAATCCCTGGTGCCTCGTGGGGACATTCCTGCTGCACGATCGCGACCCCATGCGCGATCATGCAGCAGGAATGTCCCGCAAAGAGGCATCAGGGGAGAGGAAAAACTCTTTTCTCTCCCCTGATGCCTCTGTGCACTTGTAAATACCCCCCTTTACCCCCTCCCTGGAGCAGGAAACACCTACCTCCTTCTCTGGACGCTTGAAAGCAAATGGCTTGACTTCATGGGATTGCTAAAGGAGGACGAGGGTCTTCCACTGCCATCCCTGTTTGTGGGAGTTTAATTGGCTGCCCATGGGAGGGAGCACCAGCGCTTCCCCCATGGGTGGGCGCCATGATAGAACAGTTCCAATATGAGCACACGCCCACCGTGGCTCATGACGTGACCGTTCAGTCATGAGCACCGAACAGGTTAAGTTTGGGAACTATCTCCCATCAAAATCGAAGCATTGTCTATGCGCGTCTAAACATTGTGCTCAAATTCCTTCAGAAACAGATCTCTTGATCCTAATGATGTCAATAGGCATACACTGGAAAAGTGGTTTTGATGCATGAGGACAAGTGCGAGATAGAGCGCACTGAAACGAGAGTTGGAAACGCGCTTAAGCACGTTACATTTGAATCGCTAAATGGTAACTCAAAATATTTTACTGTTATATTTCTGAAACTCATTTATGAAATTTTAAGTTCGCAAACCTACAGAGGCTCAATAAAATGTGTTTTTTTCCTCATAATGACTTATTTTAACGTTGTAAAATATTAAATTAATTCTCACCACAAAACAATTCATCCTTCCTTATTAAATAAATCCACTGCTTACCTGAAAATTGAGTACATATGAAAAACACAGTTCTATAAATGACTTACAATCTCTAATTAAACACACATGTAATCATAAATTAGAAAAACCCAATACTTATCTGCTTTATTACAGGGTGCACCATCACAAGTAGAATGACAGCATTTGTGTAGTGATCGCAGCACACACTATTTTTCTTAGGTCACTGAACCATGAATGACACAAGGAGCGGAATGAAATATCATTGTTTTTTTCCCCCTTTTCCTTAGGTTTTGCTAGTCGCAGAAACTTAAGATACTTTTGCTGTAGGTACATATTAGCCTGCATTAAATTTCACTTTTCTGTAAAATATTACGGATTTTGAATGGAGAAACGTGAGTAAGGTGGGGATTTGTGCACCCCGTCCTGAAGAAGGAGTTCTTCTCCGAAACATGTTGACGCACACATGAGGTGATGTACATTGCATTACAAAAACACCTCTAAACTCACCCTTTTAACAGTATCAGCCCGGGGGCCCATTACATTTTTTTAGTTCACCCCACGAGCCAGGTCCTTTTTTCAAATTATCACTCACTTTAAAACCCCACCACTCACTCACATTTACAAACAACTCTCACACGCACCACACATAGTCATTGAAACCAGTGCTCCCACGTAGTTGTAGGTAGCAGCACGCCGCATCCTGTAGAGGGGTGCAAAGACCCCATTGAACAAGCATGACACCAAGGGTCCTTTTGGTGTGTGAGGGGTATTTTAAAAACACTACGGGGCAGATTTATGTTAACTGGCGCATCCCCAGGGATGCACCAGTTAATGTGCGCCACAGTGCGCCACAGCTCCGCCACCCATGGTGCGCCGCATTTATAATGCGGCGCACCATGGTGCAAAAACGGCACAGATGCATGACGCATCTGTACCGGAAAGGTGGCGCATTGCTGGAGTTGCGTCGCAAGCGCGACGCAGCTCCAGCAAGGCTAGGGGGTGCCCCATCTTCACAATGGTCAAGACCTACGCCTGCTTCAAGCAGGCGCAGGGTTTTGACGCAGCATTGGCCTGAAAGTGACTGAGTGAATTCTCATAGATTTCACTCAGCCACTTTCAGGAGGCGTTCCTGCGCAGGAACGCCCCCCCTGCGCAGGAACGCCTCCTTATGGCGCAGGGCTTTATAACGTGACGCATCTCCTAGATGCGTCACGTTGTAAATAGGGCGCATTGTTTGCGCCGCCGTTGCGTCAAATAAAGTGAGGCAATTGCGGTGCAAAGAGGCAAAAGGGCATCATAAATCTGCCCCTACGTGCTCCCCACCACTGTAGGGAACACTTTTTACCCACTGGTGGATTCTTTTTGTTTGTTTACAATCTGTTGGGTAACCGGTTACACCACTTCTCTCACAGCACCTATGGCAATAGTCTGAATCGGACACTCTCGGCTAGGGACATGACATGGTGATTGTGACTAAGTATTCTTCCACCACTGAATCCCTACCCAAAACTTTCTGACGTTCCAAATATGAAACAACTATAGACTTCTTTCTGATCTCAAACCACCTCAATGAGATCTGTACCCAGGCGGATGCCCAATTTACATCTTTTAGTGATCATGCCAGTTTAACTTGTGAGATCGCTCTGCCACTAGAGAACTGCCTAGACAGCGGGGAATAGCTCCACCCTTAATTGCAAGGAGAAATGGATATCAATTAAAGTGGGCCCAAATTGATAGCGCTAACATTCTTTCTCAAATGGTCAGTAATGTGCTAGGCAGTATAGAAACATTTCTGGATCTAAATAGCTCCCCCAGTGTAACAATATTAGGCTTTACAAGTCTATTGGATAATATAAAAAAAGCATTGACACAGTATAAGCCTATTAGACCCAAAAAGGCCAATGGCTGGTTCGAGTCCCCCTGCACAAAATCCAGAAAGGCCCTAGTAACAACATTAACAACCCAGGGATGCAACACTAATCGCCTCCTTACGTAGGGACTATAAATCAGTACGAAAATCTAGGGGGAGATTAAGGAGGGAGGAGATCTGGGCCAGTTTAGAGGAGGCCCAGAATCAGGGAACAGCAAAGAGTTTTGGGACATAATTAATGCTCCCTACTTTAAGACCCAAGGAGACCCTGTCTTAGACTCACACATTATTGAAGATGATTGGGTGGCACACTGCTCAAGCATTTTTTCCTTCGCCTCTTCTCACCCCAGTCCTCCCATCGCAGTAGGCCCTAATCCCCAAGTAAATCTAGTATTCACCTTGTTGGAGGTAAAGCGTAGACTAGAGGCCTGTAGCAAGGGGAAAGACCCAGGCCCGGATGGGTTCCCAATAGACTTTTTCCAGACGAACCAAGATCTTTGGGTACCCTTGCTGACAAATGTTTTTAACAAGATAGCGCTACTGGTCCCCCCACATTCGTGGAAGACGAGCCTAATGGTTCCAATTATTAAAAAGGGAGATAAGGGTAAATCCAAAAACTACATACCCATCTCCCTTATTGACACAACTGCCAAACTGATGGGTCGCCTTGTTTTTTAGGCTTGAATCCTGGGTGCGAGACCGGAATCTTTTAATGCAGACCCAGTATGGTTTCCAACAGGCGAAGGGCACTGTTGATCAGTGCCTGATTCTCTCTCTTTATCATGGATAAATATGTGAGGGCCAAGGGTACGAAACTATATTTAGCTTTTATGGATTCAATGGCAGCGTTTGACTGCGTTTCCCACCCGAAGCTCTGGGACATTATGTTAGAGATGGGAATGGACCAGCTCCTAATGGACTTCATTCGCCAACTGTCTTCAGATGCCTCTGCATCTGTTCCATATGGGAGAATTGGGGAGCGTACAAGCCCCTTTAAGATCCTAGGAGGGGTTAGGCAAGTTTGCGTTCTCGCACCTTTCCTATTTATACAAATGGCGTGGAAGATGCGCTGGCGGGCACATCCCTGAATGTTCCCTTATGTGATTCTTATCGGCTTCGTATCATGGCATATGCCAATGATGCCGTACTCCTCTCCAGAACGGTGTGGGTCTCCAGCGTCTGATAACCGCATATGCAGCTTTTATGAGTACGCTGGACCTAAAAGTTAACCAAACTAAGACATTTATACTGATTGCAGGGGCAGAGAAAAAAAAAAAGTACCACACTTTCATATCCACTCAAAAAAAATCGAGGTGGTAAACACATTTTCATATTTAGTGCTCCTCTTTGACAAGAATCAATCTTGGACACAGCTGGTAGAAGGAAGAGCATTGGCGATGGATAGGAGTTTAGTGGCATTAAAACCATTCACTAAGAGGTTGGGTGCCAGACCTATCGGCTCCATAAAAAAGATTTATCAGGCCAAAACAGTATCAGCTTTGGTGTATGGGTCCATGGCCCCAACTGAGCCATTACAGATAGTTGAAATTTTTGGGTTGAAATCTCTAATCTCCCTTCCACAATCTTACTCAAATTATATCTCTCACATAGAATCGGCCCTTCTTTACATTACTGACTCAATTTGCTTGGCACCTCTTATGTTGTGGTTGTCGATTTGGCGTAGGCACACAGTCCCCCTTAACCAAAGGGTAATTACAGACCTGCTCAAAATGGAGAACCACAGCAGGTGTCGATGGTTAGGCTATGTTGAGCAGGAAATTAGTGCCTCAGGCTTGTTGAATCTTTTTAAGATACCAATGACATACCAGAACTTTTCTAAGTTGAGGTTGGCCGAGATTTTCCAGCTGAGGGCCCAATATGACCGTAGAGAGAAGAATTATGGTACGCAGATGGTTCTGTTATAACAACTTGCACCCCCAATAGAGAACAGTGAGTTTTCATATTTAGCAGAATCCCGCTCTCTCATCACAAGTTTCTCCTACTGCGATGTCGCTTACATCTGATCCCGTTGATTTTGGGGTATCCAAGTAGAAGTTTTAGGCATTCTGACCAACCTCTGCGTCCTTGCGATTGTAAGTCACCACAAAATGATTTGCATTTGATATTTTACTGTAGCATGTATGGTCAAGAAAGAAAGTTGTTTATTGCGCCAGTTCTAAAAAGACATCAATTCCATTGCATTATATTTTTTTAAATCGCTCCCAAACCCGTTTTTCCGCTTTGCAGTCGCATCTTTTTCATGGCCGTGTATGTGTAAAAGAAAATATGCAGTCCAGTACTAAATTATGAGGATCTTTCATCTGGTCCCTGTTTTTACTATTCGTTAAAATGAAAAAAATATATATATGTGTATAATTTTATACCAAGCAATTTTTAACTTATGTATTTCCTAAAATTTGTTTTTATATGGAAATCCATTGTAAACCTGATTAAGGGGGGCTTGTTTAAGGAAAGAATTGTAATTGGTTGTATTTTTAAAGTTTTGTTTTATCTATATTTATGTACTTTTATGATCTGAACAAAAAAAAATGAATAAAGTTTCTAATGATTGAATGAGGAACTAAATGTTTATCTAACCACGGTGGCAGTGAAACCTAGGTGACTACGAGAAACCAAACACTGCCGCGTTCCATGTTTGAGCCGTTGCAATACATTTTGCTTCAAGGAAGCTTTTAGCAAGTATTTCATGCAAGAAAAACCTGTGTGTGAGCATTCCAGAGCGAGTAAATACAACATGCCTAAAGGGACATGAGACCCGTAACCTGGCTTAGGGTGTCCATAACAAACTCTGTCAGTAATTATACAGGAATCTAGGAAAGTCCAGAAATGGCACTTCTCTCCGGTATGTGTGACTATGAACCCACACGAGGGTCTAAAGGGTAGTACTTAAAAGGCTTAACCGTCAAGGACATGTTTCATTAAAGTCACCAGTCAGTGCTGCTACAAAAAGGCACAAAGAAACCATTGTTTGCTAGTGACACAACCAAAAACCTAGCAAAGAGAGCAGTCAATCTTTAAGCAGTCATATATCTGGGTTAGCTGAGGGAAAGCGGAGCTCAAACTGCTGATAACACACTGTAACAGGTTAGGCCAGTGCAGTGTGTAACCGCCAGCCCCTCGCACACAGTCCTGCTGCCCTGTGTCTGACTCTGTACATGCAGGCCCGATGCTCTGTGTGCATTTCCCACACCACCCACAGGACTCCCGGGGCTGGGCCTCTGCCACCTTGTGGCTTGGGGGGTCAGACTTCTGGCCACAGCTAGACCAGGTACCTGTTGACCTGTGCCCTTTACCACCAAGCGAGCAGGATGATGACTGCTGTGATGTGAAGTGACTGCTACCCTGGGGATGCATGTAAAGTGACTGCTGCCCTGGGATGCATGTAAAGTGACTGCTGCCCTGGGATGCATGTGAAGCGACTGCTACCCCGGGGATGCATGTGAAGTGACTGCTACCCTGGCGATGCATGTGAAGTGACTGCTACCCCGGGGATGCAGGTGAAATGACTGCTACCCTGGGATGCATGTGAAGTGACTGCTACCCCAAGGATGCAAGTGAAGTGACTGCTACCCCGGGGATGCAGGTGAAGTGACTGCTACCCCGGTGATGCATGTGAAGTGTCTGCTACCCCCACTCGGTATGATAATGTTGGACGCTGAGAAAGCTTTTGACCGAGTGGGGTGGGATTATCTCTGGTCGGTGCTGGCTAATTTCGGTTTTAATGGCCAATTTGTAAAATGGATTCGAGCTTTATAATATAATCCTATAGCTAGAGTTAGTTATGCAGGTTTGATGTCTTCCACTTTTTTTATATCCCGGGGTACGCGGCAGGGGTGCCAATTGTCCCCCCTGCTGTTCGCGCTTTCAATGGAACCATTTCTTTATGCTTTACAGATACACCCCCAAATAATTCCTTTTAGATCCAGCTCTCAATCCCTGAAAATCACAGCATACGCTGATGATATAGCCATTTATTCGACAGATGTGGCAGAGGCATTACAAGGGATAACCACTGAGGCTGGCAGATTCGGCTCGGTGTCTGGATATAAATTAAACGTAAATAAAACACAAATAGTTATGAACTATAAACCTGTGGTACCGATAACCGGGATTTGCAGCACCGCTACTTATTTGGGTGTCAGAATTTCATCCAAAATTAACGAGGTGATCACAATTAATTATGATACTTTATTAAAATCTACTGCTCTGTTATTAAAAAAATGGCATAAGCTCCCCTTAAATATCATTGGCAGGATCAATTTGATCAAAATGAAGGTATTACCCAAATTTCTTTATTTATTTTGGTCTATTCCGTTATTACTTAACAACCTTTTTTTTTTAACTTGACGGGATACTAAGCAGCTTTATCTGGGGTTACCTTAAAGCTCGTAGGTCCATTGCATTACTCAAGGGCTCTCTAGATAATGGAGGGCTTAATTTTCCTGATTTTAAGTTATATTTATGGTTCCTTTTCTTGGCCGTCTACGTAGCTTACTTAACATGGAAACTCAACTTTATTTTCACATATGTATGTTAAACTCTGATGCTAAAATGTTCTTGTTAAGAGTCAATGACCCCAATTATCATAAAAGGGTGAAATTTAAGACCGCGAGGGATACAGTCAAGATTTGGTTTAATATTTTGGCATTCTGTAAAACTTCCTTTTTTCATTCTAAATTGGTGCTATGGGGTAATACGGGACTCCCTGGGATTTTCAATGATGGTATGGCAAACATTTGGGCTTCGTATGGCATTGAAACTTATGAGATTTATATGGAATCCATGGCTTCTTGGACTTTGAGACACTTAAAAATGTATACAAATTGACAGATTTAATGAGATTTAAATATATGCAAATACACAACTTTTTGGTACGTAAGATGAAAGTGCGAGAAATCGTGGATTCTGATACATGGAACTGCCTTTACTCATCTAAGAACAAATTTTTAATCAGTGAAGCCTAGAAGTGTTTTAATACCTATAAAATTAGCGATTGTCCTAAATTAGCGGAGAAATGGAGTGCTTAGCTGGGAATTAATATAACTCCCAACAAGATCGCTGCTTCCTTGTGTAACATTAATAACTGTGTCCAATCATCAAGTTTAAGACTACAGCAATTTAAAACAACATGTATGTTATATCATACACCTGAACGGATATCTAAATGGTCTACAAATGCTTCTTTAAGTGATCGTACCAAATGTCCTAAATGTGATCTTGCTGCGGCAAATCTGGAGCATATGCTGTTTTCTTGCCCGGCTCTGACTAAGTTCTGGTCAGCATTGGCTAGTCTGCCCTTACTTTCTGCATTAACAGTATTATTAGATATTCATACTGTCACCAGCAGCAAGCTTTGGTAACTATTTTATCGTCATCTGCTAAATTAACCATTGCTCGAGCTTGGATTTCCTCGAAGCCCCCTTACATTATGGAATGGTGGTCACTGGTCAATGATATTCACTCTATGGAATATGCTATAGCAAAGCTAAGAGGTGCCCGATCTTTAATGAAATGTGATAAAATTTGGGGTACATTTATATAAACATCGGTGGACATATTGTACCAATGTTGAATAATTGGGTAAATACCCTCTTCTTTATTTCGCTGTTTAATTGATTATTAGGCGTGATCCCGCAATGTTCCCTGTTTTTCTTCTTTATTTTCTGTTCTATGTCATAATTTGTTTCATATTGATTAGCAATGAAATTATTTCCATTCTGCTATACTGTTTATTTCTCCCACATCGGTATGTATGTCTTGTTTTGCTAAAACCGTAATCTTCCTTTATTCTTGTGTTGCTAATAAAAAAATATTTAAAATAAAAAAAAGTGAAGTGACTGCTACCCCGGGATGCATGTGAAGTGACTGCTACCCCGGGATGCATGTGAAGTGACTGCTACCCCCGGGATGCATGTGAAGTGACTGCTACCCCGGGATGCATGTGAAGTGACTGCTACCCCGGGGATGCAGGTGAAGTGACTGCTACCCTGGGGATGCATGTAAAGTGACTGCTACCCCGGGGATGCATGTAAAGTGACTGCTACCCCGGGGATGCATGTGAAGTGACTCCTACCCCGGGGATGCATGTAAAGTGACTGCTACCCCGGGGATGCATGTAAAGTGACTGATACCCCGTGATGCATGTGAAGAGACTACTAACCCGGGGATCCATGTGCAGTGATTGCTACCCCGGGGGATGCATGTAAAGTGACTGATACCCCTGGATGCATGTGAAGTGACTGCTACCTCGGGGATGCATGTGAAGAGACTACTACCCTGGGGATACATGCGAAGTGACTGATACCCCTGGATGCATGTGAAGTGACAGCTACCCCAGGGAGGCAGGTGAAGTGACTGCTACCCTGGGGATCCATGTGCAGTGACTGCTACCCCTGGGATTCATGCGAAGTGATTTCTACCCTGGGAATGCATGTGAAGTGACTGATACCCCGTGATGCATGTGAAGAGACTACTACCCTGGGGATGCATGTAAAGTGACTGCTACCCTGGGGGGTGCATGCAAAGTGACAACACTAGTGAGAACTGAGCAGTATGAGCAGCACACACTAGTGAGAAGTGAGCAGTGTGAGTAGAGCACACTAGTGAGAAGTGAGCAGAGTGAGCACTCGCACACTAGTGAGAAGTGAGCAGTGTGAGTAGAGCACACTAGTGAGAAGTGAGCAGAGTGAGCACTCGCACACTAGTGAGAAGTGAGCAGTGTGAGCACTCGCACACTAGTGAGAAGTGAGCAGTGTGAGCAGCGCACACTAGTGAGAAGTGACCAGTGTGAGCAGCGCACACTAGTGAGAAGTGAGCAGTGTGAGCAGCGCACACTAGTGAGAAGTGAGCAGTGTGAGCAGTGCACATTAGTGAGAAGTGAGCAGAGTGAGCAGCGCACACTGGTGAGAAGTGAGCAGTGTGAGCAGCGCACACTAGTGAGAAGTTAGCAGAGTGAGCAGAGCACACTAGTGAGAAGTGAGCAGTGTGAGCAGCGCACACTAGTGAGAAGTGAGCAGTGTGAGCAGGCGCACATCCATGTGCCTGCTGTCACTGCAGTCCGGAATAAAACACACCGCCTATCCCGGGGTCACAAAACACAGCCCGATACAGGCCCCCTTTAAAAACGGCTGGTGTTGAGCACCGGCGAGTCCCGGCCCGCTTAAAGCCCTGACTACGAGCCACTAAATTTTACTTCATGTGCAAAATCTTTCGTGCATAAAACAGCATCACTGTGCTTAGTTTGTGGGAGTTCAGACTCACAGTGTGTGGCAGAAAAAACATATGAATGTCAGGAGCAAATTGTGCATGTGTGCTGCCTGCATATGCAGGAATGAGGAATAACATTTTGCTATTTGTGTTAGTCTCTATTGCAGTGCCATTAGGCAGAGCTTGCTCGCCCATTTATTGGCAAACCCTACGCTCTTGCACAATTTACCGTCGCAATAGCGTTTCCAGCACGAATAGGGCCTTGCGGTAGATTTGTCATTTTCAACCGCTATGCTGTATTGCTGCGTTGTGTTGCGTATAGGAAGGAAAGGAACAGAGCATCTATGTATTAAAGCTGCCCCCCCCCCCCCCCCTGCTAGTGCTCTGACACACAATTTCAGTGAAAGGCTGGAGAGCAGATGTGATATTTAAGACAATTCCTGTAAAGTGAGCTGCCCTTGAGAACAGGTTTAACTGCTGCGCGCAGAGAGACTGGACACGCTTCGGATGGAAGAGGCTTCCTGTTCAGAGGCCCCAGAAACTGGCAGGGACGGGACCCGGGTGCTTCACTAGCAGGGTTGGTTGTAGCTAGTCGAAAGGCATGAAAAAAGTATGAGAAACCATGTTCTCTCTCACGTCTCACTCCCACAATTCACAGGCCGTCAGCGCGGGAAAGCGCAGGGTATCTGGGACTGCACTTGACCTGCTGAGCCCCCTCCGGGTATCTGTGACCAAAGTAAAGGTCAAAGGATGACGGTGACGTCGCGGAGGCCACCCCGCCCTCTGCCCTTTCTTTGTGCTGTGACCCTCCAGCAGTTATCTGGCATCACCTCACGCCGCACTCTGCCCTGTCCACAGCTGCCTGCGGCCTGCACCTGTCAGGACAGAGGGCGAGGAACCGGTCTGTGTGGGTGGCTGTCTGTATTCTGTCTGTCCTCTGCCTGACCCTACCTGCCGCCTTCAAGACGCACCCTGAAGGCAACGAGACAGACTTGAAATAGAAGGAACAGAGTCCCCAAAGCCAGGCTCAAAATGCGAAATAAGAGACAAGGGAGGCATGCTTAGGATCACACCGTTAGGGAAAGCAGGGAAGCCGAGATTGAGCCGAGATGTAACCGTTTCACCATGCACTCTTCAGCCACTGGAACTGTGTCTCTTTGGGACATTAACGGTTATGTGTTTTTGTTTCTAATTTTTGAAGGGTTCGATTAGAGCGTTTTACTTAGGGCAGTTTTCCCTAAAATGAATGTTACCCGAACTTAATAGCGCTTGGTAGCAAATAGAGACTCCTCGACCAGAAATCAATTTGACCCACAAACCTGGGGATAAATGTGATGCTTACACCAATACTGTGCATGCTGTGCTTACTCAGTATGTAATGGATGCTTGCTCTAATGCTGATCCGACTCTAATGGAAGCTTGCACTAAAGCTGATCCGTCTTTAATGGAAGCTTGCACTAAAGCTGATCCGTCTTTAATGGAAGCTTGCACTAAAGCTGATCCGTCTCTAATGGAAGCTTGCACTAATGCTGATCCGTCTCTAATGGAAGCTTGCACTAATGCTGATCCGTCTTTAATGGAAGCTTGCACTAAAGCTGATCCGTCTTTAATGGAAGCTTGCACTAAAGCTGATCCGTCTTTAATGGAAGCTTGCACTAATGCTGATCCATCTTTAATGGAAGCTTGCACCAATGCTGATCCGTCTCTAATGGAAGCTTGCACTAAAGCTGATCCGTCTTTAATGGAAGCTTGCACTAAAGCTGATCCGTCTCTAATGGAAGCTTGCACTAATGCTGATCCGTCTCTAATGGAAGCTTGCACTAATGCTGATCCGTCTTTAATGGAAGCTTGCACTAAAGCTGATCCGTCTTTAATGGAAGCTTGCACTAAAGCTGATCCGTCTTTAATGGAAGCTTGCACTAATGCTGATCCGTCTTTAATGGAAGCTTGCACCAATGCTGATCCGTCTCTAATGGAAGCTTGCCCTAAAGCTGATCTGTCTTGAATGGAAGCTTGCTCTAATGCTGATCTGTATTTAATGGAAGCTTGCACTAATGCTGATCCGTCTTTAATGGAAGCTTGCACTAATACTGATCCATCTTTAATGGATGCTTGCTCTAATGCTGATCTGTCTTTATTGGAAGCTTGCACTAATGCTGATCCGTCTTTAATGGAAGCTTGCACTAGTGCTGATCTGTCTTTAATGGAAGCTTGCACTAATGCTGATGTGTCTTTAATGGAAGCTTGCACTAATGCTGACCTGTCTTTAATGGAAGCTTGCACTAATGCTGATCCAACTCTAATGGAAGCTTGCACTAATGCTGACCCGTCTTTAATGGTAGCTTGCACTAATGCTGATCCGTCTTTAATGGAAGCTTGCACTAATGCTGATCCGTCTTTAATGGAAGCTTGCACTAATGCTGATGTGTCTTTAAGGGAAGCTTGCACTAATGCTGATCCGTCTCTAATGGAAGCTTGCACTAATGCTGATCTGTCTTTAATGGAAGCTCGCACCAATGCTGCTATGTCCTTAATGGAACCTTGCACTCATGCTGATTCGTCTTTAATGGAAGCTTGCACTAATGCTGATGTGTCTTTAATAGAAGCTTGCACTAATATTGATCCGTCTCTAATGGAAGCTTGCACTAATGCTGATCTGTCTTTAGTAGAAACTTGCACTAATGCTGATCCCTCTTTAATGGAAGCTTGCAATATTGCTGATCCGTCTTAAATGGAAGCTTGCACTAATGCTGATCCGTCTTTAATGGATGCTTGCTCTAATGCTGATCCTGTCTTTAATGGAAGCTTGCACTAATGCGGATCCGTCTTTAATGGATGCTTGCTCTAATGCTGATCTGTCTTTATTGGAAGCTTGCACTAATGCTGATCTGTCTTTATTGGAAGCTTGCACTAATGCTGATCTGTCTTTAATGGAAGCTTGCTCTAATGCTGATGTGTCTTTAATGGAAGCTTGCACCAATGCTGATCTGTCTTTAACGGATGCTTGCTCTAATGCTGATCCGTCTTTAATGGAAGCTTGCTCTAATGCTGATCTGCCTTTAATGGAAGCTTGCACTAATGCTGATCCGTCTTTAATGGATGCTTGCACTAATGCTGATCTGTCTTTAATGGAAGGTTGAACTAAAGCTGATCCGTCTTTAATGGAACCTTGAACTAATGCTGATCTGTCGTTAATGGGAGCTTCAACTAATGCTGATCCATATTTAATGGAAGCTTGCACTAATGCTGATCCGTCTTTAATGGATGCTTGCACTAATACTGATCCATCTTTAATGGATGCTTGCTCCAATGCTGATCTGTCTTTATTGGAAGCTTGCACTAATGCTGATCCGTCTTTAATGGAAGCTTGCACTCGTGCTGATCTGTCTTTAATGGAAGCTTGCACTAATGCTGATGTGTCTTTAATGGAAGCTTGCACTAATGCTGACCTGTCTTTAATGGAAGCTTGCACTAATGCTGATCCAACTCTAATGGAAGCTTGCACTAATGCTGACCCGTCTTTAATGGTAGCTTGCACTAATGCTGATCCGTCTTTAATGGAAGCTTGCACTAGTGCTGATCTGTCTTTAATAGAAGCTTGCACTAATGCTGATGTGTCTTTAAGGGAAGCTTGCACTAATGCTGATCCGTCTCTAATGGAAGCTTGCACTAATGCTGATCTGTCTTTAATGGAAGCTCGCACCAATGCTGCTATGTCCTTAATGGAACCTTGCACTCATGCTGATTCGTCTTTAATGGAAGCTTGCACTAATGCTGATGTGTCTTTAATAGAAGCTTGCACTAATATTGATCCGTCTCTAATGGAAGCTTGCACTAATGCTGATCCCTCTTTAATGGAAGCTTGCAATATTGCTGATCCGTCTTAAATGGAAGCTTGCACTAATGCTGATCCGTCTTTAATGGATGCTTGCTCTAATGCTGATCTGTCTTTAATGGATGCTTGCTCTAATGCTGATCTGCCTTTAATGGATGCTTGCTCTAATGCTGATCTGTCTTTATTGGAAGCTTGCACTAATGCTGATCTGTCTTTATTGGAAGCTTGCACTAATGCTGATCTGTCTTTAATGGAAGCTTGCTCTAATGCTGATGTGTCTTTAATGGAAGCTTGCACCAATGCTGATCTGTCTTTAATGGATGCTTGCTCTAATGCTGATCCGTCTTTAATGGAAGCTTGCTCTAATGCTGATCTGTCTTTAATGGAAGCTTGCACTAATGCTGATCCGTCTTTAATGGATGCTTGCACTAATGCTGATCTGTCTTTAATGGAAGGTTGAACTAAAGCTGATCCGTCTTTAATGGAACCTTGAACTAATGCTGATCTGTCGTTAATGGGAGCTTCAACCAATGCTGATCCATATTTAATGGAAGCTTGCACTAATGCTGATCCATATTTAATGGAAGCTTGCAATATTGCTGATCCGTCTTAAATGGAAGCTTGCACTAATGCTGATCCGTCTTTAATGGAAGCTTGCACTAAAGCTGATCCGTCTTTAATGGAACCTTGAACTAATGCTGATCTGTCGTTAATGGAAGGTTGAACTAAAGCTGATCCGTCTTTAATGGAACCTTGAACTAATGCTGATCTGTCGTTAATGGGAGCTTCAACTAATGCTGATCCGTCTTTAATGGAAGCTTGCACTAAAGCTGATCCGTCTTTAATGGAACCTTGAACTAATGCTGATCTGTCGTTAATGGAAGCTTGCACTAATGCTGATCCGTCTTTAATGGAAGCTTGCACTAATGCTGATCCGTCTTCAATGGAAGCTTGCACTAAGGCTGATCCGTCGTTAATGGAAGCTTGCACTTAAGCTGATCCGTCTCTAATGGATGCTTGCTCTAATGCTGATCTGTCTTTATTGGAAGCTTGCACTAATGCTGATCTGTCTTTATTGGAAGCTTGCACTAATGCTGATCTGTCTTTAATGGAAGCTTGCACCAATGCTGATCTGCCTTTAATGGAAGCTTGTACTAATGCTGATCTGTCTTTAATGGAAGCTTGCCCTAATGCTGATCTGTCTTTAATGGAAGCATGCACTAACGCTGACCCGTCTTTAATGGATGCTTGCTCTAATGCTGATCTGTCTTTAATGGAAGCTTGCACTAACGCTGACCCGTCTTTAATGGATGCTTGCAGTAATGCTGATCTGTCTTTAATGGAAGCTTGAACTATTGCTGATCTGCCTTTAATGGAAGCTTGAACTAATGCTGATCTTTCTTTAATGGAACCTTGCACTAATGCTAATCTGCCTTTAATGGAAGCTTGAACTAATGTTGATCCGTCTTTAATGGAAGGCTGCACTAATGCTGATCTGTCTTTAATGGAAGCTTGCCCTAATGCTGATCTGTCTTTAATGGAAGCTTGCCCTAATGCTGATCCGCCTTTAATGGAAGCTTGAACTAATGCAGATCCATATCTAATGGAAGCTTGCACTAATGGTGATCCTTCTTTATTGAAAGTTTGCCCTAATGCTGATCTGCCTTTAATGGAAGCTTGCACTAATGCTGATCCGTCTTTAATGGAAGGTTGCACCAATGCTGCTATGTCTTTAATGGAAGCTTGAACTAATGCTGATCTTTCTTTAATGGAACCTTGCACTAATGCTGATCTTTCTTTAATGGAACCTTGCACTAATGCTGATCTGCCTTTAATGGAAGCTTGAACTAATGCTGATCTTTCTTTAATGGAACCTTGCACTAATGCTGATCTGCCTTTAATGGAAGCTTGAACTAATGCAGATCCATATCTAATGGAAGCTTGCACTAATGGTGATCCTTCTTTATTGAAAGTTTGCCCTAATGCTGATCTGCCTTTAATGGAAGCTTGCACTAGTGCTGATCCGTCTTTAATGGAAGGTTGCACTAATGCTGCATGTGTCTTTAATGGAAGCTTGCACCAATGCTGATCTGTCTTTAATGGATGCTTGCTCTAATGCTGATCCGTCTCTAATGGAAGCTTGCACTAACGCTGACCCGTCTTTAATGGATGCTTGCAGTAATGCTGATCTGTCTTTAATGGAAGCTTGAACTAATGCTGATCTGCCTTTAATGGAAGCTTGAACTAATGTTGATCCGTCTTTAATGGAAGGTTGCACTAATGCTGATCTGTCTTTAATGGAAGCTTGCCTTAATGCTGATCCGCCTTTAATGGAAGCTTGAACTAATGCAGATCCATATCTAATAGAAGCTTGCACTAATGGTGATCCTTCTTTATTGAAAGTTTGCCCTAAAGCTGATCTGCCTTTAATGGAAGCTTGAACTAATGCTGACCGTCTGTAATGGATGCTTGCACTAATGCAGATCCATATCTAATGGACGCTTGCACTAATGCTGATCCGTCTTTAATGGAAGGTTGCACCAATGCTGCTATGTCTTTAATGGAAGCTTGAACTAATGCTGATCTTTCTTTAATGGAACCTTGCACTAATGCTGATCTGCCTTTAATGGAAGCTTGAACTAATGCTGATCTTTCTTTAATGGAACCTTGCACTAATGCTGATCTGTCTTTAATGGAAGCTTGCCCTAATGCTGATCCGCCTTTAATGGAAGCTTGAACTAATGCAGATCCATATCTAATGGAAGCTTGCACTAATGGTGATCCTTCTTTATTGAAAGTTTGCCCTAATGCTGATCTGCCTTTAATGGAAGCTTGAACTAATGCTGACCCGTCTGTAATGGATGCTCGCACTAATGCTGATCCGTCTTTAATGGAAGGTTGCACCAATGCTGCTATGTCTTTAATGGAAGCTTGAACTAATGCTGATCTTTCTTTAATGGAACCTTGCACTAATGCTGATCTGCCTTTAATGGAAGCTTGAACTAATGCTGATCTTTCTTTAATGGAACCTTGCACTAATGCTGATCTGCCTTTAATGGAAGCTTGAACTAATGCTGATCTTTCTTTAATGGAACCTTGCACTAATGCAGATCTGCCTTTAATGGAAGCTTGCACTGATGCTGACCCGTCTGTAATGGATGCTCGCACTAATGCTGATCCGTCTTTAATGGAAGGTTGCACCAATGCTGCTATGTCTTTAATGGAAGCTTGAACTAATGCTGATCTTTCTTTAATGGAACCTTGCACTAATGCAGATCTGCCTTTAATGGAAGCTTGCACTGATGCTGACTCGTCTATAATGGATGCTCGCACTAATGCTGATCCGTCTTTAATGGAAGGTTGCACTAATGCTGCATGTGTAGCACTTAATCGGTCTTTAAAGGACCCTTGTATTGATACTGCCCTTTTCTGTGTGCAAAATTCAGCCTGGCACAGAGTCACACACTCTTTCTGTGCTCAGTCAGTGTGGGAGACTTGTATGGAGGAGCCTGTGCAGTGACTCCTCCCTGTGCAATGAAGACATAAACTCTGTGGCCTCTGCTGAATTTCATGGCGAGCACATAAGACCCTTTGTTTACTACAAATCTTAATCTTGTCCTTCTGGTCCATGTTTCATCCACTAAAGGTACTGAGGCATTGAAAGGTTTAGAGAGTGTAGAGGCTTTCAACATATTTTTCTCAGCTCTAGTCCTTCATTCAGCTCCAGTATGTATGTTGGTATCAACAACGCTTACCCCTCCTATCCATGCCAGCCGGGCCTTCTCTGATTTTAAGTGAAAATGCAATCCAGTTAGATGTTTACATACATGTGATATCTACTCATAGCCAGTGCCACTGAAAATCTGTGATTCTGCAGAGTTTTCCGCATAGTTATAGATTTGCTGCATTTGTCACATAGTCCATCATCTTCTGCATAATCTGGAGAATTTAACAAAATATTTTTTTTTAGTTCAAACAGATCAAAAGTTACTAAAAACATGGCAACCTGTGTTGCCATGCAGCGTGAGGCCTCATGAAAAGGCTGATTGGTCATTTTTCAGTTGCTTATTACTGTATTCGGATGTTCAAATAGTATTAATGAGGCAAAACATATTCTCATACAGTGGTAACAGATGAAAAAATTGCAAAATTATGAATAAGTACTATCACAAAGTGTGTTGCATTAGGCCGCATATTTGCCCTTTCTGGACACATCATAGTTTAGTCAATCCTGCTGCATATTTTGGTCCTCCTCGCCACATAATTCCAGTGACCGTGCTCATAGTGAACCGGATGTACCTTATTCTGCAGACAAGACACTAATCACCAGCCTAAGTGCGGCATGCACAGTTCCACAAAGAGGTGGCTAAATATATGAAGCCGTCAAGTTCCGCAGACAGGAAGGCATTCAATTGTATCTATAATACACTATTCCATAACATGTGGACAATTGTGTTTCACAAGGGCATAGTGAATCACTGACCTCTCCATGTCTCAGTGTCTTCCATGCTATCACACAAAGAGCATCTTCAGTCAAGCTTCTGCAAGCAATCAAAAGACACATCTCTAAATTCAGTAAACTTTGGGCAAATAGTGTCCTCAAATAGGTCAGGGCACCAATAAATTCCCACCAAACTCCAACCCTATTTAGTCTATGTTATCACAGCAAAAACTTGTTTTTTTCTGAGCTTCTTAACACAAATCCAAACACACCATAGTCATAGTCATAGTCAAAATCTTTATTCGGTTATTCAAGCAGAAACAACCATAAAAGCACAGGATAATTAATAAATAACACAATAAAACTTGATGTACAGATATTAAAAGAGCAAACCATGTATAAAAACACATATTAAAATCAACAATCACAGTTGGGCGAATGTAATAATAACGACAATACTAAGCAATTAACCCTCCATGCTATTTCTAAATTTTAGGGCAGATTTTAGAAAACCAATCACAAATAATGTACTTTCGGAGTTTAACAATTGCAGGTAACAGAGTGCAGGTCTAACCTGGGTGAAGTTCAGTTTTTTTAGAAGGGGCTTTAGGTAAGACCTCCGAGGTAAATCGTAAAAGGGGCAGATAAATAAAAAGTGCACCAGGTCCTGCGGAGACTCATTGTCGCAGCCGCAGGGGGGTAGCACTTGACCTCGGTGGGAACCCTTTGGAACTGTTAGCATGAGGTGGAAATAGTCCAGGTGGAACCTAGTTAGCAGGTATCGATCGAGGCCTGACATCGGCCAAGATAGATAAGGCTCCATGGAAGGTGTAGTCTTCAAGATAGCATGTTTCCGGACACTAGGTTTTGTTTAGTTCCACCTCTTCGCGATGCATACGTTGTGAAAGGGAAAAGTTTTCCTCACAGACTCTACATCAGCAAGGCTAATAGAATCAGGATTTAAAAAGAGTTCTGAACGCCACATACCAAAGAAACAGTCTTTCAAATATTTTAGCCACGGGAGTTTAAGCATATTATCCAGGGATAAAGCTTCTCTCAGGAGTAGGTGGTTTAAGGTCAAGTCTTTATTTAGCCAACATTTTAACTAGCAAGTTAGTGGCCGTAGTGCTAAGGTATCACTTATAAATGGAGTGCCGGTTTCTTCATGTACTATCAGGTTGGAAGTCCCCCTCGGGACCCCCAACGATTCTTTCACGAAATTATTCTCTGCCACCACAATGTCGTTAGCTGCCACATACCCCCAGAGTTCGCTACCATAGCTTCCTATTGCCACACTCTTTGCTTGGTATATCTTTAATAGTGCAGCATAAGGGCGTTTGCCCATTTTCCTGGCAAAATTAAAGATAGCAGCGTTAGCCCGAGTTATCTCCCCCCTTTTCCTCTGGAGTGATGGGCCCCATTTTAACTGATCGTCGAACAGGACGCCCAGATATGAGAAGGTTCTTGTTGTGGGGACTTTCTCATCGTTAACCCGAAATGAAGACGGCTTCTTATTACGCTGCCCTACCTGCATTACAAAGGATTTGGTATTGTTAATAGATAAGTCACGGGCTTTCATAAAACTGTAAAAAGCATCTAATAGGGTTTGAAGACATCTTGCGGTCCTAGCCAACAAAACGGCGTCGTCCGCATATAATAAGACAGACAGACCCTTACGACCGACATAAGGGTAATCAGCACCAGTATTTAATAAAAACTCCTCCAGGTTGTTAATATATAAATTGAAGAGAAAGGGGGTCAAAATACAACCCTGCCTAACACCCCTGTGGACACTAAAGTCCCTGGACACCCTATGGTCCTGTGCATACCTCAGGTTAGCCCTAGTGTCCTGATGCAAATCCACCAGTAGATTAACCAGATTAGGCTCCACCCCCATGGCGCCCATGGCCTCCCATAGCTTTCCCCGATTAACACAGTCGAAAGCTGAAGAGAGGTCCATGAACGGCATGTGGATGGTGCTCTGCCGTGCTAGGGTGTATTTCCCTAGGACCACTTATAGGTTGAGACACTGCGCTATTTTGGAGTGACCGGGCCGGAAGCCATATTGGATTTTAGAGATTACCCCATGTTCTTCCGCCCCGGCTGTTAATCTATTCAAAATTACTCCACCCACTACCTTGACCACAGAGTCAATTAAAGATATCAGCCTATAACAGGAAGTGCTGTTTCGGTCCCCTTTCTTAAATACTGGTACTATCGTGGATGTCCCCCAAGATCTGGGGCAACCATGTTCTACAGCTGCGTTAAACACAGCAGTAAGGACTGGCGCCCAGAGAGATACCCTTGATTTAAATACGTCAGGGGGCATGCCATCGGGGCCTGGCGCTTTATTACTTGGTAACCCCATGATGCCTTTCTCGACTTCGCTATTGGTAAAAAGTGGTGGACTTACTCTTTGTTCACCTCTATCATATTCTGGCTGTGGGGTGTTACTGTCAAAAATAAGACTAAAATGGGATACCCACTCATCTTCAGTGATATTCGTGCCAGCTGAAGTGTCACCTACCGTATCAAATAGAGGTTTGTTAATAATACCCCAGAATTTTTCATTATTACCGAGGTTAATGGGGTCTAACAGATCTTGCCAAATATTATCCCTCACTTCTGCCTTGCGCTTGGCCAAGGCCTTTTTATAAGACAGGCGTGATGCCCTAACCAGTATGGGGTCCCTAGGGTTTAGTTTCAGAGCCACCTTTAAGTCACGACCTGCCTTTGAGCAGGAGTGATCAAACCATTTGGGATCCCTACTCACAGGGCCCGACGATGGTACAGTTAGCATTTCGCCTACTTTTAATACAATACCATTGAATGCAAGGAGGATGTCTGGGGAAAAAGATACAGAGGACACGCACAGTGATAACTCGGTAGCACAGGATTTGTGAATCTTGTCATAAAGTTGGTCCGAGTTCACCTTGGCCCATTTAAGGCGGCGCCTTCCATCAGTACATTTAATAACACCACAATTTGGCGTCTTTTCCCCTAATTTTAGAAGGTTGCCACCCAGTAAAATACAGTCTGGATTATGATCACTGTGTGCGTTCTCCTGAATTTTAAATCCTAATATAGTTGTATAAAGGCCACTATAGAGAAAGATATGGTCAATATAAGATCCCCCGAGTAGCCCTTAAATGCAGGAACTAATTGATAGCTACAATCATCCACCAATGACATGGCAGAGATTAGGTCAAATTCATTCATCAGTTCATTCAACCTATCCCCCCGGCCAGAATGTTCAAAGTGGAGGCCCCCCATCCTGTGACAACCCAACGATCCAATTACAGTGTTCTTAGGATTCCCACAAGGGTGTACATTAAAGTTCCCCATGATAAGCATCCGATGGGAGAGGCTCTCGCAGTGGTGCCTAACAAAGTTGCCCAGATCATCAAGCTTACACTCCCCTCTTGGGTTTACGGCATTATAGAAGTTAATCAGGGATACCATTTCCTTCCCTCTTTTAACTGTCACTACTTGAATGTCAGTATTATGAGTAGGTATTGTTTTGACGGTGTAGAACAAGGCTAAGTCAATGTACACAGCCAATCCCCCTTTAGCTCTGCTACTTCGTGACGGCTCTGCCGGTACAAAAAAACTTTTATAACCTTCTATAAATATGTCACTCTCTACCAACCAGGTCTCTTGCAAGCATATCACCGAAAAGGATTTTATAAAGGCTAACCAAGTCGGATCTTCCACCTTTCCTGCCAATCCAGCAATATTCCAGGAGACAACATTATAAGCCGAAACCTTATTTTCGGCTGGAAACGGGGTTTGGGCTCCCGACATACTCCCTAAAGGGTCAACCTTAGTAACTGCAATACTGACCCTCACAGGTGATAGGTGGGCACAGGGTATTTGGCTACTTCGTGCCTCGGTCGCTCCCTCATGTTGTACAATTCTCCCAGTGTCAGAAACTCCGGGAGGGTTGTCACCAAGATTAAAAAGTCAATCGACCATTTCTAGTGCGCTATACCTGTTTTGTGTGGGTATTTGACAGGGTGTATATGGTTGCATATGCCAGCCCCTGGCACCCCTCCCTCTGCCCCGGGGGCCTTGCTAGAGTCCAGTCCCCTTCCATGTCTAAATGGTGGGGCACGGGACAAAAATATGTCAGAGGAAGAGGTTGAATCGATGACCCATTACTGTGGTGTATCCAGTTACAAATATGTCCCACTGCACGAGGGTCCCTGAAGTTCACAAGCACACAATCGCCTTGTATATCTTTTGGCCTATGCCCTACCCAGGGCACCCTACGCACCATCAGGATTTCACAGGAAACATTACGGGGAAGTGGTCTGTTTCTATTAAGCCAATCCGCTGCCTTATTTTTCAGTGACATGAATGACTCATTATTCGGATTGCTTAACTCAGGTTCCCCAGCTAAAACTACCGTATACATGCTTGATTCTGGTGGTAAATAAAGTATTAGCTTCCTAGAGGGTACTGAATCGGTTACGTCCCGGGTGGGGTTCAGTAGGCTTAACAGCGTCCACCCCTATAGTTGAAATGACAGGTAATATCGCAGGAGCATGCGAGTTAGCTATAGATACATTTGATGTGGGTGGTGCTACGGTTGGAACAATAACATGCAACACACCCCCCCCTGTACAAAATTCTGTTGGTCAATACCCAAAGACATCCCAGTTAACTTTATATTGTCTGCAATATTAAGTGTTGCATCCTTGATCTTGGCTAGCCGAAGATCAATTTGTAGAAGCCTGTCTTCAAATGATTTAAAAGAGGACTTTAGTAAAGAACCAAGTTTGGCAAGATCTAAATCCTCCAATGGCAAAGCTGTACCATCAGGACTAGACACACAGGGAGTGGATACGGGCGGCATTAAAGGCCCAGTTGTCGCTAATTGATTCACAGTCACAGTGCCCGGACCCGATGAAGAAGAATTGCTATTGCAAGCTTGTTTGGCAAGTTTGGGCTTTCTGCCTCTAGCAGCATCATTTGCCCCCGCTTCCTCTTCGGTATCGCTCCCTCACGCCTCCCTCGCATCTGCCTGGTGTTTGATCTCTCAGGTGAACTATAAATAGGCACTATAGACGTTTCTGCAGCCAAGGATATTTGAAGCTGATCAGGTAATGAGGTGAATTCATGAGCCTGCGAAGGAGGGGGGTTATGTACAGTCACAGGAGCGTCTATGATGTTTACTTGGGGTAATGGCTCAGGGGTACGGACATTAGCAAGGTGTCCCATAGAGGATCTTTTCGCTAGGGCGAGGTCTTGGGAAACCCGTCCCTCCATTAAAATGATACCCTGATCAATAACTGAATTTGCCTGAATTATAAAATTGTCCAATGTCCCTGTTAAATTCCCACTTGAATTCACACCCTTACTTCTGCTTTCGCGTGCTGACATCTTGCTGTACAGGTGATCAACCAAGCTGGCACTTACAGTTTAACTTAATGTCGTGGATGTACAGGGAACCACGTGAAAGAGGGGTGGCCCGGCCCGGTCTCCAATGGTCTAGAACGGGCTTAAACTGGCCCGCCCTTGGCCCGGGTTCGCCCGGCTCGTCCCACGCGTGATGATTCAGGTTTTAAAACACTTGTGGAGGGCGTGGCGGAAAGGTGTCTCCTTGCCCAGATGGCTTATGGGCTTTGAAGTTCAGCCTCCCTCTCGGCCGCTAATGCCCCCAAGGTACCGCAGCAATATCAGGGAGCATGGTTCTCCACCTAGTCGAAGCCCCCGCAGCTTAGGAAAGGTAGTCCGCTTCTCACAACAACTGTTCTCCAAACACACCCACCATACATACGCTATGAAATAGTGACATCTGTGTCTGAGCTGCCAATCAGGTCACTCCTTATCTGGGTAGTAAAAACTATGCCTCAAAGATGACGTAACCATTTATATGAAACAACTCACCAATGCCACTTGCAAATTTATCTGCATGCTGCTCTTGAGCTAGTCCTCCATGCCTACATCATTATTTCAATTGAATGCTCAAAATGTTGGCTTGAATCTTCCTAGCAACAGGTATATTTGCTAGTTGTATGACCAGATTTTCACTGAAATGCTGCATATGTGTAGAGTGGTACAAAAGGGGGTGGTGATGGACGGAGCATCTGAACCAATCAAACACTCACACCCAGTCAACAGATCTGGGTTTAATCCATCACCGTTCTTTAGCCCACTCTGCCACCCCAGTTCAGACATTGCCGTATGCAAATCAGTCTGACCCTGTGCCTCATGGGAACAGTCCAGCCCGAACTGCCAAGCCATGCCTTCCCTGGACCGTAAACAAGCTTCCTAGGACCGGTTTCTGGCATTCCAGCCGTCTTCAGCCAGGCTTGCTTGAATCCAGTGGCAAAGTGAGCAAGGGACTCACATCTGAGCATACCCTGCCAACTTATGGCGAACAAAGCGGTACAAAAGGGGGTGGTGATGGACGGAGCATCTGAACCAATCAAACACACACCCAGTCAACAGATCTGGGTTTAATCCATCACCGTTCTTTAGCCCACTCTGCCACCCCAGTTCAGACATGGCCATATGCAAATCAGTCTGAACCTGTGCCTCATGGGAACAGTCCAGCCTGAACTGCCAAGCCATGCCTTCCCTGGACCGGAAACAAGCTTCATAGGACCTATTTCCGGCATTTCAGCCATCTTCAGCCAGGCTTGCTTGAATCCAGTGGCAAAGTGAGAAAGGGACTCACGTCTGAGCATACCCTGCCAACTTATGGCGAACAAAGTGGTACAAAAGGGGGTGGTGATGGACGGAGCATCTGAACCAATCAAACACTCACACCCAGTCAACAGATCTGAGTTTTCATCCATCACCGTTCTTTAGCCCACTCTGCCACCCCAGTTCGGACATGGCCATATGCAAATCAGTCTGACCCTGTGCCTCATGGGAACAGTCCAGCCCGAACTGCCATATGATGTAACCCTTGAAAGGTTCGAGTGTGCGATTTCAGTGAAACCGATGGAGGACATTTCTAATTCTCTCATGACACAAAAGGCTGCCCACTCGGAAAGTTCCAGTTGTCTGAGTACCTGCTATATAGACTTTGTCTCTCAAATGTACATCATTAGTAAAGAGATATGCCTGTAAATGTATTGATCTTTCCCCACTGATCAACCCCCATCAAGACCTTCAGCACCTTTTCCCATATTTCCCATTTCAAAATGGAAATTCAGCAATGGAGGTCTGCTGTCTTTTGCAGGCCCTGTCTCTTCATTCACAGCCAATCACAGGTCTGCAGTCCTTTGAAGTCCCCGTCCCATCATTCACAGCCAATCACAGGTCCGCTGTCCTTTGCGGTCCCCGTCCCTTCATTCACAGCCAGTCACAGGTCCGCTGTCCCTTACAGGCCCCGTCCCTTCATCCACCACCAATCACAGGTCCGCTGTCCCTTGCAGGCCCCGTCCCTTCATTCACAGCCAATCACAGGTCAGCAGTCCTTTGCAGGCCCTGTCCCTTCATCCACCGCCAATCACAGGTCTGCTGTCCTTTGCAGGTCCCGTCCCTTCATTCACAGCCAATCACAGGTCCGCTGTCCTATGCATGCCCCGTCCCATCATTCACAGCCAATCACAGGTCCGCTGTCCTTTGCGGTCCCCGTCCCTTCATTCACAGCCAGTCACAGGTCCGCTGTCCCTTACGGGCTCCGTCCCTTCATCCACCACGAATCACAGGTCCGCTGTCCCTTGCAGGCCCCGTCCCTTCATTCACAGCCAATCACAGGTCAGCAGTCCTTTGCAGGCCCTGTCCCTTCATCCACCGCCAATCACAGGTCTGCTGTTCTTTGCAGGCCCCGTCCCTTCATTCAAAGCCAATCACGGGTTCGATCTCCTTTGCAGGCCCCGTCCCTTCATTCACAGCCAATCACAGGTCCGCTCTCCTTTGCCGGCTCCGTCCCTTAATTCACAGCCAGTCACAGGTCCGCTGTCCCTTGCTGGCCCCTTGCTGGCCCCTTCCCATCATTCACAGCCAATCACAGGTCCGCTTTCCTTTGCAGGCCCCGTCCCTTCATTCACAGCCAATCACAGGTCCGCTGTCCTTTGCAGACCCCGTCCCTTCATTCACAGCCAGTCACAGGTCCGCTGTCCTTTGCAAGCCCCGTCCCTTCATTCACAGCCAGTCACAGGTCCACTGTCCCTTGTGGGCCCAGTTCATCCACAGCCAATCACAGGTCCCCTGTCCTTTGCGGGCCCCGTCCCTTCATTCACAGCCAGTCACAGGTCCGCTGTCCTTTGCAGACCCCGTCCCTTCATTCACAGCCAGTCACAGGTCCGCTGTCCTTTGCAAGCCCCGTCCCTTCATTCACAGCCAGTCACAGGTCCACTGTCCCTTGTGGGCCCAGTTCATCCACAGCCAATCACAGGTCCCCTGTCCTTTGCGGGCCCCGTCCCTTCATTCACAGCCAGTCACAGGTCCGCTGTCCTTTGCAGGCCCGTCCCTTCATTCACAGCCAATTACAGGTCCGCTGTCCCTTGCAGGCCCGTCCCTTCATTCACAGCCCTACACAGGTCCGCTGTCCCTTGCAGGTCCCGTCCCTTCATTCACGGCCAATTACAGGTCTGCAGTCCTTTGCAGTCCCCGTCCCTTCATTCACAGCCAATCACAGGTCCCCTGCCTTTTGCAGGCCCCGTCCTTTGAATCACAGCCATTCACAGGTCCCCTGTCCTTTGCAGGCCCCGTCCCTTAATTCACAGCCAATCACAGGTCTGCTGTCCTTTGCAGGTCCCGTCCCTTCATTCACAGCCAATCAGAGGTCTGCTGTCCTCTGCAGGTCCCGTCCCTTCAATCACAGCCAATCACAGGTCTGCTGTCCTTTGCAGGTCCCGTCCCTTCATTCACAGCCAATCAGAGGTCTGCTGTCCTTTGCAGGTCCCGTCCCTTCATTCACAGCCAATCAGAGGTCTGCTGTCCTCTGCAGGTCCCGTCCCTTCAATCACAGGTTTGCTGTCCTTTGCAGGTCCTGTCCCTTCATTCACAGCCAATCACAGGTCCGCTGTCCTTTGCAGACCCCGTCCCTTCATTCACAGCCAGTCACAGGTCCACTGTCCCTTGTGGGCCCAGTTCATCCACAGCCAATCACAGGTCCGCAGTCCTTTGCGGGCCCGTCCCTTCATTCACAGCCAATCACAGGTCCGCTGTCACTTGCAGGCCCCGTCCCTTCATTCACAGCCAGTCACAGGTCTGCTTCCTTTGCAGGTCCTGTCCCTTTATTCAGCCAGTCACAGGTCCGCTGTCCCTTGCAGGCCCCGTCCCTTTATTCACAGCCAGTCACAGGTCCGCTGTCCCTTGCATGCCCTGTCCCTTTATTCACAGCCAGTCACAGGTCCGCTGTCCCTTGCATGCCCTGTCCCTTTATTCACAGCCAGTCACAGGTCCCCTGTCCTTTGCAGGCCCCGTCCCTTCATTCACAGCCAATCACAGGTCTGCTGTCCTTTGCAGGTCCCGTCCCTTAATTCACAGCCAATCAGAGGTCTGCTGTCCTCTGCAGGTCCCGTCCCTTCATTCACAGCCAATCATAGGTCCGCTTTCCTTTGCAGGCCCCGTCCCTTCATTCACAGCCAATCACAGGTCTGCTGTCCTCTGCAGGCCCCCTCCCTTCATTCACAGCCAATCACAGGTCCGCTGTCCTTTGCAGGGCCATCCTTTCAATCACAGCCAGTCACAAGTCCATTGTCCCTTGTGGACCCAGTCCCTTCATCCACAGCCAATCACAGGTCCGCAGTCCTTTGCGGGCCTGTCCCTTCATTCACAGCCAATCACAGGTCCCCTGTCCTTTGCAGGTCCTGTCCCTTCATTCACAGCCAATCAGAGGTCTGCTGTCCTTTGCAGGTCTCGTCCCTTCATTCACAGCCAATCAGAGGTCTGCTGTCCTCTGCAGGTCCCGTCCCTTCAATCACAGGTCTGCTGCCCTTTGCAGGTCCCGTCCCTTCATTCACAGCCAATCAGAGGTCTGCTGTCCTTTGCAGGCCCCGTCCCTTCAATCACAGCCAATCACAGTTCTGCTGTCCTCTGCAGGTCCCGCCCCTTCAATCACAGGTCTGCTGTCCTTTGCAGGTCCCGTCCCTTCATTCACAGCCAATCAGAGGTCTGCTGTCCTCTGCAGGTCCCGTCCCTTCAATCACAGCCAATCACAGGTCCGCTCTCCTTTCCGTGTCCCGTCCCTTCATTGACAGCCAATCACAGGTCCGCTGTCCTTTGCAGGGCCATCCTTTCAATCACAGCCAGTCACAGGTCCATTGTCCCTTGTGGGCCCAGTCCCTTCATCCACAGCCAATCACAGGTCCGCAGTCCTTTGCGGGCCTTTCCCTTCATTCACAACCAATCACAGGTCCCCTGTCCTTTGCAGGCCCCGTCCCTTCATTCACAGCCAATAACAGGTCTGCTGTCCCCTGCAGGCCCCCTCCCTTCATTCACAGCCAATCACAGGTCCGCTGTCCTTTGCAGGGCCATCCTTTCAATCACAGCCAGTCACAGGTCCATTGTCCCTTGTGGGCCCAGTCCCTTCATCCACAGCCAATCACAGATCCGCAGTCCTTTGCGGGCCTGTCCCTTCATTCACAGCCAATCACAGGTCCCCTGTCCTTTGCAGGCTTGTCCCTTCATTCACAGCCAATCACAGGTCTGCTGTCCTCTGCAGGCCCCCTCCCTTCAATTACAGCCAATCACAGGTCTGGTGTCCTCTGCAGGCCCCCTCCCTTCAATCACAGCCAATCAGAGGTCTGTTGTCCTTTGCAGGCCCCGTCGCTTCATTCACAGCCAATCACAGGTCTGCTGTCCTCTGCTGGCCCCCTCCCTTCAATCACAGCCAATCACAGGTCTGCTGTCCTCTGCAGGCCCCCTCCCTTCAATCACAGCCAATCAGAGGTCTGTTGTCCTTTGCAGAACCCGTCTCTTCATTCACAGCCAATCACAGGTCTGCTGTCCTCTGCTGGCCCCCTCCCTTCAATCACAGCCAATCACAGGTCTGCTGTCCTCTGCAGGCCCCCTCCCTTCAATCACAGCCAATCAGAGGTCTGTTGTCCTTTGCAGGCCCCGTCCCTTCATTCACCAAAAATCACAGAGGATCACAAATTGTGGCCCCATTTATCAATATTCATTAGGCAGATCACTTTGTGATCCCCTGTGAGTGGATAATTTGTGAGGTGACCCATTGATATACATGTCACTTAACAAATAGCAGACCCACTCTGAAACCAGTCACTGTGCTAATTGCACTTCCAGCAAACCCAAGGTTCATCAACATGTTTTTCTCATTTGATCTAATTACCTTGTTAATGTAAATAACTATAAAGCATAATTGCAAACTGTGATTACGTGCCTGCCTCTCACTGTTTCACCTTGGAACTGTGCGATTGAATACCTTTCAACAATGTACCCTTTGCAAAGGCACATGAGTGAGTTCAAGAGGACAGTTTCTTGCAGCAGATGTTCCCAAAGTAACAAAATTGTTGTGACCAGTCTTAGTAGGCGAATAGGAGCTCTCGCTATGAGGTCTTCGAGACATGGTGTCTCTTCATATTGCAAAGTTATGAAGCTTTCAATGAAAGTAGAAACAAGCAAAAGAGGAAAATGCAGGCCTAAATTGAATTTGGTTTATGAAATACAGAATCTAAAATAATAGAAAGATACACTTCATGTAGAATATTTTGCGACCTTGCAGTGGCGTAGCAGGAGTGGGTGGGGACCTGTCCTGGGTGGCACTAGTTTTGGAGGCGGCAGACTCCCCACTCTTACCTGCTGCCACCGAGGAAATCGCCAGCAGCACCCTTGCTCATACGCAAGGCCACAGGGCGGCAAACGCAGGACATTGTATATTTTCTTTCAACTTATTTGCACCCACGAAGCAATTTACTTTCATCCTAAATAGTACATGTAACTGTGACATATCACTGCATTTACAAAGTATCAATGTATAAAAGAATTTCAAAACATAAATGATTATTATTGTTTCTGGTAGTTCATATTAGTACAGGTATGAAGATCATTCCCTGAATATTTCAGAGCACTTGTTTTTATTGTAAGCGCGCAGCACCCTTTTCTCTTTTCTCACTTGGTTCACAATTTTACCTATGCATATTATGGAGCTTTAGAATGAGGCCTTTCAATATCACATGTAAAGCTCTAAAACATTTTAGATTTCATTGAATTCTTCATACACAGCATTATTTTGCTAAGAATGGTTAGAAACTCAGTGTCTTGTGCTAAATGTGGGCTGGTTGCTGCATCAGATGCACATATGTTTTTCGAATGCCCTCATTTAGTCACATTCTGGGAGGAGATCAGCAACTGTCTCACTGCGTCATTGGGAAGACTTGTCACTATAGATTTGCCCCTTGTGATATTTGGTGTCCTAGAGGGTGTACAGAGTTCAGCCAAAAGCCTAGTATTTTATGCAATGCTGCTTGCAAGAAGGGAGATCTGCAGGAAATGGAAAGACTCTTCATCTCCTACCTTCAGAGAATGGCAAACTTCAGTCCTGCAGACCTCACGTACCGATCTGGCCAGATCTGGTAATCAAAGTAAAAGGCCTTTTTGGCATTTATTATCATGGCTTCATTGATTTAACCGGGGTTTTTTTTCCCTGGGTCCAATGATTGATCTCCTATGGTGCCTCTAAAGTTTGCACCAGTGGAACAGCCGCTACCCGGTCCATGCCCAGCCCCAATTGGCTGTCACTTACCCCAAGGTTTGCCGTAGATAGGTAAATCGTGGATTTTGTGCCTCTTTGGAACGCAGTTGACAGCTGAGGGATGGATGGCCCCCACTATACTTGTGTCCCCTCCAGTTTTTCAGATAAACTGAGACAGCTGATCTCTGTCAATTCCTTTTGGCACTTGGTCTACATGGTGGTTATGAGGACAAAAAAAAAAAGAATGGTTAGAAACTTTATAACACCTATGTATCTCACATTTACCTTTTGATTGATACACATTGTATTAGCAACTGAAACATTTAAAACTCTGAACCTATATTACTTAATGTATATGTTTCCATCTATCCTATAATTTATCTGCATGCTTTAATGATGCAGTAACTACATTTTTTCATAACTTGTTTCTCATGATTCCTCAACGTATAGTTAGCACAGTTGGTGCACATTTGTCATTTCTCTCTCAAATGTGCCATAATCGGTTTTATATGTCAGTCAAGGGTTTCAGAAGATTATCGTCTTCATCAATCCCCCATTTGATGGCGAATTTAGCCATCACAAAAATGTCTTTGCTGATGACACACATTACAAATCTGTATTCTTCATTATTTCTAGAATTTTCTATAGCCTACATTTCATCGTAGTGCCCACTTTATCTATCTTCCATTTCTATTTCAGCTCTTTTCCTTTTTATTCCCCTAGTTTCTTTGTTTTCAGGTGTCTGTAAACCTTAAAGATGATAATCATGGTTACTATAAAGATAGAAATTGTCTAGATGGGCTTTTAGATTTTTCCCAGCAATTCACTTCCTAGGTTTGCAAACCGTTTACCTACGGGGGAAAATCCTTTCCCAATTGATTCCCAAACACCATCAGCTTTACATCTTTCAAGCCCTTTCCAAGATGTGTACAGTTCTTAATGTATACTTTCAAGTCTTTACTTGTATCTGGAATATATCTGCTTTTGCACTTTTGACATTCATCAGACTCCGCCTTCCTTTGTAAAGAGCAAGACGGTTTTGATGAACCATAGATCTCATAGCAATCATTTCAGTATCTAATGCTAAGAATCCTCCAGCAGCGTCAGTAGACAGCTTGTCTACTACAGTAGGCAATTGTAGGGCATATCATCAAGGACTGGCGTTAATTATCGCTAAGCCCACTTAGCGCTAGGATAATTATCGCCGGGTAACGTGGAATTTTATCGACGAGATAGCATGCTATTAGCAACGCTTATCTCAAAAGCGATAAAATACCAAGCGCTAACGGCCAAATGTGAGATTATCGCTGGAAATCCAGAGATAATCTCACAAAGTTTGGTGATAGCTTGATGATAGTGCAAGGCATACTTAGCCATGATATCCACCTTACATAGGATATCATGGCTAAGTCAGTCTTGAAGCAGGTGTAAGGAAAGTAGCGATAACAGAGGATATCGCTACTTGGTTTGTCGCTCTGCAGGTTAGCGTTCCCATTGATAATTGGAGAAATGTCGCTTAGCGACATTTCTCCAGTTTTGTCAGGGCAGGAATGCCCACTTTGCATTTCATTAGAGATGCAAAGCTGGGCGTTCAGAAAACAGGCGCTAATGCAATGTTTCACGCGATAGCGTGACCTTGCTGATTAGGCAATAAAATTATCGCCGCTTTTCAGCCGAAAACGGATGCAAAAGCAGCAATAATTTTTTATCTCCTCGTTGATGATATGCCCCTTAGTATCACCCCAACAGATGGTATTATGGCTCCAAAAATGTCTCCCACTAACAAATACTTGCACCTCTCTTAATCCTTCGGTGAGTCACTTCGTTGGTTTCATCAGATTTACCCACATGATAAATTTTTAGAAAAGCTATTCCAATATAACAAGATCCATGCCATTTTTTAGGCAGCCTACAGTAGGCAATTTTCCCACAGATATAATAAACTCGAGGGAACACAGGATCAGCATCTATCAGAAACAATCCCCAATTTCACAGCACTTGGAATGTATGGTCACATTCTCTGTAACCAGCAAAGTTTGTACTCACTACAGTCCTATGCCTAAATATACATAGCTTCCCTCTATGTTGCCCATATGAAGACATAGCAGCTTAGTTTTAAATTGTTGTGAGTCCCTTAAGTGCCCAAGATCGTATCCTAGTAAGATGTGCAGCTTTAGCCATGATCTCTCTTCATCAACCCTCCATCGATTCTACAAATTCCTTTTCTACATTATGTAAAAGGCAGGTTAAATTGTGTTGTTGTGCATAAGCTATGTCTAAAGTTAGCATAGGCCTAAATAATTTATTCCATTATGTTGGCTGTTTTAGTATCAGGTACAGGATTTAAATATTTTCTCACAGGCAATTCGGAAATGATTAGATCATAGTTAGAATAGTAGTGCTGAAATTGTCATTTGACATAAAACAAGCTTGTTAATACATTGCAAGAAAGACCATATTTTACAGGCGGATGGTGTAAGGTCGCCCCCTCAGAAACTGATTTAATCAGAACAATCTCTAGCATTCATGGTGTCAACTTATTCATACAGACGTTTTGTAAATACGTTAATTGAAAAATCACCTGTAGATTGATCTCAATGTAATATCTTATCATCTGAGATACTTAGTCCATAGTGGTTCCCAAAGATCCCAAAGATCTGGGCATTTGGTGGAAAATTGTGAACATGGCAGCCCTGCCGTGAGGGCACCATCTCCAAACAAGAAGCGAGGCTGGGGCGTGCAACTATGTACACGCCGTGAAGCACAGTGAGCCATTATGCAAATGTCTTTCCCCAACATTTCCAGAACCTACTAAGGATTTTAATTCAGCTTTAATTGTACAGAGGCGCATGGGACCCACTTAGGGTAATGAATAGCTATTGCTCTAGGGATCACGTCCCATAATGCAGCATTGAAGTAAAAACTAACTCAACCAATGAAATGATGTCGCACTAAGCCAATCAAATGATGCTGCATATTTGAAAAGATGAATGAGCGCTCACCGCGCCTTGTATGCAAACAAGCAGCCTGTGAGGAAGAGGCTCGTTAGCCTGGAAACGCGTCCGGCATCAATGCTTGCTGGAATGCTGGGGCGAGATGGAAATGAAGACCAACACGGGAGGCAAGCTGTTGTGTGCATTCCCAAAGATCAGGGCATTTGGTGGAAAAATATATTTATATATATTTATGTGTGTGTATACACACACGCACACACACCAACACGCGCTCACACTCACACACACACGCCCCGATGAGAGAAGCCAACAGGTACGTGATTAATACTCAATTTATTTCATGGCAACTTACATGCAGACACAGGACAAAAAAGTTAATCTAATGTAAAAACACACCAGATACATATCAGGAACGAAGTTCCCTTTCTCAGTGGCAACGTTCTTGCATACACCAAGCAACGTTACCTGCCAATCTTTGTACAAAGAACCTGCCCCATTCCTATGGCCTTCTGGTTCTCGTAGTGCAGGACCAGCAAACTTAGCGAACCACCATAGATATATAGCTTGTAGCAAATGCAGAGTTCTCATAAATTGCAATATTTCTTCAACACAACGTGACTCAGTTCTTGAATTTGGAATTCTATTTCAAGAATTTCAATTGTAACAAAACGTTCTCTCAAGGCGGCTCATGCAAACTTGGATTATTGTAGCAAAAGGTGTGATATGCTTTTTCCCAATCATTCAGTGCTAACTAAGTAAAGCCATTCAGGTGCAGCGTATTTTGGACTTTGTATCTTTGCTCTTTTGAATCTTCTCACTCCTGGTCCTTCTTCATCACTGTCACTTTCTTAGACTGACAAGAGACCTCTACAATTGTTCATGGTACTCTTCCTTCTTTTAAAATGCGTCTCCATCTGTCTTGTCTTCTGGGCTAATAGTCTTTGGGTGTTACTCGCAGTTCAGATGTACTGTTCCCTTCGATGAGGTCAAAACCACACCTGGTCAGTCACCTAGGCACCTAGTCAGCCCTTCCTCTCGTGATCCTTTGGTACCTACAAGAGCCGAATCGCCACCTCCCTCAGGACTACTGCATGAAGTCCCAGTAGGTGGAGCCATCTCTACAATTTGGCTAACCTGAGTTGGTTGTTTCTCTGTAACCACTGGGACATCCGTAACAGGTGCTGTATCTTCAAGAGGACTTGGGACTCTGTGAGTATCGGCAGTATGCACCCTATTCGGAAGACCAACACATTTAACAGCAGTTGTGGTTACTAGCATCACTTGAAACGGCCCACGCCAACGAGTTTCCAAACGAGACTTGCGTACGTGTTTCTTTACCAGGACCCAGTCACCTGGACTGAGGTTGTGGCACTGCTCTAGCTGAAGCGAAGTAGCAGCTTCCCTAACTTGCTGACACACAGATTTCCTTTTCCATCATCCAAACAAGATCCATCAACAAATAGCACACATTCTGATTCTGGCAAAGGGGTGTCTAGGATGTCTAACCTCGGTTTCGTGCACAGCTCGATCAAATCCAGGCAATCATGATCAGCCTCATCAATCACAACCTCATGTTCAGGAAGGGGCATCAAAGTTGCAGGATTCAAACTTGTGCATTACATCAAAGTCACATTCTCAGTTCCTATGATCATTCCTTGTAAGGCGGATGTTTGCCAGGTGTTGTATTTGGGTATGCGTAAGCAAGACATCAACTGAGTGTAGCACATATGTCCTAAGCAGATAACCCATCACAATGCTCTCACTCTGCTCCAAACTCACACGCATTGCTGCAACAGATTTCAAACACCTAGGCGGTTCGTCCATTGGGGGTGTTGGGGCGTTGCCCCACTAGCCATGGACGACTGTCACTGTCACGCATTCGTGCACCAGTCAAAAAGTAGAATTATGAGCGCACTCACACAGTCTACAATACAACAGCCCAACACTGCCGACAGAATCATGATTGGAGTCACAGTGGACGTCATCGCGATCGCGGAAGGGTGTGGGGGGCGGGCCTGCGGCAGTGAGTGGCAGCGTGTGCACGGCCAGCTGAGCAGAAGAAATAGCAGCATGGCAGGCAGGGCAGCAGCAGTGTGCGCATTTTGGACAAGTCATTTTTATGACTTGCCCACGCATGCGCGCACACGCAGTAGCCCCTTCCCTCCTCCTCCTCTCCTAGCACTCAGACAGGCAGAGACGTCTCCAGTCCTGCCAAGCGTCACGCAGCAGGTGTGACGCTCACGCATTTCAGTGCGGTGATCCGCATCACCGCACTGAAATGTGTTGTCACGCATTTTGCCACCTGCTGCCAGGCGAGCCACCAGCAGCGCCTGTGACTGTGACCGGGCTCTCTCTGCTGCTCCGAGAGAGAGCTGCGTCTGCTTCTGTCGTGTTCCTAAACTGTTAACCCAGACGGCTGTAGCTCTCAGCTCTGAGAGCGCTACCAATGTATCGACTGCACTCTGCCAGGAGCTGGTGCCGTGCGGCTGCGGCGCCAGCGCGGCTCATGACACAGCAGGGGGGCCGGGCTGCCTGCCCTCTCAGTCCGATACTGCGGCCAATCACCGACCGTGTCACCAGGGGGCCGGGATTAAATTCGGATGTGCGGCGGTAGAGTGCTGTCACGTCTGGCCCGGAAGAGGAAGTAAAGCGGCGAGGGAATCAATCTTAGAGTGCAGGCTGCAATGCCTGCTCACAGCCTCTCTCATGCCATGATGGCAGGCCGCTCTGGTGACGTCACTGGGCCATGCTCGGAGCCAGAGGATCAACTCAGGTGAATTAAGGAGCGAGACCTTCTGTCACAGACTACGGGCACCCTGGCGAGCACCAGTTTTGTTTCTTTGTGCGCCACTGAATCTGCTGACAGTTTGGCGCCTCACAGAGTCACAGTGCCATGCTGCAAGACTCGTCTTGGGTGCTCTCCGGTCTATGAGTATTATTCATGGCTGACATGTTCTTCATATATGTATTAATAGTATTAATAGCGTTCATTTAATTTAGCAGCCTGCAAGTAGACGTTACCTGCTCATCTCGGACTCGGTGCCGAGACGGGCCGGGCTCAGCTGACTTACTGTTGTGATTAGAAGCTGAGTTGGCCCCGCAGCCCCACAGGCGCTGTCTGTAATGTGCCTGTAGTTCCTCGCATCAGTAAAATAAATACATCCAGGATGGCGCCTTCCCTGTTGCTGAGTGTTTTTCCAGCAAATCACGTGCTACCCCCAGTGTCACTCCACTGACCTTTCGGCAGCACGGCTTCTTTGGGCATTCTAAATGCGGGAGAATAACTGTGAATGCGCAATGGCACTACCTGTGTGCAGTTTTTTCAATATTATCCAGCGCCAGAATGGCTCCGCTTTTGCCTCTGAAGTCGATTGGCTGGTTACACTCTGTCAACAATTAATAATACTATTGTTTCAACAATGATCCAACATAACAGATACCAAGCACGACGGACTAGCCCCTACAGGCACAGGATGATTTTAATTTGTTGCCGGCCCATGCCCCCAGGAATTGTTGCAGCCGCCCTGCAGCACAGTTAAATTAGGACAACACTATTTGACCTGGACAAGTGCTGCTGTGGGTTCGGGTTCTGTGCGGTCAGTGAGTCCGAGAGCAGGTGCTGTCTTTTAAAGGCACAAGGAACTGCCCTCAAAGCTCTTCTCACTGTCCGTCGTGTCATTCAGACTTTAATCTTATCTACACTACAACACCTCCGTCTGCAGCCAGTCAGTGTGACAGAGACACTTCAGCAACAACACCGGCAGAAGACTTTTTTCCCCAGCTAGGTGCAGCAGTAGGTAGAATTGTTGTGGCTCAGTACTTCTGTAAGCAAGTTAAGAACTAAGGCTGCTGTAAATAAATATATCTGTTCCAAGGTCGGAAATGTGTCAACTGGCAGTTTACTCTGCATGTTTTATCGCAGACGATTCATATCCCTGCAGCAGAGAACGCCACTCTACAATGCAAATCGCAGAACTGTTTATGAGGATCTCTCTGAGTTACTGGATGCTATGTTATTGCCCTTCCATTTCTAGTACTGTGCAGCAGTTTCAAGCTCTAAGAGTTCCTTGTTGCTCAAATGGGTGTAACTTCTTATATTTATGTGTTTCCCTCATCTTCATGACTTAATTTTGATCGGGAGAAAGTGTCACTCATAGTCATTGAAATGTCACTCATAATTACACCGACATTTTAAAAATGTCCCACATAGCAATCTGTAACCTTGGCAGCTATGCTGGTCTCATTACGGGCAGTATTAGCCCTGCTCCTAGCCAATCCTGGTGCAGTGGCGCTGTTAATGCTGCGCCAGGATTGGCTGAGTTACCGCACAGACTGAGTTCAGGATGGTGGTGTCGCTGCGCGTGGGTGGGTGGCTGTGCTCAGTGCTGCCGCACTGTATGGCCAATCACATGTGGCCATTGGAAAGCCATGTAGTGTGATTGGCCGCTGTGGGGACGTCACCGCGCCTGGCGTGCACAGTGGATTGGCTGAGAGGGGTTGCCAGTGATGCGGGTGTTATGCGCCAACGAACGGACCCAAGGCGGCAGGTAGGATAGAATTTTAAATTTATTTTAAAATCCCCCCCTCGGCCCGGGGGCCCCCAGCGATTCGTATCCCCTTTCTGAGGCTTCCGCTAACGGCGCCAAGAGGGCCGACCAGTGTAATAGATAATGCAGTACAGTTTCCTGTTCAAGTCTTAAAAAGTGGAAGCTGTACCTTTCCTTTACTTTTAAAACGTGAATACGGGTCGGTGTCTGAGACAAAATAAAATTGCCTGTGTTTTGCCAAAGAAAATTAGCATTTTGAAACTAGGATATATTTGTTAAAATCCCATTTTTTTTCTCTTAAAATTATTTATGAACAATCGCGTTTATAATCCGTTTTCTCCGTTGTTACCGCTGTGCAGACGTGGTTTGTGGTGTGCACCAATTAAGCTAAATCTGTCGGCTGCATTGCAGTCTACACCAAGACCGGAAGTGGTGAGAAAGAATGTGTTTTATATTTTTTCACCTCTGTAAAGTTTCTGCCAGTGTCGCCAATTCACAAGAATCATAGATGAAGAGACCTGTCACGCGTCTAATGACATCAGTGACAGGAAGTGACATGCCATCCCCTGCGGTCACATCAAAGGCCCCTGCACCGCGCGCTAATACAAATCTGTGTTGAAAACTCCAACTCAAGGCTGCACTAGAAGGTACAACAGACTTTAAAGCTTCATCAGGCACGGGAGGTAAAACACAGGCAGCGGGAGTCTTGGACCGCAACTAGCAGGAGCATTGACCAACTGAGCTGCCTATCCTTTTTTTAATTTTTAAAATGCTGTCTACAAGCGCCCAGTTGTCTGTTACTAGTCTAAGAGCTGTGCTATGGGGGTGGGGGCACGATGGGACAGGGGAGGCGGCTCTCGGCTGGAATTGCAAGAGCGCAACAATCAATCCTGGGTCAAAGGCAGTTTTATTGTCCCAGCAGACGGGAGACAACTCATACTATTATAGTTTCATTTGTTTCCGATGTAGTTGTTGATTGGGCATGTAAGGAGTTGTTAAAGTACTTAAATTCTCGATATTTGAGCATTAAAGTACTTAAATTCTCGATATTTGAGCATTAAAGTACTTAAATTCTCGATATTTGAGCACTTTTCAATTAAAATAGGAAAGTTGCATTTTTACAAATCGAATAAACTTCAATTCCAGTTTCCCTTACTCTTCTTTGCCTGTCTCCCTTTACCATTCTCGGCGTTTCTGAACCCCCTCCCTTTCTGTCACCGCTTTCGAACCCCCTTCTCTCAGTGTCAGCATGCCCACCCCAGGGGCCTTTATTTGTAGATCATCCGTTTTGCCCATCTGTTAGCATGTCACCCCTCCCTCTGAGCTTGATACTGCTTTTCCCTCCCCACTCTGTCACCCTACATCTACACCTCTCGGAGATTGTAACCTCTATCAGCCTGACAGACCCTAATTGCCTTTTCTCAGTGCCATCCACACTCCCAGCATGTAATCTCTCACCATGTCCCACCTTGCACACTCATTTTCGTCATATAAGAATCCCACCCTGCTTTCATTTAGATTCACCCACTAATTTCAGATAGTAACCTCTCCTCCCTGCCTGTATTATATCTTCCTGAGTCAAGTGAACCCTCTCCCTCTATAGTACCTTCACCAGCCCGTCACACTATCTTTCGGTTTGCTTTTTTTTTTTTAATTCAGAATATATTTTTCACACAACTGTACTACATATGATGTTTGCAATTCTGTTTTGGGCTAATTCACTAATTATGATGATAACCATACTTGGCCCTTTGACTTTTGCGGTTGAATACGTTTCAGTCGAGCATCTACAGACAATTTGAATTCTAGTGTAGTGTGTGCTACGTAGTCACTAGTAATTTGCTTGAAAATGCACCATTTATCCAGTCTTTTTTTCAAAAATTTCTCGCCCCCCCCCCCCCCCCCCCCCCCTCCCCAAACCCTCCTCAGGTTGTTCGGGATGGCTTGCTGGCTGCAGTACATTCATTATTTTACGCCTCACCACTTTCAAATTTCACCAGCCGCCACTGATATGGGGGGGGAACAGGATCAAGAGCTGCTGAAAAATATGCTACAGTTCTGCGTGCAGTACCATGCATGTGAGCTTGTACCAATAATGTGCAACCCTTGCGCTCACTGCAAAACAGAATAAAGCTTTTTTTTAAAGTCCGGTATTCCCCAAGCTCGAGTTCGGTAAAGACTCTCTTCCAGTTCAGTAAAAGAGTGCATGCAATCATCATCCCAAGGTACCAGGTTTGACACGTCTTTGTGTTTAACCTCTGAAAGGTTTGACTGTCGACAAAAATTGGGAATCTATTATCGACAGTTGCCAACCATTCCCAAAAACATCCTGACTTTTTTTTTGAGTACTTGGCAACTCGTGTTCAGAATTGCAGTGTTCCTGTCTTGAGACACTTTCCTTGCTCATTTCTCAATATGGTATCCAAGATACAGAACATCCCTCTTGCAAAACTACAATTTTGGCAGTGACAACTTATATCCATTCACAGCCAATTTAACAAATTCAATATGCGCATTTGAGTTTATTCTTATTGTAAAAAATTCAAATAATCTTTCAAAAGATTGAAAACAGAGAATGCAATGGTAGAGATTAAATAGTGCTTGGAAAGAGTCTTCTAACTATTGTCAATAACTTTGAAAGTAACTTAAATTATTTCTCTGTCTGTTTCCCTAATTGTGTCTGCAGCCTCTTTCTTAGAATGTGTCTGTTCTATGTTTTCCCAGATTGGGCCCCAGATGAACATAAAATAAGTCCATATCTTCACTGATGTTTGACTGGTGTTTGTGTACTGCACTAAAATTAGTTTGGGACAGCCATCTTTTTACAATTTCCCTATACTATAAGCAGTTATAGTTCTGGAAGAAGATGTGTTGTATCTAGGATCTGGTCTGTTAGCAAATGACCCAAAAGCTTCAGGCAGGAATCTAATCACACATGCGTATGGGGTATAAGGCTATATCATTTGAGCCAAACAATGGCAAATTATATGTCTGATTATGCAAAATTTAATTTAAATCTATATCAGTGGGGCTTGCCTTCCATTTCCCACCTGTACAGTTTTTCAAAGTAATCTTTGCAATTGATGATGTTTTTAGGTCTTTAACTCCTTCGATGCTGATGACGAGCTCAGCTCTTCATCAGTTACGGCGCTCGTACGCTGATGACGAGCGGCTTTTCGCAAAACGCAGCGCACAGAGGGAAAACCGCTAGCGCGCATGCGGTTAAAAGAAACCAAGCTCAAGCACTTGCATGCTGCACAGTCTGGTTTAGAGGTTCTCAAACACTTCTTTCCAATACCTATAACCTACTACTGAATACAAACCAACAAATTGAAGTGAATAAATAAATCTGTGATTATTAATCTGTCTTGTTGCAGAAATGTTATCACTGTTAAAATAAAAAAAAACCCTATTCTAAAATGTTTAAGGGTGTTTATCAGAAGGGACTTGCAATGATCCCACCATTTCAAATTATATGTTTTCCTTGACGTAGTGGGCCTATAAATATATTGATGCCCCAGGTGAAAACCGAACAACTCTTGATGAATTTCTTCGAGGAATTGATCTTTGTCTTTTTTTATATGAAAATCAATAACAATGTTTGTAAAGAAATGGATCTTTATTTTCCAGTCAAACATGTGAATCCAAGTCCATCATCAGTTGCTTTCCAGCATTGTGCCCCATGAACCTGCAAAAGGACTGGCATAATAGGATTATCTAAAGTAATTCTTAAAACATATGGAATCTGGATAAATTATATAGGCCCTAAAATTTCATTGGGAGCTATTCCCCAAATAACTTCATCAAGCACGGGATATGCAGTAATGTTAGCCACATTATGACACCTTTTGTCTCTGTGTGAAATTGTAATTCCTGAACCACAGGATGCAACATTAACTTTTCAAGAATATAGTGCCTATTTATTAATAACAAAGTGGTGAACTGCATTATAGAACACATGAGGATGAAAGATATTGCAGTGGATATTCAGACATATGACCAAGGTAGTGAAATTATACGTGGCATAGAATCAACAACAGGCAATGCACCATCTGTAGCATTGATAAATTGGAGAAATTATTATTTCTTTTGAGTTTTGTACCTCACCAGCTTCAAAATGTGGATCAGATTCATTTTCTTGCCATGTCGTTTCTTGCAGACAACACCCAGCTCATCCTTTCCCTTTATGACAAAACATTTAACACCCAGACCAACTTCTCCACCTACATGTCAGAAGTCGCCAGATGGATGGAAACCATCAGCCTCAAACTCAACACCGGTAAGATGAAAGTAGGCGTCTTTGGCAAAGACACCTTTGATGGGACTTCATCTGAAGTCTGCCAAAATCAGAACCTCTGTGAAGAACCTCAAAACTGTAGTCAATAACCAGCACTAAAGGACAGATCAAGCGAACGCAGTCTCTGCCTCCTGTTTTCCCACACTCAAGATGTTTTTTAAGTGATTTCTCTACAACACTTACAGACCCGTCACAACTAGCTACTTAGACTACAACAATGTATTCTACATAGGATTCAGGGTGCATATAAAAAAGTAGACTTCTGAATATACAGAACTCAGCTAATAAAATCACACTGAAGGGGGCCCCTGACACTGATACCTAGTACTACTACTACAGTTAGACTTTGGTCTAAGTTAGACTCTTGGTCTAAACTCAGACCAAAAGTCTAACTTTACTGCTAGTAAAGTTAGACTTTAGGTCCAAACTTGGACTTTGGTTCTAAACTTAATATTTTTGTCTACGTTTACCTTTTCAATTGGGCCCATAGTATCTAATTGCATCATGTGTCGCTCTACAGTTTGATCTAATGAAACCAGACTTCAGGTACCTTTTTTCTGTAGCACAGTGGCTTGGGGCATATACATACAATGGGCCCAATTCACAAAGGTAATCTGAGATTGAAAGTCTAAGTTCAGACCTGAAGTCTAAGTGTAGACCTAAAGTTTAACTTTACTACTAGTAAATTAGACATTCGGCCACAGTTAGTGAGGTACTGGGTTTTTCGGAACCCAGCGGTGCCAGGGGACCACACCCGAAGACCTCGAGTTCTTCCTGTTTCGGACCACAGAAACACAGAGTCTTCTAGGTGAAGTCAGAGATCGTATTTATTGGCTGCAACCAGTAACCGGCATCCTAGAAGTACAACAGCATGTATGTTCTCAGGAGACTGCTCCTCTCATGAACCAGTCGTCTCCTTTTATACAAAAAATTGAGCTCTAGGCAACATACCTTATTTTACAGTTTGGTCGTTCACATATTTTCGGACGGCAGTGTGAATGGCCGCCTAACCTCGAGCTCCGCAACTCGGGAGAGCGACCTCATCGGTTCCCAGCTGAACCACCGCCCTGAACACTGGGAGAAACGACGGACCCGATGCCTCATGCCTCGCGGAACCTTCCGGTGCCCTGATCACCGCGCTTAACGCACCTCACAAGGACTTTTGCTACCTTCTAGAGCGCCGACATCGGAGCCCCTCAAAATGGCGACGCCACGTCTCATCGGCGGTGCCTGACTACCACCTCGGGCTCTACCACCGAGCAACAACGGACCAAAACCAACACCACCGGGGATGCTAACTCAACGCCGGAATCCCCTACATGCCGGTAAGAGGCGCTTACGTGTACACAGCATTTTAATGCTGATTTCTGCCCGTCTCGCCTGACCCTAAGATGGCGGCCATCACCAAAAAACGTTCCGATAGTAACTTCAGCTAATTAGCCACTAAGCATCTTTTTGGGGGAAGCGGTTCTCCTCTAATATCAAGAGGAAGTCCTCCTGCCTGCTTTTTGTGAGGCTTTAATCGTTCTTTGAGGACCACAACTTTAAGGCTTACTGGCAGGGTGCCCTTAGCCAGTACCTCACTCTGACTCTGTTTCAGGCTTGCCCACCTAAATCCCTATTAACAACTACAACACTGACAAGCTGACAGGCCTTGGATCAGGGGACAACTCACCTACAGACACAGAGCCAACCAACTTGCCAGCACTAAGGGGGTCATCTGCTTATTCGTGCCCGCCTGGTTCTGAGTGGATTCTCCTCAGTCCTCACTCTCAAAATGTCGGGCAGAGATGATAAGAACAATCCAAAAAAAGTGAAACCTGAACCACAGATTTCCGACTCCCCCATTAAAAGTAGAGCTGACATGGCGGCCACAATGGAAATGATACTGAAAAAGTTGGGAGATCTTACTGATATTTCCAAGTCAACCAAAGCGAACACGGACTCTATGCAGCTAGAGTTAACAGCTATTAGAGCTGGTATGAATGACCTAAAATCAGGGCTGGGAACAGCAGAGCACCGCATCAGCGATGTAGAGGACCTCTCACGCCAGTCAGCCGCTAGAATACAATGCCTTGTTTCCACCACTGACCTCCTCAGGCGCCAAAATGCTGAGTTGGAAGACCGCAACAGGCGAGGGAACATCAGAATTTTTGGGATACCGGAAAACGCGGAAAAAGATGCGGACTCCTGCGTGGCTTTCCTGGGAGCATGGATCCCCATGATCACCAAAATTGTATTCCGGCACGGTCTGGAGCTAGACCAGGCGCACAGAATCCCCACATTCACTACCAACCGCGAAAGGGGTCCCAGGCCAATGATCTGTAAGCCACTCAGATATCAGCATGTCAAAATGATCCTACAATACGCAAGAAAGAACCACTCCATCATGTGGGAAGGACACAATATCATCTTTACGCAGGACTAGTCTAAAGACACAGTGGAAGTTCGCAAGGGGTTCCTCGAACTCCGCACCATACTCAGATCCAAGAACATACCTTGCTCCTTTGCAGGACCCGCCAAGTTCAAAGTCATTTTAAATGACCACCCGAAGTTCTTCACTGACCCAAGGGATTTGAAAGACTACCTGAAAAATGGCCCACCTCAGGAAATGGATCAATCAAATGCCCCATCTAATAAAAGGAAGACCACGTGACTATCCCGTCAAGGTACAGGTCAACCGACACTTTGTCCTCTCCAGGTCGTACCACTGTGTATTTAATGCTACGCCGTAATTGCTTTCCTCTGGTCTCTATTGTTGCTAGCCGACCACTCACAATACCAAGTGCATGTCATATTATCCATTATCGTTCCATCGCTTCCATGCATATTGACAATGTTGACAATGTTGATAGATATTCTCCTCCGTGCTACAAAGGTAGTGGAAGCTATGGGCACAATAGCTAGATGGTTCTACCCCTATTTACAGCTTTTCTAATACGCAGCGCAAACAGTCGCTCCTGGTTCATTATTATATGTTTCTGTGCACAGACATTTGCCATAGCTAATGGGAAACTTAGTGCCAGTATAACGGTTTTAGTAGTTTAAAACAATGTTCAGCTGGATCTACTCTAATTGACAAGGTTTGTAGGCGCAATGCTACCAGTTGCTCCTGGTCTGTTATTGTATTGTTATTGTTATCTGCTGCAGAAAATAATACCCGCTGCCACATTTAAGCTCAACATCTTAACCCGCATACGTTCTAACATGGGAAATACTGAGCAATGTTTTGTTAATGATTAATAACTCCTGTTTTGCCTAGCTGGGTACTGTCGTCGTACTCCCTACGTACGTATTTGGGGGGGAAGGGGTGAAGGGAGGGTTTACTTGGGTAATGGGAAAAAGAGAGAGCATTCTGCAGCTATAAAATGCCAGTACTTTAGAGCTTTATTCATCTCCTTATGTTATTTTTGGTCCCTTTTTATGTCTGTTTCCTACCGGTACAACATGCGCACGCCAGATTTGTCCCTAGCCATGTCGATAATTCGGTCCCCTTGTTGTCGCAATAGCACACAGACTCTCACAGGGATAATTGATTCAATACATTGCCCCCGCCAGATCTTCGTTTAGCGATAATCTTGCCTGTCAATGTCTAACAGTAATTCCATAACAGATGACCTCAAGATTGTATCGCTAAATGTTAAGGGACTTAATCACCCTGTAAAAAGAAGGAAAGTGCTTCATTACATCAACAAAACTAAGGGGGATATTATCCTCCTGCAGGAATCTAAACTATCGGAAGAGGACACACGATTCCAAAACGCTCACTGGCCCTCCCATATACTGTTGTCTCCTGCACCACACAAAAAAGGGGGTCTAATTACACTGATATCGAAGAAAGCGAACATAACACTGGTATCACACACTCACGATGCGGAGGGGAGGGTTTTGGTGGCCCATCTACGCAGGGATGAAGACCCCATACACGTAGTGAACATATACTGCCCCAACTCAGACGACCCCGAGTTCTGGGACTCAGTTTCTCGCTCGATGGAACATATCCCTCTGGACGACCTTCTGATCGTGGATGGCGATTTCAATCTCCCCCTAGACCCATTACTAGACAGGCAATCCAAATGCGCATTTCATCCTTCACGCTCACATGAGGCCCTTCTGCGTCTATGCGAATGATACTGCCTTAGAGACTCGTGTCGTCTCCAAAACCCTGAGGGGAGAGACTACACCTTTTACTCCATTCCCCACAACTCCTACTCACGCATTGACTTTATCCTAATATCTTCCACGTTTGCACACCTAATCGAAGAAACTGACATCGCCCCTAAGCTAATTTCCGACCATGCATGTATTCACACCAAACTTGCGGGCTCCCGCTCAATCAGACCGCCCAGAAGATGGCGATTCAATGATGAAACACTAACCAACCCTGAAGACAAACTCCTGATTACTAATGCCAACGAAGAGTACTTACTCTTAAATAATGTCCCTGACACGGACCCAAACACCCTCTGGGACGCACTCAAACCCACGGTCCGTGGAGTTATTATCAACATAAGAGCCAAAGCCAACAAAGCGATAAACAAGGAATTGGAGCTACTAGAGGGGGAGATCAGATCACTAGAAGCCCTACACAAAACCAACCCCCAAGACTCCAATCCCCTTGACCTGCTCATAAAAAAGAAATAAGAGTATAATTCCATCACAAGTAAAAGAGCAGGGGTGTGGATCAACCGCTTTAAAGCCTTAAAACTATGTGAGGGAAACAAGGCCGGGAAGTTACTAGCCTCCTATCTTAAACACAAGCAGAAGCTAGCAACCATTTCCTCTATAAAGGACCCCGCAAATAACACACACACTAATCAATCCAAGATTCTTGATACCTTTAAATCATTTTACGAGGAGCTGTACAGGAACGATAAATCTCTGGACTTAAAGGCATGTTCGGACTACCTGGAGGCCCTCGACCTCCCCAAACTTTCGGAGACTGACAAATTACATCTGGGGTCCCCCATCAGTATCACAGAAATCTCGACAGCCATCAAAACACTCAAAAACAACAAAGCCCCAGGTCCTGACGGATTCTCGGCATCCTTCTACAAAGCCTTTGACAGCCAATTTTCACCAATACTCCAAACTGTGTTCAACTCTTCTGCCTCTAGCGGGAGTATCTCTCCCTCGATGAGCGAAGCCACAATCATTGTTATTCCCAAGGAAGGGAAGGACCCCCTCCAGACCAAAAACTACCGCCCCATTTCGCTAATTAATATTGACTGCAAGATCTATGCCAAGATCTTAGCTACTAGATTGAACTCTGTGCTACCCAAATTGATAAGTCCGTCACAAGTGGGTTTTTTGAAAAATAGGATGTCGAATGACAAGACCAGACTCCTATGTCACATACTTGAAAAAGCGAAATCCTGCAAAAACGCCGATGATTGCAATAACCCTTGATGCTGAGAAAGCATTCGACAAAGTCTCATGGCCCTTCCTTCAACAATGTATGGGCTCATTCAACCTGGGTAACTCATTCATAAAAATGGTGATGGCCTTGTACTCCTCTCACTCTGCCCGTATAGCAATTAATGGGACACTTTACAGCCCGTTCCGCCTGTTCCAGGGTACTAGACAGGGTTGCCCACTTTCACCGGCTCTATTCCTACTGGCACTTGAACCCCTACTAACCGACATAAAAAACAATGAGGACATCACAGGTGTAGCCTTCGGAAACACCCGGGTGAAACTAGCGGCATATGCCGACGACATCTTAATCGCCACAGAAAACCCAACTGTATCCATTAAGGGTCTTATGTCCTCAATCAGCAAATACTCTGCATTGTCCGGTTATAAATTAAACAAGGACAAGTCCGAAGTCAAACCACTTAATGTACACACTACCAAAGAAGTCCTTGGTGATTCGGGACTAGCCTGGCAACCGGATGTCATAAAGTATTTAGGCATAGAATTCACTGACAACATATTAAGTACACTCAAACACAATGAATCGACCACACTAGCGAAAATCAAAAAAATCCTGGATGGCTGGTCACCACGGTTCATCACATGGTGGGGCCGGTTAGAGTCTATAAAAATGATGATTTCCCCATTGGTCAATTACCTAGGTTCAATGCTTCCCCTTACACTTTCTAACGACTTTCATTCTAAATTAGATAAGATGATCTCCTCCTTCCTCTGGCAAGGGAAAAAACCCAGAATCAGCATGAAAAAGCTACGCCTTGATAAATCCTTAGGGGGTGTCAATCTGGCTGACTTTTGACTTTACCAGACCGCCTTCCTGGCAAAGCAAGGTGCGATTTGGTTCACGTCACAATCTGACTACACGCCGGTGTGGTTACATGTAGAAAAATCTCTAGTGGAAGGTCTTGAGCCCTCCGCCCTCCTCACCATTAAATTACGCCCCAACATCGACTCTGGGATCATCTTTAAGAACACAAAGAACTCCCTCCTCCATATAAGCAAGTCCCTACCCCACCAATTTCGTAACTCAAAATGGGAATCTCTTTGGCAGAACAGCACTCTAACATACAGAGGAAAACCACTGTATAATCCTTCTTGGATCAGAAAGGGAATACACTTCCCTCACCAACTTTATGAGGGTTCAACACCACTTGCATTCAAAGATTTACTAGACAGATTCCAACTCGAGAGCATTGACTTCTACTACTTTCTACACGTTAGGGTCGCTCTCACAAAAGCAAACTTGGGCAACACTTCCCCCTCTCTCCCTAGCCTTTTATCCGCCCTTGATAAACTTGGACATCAGGTATCCAGAATGTACAAAATGATAAGATCACAGAAATCTAACCTGGTCTCTGCACTCCAATCTTACTGGGATTCGTATTCTTCCACTCCCACTTCGGAAAACGAATGGGCCAAAATTTGGGAGTCAACCACAAGACACAAAATTAGTCCGACTCTGTCCCAAACTAAATTCTGGCTCCTACACAAAGCCTTTTGGACCCCTAGAAGACTCTTCCTTCACAACATCAAGGATACTGACTCCTGCTGGAACTGTTTGGAATCGGGAGGAGACCTTGAACACCTAATATTTAAATGCCCCCGGGTTACCACCTACTGGGACAGAATATTTGAATTTATTAACAAAGCCCTACACATTTCTCTCCCGAGAGAATTTGCTACTATAGTTATGGGTTCCTCCAAAGCTGTCACTTTAGATGAAAATGACAAAGCCCTACTTGATCTTCTACTGACAGCGGCAGTTAAAATCATAACGACCAACTGGAAAAACACAGCCAAAGCCTCCTTCCCCCATTGGCTCAACTGGGTTTCTAATCTCAGGGGTGCCAATAACATTACCCTTGCTTCTAACCCATGGCGACCACAACATAGGAAACTATGGACCTCACTTGATTCTCACTTTGATCTCTTCAAACCCCCGTGAAATATCTAAATTCTGCTTTCCCAATCATCTTCTCAATGTGTTAAAGGATGGACGTGATACAACCTACTGTGCTGTAAGTCTGATATAATTACATGCTGTAATTAGCCTCTCGAGTTGTACTGATATGATGCCTAATTGTCACTTTTCTTTATTTATTTTCTTTCTCCCCCTCGTATGTTATTTCATCGCTTGCTCGATTTTATTTGTACTTGTACCACAAACTTTACCTGCTCTTGTATGTACTGTGCATATCATTGCCAATCTCTCTCAAAAACTTTGTGAAATAAAAAAAGAGAGAAGAATTATGATGACATGCCCACATTTCAGTTGGTCCAACCCATAATCGATTACCCGGCAAAGCCCAGTATGTTCATCAGATATCGGCGGACCCCCAATAAACTCGGGCACCTCCTCCTCGTAAAGCAAGTCATAAAGAAGAAAACAGGGACAGGTGTGTGTAAGATTAGGCATGGTTTGTGCGCGATGAAAGGTTTGATATGTTGTGCCTTGATACTAATCTCATTCGGCCACTGGGGAAGGAGCTGACCGAACAGGTTTGGCTTCAGGCAGTGGAGTCGGCTTGCCCGGGTCAGAGGAGTCAGCAAAGGTGTACGTGTCCTTCGGACTCTGGTTTGGCCTTTAGTCACTTGGCTATGTGAGGGCAATAACAAAATGGCTGCCGTTCACAAAATGGAACCCGAGGGTTCGAGACGGAAACTCTGGTTTAAGGGTGATCCCAACACTCGAACACGCCAAAAATGCACGTACGTAGTGTACTCGTCATTTCCGGTCTGCTGATATCGAAGTTGTCATGATACGACAATGTTTATAATACGGAACCAGAATTTCTCAGAACCACATTAGACTTTTGGTTTAAACTTAGCCCAATACTCTAACTTTACTACTAGTAAAATTAGACTTTTGGTATAAGTTAGACTTTTGGTCTAAACCTAGACCAAAAGTCTAACTTTGATAGTAGTAAAATTAGACTTTAAGTTTAAATTTAGACTTCAGGTCTAAACTTAGACGTAAGGTTTAAACTTCGATTTTTTTTTTCTGAGTTTACCCTTATGAATCGGGCCCAATATGTTCTATTGATTATGTCTTGTAAACACAAAGTCAACATGATTTCGGTGGCACTTACTCTTCCACAATCTACCAATCCAAGCGAATGTGCTTAAGGCGAAATCTAAGATAAATTTTTGTTTTTACAGCCAGACAACCTTGTTGCATCCATACCTAGCCAGGAATGGGCATCAAGTGCCAGAAGATGTGTGTGTTGTAGTAAAAGTACATCTAGTGCATGCCATTTGGCAAAACCTAGGATGGCACTCCACTTGATGTGGTTGTTGAAGCCACTGACATTCCATACCATCAATTTAAAGGCCATCGTACTTCACACAATTGTCTAGGGGGCCATGGAGTGCTCACTGAGATTTTCGATGAGTAAAAGGGAACAACGGTCACAGCCTGCATAAACCAAAAGCAAACTTGTGGCCCAACAGGCAAAAACACCCAAAACATTTCCACAACCACTGCCACCCAAGGAGCATCTGTCACCCCAATACAGAAGATCACATACAGAAGAAAACCAACTGTGTGAGCAATGCAATCTACGTCACTCCTGGACTCCCTTATCAGAAAGGATTCAGTGCTGCTGGCTCAAGAATATAGAAAAGGCAGAGGGTTGTCAAGAAGACCTCAAAAGATTTCAATTGATTCTGTACCAGGCAAGCACAATCAGGAAATGCCAGGATCTGATCTGATAGAAAGTGTTTAGGAGCTAGGTCACGGGACGGGTGGAGAACCACATCCCTGTCTTTCAAGTTAAGTATGTTTACAATGAATGGACTAGGGTGTGCTCCAGGGGGGGAAGAGCAGCCACCAACGACCTTTGTGCCCGCTCCACCACAAAACATGAGGAGAGATGCCCCTCAGGGATCCATGACTGGATCAGTTTCTCAAGGAAGTCCTCAGGCACCATTCCCTCTACCTCTTCAGGGAAGCGCACGAATCTGAGGTTGTTCCACCGGGCTCGGTTCTCTGCATCTTCAGCCTGGATCTCCATGCTCTAGGATGCTATGGTCAAGTGAGAAGCCTCTGCCTTTAAGGTTGACATAGAGTCCTCTAGGTCTGATAACTGGCCTTCGGTGCCGGTGACTCGCTCTGCAACATTGCATATAACCTAGCAAAAGAAGTGCAACATGCACCCCCACCTCCCCCATCCTGGACTCCAGCGCAGAGGGGGACACCTGAATGGGAGAAGATTGGAGGTGCTGGATGGACTCATCTGTGGCAGGAGAGGTGCCGCAGCAGAATCCTGGCTGGCCAGTGGGGCTTAAGAAGCAATACATTTATCTATTTTGGACTGGCTTTGTTCCAGGGGTAGTCCCCCTCAACCCATGCTGGAACCGGCGCTAGTCTAGGAGCAAGAGCTCAGTGCAAAGTCCACAGCTACCCTGTGGGAGGCACTGCGCCAGAGGTAAAAGCAGCCAAAACATAGACCTGGTCCCCCAACACACTGAGGGGTTCAAGCAAGATGAGGCTAAACCAGTGGTGGGGGGGACACAGGTCCTAACCCACCTGCACTGGAGAAGGTCCCAACCACGGTAGCACAAGCAGTCAGATACATCGCCTAGCTCATGGAGCAGTGGCTGATAAAGCAATCGGTGGGCAATCTGCCCAAACGTGCCCCCCAACAAGAGGGTCCTCCAGTGGACCATTGATGTCAAGGATGGGGGCCTAAGTGAAAAAAGAATCAGCTGTGAGCCCTACCTGACTCAGTCAATTGCCGCTGTAAGGAATAGGGCTCAACATGGCCCAATGCATCTCTAGGGCAGGCCCGGTGTCACTTCCCCTGCAGTGGGTCTCTTTTCTGTCAAGTTTAAGCCCTTCGTGGGCTCAGCTAATCATGTGCCGGAGCCACCAGGGGCCCAGGTTCAAATGTCCCAGGTGGGCCCCCGATCCGTAACAACCACATCTAAGCCTGGTCCTACCAGTGGGATGTCCTCAGTTGGGGGTCTGTTTTTGCCTGCCCACATGGCCCAAAAGGGTTGAGGTACTGGGGTCTGCAACTAGGCACCCCCTCCAAACCACTAGTGAGTCTCCTGCTGAATGCAGCTGGGGTGGTGGGGGCCTAAGGGCTGGGGCCAGAATTTGTGCTCTGCTGCACCAAAACCTCTCAGGCCCTGCTCCAGGCAGCAATGCCTCCGAAGAGCTGCTCGGTCAGGAGCGGGAAAAGGTGACGTCTATGGGTCCCTTGGCGTCCGTAGGGACAAGGTGGCCCTGGGGAGGTCAGTCAGTCAGTCAACAACAGTAGCAGGATGGAAGAGAAGTCTCTTCTGGACAGCAGAAAGCTTACAGAGAGACATCCCCACTCTTGGCTGACCAGGTTACTCCTGTACCCTACTTTTTTTTAACTGGGGTGAATTAACACAACTTTCCAAGACAACAGCATTTGGCCTGTTTGAAGAACATGTGAAAATAAGGAGAGCAATAATTCAGACCAAAGGTGGACATCTTTAAAAAATGTCCATGGGATCCATAGGATTCCAGTTCGGCCCTGCAGCTTTTGAGGAATGTGAGTTTTTTTAATCTACGCTGTTTTTAATTCAAAACTAAAGTTCATTTCTGTTTTAAAGTAGACAGGTAGATGTCAAATGACTAAAGATTTATTTTTCGAACGGGATATGGTGGCCATTTGTTGGTCAATAGGACCCGAGTTCATTTTCGACCAGAATTGCTTAGAGTTGTTGTATTTTATTGCAAGAAGTAATTGCGTATCTCCAATAATTTTCACTTGTAGCACTCTTTTTTACATTTTAATTGTAAGTTCTAGGATAAAGAAGGTTATAGATTTAGGAGTCACCATAGTTATTGCCGGTACTCCTCTTTTGCTTTTAAAATCCTATGATTACTCTTTCAACCGGCAGACTTACTCATCATCTCTATTATTGTCCCCAATCTTCAGTTTTTAATTATAAAATCCTGTTTCCCAAGTTGCTTTATCTTGACCTGAGAAGCATTGTTCCATCTAAATGTTCTATTTTTCACTGAGACCAAGGAACCTTTTATGAGAGCGTCTGTGGTTGAGATGTGAAGCAAATATTTGTGGATTACCTTCGCTTTGCCTTTGTGCAATGACCTTGTAGTTAGTACAAGTGTACTAAGATATAATTGATCATAAACTCTTTGAGTTACGTGGAACACATGTAGGCCAGACCCGTTGATCAGTTGAGAATCTCCCATTTAATATCTGATAGCATAAATTAATATGTAGCTGGCACATGGGCTTATTTTTGGCCAATTATTAATTCACCAGTTAACTATTGCGACCAAAGGGACGTTAAAGCACGTGTTGGAAAGATCCCCTGGTGATATCGTAGCCAAAAAGTGTAATAGTAAATTGTTGTTAAAGTCACCGGTACTCATTACATTGGTTGGTGTAATATAGCCTTATACCCTGCTGCTGAGGGGTGGAGGTGGTTAAAGGCCCTGACCAAGACTAGTGCCTATAACTAGGGTGAGGGCCTTTAACAACAGGTATAGCTTGAGGCAGAAGGAATATAAGAACATTCCACCAACTGATGATAGATTGTTCTTAATTAATAAGGGGGAAACATGAAGAAAAACAATGGAATGTTGGAGCTCTGGGCTTCTACCAGCCATTATACGCCCCTAGCTACTTCATTATCTTCAAGGGAACCCTCAACCTTCCAATGTTCTAATATGATTTCAAATGTCCTGAATTTATCGGGCAGCATTTGAGATTTGTGCTTTGTTCTCTACTGAAAATACGCGTTCAGTATGAACAATTGTTTCTGACCGTTATTGGCCAATAATCCTGGTAGTACATAGCTTGATTGTTTTCATTATAAATCAGAAACCCTTGTCCTCCAGATGGTTTGCCATTTGAACTAAAAGTAGCGCATGTTTCATAGGTGAGAACGTATTTAGTGTAAAGGCAATAGTGCGTCACGGTTCATGCAGACAAGACATGTTCCACTAGGTGCTAAATGACGTCAACATTGGCAGTGTTCCAGGAGCAAATTGCTAAGTTGCAGTGAACTGATTCAGGAATATTTGACTGATCTTTAGTTATTCAGTGAAAGTTTTGAAACTGACCTAGGGCAGCTTGCTGTTGAGTCTGCACAAATCTGTCAATAGCATATAGTCAAGTTTTTTCAGATGTATATATTTCGGTTCCTAGTCCTCCTGGTTCCAAGCAATTATTTATCTTGTATGTAGAATCTTGTAATCGGTCCTGGTTTCTGTTTTGTTTTTACAATAGGTGTGAATTGTTTGAGGTAATCAGTGTCGATATAGCAATTCCCCAATCAGTTACATCTTTTTCAAAGAATTGCTTGTACTTTTGAGTTAAGGACCCACATGGTTTTGGAGATCTTTGGATTCCCCATCTGTTCCTGGTGAAACTTTACTCCAAACAAATCTGATGAGTTAATTTTTTGCAACTCGAGAAAATGTTAGTAGTTCTAAAGTATTCTGACTGTTTAAGAAGTCATGGGAACCTCGTGAGACATAGGGCCTGATTTAGCAACGGAGTGGGATTATTTGGTGGTCTGTCTACCGGGCGGTCTGCCTGCCCGAGTTAGATGCAGGAGTGCAATGGTCTAGAAGACCATTTAAATGGCCAATGAGGGTGTACTTGGTAGGCTCCAAGTGGTGCAAAACACTGCTGCTAGGGTGGTCTTGAATGCCCCTCCTAGATCTCCCTCTCGTCACCTGCTGGAAAAGCTGCACTGGCTACCGATCTGCCAAAGGGTCAAGTTTAAAACCTGCTGCGTGGTCCACGAGGGCCTACACGGCCTGGGCCCTTCATACCTGGCCGAAAAATTCAATCCGTATACGCCAGCATGTACCCGTCGGTCCAGTAACCAGTTTCTTCTCCAAGTACCTACAGTAAAGAAGGTGAGGCAGGGGGGAAAAGCCCTATCTTTTATTGGCCCCAGTCTATGGAATAAACTTCCCATCTCTCTTAGACAGTGTACGGACCATCTGACCTTCAGGAAAAGGCTGAAAACTTTATTGTTTCAGTCTTAGCACCCAAATCAGTTCTCTTTGTTTCCACCCTTGATTCTCACTAGTGTTGGGCGCGGAGAGTCGATTCCAGCGCGGTACAAACTCATAAATAAATCCTGCAAACTCAGGGCGTACCCCAACCCTTTGGTGGGGTGAGCTGCAGCAGGCGCCGGCGGGACTCCAGCCAGGATTCTTGCCATCACTATTTGGTTCTGGCTTGCTTCGAAGAGAATTGTGAAGGGAATCCCTACTACTTCGAGTCAGCAGAAAAAGAAAAAAGGGGTAGTAAATCACCTTTGTTTGGGGGTACAGGCTGCGGTCCCTCCTGTCCTGGCGCACCCTTAACACAAGAGACCGGCACTTTGTTTTGACTGAGTCAAACGTAAGTGTACGTGATGTGTGTGGGTATACAGTGCATGGTGTGTATTTTGGTGGGGTGCAGTGCATGGTGTGCATGTTTGCGAGGTGCAGTGTAGAATGTTCAACATGGAGTCACCCAAAACCAAAACATAGGAGAGCCCTTCAGATACAAAGGAAACTTGGTCTGTGGTGGTGAGCTTCAGTAAGGCCTACCAGTACAAGGAATTCGCCCTTCTCTGCACAGAGTCCTCAGACCAATAGGAAGAAGTTGGCACAGAAACTGGGATAGAAATTACAGAGTTTATTAAACCTCATGAGGTGGAACTACATTCACATAACACCCTTCGGTAATGTATGACGTAGCATACTGAATGGAAGGAGCTTGGTTCTTTTATACCCACACAGGGGCTCAAATGAAGGCGGTACAAGTACAGAATGCTGGTTTTTGGTACATATAAGGTCATACAGAAAGTGTACAGGCAACAAGTGGGAGCAGCTAACAGTTAGCTAATTCTGGTGGACACATCCTGACAGTTACAGACTACAGCAGCTGCAAGCTTAACTGAGCATGTGCAAAGGTGGAAGATGCTAAATATATCTCGTCTCTAGGCAGATTTCAAGAGCAGTTAACAGAAAGGTAGGACAGAGCACATGGCAAGCACATGACAAACAAAATGGCGGACAGAAATACAAAATGGATTCCACAAAATGGTCAAGATGGTCTCTAAATACAGGATGTCTTCTGCTAATGCTTAACCTAATTGCTGCCAAATTACAACAGACAACCCTTTCAGCATTAGCTGAAGACATTTGTTCATCTGCGATAATCTAGATATGCATCCTGTACATTGATGCTCATCATCTCAGCTACTTCTTTATTTAACATTTGTTGTGCTTTTATATCTGCAACATTCCTTTTGGCAGGTGTACAAGCAGTGATGCACATGGAGCAAAGCATAGGACCACATTGTATACAAGTACAGCATGTAAATAGTATCACCAGTAGTGTACATAGAATAGTCAGTAGCTTCCAGCCCCAAGTAATAAAGAGTGTTCATATCCAGTTCGAAAATGTCCATGTACCAGTCTCTGTGTGAATTTCTGCAGCAATCTTATGCAGTTTTCATATTGCATCATATACCGAAGGTGAGTGATCCAGAATGAAAACACAGCTGCTACCGATGATGCGACATGCACCACCTCGATCAGCCAAAATCACATCTAATACCATGTGATTTGATTTTGGAGTGCTACAATCCTCGCAATTTGAAGTTCCTCTGTAATGTTCCCAAGTACCATAGCTGTTTGATTGGTGACAGCTTCCATAACACGAGTCAATCGCCTTATCTTCCTGCTATTCAATGCAGCACCCACAAAGAAGAACAAACCCAAATTGAAATCGACATATAGTTGCAAAGTAGTATCAGTTTGGTCAACTTCATCAGCACTTGTTGTTCGTTTGTATCGATTCTTGGAAATGTCATTATACAACTTTAAATTCAGGTGATATGATGGAGGGGCCAAGAACACAGGTGGTAATAAAAATGATATGTAACATACCCCGGACCACCCAACAGGCAATTGATAGTATCCTTTATTACCACACACAAAATATGAATTATGTGAAGACGTAAAACTGCTGTTATTAGCACCTTCAATAGTCAATGTCAAAATACATTCACTTCGTCCTACTGGAATTCTTCCAACACTACTTATACACAATTCTGCTTTAGCTCTGGTCACAGAAATTACAATAGGTCCATTGTCTTTGATGTTCCTCATATTAGTGAAGGCATATGGTGTTGAAATATTGTCTGGTTGATACTCTTCCCATTCCGTCCCTTTAGCTTGAGGATAACCATCTTTATCTTGATAGCATATTTTATTCAGACAAAAGATAATTCCTCCTACTGAAGGTTTTCCGAAAGCAAACCAGAAGAGCATACCAAGCTTGACAAGAACCATTATGGGAAAACGGTAGAGGAGTAAAAGGTGTTCCTCCTTTCTTTTGGTGTGCAGGTATCATTCCACACACCCAACAGTTGGTAGCATTTGTGGCATTGTGTGTATGATGCAACATCTGGATGAATGTGTTGTTTAGGTAAGATTGTTTTTTTTTTTTTTGAAAAACATTTTTATTGCAGATGCACAGATACATGTGAAAGATACATTTCCATAATCTAGCAAACAGTAATCAATGCCTACACCGGTAAGAAAGAGGCCCATCAAACCCCCTGCTCTCAACATTGCGAAAAAACAGCAATCAAATCGCCATCGCACAAGGGTCACTTAGGCGGAGCCCCGCCCTAGCACAGAAGGTGGCCATAGTGTCCATCCGGGCATCTGCTTTTTTTTCCTTTTTGTTTATTAACTGTCCTCCGAACCCAAGTAGCAAAACCAAACCCCCCCCCCCTCCCCTGAACACAACTAAACAATGCGGGGGAAAGTAAGAGCTCATCCCGTAAGTTAACGTGAGTCCGGATAACCATGAGAATAGTGCATTCTGTGTCCATCAGCCGCAGCCCTCCCTGTCCCGCCTCACACACAAGCCACCCCTGGACTGTCAAATTATTGGCACACTCCCAGCACACTGGGTCCCCTCCACATCAGGCCCACCGCCCATCCCAACATCCCCCCAAACCCCGGACTCCTGCATAGGCCTCCCTACCCCGTCCCACTCTCCAGCCCATGATACTGCCTCCATTTTGACCAAACCCTCTTGAACTTCTTGGGGCAGCCCCTAGCTTTATATGTCACCCGCTCCGCCGCCATGTAGAGGTCCAACCCCCTCCTCCATTCCTCCATGGTAGGCACCGACTCCGCCCCCCAATACTTAGCAATGTCTCGTTTTGCGACCACCAGGGCCAAGGTTAGGAACGTTAGCAGAGGGCGGGGGAGGTCCACATCATTGGTCATTCCCAGCAGGGCCAGTTTCGGCTCCTGGACGAGTGGCACTGCCAGGACCTCCTTCAGTTCGGTAAAGACAAGTGTCCAGTATGACTGAATTTTGCCACATTCCCATAGAATATGGAAAAAGCCCCCCCCCTCCCGCTGGCAACGGAGGCACCTGTCATCTGAAACCTTCCCCATCTTAAACAACCTAACCCTGTCAAAGTACGTCCTGTGGAGTACGTTGTACTGGATCAGGCGGAGTCGGGATTTAATGGCCACTTCCCTCGGGTGCATTAGGACTAAGTCCCAGTTGATCTCCTCCATACCACCCACGTCTTGCTCCCATGCAGCCCTGAGTTTTGTCAGATCCCCCAGCATGTTGTTTGTAAGTGTTTTGTAAGTAAGGGATACAGCCTTGTTGGGAATTTGCTCCTGCAGCAGTCTACCTTCCAGGGGTGCATACTCCGGGAGACCCTCTAATGATATCGCCTGGGCCCTCCACGCATGCCGTAACCGTACATATTTAAAGAACTGCGATTGGTGGAGCCCAAATTCCGCCCGCAAAGCCTCAAATGATTTGCGCTCTCCTCTAGCAATGACATCACCCACCGTGGAGATCCCGATGTCATCCCACTGTTTAAAGCCGCGTAGTTTGCTCAGCTCCCGTAGCCATGCACAATGCCAAAGCGGAGTCTGCCGTGTGGGCTTGTGGTCCCAGCCCATACGTTTCGTGGCCACTCTCCAGGCCCGGAGGGTGATATCAGTGGCTGGGAGATTGGGCGTCCTCCGCTGGCCCCCGTATAGGTACTTAAGCAGGTGAGAGGGGGATAGCTTTGCTCGTTCTAGCACATACGTGGGGTGGCTCGCCGGGGCATGGAGCCAGTCGTTAATAGGGGAGAGGTGCTCTGCCCAATAATAGGCCTCCAGGTTCGACAGGGAGATGCCCCCGCTATATTGGTGGCGTTGCAGGGTGGTGAGCGCCACGCGCGGCTGCTTACCCAGCCAAATGAAGGACCTAAGGTCAGCGTGTATTTTGCCTAGGAGGTCTCCCGGGATGGGGTAGTACTCGTTCTGCAGGGCGTACAGGTATTTGGGCAGTATCACCATTTTGTACAGCGCTGCTCTGCCCAGAAGGGTCAATGGCAGCTGGCGCCACCGTGTCAGATCACTGGCAGAATTCTGCAGTATCCTGTTTACATTCCTAGAGCGGGACACTTCAGCGTCTAGCGTCATGAAGACCCCCAAATACTGAAAGCCCTCCGTAGACACCACCAGTCTATCCGGGAGGGCGTCACCACCCGTGGTCCCTTTAGGGTCAAAAAGGACTGACTTGTGCCAATTTATGGCGTACCCGGAGTGGTCCCCATAACCATCTATCTCCCGGAAGAGCTCGGGCACGGTAGTGGACGGGTCAGTGACATAGAGCAATACATCATCGGCGTATAAGGACAGCTTTTCTTGCGTGTCATCAGCAGGTGTAACCTTGAAGCCGGTGACACTCGGGTTCTGTCTGATCCTAGCCGCCAGCACCTCGATTGTCAGGGTGAAGAGGAGAGGGGACAGGGGGCATCCCTGTCTGGTGCCACGCTGGATCTGGATTTCGCGGGAGAGTGTCCCGTTCACCCTCACCCGGGCCCTCGGGGTAGTGTAGAGCAGCTGTACCCAGGAGCGGAACTTGGGGCCAAAACCGAACTTATACAGGGTGGCCTCCAGGAACGGCCAATGCACGGAGTCAAAGGCTTTTTCCGCATCTAGGGAAAGGAACCAGTGCGGCGGGTCCCTATCTCTCACCTCCTGCAGCCAGTTGTGGGTGCGACGGAGATTAAATTTCGTGGCCCTGTCCGGCAGGAAGCCCGTCTGGTCTAGATGTATCAGAGCAGGCAGAACCGCCCTAAGGCGGCGCGCCAGGATCGTAGCGAGGAGTTTCACCTCCGTGTTCAGCAGGGAGATCGGGCGGTACGAGGCACAGTCCTCCCGCGGCTTGCCCTCCTTGTAGATGGGGATGACGGTGGCCAGGGTGAGGCCGGGGGGCAGCCCCCCCTCAGCGTAGGCCTCAAGGAAAAGGTTCTGCAGGTGCGGGGCCACTATGTCAGCCGTACTTTTAAAGAATTCCGGGGGGAATCCATTCGGCCCTGGGGCCTTGCCCGGTTTCAACCCCGCAATGGCAGACTTCACTTCATCAAGAGAGATGTCAGCTTCCAGTCGTGGTATGTCCTCCTCATCTACGCAGGGCAGGTCCACGTCCACCAGATAGAGGAGTGAGTCATCACAGGATCCTAGTTGCCGTGCCCTGTAGAAGGCCTCGTAGTACGTCGCAAATGCTTCCGCAATAAGTGAGTCAGAGCGCACGATCCCCCCCTGCCCATCCGCAACCTCACTCACCCACCTCGCCAACCTCTCCCTCCGACTAAGCCACGCTAATAATTTACCAGATTTATCCCCCACATCGTAGAGACGATGGAGGGTGGCCAGGTTCTGTGTCCTTGCTTCATCCGACACCAATTCTCGGTATCGCCTCTGGGCATCTAACAGCCTACGAAGGGTCTTCCTGCACTTGGTACGTAGGTGCTCCTTTTCCAGGTCAACAACTGTGCGCTCAACAGCCACAACCTCTTCCGCTAGTTTCCTCCTCTCCTCCCCCAGTCTACCGTTTATCCTATCTCGTAGCACCGGTTTCAGCGCTTCCCATAGGGTCACCGCCGATTCCACCGACCCGTCGTTTTCTGCCAGATACACACGTACATCCGCCCTGACGCCTGTAAGAATCGATTTGTTCGCCAGATCCCATGCGGTAAGACGCCATGCGGCCTCCCTCCCGCCTCCAGGCCGGCCCATTGAGAGCAACAGGGGCGAGTGGTCCGACAGACCCCTCGCCAAATATGTCGCCGTGTCCCCTGCAGTGAACGTCTGTCGCGGCATAAATATATAGTCCAGCCTGGAGAACACTTTGTGGGCCGCCGAGTAAAAGGAGTAGGCCTCAGTCGTCGGGTGGATCGACCTCCATACATCACACAAGCCCATTTCAGTCATCAGTTGGGCCAGGGGGGTCTGAGTATCTCGGACATGAGCCCCTCCGGATCTATCCACCGCCCTGTCCATCACGTCATTAAAGTCACCCCCCACTATCTGTACGGTGTCTGGGGTGTCCATAAGTATGGATGCAAGGAGCTTTAGCGCATTCGCCTGCAATTTGGGTGGAGCGTATACTGACATCAATGTGTAGGTGCGCCTTCGCCATGTTCCCTGTACCCCCACGCATGTTCCCAAAGGGTCACCCCATGTGCGTGTGATGTGAAAGGGGAAAGTATTTTTGACCACTATCGCTACGCCCCGTGAGTCAGACGTGTACCCTGCGTGGCCGAGCACCTTGTATCTCCCTCTCGCTATGAACGGACAGGTAGTGCCCCGCAAGTGTGTCTCTTGCAGGAAGATGATGTCTGGGCCCAGCCTCTTCAGAAAATTGTTCACCAATCCCCGCTTGATCCTATTCCCCAGCCCGTTCACATTCCAGGTCAGGACCTTCAGCTTGTCAGCGGCCATGTACACAGCAATAGGATAAGTGCACCCCAGGGCGTGGGGCTAAGTTGGCGGGCATACATTGGCAATGATGGAACCACACAATTCCCCAGATTTCTAAGCAAGACTCCCCCCGCAGCCCCCCCATGAACAACCAAACAACGTAAACAAACCCCATTCCACCCCACCCCCACCCCACCTGCGCTACCCGGCCATCCCGCCCGTACAACCATCGACGGTTCAGAATACCAGGGAGCAAGGTCTGTCGCCCACCCTCCAAACAAACCCACCTAGTAGATACCTAGCTGTCCAAAGTCACGTATCAGTTCGGAGTGTTCCACCCCTCAGAACAACTCGAACAGTACCTGTGCGTCCCCGGCAGGGAACTGCCAAAACAGAATCTCAGGTCCTTAGCCCCTCAGGAATGCGAGTCTTGTGTCTCAGGATCAGTGCCTTCCACGATGTGCGGCCCACCCTGTTCCAGGTCGCGGATGGCCACGGCCAGCGGGTGGAGGGACGGCTCCGTGCGGTCTTCCACGTCCGACGCAGACACTTCTTCCTCATGGTCTGTGCCATTGCCAGGCCCGTTCAGCAGACACCGGAATCTTGATCCCCTATCTGGGTCCCGTGTCGCTGAGTCATCCACATCTCCCGTTCTCCCACCAGCGGCACCCTGGTGCGATGGATACGGGGTCCGTTGAGATTTCCTTTCCACTCGCTGGTGGCGGGAGCGCTGCGATCCACTGCGATCGCGCCCGAAGTTAGCCGCCGCGAGCTCCTCCCGGATCCTACGACCCTCCTCTTCTGCCTCTCTCAGTAAGGGCCGTTCCTCTAGCCAGTGCCAGGCCTCCTCCGGTCGAGCAAAGAAAAGAGATTTTCCCTTGTAGAGGACCTTGAGTTTGGCGGGAAACAGAAGCATATACAATATGTTCAGGGTCCGCAACTTAGCCTTTACAGTATCATAGGAGCGTCTCTGCTTCTGCACGTCCTGGCTATAATCAGGGAATATCATTACAACCGTGTTCTCAAACTTAAGTTCCCCCATTTTCCGGGCCTCCCTCAGGATAAGGTCTCTGTCCGCATAGTTCAGAAATCGGGCAATTATCGGGCGGGGTCTCGCCCCCTCCGGAGGCCTGGCCAGGAGCGCCCTGTGCGCTCTCTCGATCATAAAACACGGAGAGAAGGGTGCCTGTGGAAACATGGTCTTGAGCCAAGAATGGAGGAAGGCCGCCGTATCATTCTTCTCGATTCCCTCCCTCAGGCCCACGAAGCGCAGGTTGTTTTGGCGGGCTCTGTTCTCCGCATCGTCCACCCGCCATAGCAGCTGCCTGTGGGAGGCCTGTAGTTCCGCCATATCTTTCTTGAGTGAGGAAACAGATTCCTCCGTCTCCGTGATCCTGGTCTCCGTTGCGCCCACGCGGTCCGACAAGTTCCGAAAGTCCTGGCGCAGCAGCAGGACTTCTGATCCCACCTCTCCGATCTTCGTTTCAAGGGCAGCTCTGCGGTCCTGAATATCAGTCCTGGAGGCCTGGATCGCCTCCAGGAGCATGGCGGTGTCCGTATGTGTGTCCCGAGCCCCTGCGGCCACATCCTTGGGAGTCCGGGTGGTGGTGAAGGTCTCAATGGACCCCTGCCTGGTGGAGCGCGGTGGCGGGTCCCTTTTGCCCATATTGAACCCCGGGGGGTCCCCCAATGCCCGCAGTCCGGCCGCCGGGAGACCGGCTCAGTATTGCCCCCGAGGCTGACTTCTGCTACGGTGCCCCACTCACCGCTACTTCCAGCCGTCGCGGACCAGCGCTCCAGGCACCTCCTCCCGAGCCAGGCCTTCACCGGGTCCCCGCGTGTCCCAGGGGGAATGGGATGGTAGAGGGATGGATTGTGTCCGTGTGCCACTAGGGGCCGGGATCCCCGTCTAGGGCTCCGTGTGCTCTCGGTGCCAAGTGTAGAGGGGGGGGGGACAATCACCCCGCAGCCCCGTGCAGGCCCCGGCGGGACAACGTTGCGTCCAGGCGCGAGCGCCTCTCGCCAGACTCCCGTTCCAGGGAGAGCGGTCGGCGGCCGGCAACTCCAGTCCCCGGCCCCACAGGCCCCGATCCGCCTCCGCCCCCGAGGCCCGCCGGGGGGGGGGCTCCCAGGCGCCGGTCGCCGGGTCGGGAGCAGCCGCACTCACGCGGGAGGGGGAGCGGTCCGCTCGTCTCCGCAGCAGCCCCGCAGTCGCGTCAGCTCCGGATCCCGGCTTCGGCTGTCTCCGCCATCTTGGGCGCCTCGGGTCCCGAGGGAAGGCTCTCGAGCAGGTCGGTCTCACAACAGCGGGAGGGCAAACCGGAGGGCTGTGCCTGCGCCTCTCACCTCCGCCCACTCCTCCGCCGAGTTTTGTGCCGTTTTGCGGGCTGAAAGGGATAGAATCGCCGGATTATTGGCAGCTGTGCCGGGAGCGTTGCCGAGGCACGTCTCACTCCGCCATGCAGCTAGCCACGCCCCCGTTTAGGTAAGATTGTTGATGCTTCTGCTCATGGTAGGGGAGTGTAAAATAATGTTGTTCCACTGAAGCTGGAGTAGTGGCAAAAAAAATCTGTCGAGCAGGAGCCACTTTCTCAACAAACCAGGTGATTATTGCCATAACCACCAGAGTAACAACAAACCCTACAGCACAAATGATTATTTTGTTATTCATTTCAGCAACAGCGATAATTGATCTTTCTACAAACTCGTTAAAAACAATCGTTGTAGCTCTTATCCCTGGGCAGTCGCTAATTTCTTCACCACGGGCCAAGACGGGTGTCACTACACTACGCAGGGCTGATCCTCCCCCCTTACCACATCGCCTCTCCGTTTCACTAACCCAGGGCGGTAGCTCAGTATTCTTTATTAATAAAATCAAGCTTATCCAAGACTCCTTCCCTAGAGCGGGCCTTAGCTCAGGTGTATGTCATCTAATTCCTATGCCTTCACTTTTGAAGGAGACAGGACCTCTGCTTTTGGACTTTCCGTCCATCTCTCATGCCTCTTCTCTCGACCTCCTAACTCGACTTAAATCAGGCTCGCCGCTTGATCCCTGTCCTGCTACTTGCCTTGGGAGAGTGGCGCCGGCAATTAACACCTTGCTCAACCCACTGCTCAATGCCTCCCTGACATCTGGAGAGGTACCCATGGCCTGGAAGCACGCCCTGATTCTGCCGCTGTTAAAAAAAACAACATCAGATCCCCTTGTTCACGCGAACTATAGACCAATCTCCCTCCTTCCCTCTCTGGCTAAGGTGATTGAGAAACACGTGCACCTCTCTATTTCCAGCTTCATAGAGAATAACAACTTGCTGCACGACTCTCAATCGGGTTTCCGAGCGAATTACAGCACGGAGACAGCCCTTTTAGAGATTACCGATGCCATTCGAGAGACTTTGGATGGAGGAGGGAAAGCCATCTTGGTCATGCTGGATTTGTCGGCGGTGTTCGACACTGTCCCCCACGTCGGTCTCCATTCAAGACTCTGGGAGATCGGTTTTCGGGGGACGGTGTGGAAATGGTTTAAGTCATTTCTCACCAACCGCCGACAAGTGGTCTGGGCACCCCCGTTTTCCGCTGAAATGCCTCCGCTGGAGGTGGGGGTTCCTCAAGGGTCCACCCTTTTCAATATCTATATGGCCCCTCTGGCGGAGGTAGCGGAATCTTCTGGTGCCCAGATCATATCCTATGCTGATGACACCCAGCTACTTTTTACGTGTAACAAGGGTGAAGATTTTGACAGCAGTCAGATCAGGGAATGTCTGGAAGCCGTGTTTGAATGGTTTCAGAGGCATAGTTTGAAATGCAATTCGGATAAGTCGGAGCTGCTCTTCTTCGGAAGTCCTCCGGACCCCGAGTGGAAGTCGTGGTGGCCGCGTGACATGTCACCGCCTGAGGATACCTCGCAAAAAGCCAAAAATCTGGGTGCCTTATGTGATGTTAATCTTTATTTTAGACCCCAGATTGTAGGGCTGACCGGAAAGTGCTTCGTCATTTTGAAAATGCTGCGGACGTTCCTTCCTCTAATATCCCTCCAACATAAAAAAATCATAGTTCAGGCCTTGATAGGCTCGCGTCTTGATTACGCGAACGCCCTCTATCTAGGCCTCCCGAAATATTTTCTAGCTCGTTTGCAGGTTGTGCAAAACTCGGCCGCTAGAGCCATCTTTGGACTGCCGCGAAGGGCTCGCGCGTCGGAGCTGCTTGAGAGACTTCATTGGCTTCCGATTGCCAAAAGAGTCACTTTTAAGATCCTGACTCTGGCCTTTAAAGCTCTCCACTCGACCGGCCCTAATTACCTCCGGAAGCGGATGGCTTTTTACGCTCCTAGGAGGTTCTTAAGGTCCGCACTGCAGGCCAAAGCAGCTGTTCCCATCATTAAACGTGCTCGTACTGGAGGTCGTTCCTTCCGGTATTTGGCCCCGTGCTGTTGGAACGAGCTTCCTTTTGCTTTGAGAACTACTTCTAACCTGCTCGCTTTTCGAAAGGACCTGAAGACGTGGCTTTTTGCCCAGTAATTTCTTTGCTGCCATGTGGAGGGCATTGTGTTATGTATTTTCCTTCTATGTCTCTCTTTGCCAAAGCGCCGGGACACTCTATGGAGTAGCCGTGCGCTATAGAAGAGCTTTTTATAACATTTAACATTTAACCAGTCTCTTTCGGCAAAGTAGATTCTTTCCTCAGTCTCAAGTGGTATCGCGATGCTCCAGGAATCGTGTGATCCGGGAAGATTTCCGCAGATTCGTCAGGTGAGATAGCTTGACCTTTCTCCGTCTCCAGAATCTCTCGATGGTCGGTCAGCACAGCAGGTTACACTAAGGCATGCAACACATGCTTACAGTGTGTGCTATGGACCCAGTTCTTCTTGTTCGTCACTCGAACTGCTGTCCTTGTAGCCAGGAGCAATTGCTCTGGTCCTCGCCACCTCGGTTCCAAGCTGTTCGATCTGTCAAAGACCTTGACCATCACGTGGTCACCAGGACGGAGTTTGTGGGCCTCACCTGTAGATGTGTCAGGAAGCGCTTCTCGAACCTGTTGATGAATAGAGACCAAACTGTTGGTTAACTGTGCCAAATAATCATTCAACAGAACACAAGGAACATCATGTATGGGTCGTGGTTTAGGAACTCCCCAAATGTTCATCGGTCTCCCAAACACCACTTCATACGGGGTGAGACCAAATCCTGAATATGGCAATGATCTTATGAACAACAATGCCAAGGGTGATGCACCTGGCCATTTTAAAGACGTGGAAGCTAGTATTTTTGCCAACTTCAATTTTAAAGTAGCGTTGTATCTTTCCACTAATCCTGCCGATTGCGGGTGAAAGACTGTATGAAATTTCGGTTTGATCCCTAAGCCTTTCAGGACATACTCAACAACTTGCCCAATAAAATGAGGTCCGTTGTCACTCCATAAAAATTTACAAACACCATATCTAGGGAAAAACTCCTTCAGAAACACCTTTGCTGTGGTGAGAGCAGTATTATCCTTTGTAGGGTATGCCTCTCCATTTGCTGAAGGTACATACCACCACTAGGACATATTTCAGATTATTGCAGCGTTGAAATTGGATGTAATCCATCTGCAAAACTTCAAAAGGTGCGGTTGGTGTAGCAAACCCTCCTGTAGGAGTCCATGTCCCATTTCCAGGATTATACTGCCAACAGATCAAACAGGATTGTACTAATCTTTTAGCTGCGCTGGCAATTTCAGGATGCTCCCAAACTTGCGTAAGCAATTTAGTTATTGCTAGAGCTCCAACATGTGCCAGCCCATGTGCCATTTGAACCATAGGTTGTAAATAGGCTGCAGGCAATTTCCATTTATTCATTTCTTTGTTAAGCCAACAGCCCTCATCGTCTAACATTCCTTCTTTAGATCATTATTCAAGCTCTTCCACAAAGGCAGATCTCTGTATATCCAATACTTACTCTCTAGCGTCATGCCAACGCTCAGCTTGAGACTTCACTACATACATGGAAGTAGTGCTTCGTTGCATTGCAGTCTCACGAGCTACGCGGTCTGCAAAGGCATTGTCTTGTCCTATTCTGTCAATGATTTTCTTGTGTGCGCTACACTTCATAATAGCAATTTTCTTTGGGTATGTAAGTGCAGTCAAGAGATTATGCACTAATTCTCTGTGCATTATATGCATCCCGTGGGATGTAAGAAATCCTCTTTCCTTCTAGAGTAGGCCAAAATCATGAACCACTCCAAAAGCATAGCGGCTATCCATGTAAATGTTCACACACATGTCAGTGCTAAGTTCACATGCTCGTGTCAAAGCTATTCGTTCAGCTGCTTGAGTCGACTTCTGAGGTATGAGAGCTGTTTCCACTACTGTCTCAAGCGTGGTAATTGCATAAGCAGCTGAAGTCGTGCCATCTGGTAACTTCAAACAGGACCCATCAACCCACAGTTCCCCATCTACATCTGAAACGGACGTATCTGGCAAATCGAAGCGACCCTTTGTCTGTTCCTCAGTAAGGAATATACAATCGTGAGGCTCCTTTGACTGAGACTGAGTCGGAGGATATGGCAACAAAGTGGCTGGGTTCAGTGTCGCACACATGTAAATGTAAATGTAAAATGTAAATGTACAGGAATTTATGTAGCGCAAATCACCAAGCGGTTTCTAAGCGCTTGCTTAGGGAATCCGTCCTGGTATTCCCCTGTGAGATAACCCCGGCAGGGTATCCGCAAGGTGAAAGCCAGGCATCCCGCCGCGAGGGGCCGTTGTGGAGATTAAGCAAGCTATTGCCCAGAGTCGCAGAGTGTGAACCCGTGAATCGAGTAGGCACCGGAGTGAGAATTGTCGAGTCCATGGACATTTCTAGGACTCAAGATCCCGCCGAGCCGGGAATTGAACCCTGGTCCCGGGCTGATCTCTGCTTCCAGGTCTGCCTTCTCTAACCAGTGAGCCACACTTCTCCACATCTTCAAGGTGATATGAGGTGCTAACAGTGTCAATTCGTATCCTGTCAGATGAGCACTAGTTACGTGTTATGTCTTAGTCTGATTCGAAAGGGCATCTACTGCATGGGGTACTAGCATCAACAGTTTGTGTGACAAAACTATCCCTTCATCTGACTTATGGACACAGCTGTCGATGCAACTGAACGAAAGCACCCAGGCAATGCACGAGCAACAGGATCAAGGACTGCAGAAAAGTATGCACAGGGACACTGCTTGTCCCGGTGTGTCTGTACTAAAACTGACAATGCACACCCATCTTTCTCATGTACATATAGTGTAAAAACCTTTGTGTAATCTGGTGTGCTTAACACTGGTGCAGAGCAAAGAGCTTGTCTTAACTGACTAAAAGCATTTTGACATTCATCTGTCCATGGAAGGGGGATTGGAGTGTTTTTAGTCAAAAGCGCTAGCAGGGGTTTAACAATGTGTGAAAAGCCCAATATCCATTGCCTACAAAACGAAGACAATTCAATGAATGCACGAACATCGTTCTGTGTGGAGGGTCCTGGGGTATCTAAAATTGCTTGAATGCGATCTGGTATCAATGCACGGCCCTCCTTAGACAGAAGGTGACCTAAGTAAGTTACATTCCATCTACAATATTGCAATTTCTTTCGTGACACTTTACGATGGTGTGTAGGTCGCAAGAAAAGAAAGCAAAGACAAAGTACATTCTTCACATAGTTCAGGCGTATCGGCTGCCAGCAAGATGTCATGGACATATTGCATGAGAGCCACCCCTTCAGGCAAAGTAAAGGTATCAAGCTGTCCCTTCAATGCTTGATTATAAATACTAGGACTCTCAGTATAGCCTTGAGGAAATATACAGAATCTATACGATCGATTATTCAAAGTGAAACCGAACAAATATCGGCTATCAGAATGAATAGGGATCGAAAAGAAAGCGTTCTTCAAGTCTATCACAGAGAATGTAGTTGCTGTCGGAGGAACCAAAGTAAGTAGTGTCGTTGTGTCAGAAACCACAGGATATTGTGGTACTACAATATTGTTCACTTCTCTTAAGTCAATGATGAATCTGTAAATCCTAGTGTCAGTATCTTTCAAAATAGGAAGAATCGGACTATTGCAAACATTGTAAGGAACTTCTTCCATGACCCCTACTTTAATCAAATCATGTACGATGCGTGTGAGTGCTTCTTCTCCTCGAGAAATCTTATACTGAGGCAGTCTTTGCAATGAAGCACCCTCCTTGACACTAATATGCACTGGTGAAATAACCATTTGTCCTACATCCGGGTCTGAAGTAGCCCACAAAGTACTAGGGAGTGAAGCTAATGCAATGTCCTCTTTGACAATACAGGATCTCTCAGTCACAGGGTAGTTGTCATTCAAAATAACCCGTACTCCTTCCGGAGAACATCGTATCGTAGCCCTGAAATATTTGAGCATATCAAGACCCACAATATTGTATGGTGTGTTTGGAGAAAGCAAAAATGGACATGGAGCAGTAAACTTAACAACATGGAATGCAATTGGTTGTGACAATGGGCGAAGAGAAGGTGTTTCATCGAAACCTATTGATGTAATCGTTAAGCCAGACAGGGGAGACCTAGGAACCAGTTGTTTAGACAAGGCTCGACGAGTAGCTCCTATATCAACCAGAAACTGATCAGTAGAACCCAAAACATGTGCTGTAACAGAGGGACCCCTCTGATCTACTGGAACGTCCACTGATTCCTTACCCCATCCTAGGCAAACCCATGCATAAGCAGAATCTTTTAAATCAGATGGCACATAGTCAGACATTTGATATTGGTTCCTTCTATCAAAAGTGTTAAACCCATCCTGCCCACGTGCATTAGCATCAAACCTAGCACAATCATTCGTACTTCCTCTAGTGTTAAAAGTAAAATGACGATTGTGAACATTGCCTGTGCTGTCTTGTTTAATGGGAGCCCCCATGTGCGCGTAAGCTGCAGCCATTTTAGCCATCACCGCCATTTTGTACTCTGCTGGTCTCCTTCATATCACCCTGTCCTTGCTAGCATCCTTCCAACTCTCTGACCAAACTGAAACATGTGCTGGGGGCTGTAAAACCTTATTGTCACGACAAAACCTCAGTGCCACTTGCCGCCCCAAACTCGTTTGTCCTTTCATCTCTGTGTACAGACAAGCCTTTTGACAATCTCTCCTTCACCGCACCTGGTTACTCAATCAGGCACTAAACTGACCCTTGCGGACATAGTTTATTACATACAATCAGCGAGACTTGTTTTGCAAACAATGGGACCTGTTTTAGTCAACAGAACGGACTCTTAGATCTGGCCGGTCCCACGTGTTTTAGACCCTAAAGGAAGGTCCAGCTGCGAGATAACGATTGTCTGTTAGATCTGGATGGGGAATAATCACCGTAGGGTTTGTGTGGGAACCTGCCCGGGGCAGGGATTCCGAGGTTGTGTAACCATGCTAATAAAACTGATGCATTGTGTCTAAACTGTATAAAAGACAGAGCCACGGAGATGCAGTTAAACACCTCCCTGAGATATCCCGGTGTCTGAGTTGATGTGTTCTCCTTTTTTCTTGCCTTCCAGTTTCCAGCGCCTGCCTCGTTATTTTGATAGCAAATCACAAGTGAATCAAAGGTGTCCCTGAGCCGGGCAGCATTGGGGGTCTTAGGAGATTCGCTGCTTTTCACAATTGGCGTCCCAACGCGGGGCCCATCAGCGACACGTGGGTCCGGTAAGAGAGGTCCTAACGACGCAGTTAACATCTCGAAGATTGGAGTGCACCTGCCTGAAAAAGACCCTCGTCTGGATGCAGATCAACTGAACTTCAGCAGTTCCGAACGGACCTCTCTCGAGTGACCTGCGGTCCTGACAGGGAACTGACAGGAGTGCCGTGTTGATATTGGAGTGAGAGGAAAATCAGGTGCTGGAAAGGGAAGACAAAGAACTGTCCATACGGTCCGCGTAAGGTCGTGAAAAACGACTTTAATTGATTGAGTGATTGTTTGAATTGTTTTGATCGAATACTAGTATTCCCTTTTCAGTTATTTGAGACATTCCCTGCTTGCAAACAACAGAGAATAGGAATACTCTCTCACTTTGCAGACAGCGAAGGACAGGTAGTGAGGGCTTTTTGCCTAAAATTGTTTGAGATATTCATTTTGACCGGTAAATACGTCATGCGTGTTTTCTCTAGATTGTTTTGTAGTTGTTTTGGACCGGACCGCTTGTTAAAGGTCAGTCAGCCGGCGCCGCCGGCACAAGGACGTGTACGTGAAATATGGATTAGCCACCGTAGCTCATAGCAAACTATGGCATAAACACACTAGGAAGGACCGGGTAAATCAGTGGCCACTGACGGGATCTTTCGATCCTGCTAAAATAGAAACGTTAGATATAGCTCTCCACAAAAAGAAAATTATGCCAGCCATGCTTGACAGTTTTGGCCTATGGCGGAATTAGGCACCTCAACGAAAGAAAAGAGACGAAGCTAGACTAGATAAGGAAATGCGAAAATCAGCTTACCAAGCCTGTAAAAAGATAGAAGAAGAAATAAAAGAAAGACAAACCGATAAAAACGAACAGGAATCATAAATAGAACGCCCTCGACTCTTTACCCCGAGTTACCAGCGAAACAAAGAATAGACGATGATTTATTATTAGGTCCCCCAATCATATACATGCCACCCCCTTATGCCCCTACTTATCCTGTAGTGCAACGCCAGGAACCCCAAAGCGTAGCCGGAGATAGCACAATAGTCTCGGTTTCCACCCCCTCTGCTCCAACCGAGACTCTTGCACCAAATCCCATCAAAAGATACCGTAGCAGAAGTAGGATCAAAGGAAAGAGGGTTGCCTAGGGTCCTGCGATTAAGTAAAAACGAACGAGCAGGCATTGATAAAATAGTCAAAACCCTCAAAGATAGGAAGGAGACCAAAGAATACATAACCGACAGATGCAACTCCTATGTCAAAAACCACAAACGATACTTTATTGTACTTCTCTGTTACCACACTCTTACCGCCTATGAAGAGAAGTACCAGGATGTAGGGCCTGAGCGACTAATGGCTCTTTATAGGAAAGTAGACACTGGAGATGAAAGTGACAGCGATGTGGCAGAACTCTTCTCGTCCACACTAGAAGTATTCAGTCACCTAATAGAACAAGGACGTGTAAATAAGGATAGGACGTCTAAAATAGCAGGTCCCCGATAGAAAAACCAGATAGCATGATGCCGATCAAAGAAGCTGCCCCTTATTGGGTTCCTCCTAGAGGACAAGGTACTAATGACGATATAAACCATCAGGACGCTAAGGTAAGGGTAGTTTACAATTGGGTATATCAGCCATGGGACAGACAAGACATTTTGACGTTCTGTAAATCTTTACCGGATTTACAAAAGAACCCCACTGTCTTTTACACTGAGCTAGGTACCGCTTTGGGATCGACCATAATGACACTCGCCGACATAGGCTTGTTCTTTGGGTTATGTCTGCCAGCAGATGTGTGGAAACAGATTAGGAAAATAGACCACACAGAACTGCTCGGTCATACCTGGAAACAACTCGGCATACTAGATAAACAACGGAACTCTGGTCAGAAACCGGTTAAAGCAATATTGGACCTCCCTGACAAAATAGTGCAGAAAGTGAAAACGCTGATCCCAGAGAAAAAGATGGACTGGTCCATAGTAACCGTGCGCCTCCAGAAACCACAATAGGATGTCTCGGAGTATTTTTCCCGATTCGAAACAATGTTGTCCGATTACAGTGAACAAGACATTTCCACCGCAATCGGACACCACTTATTTGTGCAGAACTACGTAAAAGGACTGCTGCCAGAAGTATCACGGAAGTTACAAACTAGCGAAAGTAGTTGGGCAGCATCTAAACCGGCAGCCATCCTCCAAATGGCCCAGTACTATGAGCATCAGAAAAACGAAAATGATAGGGCTACAGAAAAGAAAAAGAAGTACTTGAAGGAAAGAGTAATGATAGCACAACTCCAAGGGGTGAATACAGGAAGGGAGCAATATAAGGAGGATACCAGAAGAACGCCCCAAGAGTACATCCACCTAGAACCAATTCATCGACCTCATATGCAGGACGTCAAGACCTAGGACAGGATCAATGTGCATTTTGCAAAGAATATGGACTTTGGAAATCCCAATGCCCGGCTTTGTTAGGAGCTGGTAGGGGCAGAGGGGCGAGGGAAATAGCAAGTGGACAGAGAGGAAGACTACGTGGGAGAGGGTACACGAGTGAAGCAAGCAAGGAAAGGCCAGGAAGAGTGAACGCATTTGACCACCCCAGGCAGAATCAGTACCAACATACAGATTACGACAACATGTACAACTTTGCATAGGACAGCCAGGGGCAAGGGAGGGATCCAGTCGAGCTCTATGTTGATCAGCAAGGCCCTTATGTTAGCGCAAAGGTCCTGGGCACAAGGTCACCATCTTTAGTAGACACGGAGGCAACACGTAGTGCACTATCCAAACTACTGATTCCAAGGGTAGCCTTGTCTGGCTCACATGTGACCTCAATAGGATTTGATGGTACTTCCTCCACCAGACCAATCCTTTTCAACCTTGACAACAATATCGTCAAAACAACATTTCTTCTCTCTTCCAAAACCCCAGCGCCATTATGGGTCTCGATCTGTTGAAACACTTCCATGCGACCATCAGATGCTCACCGGACGGAGTGCGTGTCATCCTATATGACCATCGCCAACACAATAGAGATAACCCTTCCCAGCACATGTATACCATCTCTGAGACTGACGCATCCCTACTGGACACTTTGCCATCACACTTATGGGCTAGGGCTGATTCAGACGTAGGACGAATGATGATCGACCCAGTACACGTAACAATACGACAAGACGCAACCCTACCGAAAGTACCGCAGTACAAAATATCGCCAGAGGGTGAGAAGGCACTGACCGAGATCATACACTCTTTGGTAGAATCAGGGGTGGTAGAGGAAGTAGTGAGCAACGTTTGTAACAGTCCCATACTACTGATTGTAAAGAGACAGGTTCCTCATTGACCTGCGGGAGATAAACAAAATCGTAGTACCACAGTACCCAGTAGTTTTCGACATCACCACCATTTTGACCTTAATTCCCTCCACTGCCACCACCTTTACCGTAATCGATCTCAAAAACGCATTCTTCTCCATACCTATTCACAAGGACAGCCGCTATCTTTTCGGATTTACCCTAAATTCTCGCTCGTATAGATTTTGTAGAGCACCCCAGGGGTACACAGAGAGCCCGAGCATCTATAGCCAGGCGCTCAAAAGTCAGTTGGATGCCATACAATTGCCAGTCGGAGTGGCGCTAATAAAATATGTAGACAATATCCTTCTAGCAGCAGACACCACGCTAATAGCAGTCACAGCCACCCTCAAACTACTCCATTTCCTTGCTGAGAATGGTCACAAAGTCTCCCAAAAGAAATTACAGTTCTGCAAATCACAAGTGACCTATTTAGGTCACCTTTTATCAAAGGAAGGGAGATAACTTACACCCGACGGGATCCAGACAACTCTAGGCACTCCTGTTACCAAAAATCAGAAGCAGATCCGCTCTTTGATAGGTCTCACTTCATTTTGTCGACAATGGTTTCCAAACTTTAGCCTCATTCTCAAACCCCTTCTCTCCCTCCTAGCTAAAGACACCCCTCCTCTGGACCCCCGAATGCCAATCAGCCTTCAAAGAATTACGCAATGCCCTTTGTTCAGCACCTGTTCTAGGAACTCCAGACTACTCCAAACCATTCTCCCTCTACCCACGCGAAAGGGAGGGATGTGCATTGTCCGTCCTAACACAATCAATTGGTCACAAACAACGCCCTTGTGCATATTTCTCTGCCACCCGTGATCCAGTAGCCAGTAGCCAAAGCACTGCCAGCGTGCTTGGCAGCCACAGCAATATCCATACGCCAGAGCGAAAGGAATAGAGATCTCCAACCCAATCACTGTGTTAGTAGCTCACGCAGTCGACACACTACTAAACCAGACCAAAACCCAACACCTGACTAGCGCCCGACTGACCGGATATGAGTTGACCCTGCTAGCGCCACACATTACCCTGAAACGATGCACCACCTTCAATCCTGCCACACTGTTACCCCTCCCTGAAAATGATCCTAGTGTAGCTCCACTAAACGACTGTGTGACACTAACCGACGAACAAACAAAGAGTAGAGTAGACCTCAGAGACACTGCCTTTTTAGAACCAAATGAAGAACTATGGGTGGATGGCTCGTGCATGAAACTCCCCGACGGCACCACCTCAGCCGCTTACGCTGTCACAGCCCGAACCATTCTAGAAACAGCCCGTATTGCCCAGCGGTCTACCCAGGCAGCAGAACTCGTTGCCCTTACACGAGCATGTATTTTAGTAGCTGGAACGACAGTTCACATATACACCGACAGTCAATACGCCTTCGGGGTGGTTCACCACTTTGGGCTTCGGTGGAGAGAGAGAGGGTTCCTGACTTCACACGGTACACCCATCCTGCATGAAGTCTTAGTGTCTGCCTTGACAGAAGCAGTCCTCCTCCCCAAACAGCTAGCAGTGATTAAATGCCAAGCACAAAAGAAAAGTGACAGATCTCGTTGGACAGGGAAATGCACTAGCCGACGTTACTGCCCTAGCCACGGCAGAAGACAGAACTACGACACAAATGTATGTGACCAGGTCACAAGCTGAACAATGGACTGACGCTAGGACCACTGTTAGGGACATACAGACGACAGGTACACAAGACGCACTGACCGAGTGGGAAAGGGTGGGACTAAAGGTCGAGGAAGATTGTTGGAGAACTAAAGACGAGAATAAATGGCTGTTACCAAATGCCTATCTGATCCCCATTTTGACCATGGCACATTTACCCGCACACATAGGCTCCACCCCCATGATTGAACAAATCACCAGAGTATGGCTTAATGTCAAGATAACAATCTGCAAAGCGCCTAATACAACAATGTATAGTCTGCCTACAACACAACCCAGGGAAAGGTACAGTAGTACCATGGGGAGGGTTTGGAGTTCCTGACCACCCCTTTGAAGTCCTTCAAATGGATTACATCCAACTAGAGAGATGCCATGGTCTAAAATATGTCCTGGTGGTTGTGTGCGCTTTTAGCAAATGGGTGGAGGCATACACCACTCGCGACAATACCGCCTTAGCAACTGCAAAAGTATTACTGAAAGAGTTCTTCCCCCTATATGGCCTTTGTAGAATTTTATGGAGCGACAACGGCCCCAACTTCATAGCCGAGGTGATACAGAACATACTAAGAGGGTTAGGGGTAAAACAAAAGTTCCATGCCGTCTTCCACCCCCAATCAGCGGGCCTGGTAGAAAGACACAATGCAACCTTGAAATTGAAACTGGCCTCAATACATGACCGGGTTGAAATGGCCCACCGCCCTCCCATTGGCATTGCTATCAATGCGCTCCACCCAAACCAAACACAGACTGACCCCGTACGAGGTGGTCTTAGGCAGGCCTATGAACGTTTGGGCGGAGCCAAAACCGACCTCCTTTAGCAATGTCCCGAACATATTAATGTCAGATTATTTGCATAAATTGACAAACGAGCTAACGATTATCCACCAACAGGTGCAGCAAGCCTTACCAGACTTAGCCAGGGGCCTGGGACACGAGATAAGACCTGGTGACTACGTCCTCGTCAAGAATTTCCAGAGGACGAAGAGTCTGGAGCCCAGGTGGATGGGCCCCTGGCAAGTCTTGATCACCACCCGAACTGCCCTTCGAGTGGAAGGAAAACGAAATTGGCTACACGCACACCATTGCAAAAGAATCCCTCCAACCCTGGCAACCTGTGAAGAGGTAGAGGTGCAAGAAGAAATACTAGCAAAAGACCGAGGCTCTGAGTTGTTACCCTCAAAAAGAGACTTGAATTTATAGTTTCCCGACTCCACGGTGCCATCCAAGAAAGAGTACAACCTAAGATCGACGAAAGGAGGGTACTTCGACGGCCATGTCACTAACTGAGTCACGGTCTACGATCGGTAGCACAATCAACAAACGCTACCAGGAAAAGTGCTAGACAAAAGTCTGTGGTCCTGCCAGTCATTGAGCCCCTTGAAGATGATGGAAGAAACCTACCACCTGAAGAACAACCGCAAAGACCCCAAGACTGCCAACCTGCACAACACAAAGACAATTGCACTTGTAGCAGCATCTCTCACATGTCTCCTGCTAATTGTCACATTCTGGATCATTGAAGAGAATGCTCCGGCATACAGAACAATGTCACCCACCATGCAACCGACCACCAAGAAAGAACACTATCTGGTATCACTATCGCCACATCTCCGAGAACGACGCGAAGAATTCTGGAATAATTCTTTTGTACAGCTACTGCACCAGCACAATCTTGCCGCAAATGCCACCAACTGTTGGATCTGTGGGCTGCTACCACATGCCACTGAACATTCCATCCCTTTCATCCCTTCACCCTTTTCTGTTAATGGATCTTGCCTTGCCTAAATGATGCTCCTACAGGAAAGCTACAAAGACAATGCCACTTCCGACGAGACAATCGCTACATTCTACAACGAGTTCTGGCTCAACAAAACCGGAAGAACAGCTGCTCCCTTTTGCCCTCACACCTCCACGCGACATTCCCAATGTATATTCCCTCCAAAGAACAAGTGGAAATACAAGTGGTCAACAATCCTGTCAGACCCACATTTTCCTACCTAAAGAAAAGAACTGCTGCAACATTGACTGTGGCCCTATCTGTGGTGAATGTCTCTGGCCTTGTATGCATTGAAGGCCATGGGACTAAGAACGTGGGTCACAGCACTTGCAACATTGTCACTGCCAACCCTCTAGCATTTGTTGCATCACCCAACATGTACTTTGTCTGTGGAACCAAAGCCTACACCTGGCTCCCAAGAGGCTGGGGAGGCACGTGCTACATCGCCTTTGTTTTGCCACCAACCTACACCGCCCCCGCAGAGCATTATTGAGAAAAGCGTTCTAAAGACACTGACCAAGCCAACTCTGTCGCATCACAGTTCCTTGACGCAGCAAAAGGACTCAACACACTATGGGGTCTGATGGCAAAAAGTCGAGCCATCAGACACCTGTCTCAAGCAGTAGCAACCGCCCTGAACGTCAAAGCTGGCATCCTCACCAACAACACTGCTGAGGTCCAAGTGGTCCGCCTGGTGACCCTACAAAATCGAATAGTTCTGAACGTGGAACTAGCGGACCATGGAGGAGCATGTCGCATCATCGAAGCTAGTTGCTGCATATACATCCGTGATAATTCACCTTCTGTCTATGAAGCGATCAAACATCTCCATAGACTGTCTTCAGAAATTCATCAAGGATCAGAGACTTGGACAATTGGAAGTTGGCTTTGGGGCATTTTGGAGGAGTGGGGTTGGAAAATATCAATGATTCTCTTGTTTCCCGTATTGACAATATGTGGTTGTTGTGTGGGTATACATTGCATACCACCTTTGTGTTCTCTTTGCCTAAACACCTTGCTCCCTAAAACTATGGACACTCAGCTCACAAAAATGAGAGTAATGTATTATCAAGAGATACAGGACATTATGGACATCGAAATAGACTGACAAGCTGGCTAAATTATGTTCAAAGGGTCCACTGTTAAAATTAAAATGACGATCGTGAACATTGCCTGCGCCATCTTGTTTAATGGGAGCCCCCATGTGCACGTAAGAGGCAGCCATTTTAGCCATCACCTCCATTTTGTACTCTGCTGGTCACCTTTGTATCACCCTGTCCTTGCTACCATCCTTACGACTCTCTGACCAAACCTGAAACATGTGCTGGGGGCTGTAAAACCTTATTGTCACGACAAAACCTCAGTGCTACTTGCTGCCCCAAACTCGTTTGTCCTTTCATCTCTGTGTACAGACAAGCCTTTTGACAATCTCCCCTTCACTGCACCTGGTTACTCCATCCGGTCCCAGGCACTAAACTGACCCTTGCAGACATAGTTTATTACATACAAATAGTGAGACTTGTTTTGCTAACAATGGGACCTGTTTTAATCAACAGAACGGACTCTTAGATCTTGCCGGTCCCACGTGTTTTAGACCCTAAAGGAAGGTCCAGCTGCGAGATAACGATTGTCTGTTAGATCAGGATGGGGGATAATCACCGTTGGGTTTGTATGGGAACCTGCCTGGGGCAGAGATTCCGAGGTTGTGTAACCATGCTAATAAAACTGATGCATTGTGTCTAAACTGTATAAAAGACAGAGCCACGGAGATGCAGTTAAACACCTCCCTGAGATATCCCGGTGTCTGAGTTGACGTGTTCTCCTCTGGAGTAATACACCTTTTTTCTTGCCTTCCAGTGTCCATCGCCTGCCTCGTTATTTTGATAGCAAATCACAAGTGAATCAAAGGTGTCCCTGAGCCGGGCAGCATTGGGGGTCTTAAGAGACTAGCTGCTTTTCACACTAGGCCCTGAATATCCCGAGCGATTTCTCATTTGTCCCCGACCACGCGGACACTGCTGAGCACGCAGTACTGGACAATCAGAAAGCCGATGTCCAAATTTCTTGCAGTACGCACAGAGGTCAACCGACAAATTCGAACGTGTATAGGAAGGAAAGGATGAACAATAAGATCCACGTCCGCCTCTATCATTGCCTCTAGAAGGCGGGCCATAAGCTTGAGCCACCATAACCTTTGTGTTCAACTCTTTAGACTTATTATCCTCATTACCTTTAGCTTCTAATTCTTGTCGTTCATAATACTGAGCCATAGTTAGGAGAGAAACTGGATAAGAGATGGTCCATGAACTCTCACTCGCCTTTAGGCGACTAGCTATTTCTGGCAAAAGGTTTGCGACATATTTATCGACAAACAGATGCCTACCCGTGTCATCTGCCAATGACTGGCCACTAAAATCGTGAAATGCCTCTTTAAAGTGTGTAAAGAAATCTGAAACCGATTCATCTGCCTTTTTCTTACACAACGCTAATATAGTCCAATCTATCTGTTTAGGGGGAATAATCGTCTTTAACTTAACTAATATAGCTGCCGGAAAATTTAAATTTAACTGACACGGTTTCTGTGCAGGTTCTCTGTCTTCATCTAACTGCTCTAAATCTTTCCATAATGCTCCAAATGTCGCACGATCATCAACTCTATGCACAGTTCTCCACATATCAGGCGGTAATAGGAGTCCAAAAAACAAATCAATATCAGGCAAAGTCATAGTACAAGAGCTAATGGCACCCTCAACTTCCTCAATTCAATTCATTAAGCTTTATTCGATTTTGTTTCAAACCATAAAAGCATACAATTAAAAATATACAATCATAATTTTAACAAACAACATACATTTTAAAAAGAACATAATCTCATTAGGTTAAGTAAAATTAGCTGACCCTGTTGTTATTGATAACTGTACAATTTACATGATATGCACCCGCCTAGTGTTAACAGTTGTTATATGGGGTGAGAGGGTTAGATTGAGGTAGGTTGCTATATTTAAAAAGACTATGTGGAAAGGAGTTGAAAGAGGGAAAACTGCGCTCATATGGTGGCCAGGATCTATAACCCAGCTTAGTGTTGTAATTAGCAGACTGTTTACGAAAGGGGTGATATGATTCACTTGGATAAAAGTCATGTAGGTCCCAAGTTGATATTGGACCATCACCTTCTTGGGGCTGCCACGACTGAAGATAGGGGACAACTTGTCTGCTCCTAAATCTGATTAGAATCAGATCCCCGCAGATATCTTTTCGAAGGGGACCCAACCATCCCACTCTCCTCACGCTGACTATCCTGCCATCGAGGTTATGGGGTAAGGGTCTATTTTTCGATAGCCAGAACTTAGCTTTATTTAGCAAATCGCTGGTTCTCTCAATTTTCCCATGTTTCAGGGGGGGAACCCCCGACAAGATGGACACGAATGGAGCGGCCTCTGGGGGAAGATTAATACGAGGGGTCTTAGTACTTTTTAATCTAGGCTCAATATTGCGATCTGGGGCGGGTGTGGGTAGTGGTTTAGGGGCAAGTGGGCACACAGTAGTGGAGACTGTTGCTTCAATTGGGGGAACTGTATTTAGCATAGTTTGTTTGGGCAAATCAGGAAGACCAGCCTTGGTTGGACACTTAGATGTTACTGTGTATGCCTGATTGAGTTTAACAGTTTCCTCAATCCCCGTTAGTCTGTCCCCCAAGATGTTAATTTTGTCGATCAAGGGATGGATGATAGTTTTGATCAACTGTTCCATCATGGTCAGTAAAACCAATTGGGGAGAGGATGCTGGGTCATCTAGTTTTTTGCCCATCTCAGGTGTTAACAGAGCCAGGTTAGCAAGCGGGTTTAAATCTAATGACACACTCTGCAATTTTGATGATTTGGATTGGGACCCACTTTCTCCCACCCCGTCATGTTTCCTTTTACCAGATGTGGCCTTAAGGGGAGTTATATTTTTTGCACTTAGTTTTATGGGAGTCGGTAGAAGCCCCTGTGTACTAACACTGAGAGCTGGCGGACTGGCGTTAGATACCAGATAGGGTGATGTGACAAGAGAGTATCTGATATTGCACATACTGTTTAAGTAGTCTAGCCATGGGGGATTAGTGGCTGTACTAGACGTTTTAGAAGGGGGATCCATACTAGTAGGAGTATGTTTAAAGTGAGCAGTATGATACAAAACAAATAACTGTACTTTTTAATCATTCGTACCACAGTGGCGATGGCAAGCCCGTCTAGTATCTTAGGGCATAAGTTCAACCAGGGGATATATTGAGTAACCACTCCCTTATAGGAAGGGAACAGAGCCAAGCAAAGTGTGATAGTCAGTGGAGTGGGCAATCAGTGGCTTTACCTCTTCTTAGAAGACCAAGGGGGGTAGCCCGTCCCGGCCTCCTCTGGCCTCTGAGGGCCACAGAGGGCCCGCCCTTTGCCCGGGCTTAGCCCGGCGCTCCCGCGCGCTCTCGCGCAGCGAGTTCCTGTCTTGATTAAATTGGAGATCTCGGCGTCCAGGGGGCGGGGCTAACAGGGGGCGCTGACCTGCTGTCAGAGGTCAGGCAGGGACTCCTGGGGAAGCGAGTCCCTGCAGCGCTACTCTCCTGTGCTGGTCAATGTTCCTCTCGTCCCACGCACACTCCAGGACCCAGGGCAGTTCGTCCAGGCGGTGTCTCTGACCGCGCAGCGGCACCCGCGAAGCGGGTGCGGCCAGTCGTTGAGGGAAAACAGGAAGGTGAGTGGCGGCGTCCCTCGAAGATCTCCCAGGCTGTAAGAAGGGGCTCCCACCTGCACCAGGGATCAAAGTCTGTTTTTGAAGGTGTGTGCCGTCCGGGGGGCGGGGCTAACAGGGGGCGCTGACCTGCTGTCAGAGGTCAGGCAGGGACTCCTGGGGAAGCGAGTCCCTGCAGCGCTACTCTCCTGTGCTGGTCAATGTTCCTCTCGTCCCACGCACACTCCAGGACCCAGGGCAGTTCGTCCAGGCGGTGTCTCTGACCGCGCAGCGGCACCCGCGAAGCGGGTGCGGCCAGTCGTTGAGGGAAAACAGGAAGGTGAGTGGCGGCGTCCCTCGAAGGTCTCCCAGGCTGTAAGAAGGGGCTCCCACCTGCACCAGGGATCAAAGTCTGTTTTTGAAGGTGTGTGCCGTCCGGGGGGCGGGGCTAACAGGGGGCGCTGACCTGCTGTCAGAGGTCAGGCAGGGACTCCTGGGTAAGCGAGTCCCTGCAGCGCTACTCTCCTGTGCTGGTCAATGTTCCTCTTGTCCCACGCACACTCCAGGACCCAGGGCAGTTCGTCCAGGCGGTGTCTCTGACCGCGCAGCGGCACCCGCGAAGCGGGTGCGGCCAGTCGTTGAGGGAAAACAGGAAGGTGAGTGGCGGCGTCCCTCGAAGGTCTCCCAGGCTGTAAGAAGGGGCTCAACTTCCTCATAAAAGGCTACTGGATTCTTTCGCGGATCAGGCAATGCATTTTTAAGGGCCATAACATCTGCTCTATTCCAAGGAGTGTAAACCCAAATATAAATAAAATAACCTTTAGCATCTGTAGAAGTCTTATCAACATCTGTACCCGTTCCTTTAGGAGGAACATGTAAAGGCGCGGCTTCCCGCATGAGTTTCACATTATTTACAACATTCTTAATTGTTTCAGGAGTAGAAGTTCGTACCATGCTGATTTGGGATGCTTGTGCAGCTGCATCAGCTGCCTTTTTCTCCTCTCGCAAACTGGCTGCGTCAATACGCACTTTAACCAAGTGTCTGATCGTGTCAGGCACCTGGGAGAAGACAAAAAGGCCTTCATGCAATTGTTTACAATCAGCTGCTACATCATCGGCCTCCATTTCTACCGAATGTTTCCTAAATTGTTTTATAACCCCTGCGGCAAATGTATCGGTAAAAAATATTTGCTCCCTTTCCTGCCAACCTTTTATACTATCTAAAAGTTCAGAAGCAGTGGCAGTACTACGAACGGCTTTATGCGCAGCAGATCTAATGTCAGACGCACACCCAGCAGATAACATTGAGCAAGTTTCTCGAGCTTCGTCCTGGTCTGTAGGAGAGTCCTCATCTGACTCATAAGGAGCAGAAGGAAGAGTATACGGAGCTGGACAGCGATCTAATAAAAGAGAATCATCTTGGGGTTTATTAAGAATAGGATAAAGATGTCTACGAACAGCGTATTGGCCATTTACCTGTAAATGACGTTCCCTATCTTCCCTCTCTTTAATTTCTTTCATTTCCCTATTTTTCATTTCCAGTGCTTTCGCATGAATGGTCTTATGTTGTTCTTTTTCAATCAAGGTTTGCTCACGCTTCATTCGCTCATGCACTTCTTTCTCCCACATTCGCACACAGTCAAACATATCTTGCCTAGCCTTTCGATTAAACATTCGTTGTTCCACATACTGAATCTTTCGCACATCAAATGACCCATGCATAGGCCAACGCAACTCAGGATCTTTACATGTGTATTTATTCCATAATGTGCTGTACATTATGGGAGAAAGACCATATTTAATATACATGTCCCTATTAGGCGTCCCCTCCGGGGGGGGGGGGCGGGGGGGGGCGATTGTGCTTTGTCGAGTTTAAATCTGGTACCACTACAAAAGCAACACATCCTACGAAGTGTGCTGGAAACAGGCATTGCAAAAATAGTGCAGAATATGCAGTATTATAATCAAAGTAGCGCTTAAAGTACTCTTCGTACGTTGTGCCGTTCAAACAAATTCAAATAGAGAAAAATCTCCTCATTACCTGTCTATATGAATTGCAATGCATATATAATTCAAACAAATACTAATATTGACCAATCTTACAAACAAAAGCCGCAGTAAGTGTTATTAAATGACCTTACTAGTCAAAGGCATCAAAAACCAACAGCAAGTGCAGCAGAACGGCTCTTACTTATCAAATGGTGTCCAGGTTCCAACTGCCAAGTTCTCAAATCGACCAAATGGTCACTACATGGCGAATCAGCAGAAGAGATCTCAGTCGAGGACCGGCGCAACCTGGATGGTCAATTCAGAAAGAAAGGAAGAACGCCGTGGGTGCCAAGACTCAGGTCTCCTCAGGCAGCGATAGCGTCCAAAGCGAGAGTCCAATCCTTCGTCTCGACCACTCCTTTGGGCATCCGAGTCGCCGATGAGCCCCACGTTGGAAGCGCTAATTTGTGGTGGTGAGCCTCAGCAAGGCCTACCAGTGCAAGGGATTCGCCCTTCTCTGCACAGAGTCCTCAGACCAATAGGAAGAAATTGGCACAGAAACTGGAATAGAAAGTACAGAGTTTATTCAACCTCATGAGGTGGAACAACATTCACACAACACACTTCGGTAATGTATGACGTAGCACACTGAATGGAAGGAGCCTGGTCCTTTTATACCCACACAGGGGCTCAAATGAAGGCGGTACAAGTACAGAATGCTGGTTTTAGGTACATATGTCATACAGAAAGTGTACAGGCAACAAGTGAGAGGAGCTAACAGTTAGCTAATTCTGGTGGACATATCCTGACTGTTACAGATTACAGCAGCTGCAAGCTCAACTGAGCATGTGCAAAGGTGGAAGATGCCTAATATATCTCGTCTCTAGGCAGATTTCAAGAGCAGTTAACAGAAAGGTAGGACAGAGCACATGGCAAACAAAATGGCTGATAGAAATACAAAATGGATTCCACAAAACTGACAAATAGGCTCTAAATACAGGATGTCTTCTGCTAATGCTTAACCTAATTGCTGCCAAATTACAACAGATCCAATAGCACCAATAACCAATGAGTGTTTCCTATGTGATTCTTCTTCAATTATCAACACAAATAAAAGCTCATACTCATTCATATATTTAAAGCATACAACTAAGAAGCCTTGTTTTTAGTAAAAGAAATATATATCCTCCTTTATTTTTCAAAACAGATAATGCAAATCTTTGATAAAAAAACGTAATGAATACATGTTAATATCCCATTCATTTAAAAACACAATAGTTTATAATTAATTTCTCCTCCAAAGGACAATCCTTAGTTTTTATCCAAGTGTAGAAGTTAGTTCAACAACTTTGGAGTACACATCTCACACATTGTTGCTTTATATTGATCTATATGATGTGTAATTTTACATATATTCCCAAAGAAACATCTCATGAGAGAGTATTTTTGAAACATGCACACAGATTGTGTATCAAAGTAAAAAGCAATAGGAAAACTGACATTATTTAAACAATTATATTATTTAAAACCAAATTTCGATGCAGCGTTTCTGTGTACTGGAGTTAGTTGACACCACCTTCTTCAGGACAGGTTTAGGCATAAAATACAATATAGTTGATTCTAAAAAATGCAAGAACACAACGTATATGTAAGCGTTTAACAAAGGAGAGTATAGATAAAAACAGGCACTAGCATATTAGTTTAAACACATCCATTTATTTATTTAGTGTACATCCTGGCGCTTGAACTTGACCGGTGGCACTGTTCACTTACACAACAATTTTAGGAAACCAGTGCGTTTTTAACGCTTTCCTGAACGGAAGGTAGTCTCTGTGGCTTCTCAAGGAGAGTGGCAGGGAGTTCCAAAGTTTGGCCGCTGCAACACTGAATGAGCGGCCACCCATCCTGACTCTCTGAAACCTCGGGACTACCAGCAAATGCGCCGAAGAGGAACGGAGAAGCTGCGGGGCAGAGTACCAGGTGAACATATTCTGCAGAGGTATTAGGCCCAGTTGATGTACTGCCTTAAACACCAAACAAGCGGCTTTGTACAGCACTCTCAGATGTACTGGGAGCCAGTGTAGCTCTCTCAGAGCTAGGGTAGAAGAACTAGACCTAGGGCGTGAGAGCGCCAACTTGGCGGCCATATTCTGCACCCATTGTAGCTTCCCCACCAGATTTTTGGGGGCCTCTACTTCCGGCCTGGCTTGGGCGGGGAGAAGGGCAGAACTTTACGCAACATGCGTAACAGCATCATGCACGTAGACGTGGTTTTATTGACGTGCATGTCCAGCTGTACATTTGGGCCGAAGATCACCCCCAAGTTGCGAGCACATTCCGCAGCCGATACTGGCTCGGGGAAGGAGGCAGGCCAAAAGTTCTCTGGAAGTGCCCGCGAGATCCGATCTGTGGAACAGTAGAGGACCTCCGTCTTTGCGCTGTTAAATTGTAAGGAGTTGGCCCGTAGCCAGTCCGCTGTGGCTGCCATGCAGCGATGGAATGTCTCCAGCGAGACCGCATTGTTGCCCTCCAGGGAAAAGACCAGCTGGGTGTCATCGGCGTAATTAAAAGCCGACACACCAAAAGATTTTATAAGCTGGACCAAGGGGCGGAGGTACAGATTAAAAAGCATTGGGCTGATGGCCGAGCCCTGTGGGACCCCCTGCCCTACTTTCCTTGGCTCAGAACAAAAATGGAGGGAGCGAGACCAACTGTTGCCGACTGCCAAGATAAGATATGAGCCAGTCTCTTGCATCCTCTGTGACCCCACACTCTTCCAGTCTCCTGATAAGGGTCCGGTGGCAGACCGTGTCGAACGCGGCCGACATGTCGAGCAGCCCTAAAAAGGCTGCCCGACCACTGTCGACACGCGAACAAAGGTTGTCCAATACGGTTACCAGCGCGGACTCCGTCCCGTGCCCGGGGCGGAAGCCAAACTGTGCCTCATCGAACCAACCGATGTTTTCCAGGAAACCTGAGAGCGAGCGGGTCACCCATTTTTCCATGATCTTAATAGGAAAAGGGAGCAAAGAAATTGGCCTATAGTTGGAAAGACAGGTCGGGTCCAGCGTTGGTTTCTTGAGCAGAGGTGACACTACTGCTAGCTTCCAACACTCGGGAACAGATGCCAACTCCAGAGACTGGAGGCAGATGGAATACAAAGGTTGAAAAAGTTCCGCCTGAAAAGCCTTCCAAAATTTGGGCGGCAGTGGATCACGCGGAGAGCCAGAGGACACCGAGTTTGCCAAACTGCAGAATTCCTCAAAAGAGGGACGAGGAAAATTTTTTAGTTGGGGTCGACTGGAGAGAAAGTCCGGAGCTCCCAAGCTAGAAACTGGGATACTCACTGGGGTCGACTGGATGAGCCGTCCGGAGCTCCCAGACCAGGGCCAAAGGCACCTGTCTGGGGTCGACTGGACAGGCCAACCGGAGCTCCCAGATCAGGATCTCCTATTGGGAGATGCGATTCGGTCGGCTGGGGTCGACTGGATAACCCGTTCGGAGTTCCCAAGCCAGGGCTAGAACCAACTGGCCGGGGTCGACTGAGCGGCCTAACCGGAGCTCCCAGGCCGAGAGCAGCGGGCAGAGGGTGTTTTAGGCCCTCTAAGATCTTAGCAGTCTTCTCTTCAAAAGCACCCGCCAGGGAGTTGCACAGGGCCTGCGACGCGGGGATCGTATTAGCCACACATTTAGGGTGGGACATGTCCCTGACGATTTTAAACAGTGCTTGCGATTTATTAGGCTCCTGATTCAAGGTGGATTCCAAAAAAGCCGCCTTAGCAAACTTAATCTGCGCCTTATAGCCCTGCAATGCGAGCCTGAACGAGGCCTTTGCTGATGGTGAATACTGCTTCCTCCAAGCCCTCTCAGCACGTTTACAGCTCAACTTCAGCTGTTGAAGCTCTTCCGTGTACCAGGGAGAGGCCCGGTTCACTCTCCCACGAGACTTACGAAAGGGAGCAACCTTGTCCAGCGTGTTAGTAATCGACCGGCACAAAGTCAAGTAGCTTTCCTCCACTGAGTTACTCAGACAAAAATTGTCTGGTAGTAAAGAAGGCAAAGGAGATAAACTGAGTAGTCAAGACCAAGATCTACCCAGTTTCGCCACTCCTACCCCGGCTGCCTCAGAGGAGTAATCCCCTATACAAAGGGAGAAGGCCACAAGTGCGTGGTCAGTCCAGCATTGGCGTAAGATATCGGTGACCACTACTAATTGAGCGTCAGCAAAAATCAAGTCCAAGACATGACCTCCCTTATGAGTCGCTGAACAAACCAATTGCTGCAACTGAATGTCACCAAAGGCCTGACAAAGTGTCGTAAACGTCCCATCCAGTGGACCCCCCTGCAATAAGTTGAAGTCCCCCAGGACCAGCAGCTTAGAGTGAGTGTTGGATAAGTCATATATTAGGTCAAGAAAATCTGATAGGGAGGGTGCCGAGCCCGGTGGACGATAGCAGAGCACACCTGAGAGCAGCGTTCTCTCCAGATCTCTATTAATTCTATTTCACTTTCATTGATGATGAAACAGATTATTCGAACGGTGTCGCCAATACTTTATCAAAAACACTGTTCACTAAAAGACATTCACTCTCCCATTCGTTCTACTTATTGACAACAGTCTGACTTAGAGATGCTCACTACTGAAATTCTTCATGTTTCATAGAGATTCATTAATTATTTGGCGGGTATTTTCCCCCTATTCAGCTGACGAATCACACATATTTATCCGTGCGGTAAGTCCCTGGGAGAATTTTTATGTAAAGTATTGTAATATAGGGCAGTTAGACGGTCACTCCACTACCGCACGGCCCCTGTGTGCCCGGATTCTGCTGCCGCTGCCTGCTTGGCCCTCTTGCTGCCACCTCTCCTTAGGGCCCCTGCTCTCCAGGCTTGCCCTCACTCCCCAGGCTTGCCCTTGCTCTCCACGCTCCGCTTTCCCGCTCTTTCCAACACCCGCCGCTGCTCTCCTGTGGCCCCACCCCCTTCTCCTGTCTCCCGCTCCTCCCTCCCACTCCTCCCTCCCACTTTGCCATAAATGGCGGGGACCGAGTGGCAGTGAGCTGTGACCCTTGACCCGGTCACTCCACTACCACACGGCCCCTGTGTGCCCGGATTCTGCTGCCACTGCCTGCTTGGCCCTCTTGCTGCCGCCTCTCCTTAGGGCCCCTGCTCTCCAGGCTTGCCCTCGCTTTCCAGGCTTGCCCTTGCTCTCCAGGCTTGTCCAGGCTTGCCCTCGCTCTCCAGGCTTGCCCTCGCTCTCCCCTTCTCCGCTTTCCCGCTCTTTCCAACCCCCCCCCCTCTGCTCCCTGCCGCTGCTCTCCTGCGGCCCTGCCCCTTCTCCGGTCTCCCGCTCCCCAATCGCCTCCCGGCTCCCGCCTCCCAGCTACTCCTCCCTCCCACTTGGCCATAAATGGCGGGGACCGCGCAGCAGTGAGCTGTGACCCTTGACCCGGTCACTCCACTACCGCACCGCCCCCGTGTGCCCGGATTCTGCTGTCGCTACCTGCTAGGCCCTCTTGCTGCCGCCTCTCCTTGGGGCCCCTGCTCTCCAGGCTTGCCCTCGCTCTCCAGGCTTGCCCTCGCTCTCCCCCGCTCCGCTTTCCTGCTCTTTCCAACCCCCCTCTGCTCCCCGCGGCTGTCCTCCTGCGGCCCTGCCCCCTTCTCCTGTCTCCCGTTTCCCATTCGCCGCCCCGCTCCCGCCTCCCAGCTGCTCCTCCCTCCCACTTGGCCATAAATGGCGTGGAACGCGCATACGCACAGCGGCCACGCGCCGCAGGAGCGCCGATTGCGCGCGGAAGGTGCCTGGACCGCGCCCAGCGCCAGAACCCCTGGACCCCGCCAGAGCCAGCCGACCCGACTGAGCTACGATGCTGCCACCCTCCACGCACTCAACACCGGCCGACATCCAGCCTGCTACCAAGCCACCCCGAAACGCACCCACGGAGCCTTCACCTGCCACGCCTGCTACTTCACCTGCACTCGGTCCTGCACCGCGCAAGCCAAAACAGCCGCCAACAACAACCACCTCAAGTGCATCCTGCTCAACACCCGCTCCATCCACAGGCACGCCGTCGAACTATGGGACCCCCTGGACAAAACGGCACCAGACGTCGCCTTCTTCACGGAAACCTGGATGAACGCCTCCTCAGCCCCCGACATCGCCATTGCCATCCCGGACGGCTACAAGATCATCCGGAGGGACCGCGTCAACCAGACCGGAGGAGGCATCGCCATCGCCCACAGAAACACTATCCGCATCACGACCAACACTGACGATACCCTCGCCACCCCAGAGCACCTGCACTTCCAGATTCATACCGACCCCAAGACCGCCCTCAGAGGAACCCTCATCTACAGACCCCTTGGAGCACGCTCACACTTCAGCGAGGCCATCGCAGACTTCATCAGCCCGCTCGCCCTCGCCTCCCCCGACTACATCCTCCTAGGAGACCTCAACTTCAATCTGGAGACCGACCAGGGCAACAACACCACCGCCCTACTAGACAACCTCGCCAACCTCGGATTGAAGCAACTGGTCAACACCCCCACCCATTACGCCGGCCACACACTCGACCCCGTCTTCTTCTCCAGCAACCACATCTCCTTCAGCCACACCACCGAGCTCCACTGGACCGACCACAGCTGCGTACACTTTAACTTCAGGAAAACAACGACCCACCACCCCCCTCAACAAACCCTCCGAAGATGCTGGAGCAAGATCACCACCGACAGACTCACCACCTCCTTGAGCCTAAACCCTCCCACCAACACCACGGACCCCAACGAAGGAGCCCGCAACCTCACACAGTGGATCACCGACTGCGCCGACACCCTTGCTCTACTGAAAAACCCTCCCAGCAACCTCAACAGCAAGAAAGCCGCGTGGTTCACCAACTATCTCAAAGACTCCAAGAAATCCTGCCGTGACCTCGAGAAAGCCTGGCGCCACAACCAGTCAACGGATAACATGTCAGCCCTCAAGAACGCCACCCGCAAACACCACCAGCTGATCCGCACCACCTAAAGGTCATCCTTCAGAGAACGACTGGACAACAACACCCACAACAGCAAGGAACTCTTCAACGTTGTGAAAGAGCTCTCCAACCCCAGCAACAATGACATCACGCCTTCTCAAGACCTCTGCAACTCTCTGGCCACCTTTTTTCCCCCTAAGATCGTCAACATACACGACAGCTTCGGCGCTCAGAACTCGTACCCCACCACCGAACCTACACCCCCCACCACCAACCTGTGCGCCTGGACTCGGGTCAGCACGGAAGATACCACCCACACGATGAACTCCCCAGCCGATCCCTGCCCACACCACATCTTCAACAAAGCCGACTCCATCATCACACCCAAACTTCGGGACATCATCAACAACTCCTTCATATCCGCCACGTTCCCGGAGAGCTGGAAGCACGCAGAGATCAGCGCCCTCCTGAAGAAACCCACCGCAGACCCCTCAGACCTCAAGAACTTCCGCCCCATCTCGCTCCTCTCCTTCCCTGCAAAAGTCATCGAGAAAACCGTCAACAAACAGCTGACAGCCTTCCTGGAGACGAACGGCTCCCTCGACCCATCACAGTCCGGATTCCGAGCGAACCACAGCACCGAGACCGCTCTCATCGCGGCCACCGACGACATCCGGACCCTGCTGGACAACGGAGAAACCGCCGCCCTCATCCTGCTCGACCTTTCGGCTGCGTTCGACACGGTCTGCCACCGCACCCTGACAACCCGCCTCCGCCACGCCGGGATCCAGAGAAAGGCCCTGGAATGGATGACCTCCTACCTCTCCGACAGAACCCAAAGAGTCCGTCTCCCGCCCTTCCTCGCAGAAGCCACCAAGATCATCTGCGGCGTACCTCAAGGCTCCTCGCTCAGCCCCACCCTCCTCAACGTCTACATGAGCTCCCTCGCAGCCATCACACGCAAGCACAACCTCAACTTCATCTCCTACACCGACAATACCCAACTGATCCTCTCCCTCACCAACGACCCCACCTCCGCCAGAGCCAGCTTCCAGGATGGAATGAAAGACATCGCAGACTGGATGAAGCTCAGCCGCCTGAAACTGAACTCAGACAAGACGGAAGTCCTCATCCTCGGCCCATCCATCTCCGCCTGGGACGACTCCTGGTGGCCCCCTGCTCTGGGCCCCCCACCCAAGCCCACGGACCACGCACGCAACCTGGGCTTCATCCTTGACTCCACCCTCACGATGGCCAGGCAAGTTAACGCCGTTACCTCCTCCTGCTTCAACACACTCCGCATGCTCCGTAAGATCTTCCGCTGGATCCCCACTGGAACCAGGAAAACGGTCACCCAGGCCCTCGTCACCAGCCGTCTGGACTACAGGAACGCCCTCTATGCTGGGGCCACCGCCAAACTACAGAAAAGACTCCAGCGCATCCAGAACGCCTCAGCATGACTCGTCTTGGACATCCCCGACACAGCCACATCTCCGCCCCCCTGAGGGACCTGCACAGGCTCCCCGTCAGCAAGAGGATCACGTTCAGACTCCTCACCCACGCACACAAGGCTCTCCACGACTTGGGCCCCGAATACCTCAACAACCGCCTCACGTTCTACACGCCAACCCGCCAGCTCCGCTCCGCCAGCCTCGCCCTTGCCACCGTCCCACGGATCCGCAGAACCACCACCGGAGGAAGATCCTTCACCTAGCTGGCGGCCAAGACCTGGAACACCCTCCCCACCCACCTACGACTCACCCAGGACCATCTCTTCTTCAGGAAGCAACTCAAGACCTGGCTTTGCGAACAATAGCAGCCCCCCCCCCCCCCCTAGCGCCTTGAGACCCTAGCTGGTGAGTAGCGCGCTTTACAAATACTCATGATTGATTGATTGATTGATGTAAGATTTTGTATCCTTTTTGATTTAAACATTTGAATTCAAGCAAGCCAACTATTGAGGGGAGTAAATATATGAATGTGACCCACTAGAGTTGCTAATAAATTGAGCTATATAAAAATGAATAGTGAACTATATGGTAGTTGTGACCAGGTGAATATTTTAAATTGATAAATCTGGTCAAAAGTTCTTAAAAAAATTATTTGATGTAAAAAACGCGTGTTCGTAAAACGACCGATTTTGCACTAATTAATATTAATAATTAATTATATTTATCTAATAGACTCGATCACTAAGATATACATAAATGGACTACTGGTGATCGAAAATAAGAATTCCCGTGTTCATCTGCCATATTGCATACAAAAAGCCACGGCCCAAAAGGGTTTTTACAGATCTAAAAATTAAGCAATAATATCCGGATCTCAAGGGTGAGCTTAATAAATCCCTGATGCATCCATTGGAAAATGGCCTTAACTTATAAGATCTATGCACTCATTTTAGACATTATATATAGATTTTAAGCTGATAGGAGGAAAATCCCTACCAAATAATGAATGAATCTCTATGAAACATGAAGAATTTCAGTAGAGAGCATCTCTACGTATGTCAGAGTTTGGTCAATAAGTAGAACGAGTGAAAGAGTGAATACGTTTTGGTGAACGGTGTTTTTTGAAAAGTAGTGGTGACACTGTTCGAATAATCTGTTTCATCACAGGGTCTGAAAGTGGAATAGAATGGATGTGTTCACACTAATATGCTAGTGCATGTTTTGGCTATACCCTCCTTTGTTAAACACTTACATATACATTTTGTAAAATTACACATCATATAGATCAATATAAGTCACTAATTTGTGAGATGTGTACTCCAAATTTGTTGAACTAACTTCTACACTTGGAAAAAAACTAAGAATTGTCCCTTGGAGGAGAAATTATTTATAAATATGAACTATTGTGTTTTCAAATGAATGGGATATTAAAATGTATTCAAATGTATTCATGAAGTGTTTTTATCAACAATTTGCATAATCTGTTTTGTAAAATAAAGGACATTTAATTTATACTAAAAACAAGGCTTATTGGTTGTATGAATGAGTTTGAACTATTATTTGTGTTGATAATTGAAGAAGAATAACATAGGGAACACTCTTTGGTTATTGGTGCAACATGGAGTCACTACACATAACCTACATACACATATGGATACATACACTACATATAAGTGTTACATGTAAAAAATAAAATGTGACCTTTGTGGGGCCTGGCCTGGCTACCGCGAGGAGCCCGCCCCCACAGTGCTTACATAGCTACCCCTACGAGAACGGTACTAGACATCTAGGATAATTTGGCAATACCTTGAGTCCTAAAAATGTTTCCCTCCCCTAACACACCTATAGCATGTAACCCCATGTTTCCCCCTGCCCTGCAAAATCAGGCATTTGGTGCATGGACAGAGGGTGAGTGCCGGGTTATTCAAGACCTCTTTCAGGGCAACGACTTCCGTACGATCGAGCAATGTAAGCAAACCTTCCATCTTTCATAGGGGGCATGTATGCAATACTACCAGCTACGACATTGGCTTTGCTCCCTGACTTACACTCAGGAAGCCACCAGACAGCTTACCACCTTTGAATCCCTGGTTCGTAAGTTTGAGGGTTCGAAGGGTCGGATTTCTAAAACCTACTCCGTCTTACAACACTCTCCGCGCCCCACACCTCATGGACATCAGACACAGTGGTCCATAGACCTAGACGAGGATATACCTCCAGAGGGGTGGGTTCCACTGTGGAGGTATATCCCAAGGGTATACCGGAGCACACCAAAACGCGAGTCAGCATACAAATTGATGACATAGTGGTAGTATACCCTAACACAGTGGTAGTATACCCGAACACATCTGCATCAGATGTTCCCAAATTCCCCCTGACTTGTTGGAGGTGCCAGAGAGATAGAGGGGACTTGATTCACATTTGGCGGTCTCATGATGTTCTGGAAGGAGGTCCTCAGTCACATCAAAGAGGTGGTGGGTTGTCCTATTTCTTCCTCCCCGCTAGTCATGATTTTAAGCATTAAACCTTTAACGCTAAAAGCAATGACACTCGCCGAATGGCACCTGATCCTCCATTTGGTAGGAGCCGCTAGACAGTCCATTTCCTTATATTGGAAGAACCCCCCCATAGCCACTTCGTTTCTTCGGTTGTGGGTTATCCTAGCCCTAAAATTGCTTACAGCCTGCATCGACCACACAGATGCACTATTTGACCGCATTTGGCAGCCACTCATAAACTATTTCACAATGACTAGACACTCCTGGTTGCCCCCCCAGATTACGGGCCTTACAGTTGTTTGAAGACTCCCTGGAGCCATTCCCTAGGGGTCAGAAACCCAGGAATGGCTCACCTGAATCAATGGGCCTGTTTTCTTATCCCCCGATGACCTTGCAGTCCCCAACCTGTGATCTGGACTCTTACAGCGCATCTATCTTCTCTCCCCCCTCTCCCTTGAGGGATGCTCCATCTAGTTTTCTTTTTTTGTTTCATTATCTTTATAAAATTGTTGATAGTTCTCTATTGTTCTTACAGTCTAAAGAGCTTCCCCAGATAATGTGAAGGTCTTACCTATCATGATGTTATGCATAGCATGTCTCCAACGATTTTATTGATGTGTCAGTGATAGAATCCCACTTGACATCCGGACTATAGAGTATCTCGTGTTCTCCAGTTCTATCTCCATGTACTCCCCTGGAAGTGGATATACTGTTAAGCTGCCTGAGGTCTTGGGGTACAGCATGCATTGTTCTCCTCTACTTTGACATACAGCGTAATGAAAGAATTGGTGACATGTTGCATAGTTTCGACTATGCTCCATGTGTTTTTTTTATTATGATGTTTCACTGTGTAACATGGAATGTGAACTTATTTTGATGCTTCTCTTACAGGGACATGTGTCCTCAATTTGTTTGGCATTTAATAATACTGGAGTTTGTATAGCGCAACAGCTACCTCAAACAGAGGTGTCCTGGTGCTGTAGTAGCACATATTACACGCAGAGGGGCTAGGGCACTAAAACCCAAGCCTAGTCAACCCTAAAGAGCCAAGACTTCAAGGCCTTTCTGAAACCAGTCTCTGATTTAGCCTGGCGAAGGTTCCCTGGTAGGGCATTCCACATTATGGCCGAGCAAATTCTGAGAATTCAACCTCAACGCTCGATTTTGCAGAGTCTTTGTTTAAGGTAACCAGGGCATTTTCCATTAAGAGCCCGGTAGGCCGAAGTCATGGCCTTGAATTCGATTCTTTTGGCTACTGGGAGCCAATGGAGCTCATGTAAATGCGGAGAGACATAGTGCCGAAATGGAATGCGTCTGACCAGTCTCGCAGCCACATTCTGTATCATCTGGAGGCAGCAGATGGAGTATTTGGGAAGGCCAAGCTATAAGCAATTTGCGTAGTCAAGCCTAGATGTCACTATGGCATGGACAAAGGATTTGCAGCAATCTTCAAGTAGGAAATGTAGGTTTCTTAATTTGATGAAGCATGTAGCGGAGACCTGTTGAATTTGGGCCAAAAAGGAGAGAGCAGCGTCCCATCTCACACCTAGATTGCTGATATTAGTGGCGGGAGAAAGCGGTGTCCCCATTTCTGATCGCCTCCATATGTCTTAAGCTGGCACTAGGCCCTTTCCGAAGAACCTCTGTCTTTCCCGCATTGAGTTTTAGACTGTTGGTATTCATCCATAGTTCTATGTCTCTCAGACACCCTTTAAAGTTCTTAAAAGCATCCACCGTCTGCTCTAGAAAGGGGAAACCAACAGGGTATCATCAGCGTAGGAGCTCACTTTCACTCCCCAGTTGGCAATCAGAGAGAAGAGCGGAGCTAGGTAGAGATTAAAGAGTGAAGGGCTCAGTGCTGAGCCTTGCAGGACATCACACCAAAGGTGTTTGGGTTTAGATTCAAAAGGTTGGAAGGCCACTCTCTGGGTGCGACCTCACAGATATGATTTTTGCCAGGCCATCACCTTCCCCCCAAAGCCCGCGCCTTGTAGTCTCTGGACCAATATGGTATGATCAACAGTGCTGAATGCTGCAGGCAGACCCAGGAGCACCAGCAACGCTGATGCCCCTGAATCTAGCGTCCATCTCACTGACTCCGCCACTTCAAGGAGAGCAGTCTCCGTGTTGAAACCGGCCCTGAATCCGGATTGTGTGTAATGCAAGGAGCCATTGTTCTCAATAAAGTTAGTCAGTTGGCGTTGGACCAGATTCTATAACGTTTTACCGGGAGGGTGGAGCAGTGAGATTGGCCTGAGATTGTTAAGATCTCCTGGGTCACCATTTGCTTTTTTTCTTAGTGGGAGAAGTGTTGCGTGTTTCCAATTGTCTGGAAATACACCAGTATCAAGAGAGGAGTTCCAAATATGAAATAGCACACCAGTAAAAGAAAGAGACATCATTTTCCAGAGTTTAGTAGGGCATGGATCATCTGGGGCTCCTGATCTGCATTTTTGAATTTCTGTTAGTGCATCTTGATGTGAGATAGGTAAAACATGAGTAAACGGAGGAACCTCCACCGCTCCCTGTGGCGTATCTAATTTCTCCGTTGCCACTGGTGCCGAGAAGGAGTCATAAACCTTTAACATTTTGTTATCAAAGAAACTAGCTATATTTTCACACAGAGCTGGAAACTATCACTTTAGTCTCTATTGCTTTAGGCTTAAAAAAGGTCTGGACCACCTTAAAGACCTCTCTACTAGAGTGATCTGCATTGTGGATACTCTAGACAATATAATTTCTCCTGGCTACTTTAGTGACTTATGTAAATCTTTCAGTGCTTTTTTATAGATTCCTTTTGCTAAGTCACAGTAGCTCACTCTCCACTTGCACCTGCTATTTTCTTCTCTAAGGGTGTTAGAGAACCACGGAGCGGAGGGGGACAGTCTGAGAGACTTCAGCACTCTGGCCGGAGCAACAGACTCCACAGCAGCAGCAATCCATTGATTATTGCAACAGCATCTGCATAAGGGTCGGAGGATAGTTATCCTGAAGAATGGGGCTTAGAGATGCTGTGGTGATATTTTTCCACTTTTTTTTATAGTGGAGTGTTTACCCTTAACTTGGCCAGGTTTGGACAGAATAACCAAAAAGGGAATTAGGTAATGATCTGACCACACCAAAGGACAAGGAGCCTCCATACGTATAGAGGTAATGTTAGAGAAAACTAGATCCAGGGTGTGGCCTCCTTTAAGCGTCTTGGAAGATACCAGTTGCATAAGATTGGCCCCTGCCAGGGACGAGAGCAGCTGAGCTACTTGTGTACAGTTAGGATCGTTCACATACAGACTAACATCACCAGAAGCCATAAAATTGGTATAAACTAGCGATTTGTTAGCAATAAATTCGCAAAGATCCTGGCATACAGTCGCTGCACAGTCAGGGGGTCTATATAGTATTAGGCCTAAGATGGAAGAGGAAGGGTTGATTTGGAGGCAGAAGCGGAGTCCTTCTAATCCCTGCATATAGAGTGGGGCAGAGGAAACTAGCTCCCACGAGTCTTTAAAAGTAATTGCCACCCCACCCCCTCTTTTGTTCCCCTCTCGATTGGCATCGCACAATAAAAACCTGGCGGAATGGCCAGGGCAATCGCTGCCATTGAGTCCGTATTCAGCCAGGTTGCAGTTAAAAACATGACGTCCCACGTAGTCTCTGCTAACACTAGCCAAACATCCTCAGCATGCTTGGGCAGTGGTCTGCAATTGACCAAGCATGCCCTTATTTTATCATTGAACTCGATCGCAATGCCCCGGGGCGAAGTTCTTTCACTGCTTATATCTGTGGCATAATTCAACATTTGTGCACATGAATCGCATCTGTGAGGCAGTGTAGTCTTTGCTAGATCAATCTGGTGTGTCCCGGGACAGGCAAGACTTTTAAGGAGCATCAGCTCGTCAAGAGACCAATATGTAACCTCCTTGCTTCCCCAATTGGCAGCATTGCAGGCGCTGGCCGTGTTCAGGTCGTGGACAGGCACAGACGGGCTTGCCTTTGGCGTGCCAGCGGAGCGCTTGCTGCGCAGCCAGGCAGCCATCTGACCTTAGCACCCGGGGGCCGGAAATGATGTTGGGATGTGGGAGAAGTCGCGTCCCTCCTTTAAACCATCACTATGAGCCGTGACGGACCGGTGACCACGATACAGAACAAATGAAAGGAAACACAGATAAACAGAATTAAAATCACAAGCTTGGCGCTTTCCAACCCCAGCGCCAGCTCCGTCAGCTCCAACAACATCACGCCTACACAAGAACTCTGCAACTCCCTCGCCTCGTTCTTCCACTGAAAGATCGCAGATCTACACGACAGCTTCGGACCCCAACCCCCACCTCCTACCACCGAACCAGAAGCCCCCACCACTACCCTAAGCTCCTGGACCCCTATCAGCTCCGAAGAGACCATAAGCATCATGAACTCCATCCACTCCAGCTCCCCCTCGGACCCTTGCCCCCATCACATCTTCAACAAAGCCGATACCATCATCGCTCCCCATCTCCGGAACATCATCAACAGCTCGTTCGCATCAGCCACCTTCCCTGAGAGCTGGAAACACACAGAAATCAACGCCCTCCTGGAAAAAAAACCATGCCAGACCCCAATGACCTGAAGAATTTTCGCCCCATCTCTCTTCTTCCCTTCCCGGCCAAGGTCATCGAGAAGACCGTCAACAAACAGCTGACGGCTTTCTGCGAGGCTAACAACTCGCTCGACCCATCCCAGTCTGGATTTCGAGCCAACCACAGCACAGAAACCGCCCTCATCGCAGTCACCGACGACATCAGGACCCTGATGGACAACGGAGAAACAACCGCCCTCATCCTCCTGGACCTCTCGGCAGCCTTCGATACCGCGTGCCGCCGCACCCTAATAACCCGCCTCTGCACCACTGGAATCCTTGGAAAAGCCCGGGACTGGGTCATCTCGTTCCTCTCCGACAGAACCCAGAGAGTCCGCCTACCTCCCTCATCCTCGGAAAAACCCCTTCAGCCTGGGACGACTCCTGGTGGCCCACGGCGCTGGGCACCGAACCGACCCCCTCGGACCACGCACGCAACCTCGGGTTCATCCTGGACCCCCTCCTCACGATGACCAAGCAAGTCAACGCTGTCTCGTCATCATGCTTCAACATCCTACGCATGCTCCGTAAGATCTTCCGGAGGATCCCCGTCGAAACCAGAAAGACGGTCACCCATGCCCTCGTCACAAGTCGACTGGACTACGGAAACACCCTATATGCAGGAACTACTGCCAAACTTCATAAACGACTACAACGCATTCAGAACGCCTCTGCACGCCTCATCCTTGACATTCCTCGCCACAGTCACATATCCGCCCACCGGAAACACCTGCACTGGCTCCCCATCAACAAGAGGATCACCTTCAGGCTCCTCACCCACGCACACAAAGCACTCCACAACAGGGGCCCCGAATACCTCAACAGCTGCCTCTCGTTCTACAGGCCCGCCCGTCAACTCCGCTCAGCCAGCCTCACCCTCGCCACCGTCCCACGGATCCGCAGAACCACCGCCGGTGGAAGATCTTTCTCCTACTTGGCGGCCAAAACGTGGAACTCCCTCCCAACATGCCTCAGAACTACCCAGGACCATCTCGCTTTCAGGAAACGCCTCAAGACCTGGCTCTTCGAGCAGCAGTAACCCCCCCCCCCATCTCCAGCGCCTTGACCCTCTCGGGTGAGTAGCGCGCTCTAAAAATTACCTGATTGATTGATTGATTGATTGAATTCTCTTTATGCAGAGTTACGAAATTAAAAAACACAGCCTGGTAGCTAGCCTCGCAGCACGCGTCACCTTTGCTTCTGCTTTTTGTGAGAGCTCGGTAACCCAAAGCCATGTAGTTCAATTATTTGTGGATTGTGGTGACTTTTTCATTGTGCAACGATCTTGCAGCTAGTAAAAGCTGAAAAAGTAGAGAAGTGTAATAAGGTATAATTGATTTATACTCTTTGAGCTATGTGAATCATATGTAGGCATGTGGTAGTTTAGCAATCATTAGATAAGGCATTAGCAGAAGACATTCAGTTTCTTGATTTATCTTGCCTGCTTTACGGAATCCATTTTGTCTTTCTGTCGGCCATTTTGTATGCCATGTGCTCTGTCCTACCTTCCTGTCAACTGCTCTTGAAATCTGCCTAGAGATAAGATATGTTGTCTATTTGAGCAGTGGGAAGTAGGGAGTGGGCTAGTTAACGATGCCAACTCCAACAACAAAACACTGGGGGTAAACCAGTTTATATCGTGGAATATAGCAGGCCTACAAAAAAACTTAGCCGACCTGGAATGGAACGAATTCATAGACAACTATGACATCATCTTGTTTCAGGAGACATGGAGTTTGGTCCCTCTTTACAAACCAGGGTTCACCACATACTATATCCCCGCAACCACCTCAGGCAGGGGGCGTTCTTAGGGGGACTCATTATCTGGTTGAACATCGAGCTGAATTGGCTAGTATTCAAACATGATACCCCATCTCAGGACATTCTCCATCTATCAATTGAAGGGAATGAGGCTAATGCTCATTTGGAAATCTTTAACATCTACCCCAGAGGGTCCCCATGGTGCCCAGGTTAGCTCCACTATATCAATCCTTGACATGGAATTGTCGGCCATCACTACCAACACAGGGATCATTGTTGCTGGTGACTTCAATTGCACCTTTGAGCCCCTGTGTAGTGAAGACATCCTGGGCACTGGTGACGAGGATTCCAGGTGGGCTATTCCTCAACTTAGTCTGGTCCCGATTAAGAGATGGTCCCAGAGAGCAGTACAAATTAACGCTCTAACACTGGAGCATAATTTACGAGCAGCAAATGGTAGAACTCGATCCGACCCCATGGGAGTATACAATAGATCTAGGTCCCCATCGCGCATCGACTACATACTATTAGACGTGGGGTTGTGGGCTGACCTTATTGACATGGAGGTGATCCTTAGGTGTGACAGCTACCACAACCCTCTATGTATGCAGTTGATGCGTGCACAGGATACTACTTCTATTGAGCCGCCCAGCCCCACGAGGCAGCTGACCAGGGAGATAACACCCTCCAATTGCAGCCGCCGCTTGAGATGGAATAAGGTTGCCAAGCAAGAAGCAACACTGGAAACCATCAGGGAGGTTATAGAACAGAGCATTGCAATACTCAATGGTATATCGAGTTCCATCCCAGTGGCTACACTGGATTCAAAGCTTACAGAAATTTACCAGGAGACCCTAGGGAAGGTAGGGGAGTTCTTCCTGGTTAAAGAAAAAGGTAGCCGTGAGGCCCCTCGTCTAAAGGCTGAAAACCCGTGGTACTCGGAGGCCTGTAGGATAAGGAGGCAGGAGTTGTCAATGGACCTAAGAGCAAAAGATCAGCCTAGCATAACTATAGCGAGAAAGATCTACTACCGGACTATCAACATAGCCAAGCGTCTGTGGGAAGAAATGCATTGGCAAGAATTAAAAGACTCTACTAGGTTCTGGGATCTAATCAGCATTAGCACAAGGAAAGGAGTAGGCCCTACAGCAAATCACATAGTAGGGCGACAATGGTTTGAGCATTTCTATGGCTTGTACTCCAGCGAGGTAGAGAATGTACCTATAGAGCAAGTGACGGGGTTGACTTTTCCTGAGTCCCATATCCAAGGGGAACAGTTTGGGCTAAGAGAGGTCTTATCGGCAATTGCAACAATCGCGCTGGGTAAGGCTGCCGGCCCTGATGGTCTCCCTGGTGATCTAATGCTGTACGATAAAAACCTCTGGGCACATTTTATTCTCCGGATCCTTAACCTCATTGTGAGCGGGCACCCAGTGCCAGACTCCTGGAAGGGTGCAGAGGTGGTGACCATTTATAAGAAAGGGGACAGGGAGGATCCTGCCAACTACAGACCGATCAGTTTGATCGATGTAGCCCAGAAAGTGGTTGCAGGGTCCTTCTGACGAGACTGAGGACATGGATTGATGAGCATAGCATCTTGTCACATTTTTTGGCAGGGTTCAGACAGGGGTTTTTTTTATTTAGGAAATATATTGAGCGCACAACTACCCGTAGGTGTCTTGGCGCTATGGGTCCTCTAGGCTCTGCAGAATTATTGATTAAAAAGCCAAGTTTTTATTTGCTTGCGAAAGGATATTAAGGATGTACTAGTCTTGATGCGAAAGGATATTAAGGATGTACTAGTCTTGATTTGGGATGGGAGGCTGTTCCAAAGTTTGATGGTCGTTACTGTGAAAGACCTGTCACCCCATGAGACTCTCTTTGTTCTTGGGACCTTCAATAGACTTGCAGTGGAAGAGCGGAGAGGTCTTGGCGGAATGTAAGGACAAAAAGAATCCTTTAGGAAAACAGGTCCTGACGCATGAATTGCCTTATAGGCGATACATAAAGCCTTAAATTTCGTTCTATTTCTTACTGATAGCCAGTGAAGCTGTTTGATGGTATTGGAGATGGGTTTGAATTTGGGGGTCCCTGTGATCAGTCTGGCGGCAGCATTCTGCACCAACTGTAGTTTATTCAAGACTCTTTCTTGGGCGTTAATGAATTGCCCATTGCAATAATCGATGCGAGACATATTCAGAGTACTGACTAGCGTCTTAACTGCATCTGTGGGAAGATATGGAAGAAGTTTTTTAATCATTCTTATAGTATACAATGAAGATAAGACCACCGCATTTGCGTGATGCATGAATGACAGTTTACTGTCCAACATGACCCCCAGGTTTCTTACTTTGGCTACTGGGGAGGGTGGAGATCCAAGAGCTACAGGCCACCATGTGGGTGACCACACTGGAGAGAGATTGCCGAAAATCATCACCTCCGTTTTTTTTGGAGTTCAGCTTAAGGCAGTTTGCTGTCATCCAGGCACTTATTGCGAGCATTCCCAATTGAAAGTTGCAGGCCACTTTTCCGTTGTTATTGATAGCCAGCACAATTTGAGTGTCGTCCGCGTATGATGTCACTGCCAGGTGATGGAGTTTAATGACTCTCGCCAAGTCCGACATATAGATGTTGAAAAGTGTTGGAGTTAGCGAGGATCCCTGGGGGACACCACAAGGCAGAGTGAAAGGTGGCAAGTTGATTTTGCCAAAGGAGACAGATTGGACGCGATCATAGAGAAAAGAGGAAAGGAGGGCCCTGGCACCATGTGTGATCCTCACAGCCGAGACACGGTCAATCAGAGTGACATGGTCGACCGTGTCAAAGGCGGCGGAACGATCCAACAGTATCAAAACTGCCGCCCCTCCTCCATCAAGTATCATCCTAATTCCGTCCGTGGCTTTAATAAGCGCAGTTTCTGTCCCGTGGCCTCTCCGCAATCCAAATTGGGAATCATCCAGACAGTTGTTTTGATAAATAAAATCTGATATCTGGGTGTTCATGATCTTTTCTACAATTTTAACAGGGTTATGGAAGACAGGCTCTGGGTCTGTTGCTGGATATATTAGTAGGGTCCAGAGAGCTCTTTTTGATAAGGGGTTTAATAGTAGCTTTCTTCCCGATGGAAGGGAATATACTTGATGCAAACATAGTATTGAAAATCTCAGTAAGTTTGAGACCTATGATTTCTGGGAATACCTTGATGGTAGAAGGGGGCAGGGGTCTTCTTGAGAGCCTGAATTAATAGTAGTAAGGAGTTGCAATACCAGTTCTGGAGAGACCTGGGTGAAGTTCTGAAAAGACGGGATTGCTCTGGAGTCTGAAGAGGAGATGTCCAAGTCACCCCTACTTTTAAGGTCCTTTAATGAGACTGATGATGATGCATTACTAGTTGTGTGTGTCTTAAAGTGCGTGTAGATGTATGTGACTTCCCCTTGAAAGTGCCCAGCCAAGGAGTCGCAGAGATCTTGGGTGGCGACTGTAGGGGCAGATGTACCTCGACCAGATAAACACGTGACAACATGAAAAAGATGTTTCACTGAGTCATGTGCGAGATTGATTTGAGCACTATAGAATTTACTTTTTTCTATGATGATGAGATGTTTATATCTGGACATCATTTGTTTATAGCGTAATTTTTGATCTGGTTCATAGTCTAGTCTCCATTTACGTTCCTGACGTCTACAGATTTGCTTTTCGTGCCTAAGGGTTTCATTAAACCAAGGGGCAGACTTAGAGGCCCTATTGGGAGAATATTTCTTTAATGGGACCGTCACATTGACTCTGTCCTGAATCCAGTTGGTGTAATCAATGGCTGCCATCTCTGGATAGGTCGCAGTTGGCGGCAGAGCGGCAAGTAATCTGGATTTAGATTCAACGATATCAATGCTTTTCCATGCTTTAAAGTGGTTGGGAGATGAGGAGTTAGTGGGCATAACACACCTTGCTCTCAGTGCTATATCAAAGAAAACCACAGAGTGGTCAGTCCATGATAGAGGGAGAGCTTCTCCTAACAAGAGTGACCTATGATTTGAGAAAAGGCCATCCAGAGTGTGGCCCGCAGTGTGAATAGGAACAGAAACTAATTGACTGAGACCTACTGCTTCTAGCTCTGACAAGAGGGCTGCAGTATCGAGATTATCTAGAGCCTCCAGGTGAAAATTAAAATCACCCAGTATGGTGTAGTAATTTTCCCCTGCTAGAGGTTCAAGGAGACATCCCATGTTCATGAGGAATGTATTTCGGGGGCCTGGGGGACGGTAGAGAAGAGTACCTTTAAAGGGGGTAGAATGGGAAATTGAAATAGAGAAGTTAATTGCTTCACAAATCGTGGTGGGGACCGGTTCTGTTCGCCCTGTGAGATTGTTGCGATATATATGATAGCATCGGGGGAGTTCCAGGTTGCGATCTTCGATAAATTTTAGATTTTCATATTTATGTTTGGGCAATGATCGTACATTTATTAGAGCCGCCCAGATGGATTTGGGCAGGGACTCTTTACTGTGAGGTTTACCGACCTGTGGACGATGGTAATTATTTATCGAGAAGGAACAAGTGGAACAGATAACAGGGGAAAGGTGAGGTTGATCAACAAGATTGGCACGCGTACAAGAGTGATGAGGTCTATTTAATAGAAGAATTTGTTCTCAACTATAAGTAAGACCCTTGATAGGAACATCCTGTGAGGAACAGGCAGGGGGGGGGGGGTGGCCCTCGGCTCGGTCCAGGCGTGGACGGGCGCAGACGGGCTTGCCTTAGGGGCGCCTTTAAGGCGCCGCCGTCGCGCCCGATGCACGCGTCCGCTGCGCGCGTCCGCGGCGCGCGTTGTTGGAGGCATACTGGTTAAGTAGCGAAGGGGCGGCCGACTAGCCTGCCTGGCACGATGGACTAGGTCTTCAGATTTCTTGCTCTCTATTGGAAGTCTGTTACGATCAAAAAAGGCAGCCTTTATTTGGCGTTCATTGACTTAAGAACGGCCTTTGACCTGGTCCCCGTGCCAACTATGGTAGACAATGTTCGATCTTTGCACTCCCGCCCTGATCTTGGACCTCATCAAACGACTCCATGAGGGGAACTATGCCAGAGTGAGGTGGGGTAACAAGAGCCAACTGACTGAGAGGATAGCGTTCGAGAGGGGGGTCCGCCAGGGTTGTGTTATGGCCCCGACCCTGTTCTCCCTATTCGTTAATAGGGTGGTGGACCATTTGAGGGAGGACATGGCCGATGCCCCAACCCTGGCGGGGTAAAAAACGCCCATGTTACTCTTTGCGGACGATACCCTCCTGATTTCAAAACGCCCTATGGGGCTACAAAAACTACTTGTTCGCTTCACCCAGTTTTGCGATGCTAGAAGCCTGATTATAAACACATCCAAAACAAAGCTAATGGCACTGGCCCCATCGAAACATTTCAAAAATAACATCAGGTTGAATGATTCCCCTCTGGAACTCGTTGAAGCCTTCGACTATCTAGGAGTGCAGATCAATAGCCGGATGAACTGGTCCTCCCATCTGGCTAAAATGCTGCTTAATCATAAACGCGTCTCAGGAGCTATTGCCAAGCATCAGCGCTTATCCTATAGCCGACCTGTGGCTCCTGCCATTAAGGTCTACGAGGGAAAGGCCCTGCCCTCATCCCTATATGGAGCGGAACTGTGGGGTTTCGAGAAGGTTACGGACCTAGTAAGATCAGAGAACAAGTTTCTTAGAAACTTGGTCTCGCTTCCTCCATCGACCCCACTAGTCCCGCTCCGTTATGATCTTGGGAGACATCCAATAAATGAGGTGGCAAGACTGCGCCCCTTACTGTTTTGGACACTCCTTAGAAGGTCCCCGGAACTATGTCACTACGCCTCTGCATTGACTGAACTGATACAACTAGATGTAGGCCACAAGATAGTCTGGCTATCCAAACTGAAACAGCTAGTGGGGGACATTGGATTGGGAGAGGCTTGGGTGAGCCAGAACCCGCCGCCCAAACTAGTTGTAAAGAAGGCCTATTGGGACTGGGTCGCTGTAGCTGCAATGAGAAACCAGAAGCATGGTACATTGACGGAAAACTTTTTGGATGCGAAGCCTGAGCCTAAACTACAATCCCTCTTGGATCTCATTGAGTCGCCGAAAGATAGGGCGCTGTACCTGAAGTTTAGGTTTGGAACCCTGACTTCAGGGCGGGCTGGAGACACTTGAGGGGGAGTTACTTGGGGTGTCTGGGCTGCACCTCCCCCACGGAATCTGTTGCTCATTTTCTCTTCGCCTGCCCAGCGTATGGTCACGCGAGGAGAAAATGGTTGAAACCCATTTGTTCCAACCTGGGTTGCAGAGACCATAGGGTGGCGCTGCGTATCCTATCATCAGAGACCTCGATCCCCAGTGTGATTTGTGGGCTGGCTAAATACCTGGGCTGTGCCTGGACGAAGCTTTCTAGTATGACCCAAGTCCAGGTTGTGAAACTGTAGATTGCCACCCTCTAATGATTTGCATTCTGTTTTTTTATGACAAAGTGTTTTTAAATATATGTTTCATTTTTATACGATCATTTGTATTTAACTGTATATATCATATACTGTGGATGGACTATGCTACATATATCCCTCTTGTATATATTGTGTGAATGCACAATAAGGGGTGGTTTTCTTCCCCTTCATCTTTTTAAATTGTTTTTATACTTTTATGATATTGTATATCGAATAAAGTTATATACAAATACATAGATATGTTTAGCCTCCTTCAGTTTGCACATGCTCAGTAGAGGATTGGTGTCAGTACAACGCGTTGTGTTACAACGCATTCCGTTACAACGCAGATTTTACAACGCGGGATCCATTACAACGGATGTCATTACAATGCATGGCATTACATCGCAGATGCTATTACAACGCATGGCATTACATCGTAAGTATAGGTAAGTATACCTTTTTTTTAAAATGTTATTTAGTTTATTGTAATTAATTTTTTTAAAATAATTTAATTAAAAGACATTTAAAAATTGTCATTAATTTAATTTAATAAAATAATATCTATTTAATAAATGTCATTTTATTTAAAATTGTAATTAATTCAATTTAATAAAAAAATAATTAGTTTAATGTACATATTTTTTATAATGAAATTAAATTAAATTAATAATAATATTGTATTTAATTTAATTAATTTAATTAAAAAATGTAATTAATGTAAAATAATTAATTTAATTTATTAAATATATTTCAATTAATTTTAAAATGGTAAATATAATTTAATTATCCCTAAACCCAAACCCTGCCCTAAAACCTAAAAACACCCCTGTACCCCAAAACCCAAACCCTACCCTAAAACCTAAAAACACCCCTGTACCCCAAAACCCAAAACACTGCCCTAAAACCTAAAAACACCCCTGTACCCCAAAACCCAAACCCTGCCCTAAAACCTAAAAACACCCCTGTACCCCAAAACCCAAACCCTACCCTACCCTGAAACCTAAAAACACCCCTGTACCCCAAAACCCAAAACCCTGCCCTAAAACCTAAAAACACCACTGTACCCCAAAACCCAAACCCTGCCCTAAAACCTAAAAACACCCCTGTACCCCAAAACCCAAACCCTACCCTAAAACCTAAAAACACCCCTGTACCCCAAAACCCAAAACCCTGCCCTAAAACCTAAAAACACCCCTGTACCCCAAAACCCAAACCCTGCCCTAAAACCTAAAAACACCCCTGTACCCCAAAACCCAAACCCTAGCCTAAAACCTAAAAACACCCCTGTACCCCAAAACCCAAAACCCTGCCCTAAAACCTAAAAACACCCCTGTACCCCCAAACCCTGCCCTAAAACCTAAAAACACCCCTGTACCCCAAAACCCAAACCCTGCCCTAAAACCTAAAAACACCCCTGTACCCCAAAACCCAAACCCTGCCCTAAAACCTAAAAACACCCCTGTACCCCAAAACCCAAACCCTAGCCTAAAACCTAAAAACACCCCTGTACCCCAAAACCCAAAACCCTGCCCTAAAACCTAAAAACACCCCTGTACCCCAAAACCCAAACCCTGCCCTAAAACCTAAAAACACCCCTGTACCCCAAAACCCAAACTCTGCCCTAAAACCTAAAAACACCCCTGTACCCCAAAACCCAAACCCTGCCCTAAAACCTAAAAACACCCCTGTACCCCAAAACCCAAACCCTGCCCTAAAACCTAAAAACACCCCTGTACCCCAAAACCCAAACCCTACCGTAAAACCTAAAAACACCCCTGTACCCCAAAACATATACTCCTATACTCATACTTATTTAAAAAATCACTTAAATTAATATATTTAATTTATAATATTTAAAAACAAAAATAAATATTTTTTTTAATAATTAATAATAATTAAATGAATTAAATAATATTAAATAAAATAAAAAAAAAATTAAATACTTACCAATACTTACGATGTAATAGTATGCGTTGTAATAGCATCTGCGATGTAATGCCATGCATTGTAATGACATCCGATGTAATGGATCCCGCGTTGTAAAATCTGCATTGTAACGGAATGCGACGTAAAAGTTGCGTTGTAAGTGTTACACACCTCAGTAGAGCATGCAGCTGTCTCCAACTTGTAACTGGTAAGATGTATCCACCAAATTTAGCCGATTGTCAGACCTTCCCACTTGTTGCTATCACACTATCAGTATGACCTTATATGTAGCTGAAGCCAATACTCTGTGCCTTGTACCGCCTTCATTTCAGCCCCTGTGTGGGTATAAAAGGACCAAGCTCCTCCTTGTCAGTGTGCTACCTCATGCTATGCCGAAGGGTGTTGTGTGAATGTAGTTCCACCTCATGAGGTTTAATAAACTGTCTTTTCTATTCCAGTTTCTGTGCCAACTTCTTGCTATTGGTCTGAGGACTCTGTATAGAGAAGTGTGAATCCTTTGCACTAGTAGGCCTGGCTGAGGCTTGCTACCACAAATTGGCGCATCCACCGTGGGGCTCATCGGCGACTCGGATACCCGAAGGACTGGTCGAGACGAAGGATTGGAATCTCGCTTTGGACGCGATCACTGCCGGAAGAGACCCGAGTCTGGGCATCCACGGCCTTTTCCCTTTCTTTCCGATCTGACCATCCAGGTGGCACTGGTCCTCGACTGAGATCTCTTCTGTTGATTCGCCGTGCAGTGACCGTTTGGCCAATTTGAGAACTTGGCAGTAGGAACCTGGACACCATTTGATTGGTAAGAGCCGTTTTGCGGCACTTGTAAAATTAACGTCTTGGATTGGTAAGGTAGTTTTTAAGAAAAACACTTACTACGGCATATGTTTATGAAGTTGGCCAAATGTTGAGTTAAGTTCTATGAAAACTGAAATGAAATATATGTATACTGCAATACACATAGGCAGGTAATGAGGAGATTTTTCTCTGCTTCTAGGAAAACTTGAACGGCGCAACGTACAAAGAGTACTTTTAAGCGCTATTTTTTATAATACTGCATATTTTGCACTATTTTCAGCATGCCTGTTTCCAGCACACTTCGTAAGATGTGTTGCTTTTGTAGTGGTACCAATTTGAGTATAGATAAAGCACAACCGCCCCCCCAAACCCCCAGAGGGGACGCTAATAGGGACATGTATGTTAAATATGGTATTTCATCCATAATGTACAGCATGTTGTGGAACAAATACACCCGTAAGGATCCGGAGTTACGTTGGCCTATGCATGCGTCATTTGATTTACGAAAGATTCAGTATGTGGAGCTACGGATGTTCAAGTGAAAGGCTAGGCAAGATATGTTTGACTGTGTACGAAAGTGGGAGAAAGAAGTGCGTGAACAAATGAAACATGAACAGGCCTGATTGAAAAAGAGCAGCGTAAAAGTATACATGCGAAAGCACTAGAAATGAGAGAAAAAGAAAATAAAGAAATTAAAGAAAGGGAAGATAGGGAGCGTCAGTTACAGGTAAATGGCCAATACGCTATTCGTAGGCCTCTTTATCCTATTCTTAATAAACCCCAAAATGATTCTCTCTTATTAGATAGTTGTCCACCTCCGTATACTTTCCCCTCTGCTCCTGATGAGCCAGATGAGGACTCTCCTAAGGATCAGGATTAAGCCCGAGACACTCGCTCAATGCTAAGTACCGAACGTTCCTCTCAGATTAGATCTGTGTTGCGTAAAGCCGATTGTAGTACTAATACTGTTTCTTAAATTATGGATACTATTCAAACTTGGAAGGAAAGGGAGCAAAAATATTTTACCGAGATATTTGCTGGAGAGGTTCTTGATCGATTTAGGAAGAGTTTGATGGAAATAGAGCCCGATGATATAGCATTAAATTGTAAGCAATTACGTGAAGGTTCTTTTGTTTTTTTAACCCAGGTGCCTGACCCAATCAGACGCTTGGTTAAACTACGCGATGAAGCAGTTCGTTTGCGGGAGAAGAAAAAGGCAGCAGACGCAGCTGCACGAACATCTCACATCAGCATGGCACGAGCTCCGACGCTCGAAACAGATAAGAATGTTGTAAATGTGACACCTAGGCGGGAAGACGCACCTTTATATGTTCCTCCTAAAGGAGCAGGCACAAATGATAAGACTTCGGTCGATGCTAAAGGGTATTTTATTTATAATTGGGTTTACACTCCTTGGAATAGACCAGATGTCATGGCTCTTAAAAATGCATTGCCCGATCCACAAAAGAATCCGACAGCCTTTTATGAAGAAATTGAGGGTGCCGTTAGCTCTTGTATATTGGTTAAATTAAAGATGATTATTCCCCCTAAAAAGATAGATTGGACTATGTTAGCGTCTTGCAAGCAAAAGATAAAAGAATCAGTTTCAGATTTTATCACGCGTTTGGAAGAGGCATTCCGTGATTTTAGTGGTCAGTCTTTGACAGATGACACGGGTAGGCATCTGTTCGTCGATAAATATGTCACAAACCTGTTGCCAGAAATAGCTAGTCGCCTAAAGGCCAGCGAAAGTTCATGGACTACCTCCTCTCCGGTTTCTCTCCTCCCTATGGGTCAGTATTATGAACGACAAGAATTAGAAGCAAAAAGTAAAGAGGATACAAAATCTAAAGAATTGAAAACAAAGGTTATGATGGCTCAAGCTTATGGCCCACCTTTTAGAGGTAATAATAGAGGTGGACGTGGATCTTATGGGCCATCTTTCCCTCACAATCCTCGTGCAGATTTGTCTGTTGATCAATGCGCATATTGCAAGCAATTTGGTCATTGGATTTCTAATTGTCCGGTGCTACGTGCCCAGCAGGGTTCACGTGGTCAGGGACAAATGAGAAATCGTTTAGGATATTCAGGACCTAGAGGAAACACAAATGATTGCGCTAGGTTTGATGCTAATACACGTGGACAAGAGGGAGCTAATACTTTTGATAAACGGAAGCAATACTAAATGTCCGACTATGAGCCGTCTAATTCACAGGATTCTGCTTATGCAAAGGATTGCCTAGGAGGGGGTAAGGAATCAGTTGAATTTCCGGTGAATCAGAAGGGTCCCTATGTTACAGCACATGTTTTGGGTTCTACTGATCAGTTTCTGGTTGATACAGGAGCTACTCGTAGCACCTTGTCTAAACACTTGATTCCTAGGCCTCCCCTATCTGGCTTAACTATTACATCGATAGGTTTCGATGGAACATCCACCCTTAGCCCATTGCAACCACTTGCACTCCATGTTGATAAATTTACTACTCCATGTCCATTTTTGCTTTCCCCAAATACACCAGATAATATTGTGGGTGTTGACATGCTCAAATGTTTTAGGGCCACGATACGATGTTCTCCGGAAGGAGTACGGGTTATTTTAAATGACAACCACCCCATGATTGAGAGATTCTGTATTGTTAAAGAGGATATTGCACTAGCTTCACTCCCTAGTACTTTGTGGGCTACTTCAGACACTGACGTAGGGCAAATGAATATTCCACCAGTACATATTAGTGTTAAGGAGGGTGCTATACTTCCGAGATTGCCTCCGTATAAAATTTCTCGAGAAGGAGAAGAAGCACTTACACATATTGTACAGGACCTGATTGAAGTGGGGGTGGTGGAAGAAGTTCCTTACAATGTTTGCAATGGTCAGATTCTTCCCATTTTGAAAAAAGATGCTGACACTAAGATCTATAAATTTATCATAGATTTGCGAGAGGTCAATAAGATTGTAGTACCACAGTATCCTCTAGTATCTGACATAACAACATTACTTACCTTGGTCCCTCCAACTGCAACTACATTTTCCGTAGTGGATCTGAAGAATGCTTTCTTCTCGATTCCTATTCATCCTGATAGCCGATATTTGTTCGTTTTCACTTTGAATAATAGATCATATAGATTTTGTAGAGTTCCTCAAGGGTACACTGAGAGTCCAAGTATCTATAGCCAAGCCTTGAAACGACAACTTGATTCTTTTGTTTTACCTGAAGGAGTGGCTCTCCTTCAATATGTTGATGACCTCTTGTTGGCAGCTGACACCCCTGAGCAGTGTGAAACATGTACTTTGTCCTTACTTTCTTTTCTCGCAACACATCACCATAAAGTATCACAAAATAAATTGCAATATTGTAGACCGAAGGTAACCTTCTTCTGTCTAAGGAGGGACATGCATTGACACCAGATCGCATTCAAGCAATTTTAGACACTCCAGTACCCTCCACACAGAAAGATGTTTGTGCATTCATTCGGTTAACTTCATTTTGTAGGCAATGGATATTGGGTTTTTCACACATTGTCAAGCCATTGCTAAGACTTCTAACTAAGAACACTCCGATTCCTCTCCCTTGGACAGATGAATGTCAAAATGCTTTTCGTCAGTTGAAACAAGCTCTTTGTTCTGCACCAGTGTTAGGTACCCCAGATTATACAAAGGTCTTTACACTGTATGTACATGAGAAAGATGGATGTGCATTGTCAATTTTAGTGCAGATACACGGTGACAAGCAGCGTCCCTGTGCATATTTTTCTGCAGTTCTTGATCCTGTTGCTCGTGCATTGCCTGGATGTTTCCGTTCAGTTGCAGCAACAGCTGTGTCTATACGCCAGAGTGAAGGGAATAGTTTTCTCACACAAATTGATGGTGTTAGTACCCCATGCAGTAGATGCCCTTTTGAATCAGACTGAAACTGAGGAACAGACAAAGGGTTGCATCGATTTGCAAGACACGCCCCTTCCAGATGTCGATGGGGAGCTGTGGGTTGATGAGTCCTGTTTGAAGTTACCAGATGGCACGACTTCAGCTGCGTATTCAATCACGACACTTGAGACAGTAGGGAAACAGCTCGTATACCACAGAATTCGGCTCAAGCAGCTGAACTAATAGCTTTGACACGAGCATGTGAGCTTAGCACTGACTTATGTGTGAACATTTATATGGATAGCCACTATGCTTTTGGAGTGGTTCATGATTTTGGCCTACTCTGGAAGGAAAGAGGCTTTATTACATCTCATGGTATGCAGATAATGCATGGAGAATTAGTGCATCATCTTTTGACCGCACTTACATATCTGAAGAAAGTTGCCATTATGAAGTGTAGCGCACACAAGAAAATCATTGATAAAATCGGACAAGGCAATGCCTTTGCAGATCGAGTGGCTCGCGAATCTGCAATACAGCGAAGCACGACACCTATGTACGTAGTAAAATCACAAGCTGAGCGTTGGCATGATGCTAGAGAGGAAGTATTGAATATACAGAGATCTGCCTCTGTGGATGAACTTGAACAGTGGTCCAAAGATGGGACATTGGACAATGAGGGTTGTTGGCGTAACAAAGACATGAATAGGTGGAAACTGCCTGCCACCTATTTACAACCTATGGTTCGAATGGCACATGGGCAGGCACATGTTTGAGCTCTAGCAACAACTAAATTGCTTACACAAGTCTGGGAGCATCCTGAAATTGCCAGCACAACTAAAAGAGTGGTACAGTCCTGTTTGATCTGTTGGCAGTATAATCCTGGAAAAGGGACACAAACTCCTACAGGAGGGTTTGCGACACCAACTGCACCTTTTGAAGTTTTGCAGATGGATTACATCCAACTTGAACGCTGCAATAACCTGAAGTATGTTCTAGTAGTGGTATGTGCTTTTAGTAAATGGATAGAGGCGTATCCTACAAAGGATAATACTGCTCTTACGACAGCAAAGGAGCTTCTGAAAAAAAAATTCCCCAGGTTTGGTGTTTGCAAAATTTTATGGAGCGACAACGGACCCCATTTTATTGGGCAAGTTGTAGATTATGTCCTGAAAGGATTAGGGATCAAACAGAAAATCAAACAGAAATTCCAGGCAGTCTTCCACCCTCAATCAGCAGGATTGGTGGAGAGATATAATGCTATTTTGAAATTGAAGATAGCGAAAATACTGGCTTCCACGTCTCTAAAGTGGCCAGACGCATTACCTTTGGCACTATTATCTATAAGATCAGTACCACATTCACGATCAGGTCTCACTGTATGAGGCGGTATTTGGAAGACTGATGAACATTTGGGTAGTTCCTAAACCACGCCCTATACATGAAGTACTTTGTGTTCTGTTGAATGATTATTTGGCACAATTAACTGACAGTTTGACTTCTATTCATCAACATGTTTGAGAAGCTCTTCCTGATAGATCTATAGGTGAGCCCCATGATCTCCGTCCTGGTGAATACGTTATGGTGAAGGTGTTTGACAGATCGAACAGCTTGGAGCCGAGGTGGCGAGTGCCGGAGCAGGTGCTGTTAGCTAAAAGGACAGCAGTTCGAGTGACGAACAGAAAGAACTGGCTCCACACCATGCATTGCAAGCGCGTATCGCCCGCCTTGGTGGAACCTGCTGTGCTTATCGACCATCGAGAGATTCTGGAAACGGAGAACAGTCAAGCTATCTCATCTGACGAGTCTACGGAAGTCTTCCCGGACCACGCGACTCCTGGAACAGCCCACTACATTTGAGACCGAGGAAAGAATCAGCAGTTTTGAACGAGACTGGTTGAGCTACCGCCCTGGGTTTGCGAAATGGAGAGCCAATGAGGCAAGGGGGGGGGGGATCAGCCTTGCATTAGTGTAGTGACACCCGTCTTGGCCCGTGGTGAAGATATCAGCGGCTACCCAAAGGGATAAGAGCTCTAACAATTGTTTTTTAGGTTCTTAGAAAGATCGAGCATCGTTGTCAATTGAAGATCAATAAGAAAATAATTTGTGCTGTAGGGTTTGTTGTTGCCTTGGTGGTTTTGGCAATAACCACTTGGTTCATTGAGAAAGGAGTTCCTGCTCGACAGCTTTTTGTTGCAACTACTCCAGCTCCACTGGACCATCTCTACTACACTCTTCCCTATCATGATCAAAAACATCGACAGTCCTATCTGAATAACACATTCATTCAGATGTTGCATCATACTTATAATGCTACAAATACTACCAGTTGTTGGGTGTGTGGGATGATACCTGCACACCAAAAGAAAGGAGGAACGCTTTTTATTCCTCTACCGTTTTCTCATAATGGTTCATGTCAAGTTTGGTATGCCCTTTTGTTTGTTTATGGGACACCTTCAATACGTGGAATCGTTTTTCGACTAAATAGAGAATGTCACCAAGATAAAGATGGCTATCCTCAAGCCAAAGGGACTAAATGGGAATGTGATGAATACCAACCGGACAATGTTTCGACCCCATATATATATTCATAAATGTGAGGGCATATAAGAACAATTGACTTTTTATGATATCTGTAACGAGAGCGAAAGCAGATTTGTGTATTAGTAGTATTGGAAGAATTCTCATAGGACGAAGCAAATGTACTACTGTATTAAACATTGAGGGGGTAAATAATAGTACCTTCATATCGTCACATAATACCTACTTCGTTTGAGGTAATAAAGGGTATTACCAATTACCTGCAGGATGGTCGGGTATTCTACATATCTTTTCTGTTACCCCCTGTATTTTTAGCACCTCCATCATATCACCTTGACCTGAAACTGTACAATGATATTACAAAGAATAGATATAAATGGACAATAAGTACTGATGAGATTGATCAGGCAGACACTGCCCTGCAACAGTATGTTGATTTTAATTTAGGCTTGTTTTTCTTTGTGGGTGCTGCATTAAATAGTCGAAAGATATGAAGATTGACTCGTGTAGTGGAAGCTGTCACCAATCAGACAGCTATGGCACTTGGGAACATTACAGAAGAACTGTAAATTGCAAGGATTGTAGAACTCCAAAATCGAATGGTGCTTGACATGATTTTGGCTGGTCGTGGTGGTGCATGCCGCATCATCGGAAGTAGTTGCTGCGTTTTCATTCCAGACCACTCGCCTTCAGTTTATAACGTAATCTCTAAGCTACATAAAATTGCAGCTGACATTCACCCAGAGACTGGTACATTGATATTTTCAAGCTGGATATGGACACTCTTTACTACTTGGGGCTGGAAACTACTGACTTTCTTGTGTATACTGCTGGTGATACTATTTACATGCTGTGCTTGTATACAATGTGGTCCCATGATTTGCTCTGTGTGCATTACTGCTTGTACACCTGCTAGAAGAAGTGCTACAAAAGAACAGCAACTATTAAGTAAAGAGATTTCTGATTTTTTTTTTTTTTAAGACCAAAGGTCCCAAACTTTATTTAGTTTCACAGATGAGTTAAACAGCAGTCACACAGTGTCATAACAATAAACCACTACTACAAGCGGTACTCGGCTATCAGTACATAATGACATGTCAATTAAATACGAGTGAAAATAAACAGTAGCCAGTGGTAATGCATTAGTTCACAAGTAGCGGTGCTAGGAAATGGCTCGTGCCGCAGCGCTTGCAGCTCATAGCACTGCCCTGGGACCAGGGTGCTGTAAGAAATCCGACAGTCATTGCATTAAGTTATGTTCCCTGTTCAGTACAGTAGCGAGCTGGAGCAGGATCATATCCCCCGTCGTCACATGGATCGCTGGGCTTCCGCTGCCTGTACATGAAAACACCCAGTTGCCATTGTATGATACGGAAACAGGGAGGGGGGGTCGAGCATTAGCGCGTGTACAAAATCAACAGTCTCTGCGTCAACCCAAAGGTATAACTGGGAATTAAAAGAGGAGTGGGAGGGAGAAACATTTCAACAACTGCTGGACTAGTGTATGTGCGTGTGGTAGTGTGTCTTGAATCCTAGCTGTGTGTGGTGCACCCTGTATGGGCTGCGCTGGGGCGGGGGTGATCGAGGATGTGGTGTCGCCGCGGCCGCTGGGCGGAGGCGGGGGGGGGAGGGGGCAGCGGGGGGGGGGGGGGGGGAAGGGCAGCGGCGGGGAGCGGCAGGGGACATTGTTCGCTGTGCAAGATCTCGGTAGTCGGGGCTGGCGGTGGGGGGGGAAGGAGAGGGGGGCGCGGCAGTGGGGGGGGGGTGCGGCAGCGGGGGGGGGGGCAAATTCCGTGTCCTATATGGACAGCAAGTGACAGGGCCCCTTCTATTCCGCGTCAGGTTGGCATTCTATACCGGCCCGGGCGTATGCCCTGTGGTACGCGATCAGGGTAGCGTCCCAGTCTTGGGCGATCGGGTATTTCCGTAGGCCAGTGGTCTCCTCTCTGTGTAGTGACACACTCTCCGCACTGGCCCAGTTGCCAAAAGAGCGACGCCAGTCTGCAGGGCGCGGTGGGTTGGCGTTTTTCCACCGTTTCGTAATGAGGCGTTTAGCCGTAATGAGGCCTAAGTCCCAAAAGCGTGCCCGCAGCTTGGTCTGCTTGGTTCTCCTGTAGAGCCCCAGTAGGCATACTTCCCACGTCTTGGGGAGAGTTTCGCCCGAGGCCGCCGTCAGCGTGTCAGTGACCGCTGACCAGTACGAGGCGAGGTGGGCGCAGTTCCAGAGTGCGTGCAGGAAGTCTGAGTCTAGGAGGCCGCATCTGGGACATGCCGACGAAGTGAGTCCGAAATAGCGATTCAGTTTGTCAGGAGACAAATATGCTCGATGAATGATATAATATTGGATGGTTTTAAATCGCGCGTTGCGGAGAACATTTCTAGCGCCCGCTAATATTGCGGTCCATTGTTTGTCCGTCCAATCGGAGCCCCGGTCGGTCGTCCACTTCCCCCTCAGCCTTTGGGAGGAGAATTGAGTAAGGGTGTGTAGTGCCTGTGCTAGCCAGTGCACTATATGAGACCCATTGCCCATCACGTGCAGGTACTGGATGAGAAGATGAGTGGGCGGTTCTTGGCTCATGTCACCTCATGCCTTCGTCAGTTCATGTAGGAGTCCGGCGTGTGCCAGGAATTGACCCACTGGTAGCTCGGTGTCTGTGGACAGGGTCTCGAAGGGCAGCAGCACTCCGTCGCTATATAGGCCGCTCAGGTCGTCCAGGTCTGCCGCCGTCCAGCTGCGTAGCGCAGTAGAGGACAGTATGCTAGTGCCCAAGGGAGTTCCCAGTAGTGGTAGGTTCGGAGCGTAGGGCACTGTACCTTTGGTAAGTCTGAGGGCCCGCGCAAAGCACTGCTTCGCGATCGCCACATGGACTTGTGTGGGGTGTCGCCCCTGCGTTAGGGGGTGGAAGAGTGTGAGCACCTGCACGGGGGACAGAGTGGTATCAGCCGTGGCCGTGTCTATCAGGTTCTTGCCGCTCAGCCAGTAGGCGACCCATTGTAGCTGGGCCGCTAAGTAATACAGCTCCTGGTTGGGGACGGCTAAGCCTCCAGCGTCCGTGGCCGCATATAGAGTCTTTAACGCTACCCGGGGTCTCCCTTTGTTCCAAATAAGGCGCCTGGTGAGAGTTTCCAGCCCTCTGAATATGCGCGCTGGCACATACACTGGCAGGTTAGCATAATAATAGAGGAGCCGGGGGAGCATTATCATTTTGGTCAGTGCCACTCTGGCCGGCACATTCAGCGGGAGGGAGTTCCAGAACGTGACCTGGGCCGTGAGTGAGGATATAGCTCTCACCAGGTTACCCTCCAGGAGATCCACGGGGTCTCGATATATCAAGATCCCTAGGTACCTGAATACCGTCGGGTGCCATCGGAGCGTCTCCCCCATCATGCGCACCTCACATTGCGGCATCTCGCTACTGAATGCGTAGGTTCCCGATTTGACCCAGTTGACGTGGAGCCCCGACATATCTCCGAATGTACGGAAGATGTCCGCGATTGCCTCAGGTATGCATGTGAGATCTCTGACATACAGTAGTAGATCATCGGCATATAGAGACACCGAGTGTATGCCGTCCGCTAGTGGGATGCCACATGCGGCGCCGGAGGTGCGGAGCAGCTCCGCCAATGGCTCCATCGCCAGGGCGAATATCATAGGGGAGAGGGGGCAGCCCTGTCTGGGACCCCGCCCAATGCGGATCCTGTCGGAAAACAACCGCCCAGTCCGGACACGCACTTCAGGCGCCTGATAGAGGAGCCCCACCATCTGGATATAGGCTTCGCCTAGTTCGTATTTCTCAAGGACTCGGAGGAGATACGGCCATTCCACCGAGTCAAACGCTTTTTCCAGATCGAGCACGATGCACCCTGAACGCGGCCAGATAGGGGCTGCATACCGTTGGATCTTAAAAAACCGGCGTAGGTTGTAGGACGTGCTCCGGGTGGGCACAAAGCCATTTTGATCAGCGTGCACCAGCGTGGGGACCAGCGGTGCAAGTCTCCGATCGAGCGTCGCGGCCAATATTTTGTAATCGGTGTTGAGGAGTGCCAATGGTCGGTATGAGCCAAGTTCGGTCGCCTCCCTACCTGGTTTCAGCAGAGAGACCACGTTAGCTTCGTTTAGGGACGCCGGGAGCTCAGCATCTTCCAATGCCGCCTTATACATTCTCCGCAGTTCTGGTATTAGCACCAGTGAGTAGGCTTTATAGAACTCCGCCGGGAGCCCGTCAGGGCCCGGCGCTTTGCTATTGGAAAGGGAGAAAATCACGTCCCGTAATTCCTCACCGGTAATTGCAGCACCCAACTCCGCCTGGTGGGCAGCAGTAGCTGTCGGGAGCTGTAGGGTCGCTAGATAGTCCACGATCTCCACCACGGTGGCCCGCAGCCGTGTGCTATACAGGGACTTGTAATGTGACGTGAACGCCTCGTGGATCTGTGTCTGGGTGTAGACCTCGACGCCTTGGGTCGTACGGATCGACAGGACCGGCGCAGACTGCGTGTCTTGCCGTATCAGCCACGATAGCAGTCTGCCAGGTTTGTCCCCCGCGTTGTGAGTGCGCGCGGAGTGGGCCGCGAAGTTAATGTTCTTTAGGCGCTCCATCAACGCAGCGTGATCTGCCCTGGCCGAGATCAGCTGGGAATCATCGCCTCCCGTCGCCTCCCGTTCTTTATCCAGTAGCGCCTCCTCCGCCCTTATCAGATCCCTCTCCACCTGGCCTCGTAGGCCCGCCTGCACACTAAGGCAGCCTCCCCGGGTGACTGCCTTGAAGGCGTCCCACTCAATTCTCGGGGAGGAGCTCGAGTCGGTGTTGTCTTCAAAATATTGTATGATTCTCCTGGACATCTCCTCCCGGAATGGCGGGTCGAGTAGGAGGTCCGGCTGTAAGCGCCATGTGGGTACGGGCGGACGTGGGCGCCGCCATCCATAGACCAGTGTGTGCGGGTTATGGTCCGAGTGCGTCCGTCCCAGATAGTCCGCGTCAGTCACGGAGGAAATCAGGTCGCGAGACAGCATGTATCGGTCCAACCTAACATGCAGAGAATGGGCTCCCGAGTAATAGGAATACACCCGGGCGGTGGGATTCCTGACTCGCCAGGCATCGTGCAGGTTCCATTGCGTCGCCCAATCGGTTAGGGCCCTGGAAGTCGCTTGCGCTGGGGCGATTGCTGCTGGGGGGGGGACGAGCGGTCAAGGGAAACATCTAGTACGCAGTTGTAATCCCCACCCACCATCAAGAGTACGTCTGGCCAGGGCGCAATTACTGCCGACAAGCGCGTGAAGAATTTCCCCTGTTCCACATTGGGTGCATATATGGAGGCTATGACAATTTGCTGCCCGTCTAGTCTGCCCTGTATGAAGACGTAGCGTCCCTCGGTGTCGATATTGCTGTGTGTTAGTGAGAATGGAACCCCAGGTCTGACCCAGATCAGGGTCCCCCGCGCGAACGCTGAAAAGGTCGTGGCGTATATCTGCCCCCTCCACCTGCGGCAAAGTGCGGCCACCTCAGCGGCGACTAGGTGTGTCTCCTGTAGTAGTGCAATCTGGACCTGATGTCGCCTAAGGTATGAGTACACCTGGTATCTATGTGAGGGTGTGTGCATGCCCCTGACATTCCAGGTACAAAATTTAACCGTAGCCATCACAGTATGAATCGCGCCCAAGCACCCGGCCCCCCCCCCAACCCCCAGCCCACCCCACCCACACATACTCAGCGGCCGCGGACAGTGGCTATTGTTACCCCTCGCCCACTCCCACAGTCCCAGGGATGCACGTTGTAGCATTGCAATGTCCACACTAGTCTCAAAAGGAAGAACTTTAACAGAAACATAATACCAAAAGGGCAACGACAGAACGAGTCGCCGCCCAAACGCTCTATCGAGCTTAATCAATCCGTGAGTTCAATGGGGGGATGACTAAGTTCAGCACGTGAGTAAAGCAAGTTAGTTCAAGTCGCCAAGAGAGCTGTGGCGGCTCCCCACCACGGGCAGTGTGTCTAGGGGCACCAAATGTCGGTGGCAGTGTCCGCAGACAGGTCAGGGTTCCCGATGTCGCTGGTCTCGGATAGTCCACCCCTGGGGGGGGGGATCCCATCTGCTACTTCCTCAGGGGGGTTCACTCACCTCTAGGGGTCCGTCCACCCCACCAGATGCTTGCTCCCAGTGACGTGCCAATGGGACCGCTCCAACCCCTCTCTCGGTGTCACGGCGGGCCGTGCCGGGCCGGTAGGCGGGGGGATCAGGAGTGGAGCTCAGATCACGGAGATGGGGCTGTATGTAGCTGCCGTGGGTCTCGGAAGTGCTGTTGTGGACTTCCGGACAGGTCAGCCTTGAAAGTGACCAAACTGTCCCAGGATGCCAATCGCAATGCCCAGGCCTGGGCTAGGTTGAGGAGGGTCGTTTATGCTATCAGATCCGATGTTTGGGGTGTGACATCCGGTAAGCCCTCAGTGTTTGAGTCATCTGGCAGTCCGTACATGAAATCGTCGTCCTCGCTCCCGCGTGATCTTGGGCTTGCGTTGGAGATCAGGATGGGCGATTGTGATCCACTGATCTCAGCCGTTCTCCGGATGGCCTCTCGATGTTCAATCAGTATTTGCTCTGGGGTGGGTCCGATTTCTGCGTCTGTGGTCTGCGACCCGGGCCTCGAGGCGTGCCGTTGTCTCCGCCTGCGGGTACCTCGATTTCGGCGCTGCTCCTTCGGCGCAGGTACGTAGTTCGCATCCACTCCTGAATCCAGCCAGGCCGCCGCCGCCTCTGGAGTATCGAAGAAGTGGGTTTTGTCCTTCGCCACCACTCTGAGACGTGCTGGGAACAGCAAGGAGTACTTGAGAGCCAGGCGCCTGAGCCGTTGTTTCACCTCGAGGAACGATTGACGCCGGCGCTGGACCTGAATGGTGTAATCAGGGAAGAACATCACCTTGGCGTTGTCCACCTGTATGTCCGACAGTTTCCGCGTTTCGCGGAGAATGGTGTCCCGGTAGTTCAGCACCCGCATGAGCATTGGCCTCGGGCTGGAGCCCTCCGGGGGCGGACGGGATGGTACTCTGTGCGCTCTTTCCACCACAAAATGTGGTGACAGTGTGCCTTCTGGTAGGAGCTCTCTGAGCCAGATCTCCATATGTTCCGCAGTCTCCCTCCGTTCCCATCGTTCCGGCAGGCCCACTATGCGTACATTGTTTCTTCTGGCCCGTCCTTCAGCATCCTCCGCTCTATCCTCGAGGAACTCCACCCGGTTGAGTAGGTCACGGACGTGCTTATCTGTCTGCGTCAGCTTGGGTGTGGTCTCCGCCATCGTTTGCTCCAAGGCCGTGGTGCGGTCGGACAGTTTCTTGTGGTCCGCTCGAAGGAGCGTTAAGTCCACAGCCACTTTATCGATCCTGTTCTCCAGTGACGTACGGGTGAGCTGCATGGATTCCTCCAGGCGTTCCATGGCCGCCAGCATAGTGTCCAGTTTGGAGGCGGTTTGGTCAGCCTCTGTGTTCTTCACCATCTTTCCTTTGCTCAGTGTCCCACCGGTGCCGGTCTTTGCTCTGGTCCCCCCTGACATGTGGGTGGTCGTCACGGGTAGGCAGCCGGTCAGGCAGGCTTTCACGGTGAACACTGTTGGGGCCTGTGCGTACTAGCCTCTCCTGGTCAGGCCGTCAGCTCAGCCCGTGCCGGGCGGTGTGCGGGATCCTGGATGCCACCTTACGTTGCGTGGGGCACCGTGGAGCTCAGTGCCGGATTGGCTGAGGTGGAAAATGCGGAGCTGTTCTGGGTTCTCACCCGCGTGGGCCTGGGCAGGTCCCCTGGTGTAAGGCCAATTGTTAGATGGGCTGTCTCGACGTGGCCACGGTCCGTGTGTCGCGCGGGCCGGGCTCTTCAGTATTGGATGGGTCCGACGTTGACCAGCGGCTGTATCTGTACAGCGGGTGGGTTCTGGTGTCCAGGAGGTGGGGCCACCCAGCTACCGTCGCCGATCATTCAGGCCCAGGGACGACGTCGATAGTGCGGGTCTCCAAGCAGTGGAGTGCAATTGTCCTCCGGCTCCCGCTAGTTTTGGCGGGAAGCCCCCAGCGCCGGCAGGCAGGGCGGGTCAGCAGTGCAGGGCGCCCCAGGGGCCAGTGTGGCGTGTCTGCTTGTAGCCTCTGGGATCCCCGCGCTGTGGGTTCACCGGGGGTACTGGGCGCTGTGGTACTGTCTCGTCCCCCTTGCTGGGCCAGTGACAAGGCGGCGGGCGAGTGTGAGGGTCCAGGGGGCACAGCGGGTCAGTTCTCGCTGTGGCCTGCCGGGAGCCAGGGGCAACGCTGACCAAATGGACCCCCAGGTGTCCGAGTGTTCCCCCTCTCCGGTGCTCACAGGGCCTGGCAGGATGCCTCCAGGGTCGGTCGGCAGGGCAGGCCTATTTCACCGCCTGTCGTGGGCCAGGGTTGTATGCCTTGCAGTTGAATCTGGGGCCCCTGCACGGCTGGAGCGCTGGTGGGCGGCCGGCGTTGCGGCCCGGTCTCCTTCCCCTCCGGATCGCGCCGAGGAGCGCACACGTGTTGCGGCCTACCTCGTTGGGCCGGATCCCCGGTCTTGGGTAGATGGGGCCGCCGACCGGAAGTGAGCCCTGGGCGGGCAGGTGCAGCGGCAGCCGACGGTCGGAGGGTCCGGTACTCCGATCCTCCTGAAATTTCTAGGGATGGCTGGGCAGGTCCCCGGGTGCACTCGGTCCGAGTTTGGGCTCGAAGGTACAGGAATTGGAGGAGAAATCGCCCGTGGAAGGGGAGCTTCGCTCGGAGCTCTACCCGGGCACGTCTTCTTACATCGCGCTCTTGGCCACGCCCCCTCAGTAAAGAGATTTCTGATATGATGAATATTAATGTACAGGATGCAGATCCAGATTACCCCAAACCTTCAGATGTCTTCAGCAAATGCTGAAAGGGTCGTCTATGGTAGTTTAGCAATCATTAGATTAAGCATTAGCAGAAGACATTCAGTTTCTTGATTTATCTTGCCCGCTTTACGGAATCCATTTTGTCTTTCTGTCAGCCATTTTGTATGCCATGTGCTCTGCCCTACCTTCCTGTCAACTGCTCTTGAAATCTGCCTAGAGATATATGTTTAGCCTCCTTCAATTTGCACATGCTCAGTAGAGCATGCAGCTGTCTCCAACTTGTAACTGTTAAGATGTATCCACCAAATTTAGCCGATTGTCAGACCTTCCCACTTGTTGCTAGCACACTCTCTGTATGACCTTATATGTATCTGAAGCCAATATTCTGTGCCTTGTACCGCCTTCATTTCAGCCCCTGTGTGGGTATAAAAGGACCAAGCTCCTTCTAGTCAGTGTGCTACCTCATGCTATGCCGAAGGGTGTTGTGTGAATGTAGTTCCACCTCATGAGGTTTAATAAACTCTGTCTTTTCTATTCCAGTTTCTGTGCCAACTTCTAGCTATTGGTCTGAGGACTCTATGTAGAGAAGTGCGAATCCCTTGCACTATTAAGCCTGGCTGAGGCCTGCTATCACAGGCCAGATGGGTTAATCAGTTGAGAATCTCCCATCTAATGTCCTAAAGACTCCATTAAAAAGTAGCTGGCACATGTGCTTATGTTTTGCTGCTTATTAATCCACCGGTTAAATATTGCTACTGAAGAGACATTAAAGAACATGTTAGGAAGATCCTCGGGTGATATCGTTCCCAAAAATTGAATAGTAGATTGTTAAAGTTGCTGAACATCCAAAACGCCGCCGCAAAACTGGTCCTCAACCTGCCAAGCCACTGCCACATTTCCCAGCACCTGCGCACACTCCACAGGCTTCCGATCGAAGCTAGAGTCACCTTCAAGATGCTTACCCACGCTCACAAGGCCCTCCATGACACCGGACCAGCATACCTGAACAGCCGACTCAAATTCCATGCACCCCAAAGGACCCTACGATCAGCCCAACTCTCCTACGACGTGGTTCCCCGCACCAGGAAGACCAGATCGGAAGGCCCTCCTTCTCCTTCCGCGCGGCCAGTGCCTGGAACGATCTTACGCTCCACCTCAGACAGATAACATCGCTCCCCATCTTCGCAAGAAACCACAAAACCTGGCTCTTCGACAGACCCCCTTCTTGATGGACTGGAACCTGCAAACCCCCTCCCCCCACGCCCCGGTGCCTTGAGACCCTTACGGGTGAGTAGTCGCGCTTAACAAACAACTGATTTGACTTTGATTTTATTCATTGCAATGGTTGGTGTAATACGCTTTAAAATGTCCTCAAATTCGAGGAGAGCTGTTCATATTTGAGCTTTGTTCTTTACTGATAATGGGGGAGATACGCGCCCAATATCAGTATTTATTTCTGACCTTTATTGATCAGTAATACTGGTAGTACAAAGCTTGATTGTTTTAATTATTAATCAGAACCATCGATCCTCCAGATGGTCTGCCCATGTAACCAATAGTAGCGCAGGTTACATAGGTGAGAAAGTAAAGTAAAGGGAATGGTGCACCATGGTTCATGCAGATAGACGATATGATGCTTCAAAAGACATGCAGCATTCCAAAAGCAAATTGATACATTGCTGTGACCTGATTCAGGAATGTTTGACTGATCTTTAGGTATTCAATGAAAGCTACGACATTGGCTTAGCTCCCAGACTTACACTCAGGAAGCCACCAGACAGCTTATAGCCTTTGAATCCTTGGTTCGTAAGTTTGAGGGTTCGAAGGATCTGATTTCTAAAACCTGCTCCATCTTACAACACTCTCAGCTTCCCATGCCTCATGGATATCCGACACGGTGGGCCATAGACCTAGATGAGGATATACCTCCAGAGGGGGGGAGATTGACTGTGGAGGGATATCCCAAAGGTATACCGGAGCACTCCGCAACTCGAGTCAGCATACGAATTGATGACACAGTGGTACTATACCCCAACCCGTCTGCATCTGATGTTCCCAAATTCCCCCTGACTTGTTGGAGATGCCAGAGAGATAGAGGGGACTTGATTCAGAATTGGTGGTCATGCCCCAGTCACATGATGTTCTGGATGGAGGTCCTCAGTCACAACAAAGAGGTGGTGGGTTTTCTATTCCTTCCTCCCCGCTAGTCACGATTTTAGGCATTAAAACTTCAATGCTAAAAGCCATGACACACCCATAATGGGATCTGATCCTCCATTTGTTAGGAGCCACTAGACAGTCCATTGCCTTATATTGTAAGAACCCCGCCCCCCCAAAGCCACTTGGTTTCTTCGGGTGTGGGATGTCCTAGTCCTAGAATTGATTACAGCCTGCATCGACCACACAGATACACAATTTGAGTGCATTTGGCAGCCACTTATACACTATTTCACCATGACTAGATACTCCCAGTTGGTCCTCCCACATTACGGCCTTACAGATGTTTGAAGACTCCCTGGAGCCTTTCTCTAGGGGTCAGAAACTGGAATCCCGGGAACGGCTCACCTGAATCAAGGGGCCTGTTCTCTTATCCCCCAACGACCCTGCATTCCCCAACTTGGAATCTGGACTCTTACACTGCATCCGTCTTCTCTCCACCCTCTCCCTTAAGGAATACTCCCTCTAGTTTTCTTTTTTTTTAGTTTCATTATCTTTATAAAAATTGTTGATAGTTCTCTATTGTTCTTACAGTCTAAAGAGCTTCCTCAGATAATGTGAAGGTCTTGCCTATTATGATGTTATGAACAGTATATCCCCAATGATTTTTTTGATGTTTCAGTGATAGAATCCCAATTGACATCCGGACAATGGAGTATCTTGTGGTCTCCGGTTCTATCTCTATGTTCTCCCCTGGAAGTGGATATACTATTAAGCTGCCTGAGGTCTTGGGGTACGGCATGCATTGTTCTCCTCTACTTTGACATACAGCGTAATGAAGAATTGGTGATATGTTGCATAGTTTCGACTATGCTCCTTGTGTTTTTTTATTATGATGTTTCACCGTGTAACATGGAATGTGAACTTATTTTGATGCTTCTCTTACAGGGACATGTGTCCTCAATTTGTTTGGCCTGTGCTTCTGCTTTATTTTTAATAAACAGATCTCGCAGCTAGTACAAGCTGAAAAAGCAGAGAAGTGTAATGAGGTATAATTGATTATACTCTTTGAGCTATGTGAAACCTATGTCGGCCCGACCGGTTAATCAGTTGAGAATCTCCAATTTAATGTCTAAAAGTCTCCATTAAAAAGTAGCTGGTACATGTGCTTATTTTTTGCCGCTTATTAATCCACTGGTTAACTATTGCTACTGAAAAGACATTAAAGAACGTGTCTGGAAGATCCTCTGGTGATATTGTTTCCAAAAATGTAATATTAAATTGTTGTTAAAGTTGCTGATACTGATTACAATGGTTGGTGTAATACTCTTTAAAATGTCCTAAAATTCCATGAGCTTTGTTCTTTGCTGATAATGGGGTAAATAAGCGCTCAATATCAGTAGTTGTTTCTGACCTTCATTGATCAGCAATGCTGGCTGTACATAGCTTGATTGATTTCATTATTAATCAGAACCATCTGTCCTCCAGATGGTCTGCCCATGTAACCAAAAGTAGCGCAGGTTTAATAGGTGAGAAAGTAGAGTAAGGTAAAGGGAATGGTGCACCATTGTTCATGCAGATAGATGATAGGATGCTTTTGAAAGAAAAGTGACAATACTTGTTCTGCTAGACCCTAAATGACGTCAAGACCTGCAGCATTTCAAGAGCAAATTGCTACATTGCTGTGACATGGTTCAGGAATGTTTGACTGATCTTTAGGTATTCGATGAAAGGTTTGAAACTGCCCTAGAGCAGCTTACTGTCTATGCTGCCAAAATTTCACAGTACCCTGTAGCAAGTTTTTTTTAAATGTGCATGTGTAGGCTCAAGAAGGTATTTGGTCCTGATCAATAGTTCATCTTATCTATATATAATATACTAATCGGTCCTGGTTTCTGTTTTGTTTTTGCAATACGTGTGGATAGTTTGGTGTCATTGGTGTAGATATAGCGATTTCCCAATCAGTTAGATCTTTTTTAGAAAGAATTGCTTGTACTTTGGATTCCAGGACACAGATGGTTCTTGTGATCTCTGGATTCCCTTCTGTTTCTGAAGGAACTTTATTCTGACTAAATCTGATGAGCTGATTTTTTGCAACTCTGTATAATAAGCTAGTAGTTTTAAAGTATTTTGATGGCTTAAGATGTCATGGGGGCCTTGAAACGCAAAGTCGGGAGTGACGTTTTTCAATTGTGTTCCACAACAGATTAAGAATTTGGACCGATGACAGTCTTTTCGAGCATAGTGTGGGCCATTCTGGTTTCCTCCCTGTCTACTATGGGATATGAGACTTTTTAGCGGATGTAATAAAGGGAGATGCGGTCAGGTATGTTGGCGACCTTTGTTGTGAGGAGCAGTTAGGTTGTGTAGTTACCATAATGAGTTTCTTGTGTTTGGTAAATTTGTTAAGAAGCAGAGAAAACCGTCTCCTATAGTATTCAACAGAATTAATGTTATCAAAGGTTGTGGAATCCTTAGCATAGACTGAAATTGGTAAACCTGTTCTGTTGACCTTTTACTTTGCCAGTAACATCCACATTTCTTAGATAATTAGTTCCCCCATGAGTTCTGAGGTTGCCTGTGTCTAGTGGACCAATGCAGGCCTGGATATTTAAGGGAGGCGGCGCCTTGCTCTGCACAGTAGTATATCCCATTGTAGTAGCTTTTTGACGTCCAGTAGAGGGGCGGTGTTTATATTCAGTGTATTACCTATTGCCTCAATTGAACTATTGTCATTCAAGTTGGTGTCAACAACCATTTTTTTTTTTTTAAATATATTTTTATTGCAGGAATTAGCCAAAGTTACATGACAGATCAGCGACATAGCTTCAGTGGAAAAAAAAACAATAGATCCCCCGTGAGGAAACATCTTCTATACACAGCTATTCAGCCCACAACCCAAGGGTCGGGCGGCGTCTGCCATAAAATCGCATATGGGGATCCGGCATATTGCTGAGGTTGATCCGGATAAACGAGCGATCTTCATCTGCTTTTCCAGATCATCCTAAAAGAAACATAACCCCCCAACACCCACTCAACCCAACTCCTCCCCCCGTCCAACCCCGCCATCAGTGTGTTGTATGTGTAAGAAGAGCGCGCGGAAGGAGACCTTAAGTGACTGCGTAGAGATCAGTGATATGGGCATCTAACGGGATTCAGGTTGTGCTGCGTCATCACTCGCGGAGTCGCTGGAAGCGCTGTAATCTCGCAGGGCCTGCACTAATGTCTCCCATTCCAATGCAACTTCCAGCGCCCTCTCATTCTGCTGTCGCCTCGCCAGCTGATATCGCAGGGTGCTCTCCCCAGTGGCCCACTTCAGGAGTTCGTTATGCCATTTAGTTCCCGTTGGACCAACTCGTGCCTTCCAATGCCTGGTTATCTCCCTTTTTGCGAGAATGAGGCCCAGGTCAATAAATTTACTAGAGATTTTATTTTTAGGGGTATGAGGAAACCAGTGTAGGATCCCCCACCGCCGCGTCAAAAGTCAAGGCTCTCCAGTGACCCCATTAAGGGTGTCCTCTATCAGGAGCCAGTAGGAGGACAGTGCTGGGCAGGACCACAGCATATGTATGAGGTCTGCCGCGGGTGCTCGGCATCTGGGACAATCCGCCGTGTCTGTGGCGAAGTATTGTTGGATTTTCGCCGGAGTCAGGTAGGCCCTATGAAGTATATAGAAGTGAACCAATTGAAATCGGGCGTGGCGCGTGCCTTTCCAGGCTCGACGCATTAGTTGTGCCCACGTCGTTTCCGGTATATCTTTCCCTATGTCTGCTTCCCAGCGGTTCCGCAGAACGTCAAGCGGGGGCAGACCCTCATTAAGTAATCTGTTATATAAACACGTGACCGCCTTGACCGTCCCCGAGGATATCATGACATATTGGCACACCGATGAAATTGGTGGCTCCTCCATACCCCTCTGCCAGTGCGTGTGGATTGCTCTAATTATAACTGTATGAAGGAGGAAGTCGCCTCGGGGAACATCAAAGCGGTCCAGAATCTCCTGGAAGGGCAGTAACACCCCATCTTCATAAAGATCTCTCACTAACTGCAACCCTGCATCTTCCCAATGTCTTAAGCGCGACCAGTCTCCACCGTGAGGCAAGGCTGTTAACATCCCCAATGGAATTTCCGGAGCATATGGGAGTTTTAGCTCCCCGTGGGCGCGATTCCAGCACAGCCGTATAGTCCGTTCCTCGAGCGTAAGATCTTGCAGAGCTAAGCGCTGGTGTAATACAACGTAGGAGATAACGTGTCTGGGCATTCCCCTGCCTCTCCCATCCTCCGGGCCTCGGAACTCTCTCGCTATCTCCTGGGTGAAGGTTTGCAATTGAGCCGCTAGATAGTATTTTTCGAAATCCGGCACCGCTAGACCGCCCTCCGATTTTAGTCTCATCAGGGTCTTGAGTGCCACTCTTCGGCGGCCTGACCCCCAGAGGAACCCCACCACCATAGATCTCAAGAGCCGGAAGGTGGCCGGCGGAACCCAAATCGGGAGCGCCTTAAAATAATATATCAGCCGGGGTAACGCCACCATTTTCAGCAATGCTATACGCCCAGCCGTTGGTGTCAACAACCATGGGTACACATTCAGAGTGCTCGACTCCCACGTTGGACCTTTCTTTGCTAAATATTGGAAAAAGATTTAGGGTATTCTGGGGTGGTTTAGGAGATTCGTGAGAAGAATTAGTGTCCGTCTGTATATATTTTTTTTTTTTAGCCTCCTTAGCTTTTTTAAGCATCGCTTACTGATATAAGGTTTAAAAGTTCTGTTAGGAGTCAGGTGTTGAGCTACGATTGTAGAAACAATGGTAGCTCAGTCAGCCGTAGGAGCGGTCAAATCAAGCTCTGACAAGTGATCCTACATTTGAGGTTGATTCAATTCTGATATTGGAGGGAATTCTTCTGTCTGAGTTGTAGCACAGTCGTGCACAGTGTTTCTATCTATAAATGGCATTTCAGACACTTGTTTAGGCGGACTAGCTGCTGTATTAGGGGAACAGTTAGACTTATTTGGAGGAAGAAGTTTGGTTGAAGTTAACTTTATTGGCAGGAGTTGCAAAAGGTTGACTATGTCCTCGAGTCTAGCCAGGTTGCCCAAATGTGATTCCATCCTTTGGAGGGTTAGATCCTTCACTTGAAATAACGGATGGGTGGAACTGAGTCAATTGAACCTCAATTTAATCTTTATTGTTCTTCCAAGGCAGTTGAGTGAGCTCCCATGGTGTCTGCCATTTTAGTAAGAGTTGCTGCAACTGCCCCATAGTCTGCAACACCACATAAACTGGTGGTGTGGAAATGCCCTTATGTTCTGAGCCATTTCTTTGGTTAAAAGTTCAGCTCCATTGATAGGGGCTGTTTAGATCTGGAAGCTCCTCCAGTAAATCTTTGTTATTCTGGGAGCTGGCGGGTGAATTACCTGTTGAAGGACCAATATTCATTGGCGCTCCTAAATAAACCTCACAAGCCCCATTCCACTCTTCCTATTCAAAAATATCCACACCATATATCAAGATGATTTCTGATTGGTTAATAGATGGATTACCATTGGTTGGAGGGTCACTTATTAAAAAGCCTCTATTGTTACGGCTTTCAGAGAATAAGTGGGTTGTTGAAAGGCGGTGATCGGTGTTTTAAAGCCAGTGGCTGTTAGGATTGAATTGGAAGGTAAACAAATTGAAGGCTGAGACTTAGAGCTCGTGCAGCCTGTGGTTCACGGGTCCTGCTGGTTGTGAAGCGCCTGGTGGAAATCAGTCCCTGATGGAGGGTTGATTTATCATCCCAACTTTAATTGATCAGGTGACAGCGGAGGAAATTGAAAGGGACACAGCAGTTGTTCTGACGTCCTCTGGTGAAATGCGCGTGTCACAGAAGTTGTGCTTTGAAGTTGCATCACTCCCCTCCCTCCTTCACCCTGCCGCTGTAATCCTTAAAGTGTCTGTATTGGAGAGCTCGCTGATTATTATGGTAAAGCCCTCGGGTACCACAATGCAGGGACTATTGATGGATGTTATGTTCCCTTTTTGGGATCACATTTTCATTACGATTGAGAAAAGTCTATTCATTTTTAATTACTCCAGCAGTCCTTTGCTTGTTCCAGGACTCTTCTATGCTGTAATCTGGTTTCTGCTAAAATCCCAGCAGAGCCACCGCCAACGCGTGGGGTGAGAAGCGGAGCCAACCAGCCTCGGAAAGTGTCACCTCTCATCACACCCCGCTGACCTGCACCCAAAGCCCACACATGCACTGTTGCCCCCTGCCCTAGCCCCACACACCTTGCTGACCCCTACTACCACTCTTCTCTGTGCTTCTCGCCTCATAGCCGCACGCCTCACTCGACCTGTGCCCGGTGCTCCGGGGCGCTAGAGGTTAACACATGACTTCGCTCAGAAGGGGCTCCACAGACTGGTCTCGGGGTTGGTCCTGCGGGTGGTCGCCGCATAAACTTCAGAGTGCTGAGGCCAAGCGGGAATGTAGACTGGGGACTGACCACCCGGCTCGTCTCCACTGTGCCGCACCTCGCAGGAGTCAGACCGCTGGTGAACATCGGGTACTGCGCCAGAGCTTAACAAGGCCTTAGCGTGGCCTGCTGCCCTGCAGACAGCCTTGCACGAGGCACATATGCACGTGGACCGGGGGTGATGGGTGGGGCAGAGAGGGTGGTAGATGAAGGATGTTGTGTTGTGGGCTCCTGGCCCACATGCTGCTAAATGACTGACACAGCCACTGGGGCTATGGTCATTCAACTGGCCACAAGCACGTGCGTCCGGGCCCTTTCATTGAAAGGCTCACGTCACTCGTAACGCATGTGAGGGATTGGTGTGGGGGTGCAAGTGTGCCCACTCCCACCGGGGAGTGGCTTCCAACTCTGTGTCTGTCAAGACAGTTGAACGTGTCTCGCAGGACACAACATTCCTCCCAAATTTCAATGAAAAACAAAGTCTCCCTAGTCCAACATGTAGGGATATACAACAATGAAATGTACATCACAGGGTCTATCATCTTCTCTGGTCCGGCATCAGGAATACAGCAGACTATAACTGGTGACTCCAACTGCAGCAGGACAACCTCCGCGGTTACTCATAATTTACCCTCGATGGCCCAGGACACAAACACTGGCAAAGAGATGCACTCTTGTAGTGGGCCTGTGGACACGTGTCTGTTAGTCCTAGGTGGATCCCCTTCAGTGACGTTGAGGACGGTATGTGGTGTGTAGAAAGAGCTTATTAAATAGGGGGCATCAATGGCATGGTTGGAATCCCTAGTGAGAGTTCACGGAGGTGTTGCAGGATCGTCTGAAGTCTCTGTTGGACTGTTGTGCTGTATCCTGTGACTTGTCGGTGAGGCAATGTCTCTTCCAACTCTCCCGCCTGGGGTGGCCCCTCATCTGGTTTGCTACGGGACTGCTTGTAGGCTGCACTGAGGCTGCTTGCGTGCCGACTGGGGGCAGCTGCAGGACCACCTAGGAGCCAGTACCCAGTCGCTCGCACAAACCTCAAGGGTGTGTGGGTCTTGGTCATGACATGCTTTTGCTGCAGCAGGGTTTTGCTTGTCTGCAAATTTTGGCAACAGTGTAGGACTCCAATCCATTGGCATTCGAGATGGTGTTGGTAGTAGCACTTGATGAGGACTGGCATGACTGCATTGCCAGCCGTGTGGTGAATCTGGACAATGGCGGGTGATGACTTGCCTTGATGGTTGCAGGCTTTCAGTCTTGAGTCGGTCACTTGAGGCTGAGGGTGGCCAGGTGCCTCCAATTCCTTTGGGGTGACGGTTGCATCCTGTGCACTTGAACTCCTTAGGCTGTTGGGACGTTGGTGACAGGGGATTGATAGACACGCTGAGAAATGTGAGGCATGAGACACGGTTCACGCAGGCTTTGCTGCTTACTCTCTGCTCCCGCGGTGCTATTGCCAGTTCCTTCTCGGGTTATCACCGTCTTCCCTTGCTGTTGCTATATCAGGATTCGCTCCTTTTGTAGCTTGGGTTCTCTTCATTGTCTGGCCCGGCCACTCACGACTTCCCCTTCTGACCTAGGTCAGTAACCTGATTCTTGGCATACACCCTCCGGTCACACTTCCCCGTTTCTTGCTGAGTGCGGTGTCATGCACATAGCACTGATGATGTAGTTGCCAGTGGGCCTGGATGACAGGTGTAGACGTTCAGCTAGGAGAGGACGTTTCTGGAGGGACGTCGTAGCTGCAAGTCTCTGCCTTTTCTGTATCTGTACTGGCATTTGCAGTCAGGAGCAGGGATGCCGTTCGACCCCGACTGCCGACACTCGGGGCTGGACGGTCGCACTGTGAAGCGATGGGAGCAACGCGGTTTGCACTTGCTGCAGCTTACATTTGGTTCTCCCTTGGTGCTGTCTCCAGGGCTGTCGGTCCACCTTGTTGGCTGTCGGGTGTCTCTGGGGGTCCTCTTGGCTTGGGGTGCTACGAGTCCTCCGGCTTCTCCTCTTGTTCTCTCTAGCGCCCCTGTGTTTGTCCAGCTCTTCCAGGTGACGGGATCGCCACTCTTCTTTTGCTTCTTCTCTGGGTGCGGTGCCATGCACCCTGTTCCTAAAAAGGCCAAAATCGCCTACTGACTTTAATGGCCTCTGGACCATGCAGGAGAGACTTCTGTCGCTCTTCGCGGCTGCGTAGCGAGCTGCCAGTCACTTCGGGTGCTCCTTCTTCAGGCAGCTTCTTGAAGCTCCTACTTCGGGTGTTCCCTCTTCTGGGAATTGCTTCCACAAGCAGTAGGGAGCTGTGATGGTGGCTGGCCACTTGTGGTGTGCAACTCTCCTCTTGCCTGTCTTGGGTCACTAACAACTCCTTCTTGAGGCTGTTTGAGGGAGGACACTGTGCTGCGTTTGGCCCCCTCCGGGCTCCGTTGCTGCTGTGGAAATGTGGGGGATCTCCCTGCTGTCTCCAGTAGTGCTTCATTTCTTTGGAGAGGTCTCCTTCCCTCCTGGGCATTTACCTGTGCTGACGTGCTTCTGGGTGCATGTGGTGTTTCTGGGTGCATGTGGCGCTTCTTGGTGCATGTGGCGCGCACCTCAGCCTGCTCACCTTTCGTCTTCTATTTGGGCGCCCTCTTCTGGCACCTAGCGTGCCTGCTGGTCCTCCTTGCGGTGGTAGTCATTCACCGCTAGGGGCGTGTGGCGCGCTCTTCTCACTTATGGTGGCGTTGGGCTGCCGCTGATGGCATGCTCTCTGCAGAGTGAGCAGTCTCTCCGTCAACCTGACAGGCAGCCCATGGGGCATGTGGCGCTATCTTGATCAGTCTATTACTGTGACGTCTTGAGAAGTGCTCAGTGCCTCCCACTCTTTCCTCTTTCTTGTGGTTGGGCTGCACAGTGATCTGTTCAGTGGTGTGGGTACCTGCCCTCTCTTTTTTTATTCTACTTGTTCAATTCTGTGGGCAGTGTTGTGTGACTTGATGCACTGCCTTGCTGCTCATGATCCCGGTCTCGGGGCACCGCTGGCTATCTGCTCTGGCCAGGCAGTATGTCCGTTCTTCAGCGTGCTACTTCTGTGGAGCCACCAGGTGGGCTACAGTCATTGCGGTGGCTTGCCCTGGTTGCTGCAGGTTTTGGGTGCTGGAAGGGCTGATGCAGGGCTTTGTGTGGTGCCGACACGTGGCGCTGCTTGCATGGGGGCCAACGTGGGTGTGGTGTGCAATGTTGGCCACAGGGTGGCTTTTGCTTGTGAGCGAGTGAGTTAGGCTCATGGTGTGGTGCAGGCAGGCAGCCGCTAGGTGGCGCTGCTTGCAGGTTTGCCCTTTTCGCTGGCTGAGGCAGCCTCCTTCTTCCTCGCGGGAGTTGTGGCGCTTAAATCCCCAGGCAGGCACTGTGCGGGAGCTGGGTTTGGGCTCAGGACGCCTGAGGGACTAACCAGTGATAAAATGGTAACTGGTAACGCGGTTCCTCCTACTGCCATGCTTCTTCTGGGACACTGTGCCATACCCAAGCGACCGCCAGGTGGCGCAGCGCGCTGCTTTCCAGCCGCTGTAGTCATCTCTCCGATCACAAGCGTGATGTCAGAGTTAGGCGGACCTCTTCATTTATGGGACGCATCTGGGTGCATGAGGCAGAGGCACTCTCCAGGCCGTTTCCCACAGGCCAGTCGCTGCGTGGGGTTGGAGTCTTCTGCTAAGGCACTTCTTTGCAGGGGCAGCTAGCACCGGGCGAGACAGCCTGCACGCGCCTGAGCAGGTAAGGGGGCACGGACCTATTTCCCGCAATGGTGCTTCACTGTCACTTCCTCCCCAGCACTCACAGGGCAGTTGCTGTGTGGGGGCGCAGCGTGTCCTAACCGGGAAATTCCAGCCCTACCTCAGGTGCTACAGCTGCTCTTGTTCACAGGCATCCGCAGGCACGCTTCTGTGGCGGGGCTTGCTGACGCCTGCACTCTGCTGGGGTGCCATATGGTGGCCCACTCTCCCCACCTGTGTGGGTGCTGCAGGGGGGGTGTACTGCTGGCGACACTGCGGCCTACCACCACTGCACTCAGGGGTGATGCAAGCATCGGGCATCAAGGCAGCGGGCTCTTCAGCTCCTGCCATGGCTGCCAGAGCGCGGCAGCAGGCTCATCACGCTCTCACCGGACCTGGGTAGCGGCGTTCCCTCTCCTTTTTTGCCCGAGCCAGTGAGGGTGGGAGACAGCCAGTCTCCGGTCATCACTCTGTGACGGTGTCGAGCTCGCTCCTCAGGCTGTGGGAGAGTTACATCCTGGGCTAATTCCCTCCCCATGAGGGATGATGAAGCGCCGAGACGCTGGACGTGCTGTCGGACCCGCCTCGTCGCCAATGTTGTGTTGTGGGCTCTAGGCCCACATGCTGCTACATGACTGACACAGACACAGACACGGGGGCTATGATCATTCAACTGGCCACGAGCACGTGCGCCCGGGCCCTTTTATTGACAGGCTCACGTCACTCGTGGCACCTGTGAGTGATGCGTGGGGGGGTGCAAGTGTGCCCACTCCCACAGGGGAGTTGCTACCAACTCTGTGTCTGTCAAGACACTAGAACATGTCTCGCAGGACACAACAAAGGTGAGGCCCAGCGAGCAGTGGGGTAAGACGACTGCATGACCACCAAGACTCGGTGAGAACCACCCGTAACCAGCATCTGAGTAGGGTGACAAGATTTTCAGAAGGAAAAACCGGGATGGACACAGACATAGAAATAGGACTATATATTTATATTTGTGTTCTTTCCTAAAAATATTTTCACATCACCTCCGGTTCTGCGAAGAGCTTCAGGGTCTGGCTGCTGGTGGACCTGGCCGTGCCCTATGGCCTCTTCAGCCCTGATTCACACCTTATTAAATCCTGCTGTGCTGCTTAAATGAGGTGATTTTTTTTAATAGTAACAAGGGAACCCAAGAGGTACCTAGGGACCATGGGCAAATTAACTTTTTCAAAAAACAACGGTCCTTAGGATCAACAACATGAACAATAGAATGGAATCTAGACTGCAATCAGTACTATTTTTTTATTTTTTTTTAAATTTGTTTTTATTGCAGAATTAGAAACCATTGCATACAATAAATCAACCAGCACACTCATGGTGTCCCCCCGCATGGATCGAGTAAAGCATAGATCATACACAGCCATTCAGCCCGTATCCCGGGGGCCGGGCGGCGCAGCGTTCCCAACTTCCAGCAAGAACATCATAGTGAGCATCCCTGAGGGACAATTGGTCGATAATCTTTTCATGTATCTGCATTTTACCCCCCTAACGCCTAACCCTCCCCCAACACCGTCCAGCACATCCCAACAGTCCAGTCACATGGCGATATTTGCGATCCTACCCCCCAGTCCATCCAGTGGTGGGCCCTATCATAACAGTTCCATGTGTCCCTGCCCCTACCCCGTCATCTATCCAAGCTCTCCAGACCCGCTAGGACAGTTACAGCCCCGGGGATCACCGCCGCTTCCCAACTTGGATCCCGGTGCCCAACCCGCCCCCAACAACCCAAAACAACCCCATCCCCTTCCCCCCCAGCAACCGCTAATGATGTGGACCATGTTCCTAACGCCATTATGGGTCCCGCTACAGATCTACTAATACCTCCATACTCATAAGCCTCATGGAGTCCTCATGCACTATCCATTCAGTCCTCATCGTCCACCATGGAGTCACGCAATGCCTGCACTATTAACTCCCACGCTCGCGCTGATTCTAGGCTCTTTTCATTGTCGAGCTTGACTGCTTGTCTCATACGGAGCACACTCTTGCATTCAGACCACCTCAGCAATTCATTCACCCATCTCCTCACAGACGGTCCCTCCCTGGACTTCCAGTGCCAGGTGATTTCCCTCTGCGCCAGTATCAGCCCCAGGTCAATAAATTTACTCGCCACCTTAGTATGTTTCGTGTGTGGGAACCAGAGCAACAAGCACGCCGCCATGTCAAACTCCACCTCCCTATCAGTCACTACATTTAGGAGTTCCCCAACCTCCGCCCAGTAAACCTCCAGTTTCGGGCAGCCCCATAGCAGATGATCCAAATCCGCCTCCAATGCCATGCATCTCGGACATCTCGCCTCCTGCACCTGGAAATACCGTTTGATCTTCTCTGGGGTTAGGTAGGCCCTGTGCAACACATAAAAATGTACCTGCTGAAAGCGTGCGTTCCTTGTGCCCTTCCATGTACGCTTAAGGATATGACCCCACACCGTGTCCAGAATGGGCCTGCCTATGCTAAGATCCCATTTCGATTTCAGGCCCAGGAGCGGATCCAACCCCTCATGCAACATCCTATTATGGAGGCAGGTCACCGCTTTAAAGGTTCCAGCGGCCATCACTACATATTGGCAAGCCATAGTCGTTTCCGGTTCAATGAGCCCCCCTTTCCAGTGCTTCTGCATGGCCGCCACCACGGCCGCATGCAAGAGGAAGCTCCCCTCCGGCAGCCCAAACTGTTCCTGCAGCGTCTGGAAGGGGACCAGCGTCCCATCAAGATACAGATCCCCCACCACTTGTAGTCCCAGCTCCTCCCACTCCAGTAACGGAGACCAATCGCCCCCATGCGGCAGCGCAGTCAGCATACCTATCGGTATCTCTGGCGCATACGGTCGGGACGCCTTCGCTCTCCTCAGACTCCTCTGCCAACATAACCTGAGCGTCTTCTCCTCCATGGTGAGGCCTCGCAACTCCAGTCTCTGCTGCATGGTAATGTAGGACAGGACATGGCGTTGTATACCCTGCTCTCGGTCGTGCTCTGGCCCTCTGAATACCCTAGCCACATGCTGTGTGAGAACCTGAAGCTGCGCGGCCAAGTAGTACAACTCAAAGTCCGGGGCCGCCATCCCCCCCTCAAGCTTGGGACGAAGCAACGTGTTCAATGCTACTCTACGGCGACCATGCCCCCAAAGGAACTCAATGATCATCGTCCGCAGGTCCTTAAAGATCCTCTGAGGAATCCAAATGGGCAGCGTGCGAAAGTAATACAAGAGCCGCGGGAGCGCTACCATCTTCAGCAGAGCTATTCTACCCAACACTGACAAAGGGAGGGAGGCCCAAAAAGACATACAGCCTCTCAGCGCCCTTATACACCGCCCAATATTACCCTTCAATAAGTCCCCGATCTTGTGGTAGATTCGGACTCCCAAGTAAGTAAAGCAAGACGGCTCCCAGACCACCCTTATATCGCGAGAGGGACATGGCATGTCCGCCCTGAGCGGAAAGACACAAGTCTTCGTCCAGTTAACCCTGAGGCCCGACAACCGACCAAACTCAGACAGCATATCCATCGCCCCTTCCAGAGCCCGCTTCGCATCCGCCATATATAGCAGCAGATCATCTGCATACAATGATATGTAGTGCAACTGCCCGCCTCTATCGATCCCCGCGTACATGTCTCCCGACCTGGCGCGCGCCGCTAATGGTTCCATCGCCAGTGCAAACAGAAGCGGGGAGAGAGAACACCCCTGTCTCGTCCCCCTACCAACCGGATAAGCCGCAGATACCAGAGTGCCCAGGCATACTCGCGCCGTAGCCGAGGAATACAACACCTTCGTCCATCTACGAAACCCCTCGCCAATGCAGAACTTTACTAGGACTTCGTCTAAATAGACCCACTCCAGACTATCAAAGGCTTTCTCAATATCCACAGATAACACAGCCTGGGTATCGCCCACTTCCGCTGCACCGTCCAATATCCCAATCAGACGACGAGTATTAAGCGCCGTGCTCCTCGTAGGGATAAACCCCGCCTGGTCCCTGTGCACCAGCCTGGTCATATGTGGGGCTAACCTGGTGGCCAAAATACGGCTCAATATCTTGTAGTCCACTGTCAACATGGACAATGGCCTATACGATTTTACATCAGTCGCCTCTCTGCCGGGTTTCAACAATGGCACTATCAACGCCTCCCTCATCGATCCGGGCAGACTCCCCAGCCTGTGAGCCTCCCCATACACCACCAGTAGTCTAGGTGCCAAGCTATCTACATACTTCTGGTAAAATTCAATGGGCAGGCCATCTACCCCGGGTGTTTTATTCCTCGCCATATGTTTAATGGCCGCCCTATTCTCGGCAAGCGTAATAGGTCCTCCCAAGTCCTTTGCATCGTCATCGTCAAGCACCGGAAGCTGCAGCGATTCTAAGTATTCAGCGATCTCCCAGGCCTCCACCCCTAACTGACTTTCGTATAACTCAGCATAGTAGGTCCGAAAGCATTCCATCACCGCTATTTGTGAATAAACCATCTCCCCCAGTGTTTTATGCTCCAGATCGGGCAGCCTCTGAGTTCAGGATTAGCGAGCCTGGCCAGTAACGTGCCTACCTTATCCCTTTCAGCATGCGCTTTGATGGCATATTGTCTGTAATCATAACTCTGCAGCCGTTCCGTTTCGGTAGCCACCACCTCCTTGGCTTCCAGTAACCGGACTTGTAAGTCCGGTCGGTCCGGTCTACGCTGTTCCAGATCCCTCAACTTCTCTTCCGCCCTGGCAAGCGCATTCAACACCGACTTTTGGGCATTCGAAAACCTACCCATGCACACTCCTCTCACCACCACTTTCATCGCGTCCCATTCAGTGGACCTACAAGTTGCTGTCCCTTCATTCTCATCAAAATATTGATCTATGACCCGTTGGACCGTGTCACTAAACACCGAGTCCTCCAAGGTGTCGGGCCGGAGCCGCCATGTTGGAATCGCGGATCGCGCACGCTGCCATTGGACGTGCACCAGCAAAGGATTATGATCCGAGATGGTCCTGGCCAGGTACTCCGAATGGGAGACCAGTGGAGCTAGGGACCCACTGCACAGGACCGAGTCGATCCTAACATGTAGAGCGTGGAGGGCCGAGAAAAAGGAGTAATCCCTGCTACCCTGGTGTTGTTCTCGCCACACATCCAGCAGTCCCCATCTTTCCTGCCAATACTTCCTGTGTGCGGCCAGCCTACGTACCGGGGAATCGACCAGTGGTGGGTGAGACCTATCCAAGGCTACATCTGTGATCGAGTTTAAGTCCCCTCCCAGGATCACAGGACCCGCTAAGAAAGAGGCCAGTGAGCAGGATAAACCATCAAAAAAGCGAGCCTGATCAACATTCGGAGCATATATACAGCATAAGACCACATCCCGACCATACAACCTTCCCTCCACCGCCACATATCTACCCTCAGGATCCACCAGTTGATTCAACATCTGGAACGGTACCCCCGCTCGTACCCATATCAGTACCCCTCTAGCTAACGCGGAGTAAGTGGTTCCAAAGACCTGACCACGCCATCTCTTCTGTAATGCAATGCATTCCTGTTTCGTTAAATGAGTCTCCTGCAACATGGCAACCTGGACTCCCCGCCTCACCAAATAAGCATGCACTTTGTGGCGTTTGACCATAGTTCGCAGTCCTCGGACATTCCATGTCAGGCATTTCAAGTTAGATAACGTCCCCATACCAACGCAGAGCGATCCAGTTCAAGTGTAGCCATTCATTGCCCACATCATAGCAGCTGCCCCCCCCCAAACGAATCATAGAAAGAACTCCCCAAACCCCACTCCCCAGGACAGAGCCTACAAACCCAATTTCAGCCCCGATCCAAACCTTAAACAAAACACACATCTGACTAATCTGTGGTCGCCACCACAGAAGGCCTTAAGGGCCCCGAGGGGGTGAGTTATCGCCGACCCCGGGCAGGCGGAGCCCGCGCCCCGCGCCTTCCATCCCGCAATGTTGATGCGTCACCCTACCTGGCAGCCCCTCCATTACCAACAGCGCACCTCCCCGCAAGAAATACAGTGTCCCAAGTCCCACACATGAGTCAGCCATGAAAGATCTCGTCAGATGTCTGGGGGGTGACCACCGGGCCCTTCGAGCTCTCCGCCTTCGATAATTCCTCTCCAGTCCTGCCGCCGTCCTCGCCAGAGTCCGTTACAGCCATGTCACTCTCCTGCTGCGATCTCGTGATGCTCGCCGTCGCTGCCAGTGCCCCTTTCTTGTCCACAGCCATTTGAGCCTCCCGTTTCGCTCTCTGAAGCTTGTTGCGGGAGCGAATCCGTTGTGATTTCCGGACCTGAAGCGGTTTAGGCCTCTCTCGCTGACTTTTGCCTGTCCTGTCCGTGCCGGCGCGATACAATTCCAACCATGACCACGCTTCATCAGGAGTCTGAAAAAATTGAGTGTTCCCATCCAGGATTACTCGCAGCTTGGCCGGAAAGAGCAATGAGTACTGGATGCCCTCCTCTCTCAGCTCCTTTTTCACCGCCAGGAAGGATGCCCTATTCTTCTGGACCGCCTGTGTATAATCCGGGAAAATCGTGACTCGGCTATTTTCTACCTCATATGGACCCGAAGCCCGAGCTTTCTGAATTAACAGGTCCCGATCTTTATAATGGAGGAGCTTCACCACCATCGGTCTAGGGGGGCGGCCAAGCGCTGGTGGGCGAGCCGGCACCCTATGTGCTCGTTCTAACGTGAAGAAGGAAGTGAGACCCTCCGGTGCCACCACTGTCCGGAACCAGTTCTCCATGTAGGCCACCGCATCCTCCCCTTCAATTCTCTCCGGCAGGCCTACGACCCGCACGTTGTTCCGTCTATTGCAGCTTTCGGCATCCTCCGCTCGTCTCTCCAGCGTGTCCAGACGGTTCAGGATATCCGTGATCTTATGTTCGGCGGTCACCACCACCGGTTTCAGGTCTAAGAGCAGCTGCTCATGGTCCTTAACCTTGTCCGCCAACTTGGCATGATCCGCCCTCAGGAGACCCAGCCCCGTAGCGACCTGCGCAATGTCCTGCTGCAATGCCTTCTTAGTCGAGGTGATGGCCTCCAGAATAGCATCCAGGCGCCGGTTCAGTCTCTGCTCCTGTTCCATCATCGGCAGGGAGGCCTCACCGACCTGGGATAGCGCGGTCGAGTCCCCCCGGCCCTGCTCCGTGATGGCCGCTCCTCCCTCAGCCGCCATCTTAGGTGCCTTTGTCGTCGTCGCACGGACAGGCCCGGTCCTCACCAGGGCCCGATATCCTCTGCCCGGGGGACGTGCGCGTGGTAGAGTGCCTCCGCTGTGCCTGCAACTCTAAGAATCAGGAGTGCCAGCGCCATCCGCTCCACTGTCACCAGAACCGGGGGGAGGGAGAGGGGGGGGGAGGTAGAAACGAGTGCGTACACCCAGTACACCAGTCCAATGTTGATCGCCGAGCCCCCAGCTCCACAGGTCTGTGCCCGCAAGCCCCCGTAACTCCGATCTCACATAGGCGGGCCACCTCGCAGGCCGATGCCACTTCTCCTCAGTTTCGGTTCAGAGGCCATCGACCCTCACCGCCGCCATTTTCTTCGCACTCTGGGCAACACCTCGGGCGTCGTCTTTCAAGGTCTCCGTGGCACTAACGGTCCCCCAAGAGCTCTCAGCCGCTCAGTGGTTCCCCAACACCTGGCAGGCCAGTTGCGCGGACCAGGGGTCCCCCCGGGTGTAGTTTTCAGGAGAAATAGCGGGACCCTGCGCGGAGCTGCAAGCTCACGCCGCCATCCCGATCGGTGTCCAAGCCACGCCCCAGACTGCAATCAGTACTATATCAAACCATTTCAGTACCCAGCCGGGCCTGAACAGCTTTATTCAAATATAAGCATGGATAGACAAGACCACCAGAGGGGTCAAATTCATTATCTGATAGGGTACAAGCCTGTACCTATCCAGAAAACACTCAAGCGAGGTTCAAGAGTGAGAAAATAGGAAAAGGAAAAGGCAAGGAATATCAGGCAAGAAGGGCGTGGGAGCCAACTGTCCCTTGCATTATTACAACAATTTTAAGCAAGTTCGGACAAACAATTACTGTAATGGAATAATCACAATGGAAAAGATTACAGAATTGCTAAAAATGTCGTCGACGTTTCGATCCCTGGCTCCTAGTGAACTGGGATCATCATCAGGACTTTGTATTAATCTGCCTGTTTTGCTTTTAAAGCGCCTCAGCGTCCTAATGGACGGAGAGCTGATGGCTGTCGGTCACTTGATGCAAGGTCTTTTACCCAAATGGGGGTGTGGGCTGGAATTAATCCACACGCGCTGTTCTGCAGTCGCTACAGACTTGCTCACAAATCGAGCAGTGATCAGTCGGCGAGCTCAATGGCACTGTTCCGACGCCGCCTCCATGGCACATCTGCACATGCACTCAAAGAATCAGAATAAAAAGAATCAAAACCATCAATAGCCATATATACATTCAATGCAGGACATCCTCACAAACATCAAAACAAACACAGACACACAGATCCATAGATACAGTCACATCCACACATATCCTCACAAAAAACAAAACAAACACAGACACACATCCACAGATACAAACACTCATTCACACACATCCTCACAAAACAACAAAACAAACAGACACACAGACACACACATCCACGGATACAAACACACATTTACACACATCCTCAAAAACACAAAAAAACTTTATCAAATACATCCACAGATACACCTAAAGCACTACACCCACACATACAAGAACACACAGTAGCGGCCGGCATGGCTCGCAGGTGGGAGGTGTGGGGGAGGTCGTGCGTGGGATGTCATAATTAAAAATAAATAAATAAATACCTACGTTTCTCCCGGGTCCCACGTCTGCTCTGCTCCTGCCAACGACAGGAACAGGAAGCAGTCAGCCAGGCTCATTCCCCTAAGCCAATCACAGCACTGCATTCACTGTTGTGATTGGTATGGAGCGCCGTGACACAGCGCTCAGCCAGGGGCTAGAGGGGTGTGCATGTTCTCCATGCAGGCTTGAGAAGGGCAATGTGTACATGGTTTGGGCGGCCAGGGAGGGATGACGAAACAGCATTTGCGCACTCAGGAGTGGGCAAACCACTAAGCCCCTGCCCTGCTCGGAGAGCTGATCAGTCCCGCCCGCCCTCAAAGCAAACATAAAATGGTAATAACTAAAAGTTATTACCATTTAATGTTTTGGCTTCTCGTACTGCGAGAAAGCAGTGGGGCGACACTCCTGCATCATAGTGGAGGAGCCGCCCCTGAGAACATACAAATACCACAAATACAACGCATCAACCAAAACACTTGCATTCACCATAACATAACACACACATTCCCCACATCCTTCCTTAATCCCATACTCAGACATACCATTTTGTCTAGCCATTCCCTCCCAACTCCGTCTCTGGATGAAACTTGCTCTACCCCCTTAAGAAATTCAGAAGAGTTAAAAACCATCATAAGACTAGATGCATGGATACCTTCAGCTCCAGAATGCATTCCATGTCTTTGAGGACTATAATCAGACACCCCATGATTTTGTGGCTTTAGGTGGCAAATTTCACAGCCAAAAAAAGCAAAATAAGCGGCCCAAAAGCTGAAAAGGTGCGGTATGTTTGCAGTGGACAAAATATGTGCCCTCCACAAAAATACTTCAACTGGTGTTTTCAAATGGCCTGCATGGTCTGCAGGGGGCACACGAAGGTGTGAGGCGGCCTGCAGACTAATCTCTCAGGAAGGGGCGAGGTGCATTTCAAAGGCAGGTAACAGAGGATTTTATCACCTCTACTTCCTGCCTGTTGCTCACCCTGCCTTTAATGGCTCAGTGGTAGCACAGAGCGCCAGTAAAGAGAGGGTGAATGCCAGTTCTTTAAAAATATTTTGCGGGCACTTTTTGCAAAAATCTCAGCATTTTTACAAAAAAGCTGATTTTGTGATTTTTTTGCAAATCATGAAATCCTAGTGGTTCTGTATAATGTTGGTGAACATATCAAAATATAAACATGATATAAAACATATACATAAATATTAATCACAGTTGTTGTGAGGGAGAACTCTTAGAGCAACTAAATAAACCTCCGCACGACTCTATAGTAGCAATGGAACAGGGCAGGCAGGCTACACTACACTTACAGTCAATGTGCTAAATATTTACACAGTACCAATAAAGGAATAAAGTCAAAAGACATCACAAGAAAAAGTCTGAACCAATTTAGAAGCAGACAATATTTTAGTAAATGACTTGACATCAAAACTAAAGTGCTGAGTTTTTAAAATTTGAATTTAAAAATAGCGCCAACATGTTTTAAGAAACAACTGTGGGTATCTGGTAATGCTTGACAGGTACTTAGGTGCAAGTTCAGGCAGACGGTGATAGAGCGTGGGTCAGATACAGACACCAGGATCAACACTGTTCAAATATTTACTTTAGGCTTAGAGCCCAGTTTATACCTTGGCAGACATAGTAATTAATCTCAGTTGGTCTGGCAGAGGGCTTAACGTCTGCCAGGACGAGACTACTCCACCCTCTGAATTTAGAAATGACTGGCAAGCTGGAGGTCCTTTCTAAAGCATCTCTTGATGGTTCCTGTCAATGCTGTTTGAAGTTTGGTGCAGGGCTCTGTTAACATGAATGAGCCCTGCAAAAAGCTTTCATTTTTTATTTTTAAAAAGAAAATCCCACAAAATGCTCCCCGCATCATGGAGAGGGGAGCATTTAGCAGTTTTCACTGCCCCTCACCACCGGAGGTTTGCTATGGGTGATGGGAGGTGAAAACTGAGCTCTATTTCTGCCCACCTAAATTTGTCCACCTACTCCTTTGCAACAGTGACAGAGTATCTATGCCGGCAAGATATAAATCGCCTCCTAAATTAAAAATCTTCAACAGGGCAAATTACCAGATTGTGCCCGAGGAGGGCTCCATGATATTAAATAGCCATTGGACGATGATGCTGTGAAAACACTTTGGTGGTGAAAGCTCCAAGCAGGAAAAGTTAAAGTTTCACAGCCAGGGAAGGTCTTGTATCGTTCAGGTGCTCTTAGAGGCTTTGTCCATTTGTACTTAGTAACTTTTTTTGGAGCTCGGATTTCTTCAGTGAGGCAAGGCTGCAGGCGGGAGCAGAACGGGGCTCCAGAAGGCTCTATACTGTTGTGATTTGGTCCGCTGAAAAGGAGTTCCTGCTGTAGAAAAGCTCTGAGCGAGAGCTGAAGGGATCTTTGGCCCAGCGTAAACAAACATTTGTTGGATAGGCTCGGCAAGCCAGTCCTGCTCCTCTGGAGGCACTCAGAGCCAACATGTTTTCATCTTCCGGGTTTTAAGATATGGAGTACACTCTGACCCCACTTAGTGGTCGAGGACAATGGTGAAACCACTTGGGGGTCAAGACTCACTCTAAGAGAGGCCAGCAGCAGGGAGCAGGGCAAGTCTGGTTGGAACTGGCCAGCTAGGAAAGCTAAAAAAAGACCACTGTAGTATATTTCATTCCTGCAGCTTGGAACAGGTGAGCAGCCAACTGACCCCTGGAAGTCCCTTCTTAGTCCTGGATACAAAGAGGGAAGGCCCAAACCTTAATGGGTCTTTTCAGATCTTCATGCAGCAGGTTCAGTCCTCTTCTGAATCCCCCACAGGTCCAGCAGTGCTTTCAGGAGGGTATGGTAAGTGCCACACTTGTGACCAGCACCAGCCGGTAGTTGGAGCAACACCTGGCCATTCCCTAACCTGTGGGGTAAACGCTATGCTATTTCTTTGCTTCCCACCCTGGCCAACAATTTAGGAGAAAGACCTTACCCACCAGCTTATGGACTACGTGGAGGAACAGAGTGTTGGATATGTCACAATTTGGCTTCAGAGCCAAACATGGGACTGAAACTGCACTGGTATCAGTAACGGATACTATTAGATGTCTGGTTGATGCAGTGCAGGCTGAGATACTAATCCTTTTTGATCTGTCCACAGCCTCTGACACCATCTCCCGACCCTGCTTACAGAGTGACTACAGGAACTGGGATTGGAAGGTGTAGCACTAAAACTGCTCTACTCCTTTCTTACGGACAGATCTCAGACGGTGGTTGTGAATCACTTTAAATCAGACTCTGTCATCTGGCTGTGTAGGGTTCCTCGGGGTTCTTCTCTGAATCCAACCCTATTTAACCTATATGTCTCTCCATAGGACAAACTGATATGCTCCTTTGGACTACAGGTGGTGTTGTACGCTGACGACATACAAATAATTGTATTGATCACAAAAGAAACGGAGGCCATTGCGGCTATCTTCAACAACTGAATGAAGTCAGGGGCCACTTGGATGGTTAAGAACTGTTTGAAACTTAACCCCTTCGCTGCGGGGCTCGTGCCGAGCTCGGCTTGCCATTTAGCATGGTGGCGCTGTGCTCATGACGAGCTGAGCTCGTCATGACCACCAAAGGTGTTAACGTTGATAAAACGTTGGTCTTGATCTTTTGGAGCCAACCGGGCATATAGAATAGCAACTGGTGGCCTTAAATGCTGGGGACACTACCCACCCCCACAGACTCAGCGAAAAATATAGGGGTAATCCTGCATAGTAACTTGTCGCTTGACCATCAGTTCAAACGCACAGTTGCCATCTTCCTCTGGAACATTAGGACGCTGCAGAAAGGTTTTCCCTTTATCCTTCTACTAGGGTCCAAATAAGCAGCTCTGGCTCTATATTCTTCCAGACTACTGTAATGTGCTTTTTTCTCGAGACTCATAGGTCGGCACAAACAAAGCTGCGAATGGTACAAAATGCAGCGGCGGGAGAACTCTAGCCATCCCTAAACATCTGTCAGTCTCTGGAGGGTTAATCAAGCTCCTTTGGCTACCTGTGAAAATGCGCATCATGCTTAAAGCATTGTTCACAAAGCCCTATACAACTCAGGGACTGGAGGAATCAGAACCATGTTTCAATGGTATGCCCCTCTAAGAAAACCTCACTCAGCAGATCGGTTAAGGTCCTCAAGTTTCGGAAAGCAAAATGGGGATGCAGAGCCTTCCTGGTGGGCGCAGCCAAGCTCTGGAACTCTCTCCCTCCTCACCTGACTTGCCTGAAGACTTCTACTCCCTTCAGAAAGGCTGTAAACACCTGTCTCTTTACCTTATAGGGGAGGTACAAAATTAGCTGGAGCACAGAGCCAGTTACTTTGCCAAGTTTCTTATCAGGACTTACTACTAGCGCCTTGACACATTTGTGCGCTCCTATAAATCTACTTCATTTCATTTTGCTGGGATTGGAGACAGCCTGGCTGGACTGACCAAGGCAGGAGCAGTCCCAGGGATCTGCCTGACCTTTTAAGGTCATGTAGTTCCTGGGGCCACCATCAGTCCTTCCTGCCAAAGATGGCAACTTGTCCCTTTCCTGGGAGTCGTTCACTACATACTCCTACTGCCACAATATCTTAGACCTTGATATGTAGATCATGATGTTTTGGCCCCATATTATTGTGGTGGAGTGCCCTAATTATTACTGGACAGACTCATGCCATTACAAATTTCAGGACAATCTCCCATGGTGAAGCCCTGTGAAGTGTGACATTTTGTGCTAGGTGCACGTGTTCAGCTTGTGGGTATCACACACTATTAAGCTCCCTCTTGTTCATATCTTGTACATTCTAGTATCAGCCTTACTTTCAAATGTTTCACACACTTTCCTCCAGGTCTCTCTAGTTTGGCCACCACATTACTTGAGACCACTTTTTGTTCCGCTGATGTTTCTGGTGAAAGGTTCTCTGACTACACAAAGTCGTCCAGAACATTATTTATCTGTTCACTGGTCAAACAGTACAGATATTTTCTAATAACTGAGCGTCCGGATTAATAGTGAAGTCTTCACTTATTGTTGCCAGTCTCAGACAATGTAGTAGAGATGGGCACTCTTTGGTGTAACTGTTGGCAGGATAAATAGAAGCTTTGAAATGTGTGGGCAGGGGCACAGAGTGAGGAGGAGCAGGGAGGTTTACACAGGACCTTCAGGGTACCAGCCCCCACAGCAGGACACCATTCCCTGGGGGGCGGGAGCTTGTGGTGATCCTCACAGTGTTGTGAAGTCACACTTTCAATGTGGGCATAGTGTCAGTCGGCACCAAACAGCTCTACACCCAATTTACCTTCAAGCTATCAGGGTTTGTAAAGCGTGGCTACACATCTGTGATGGTTTCAAGGCGCCTTGATGCCCTTGGGCAAAGTTTTGCTCTCTACAAGTTCAATATTCATTCATTCTGTGTGTGGGGGTGGGGGGGGTGCTGCTGAACCGTCTGGGCTTTGGGGTTCAGTGGAAGAGCCAGGTCTTGAGATCTTTTCTGAACTGGGTACACTGGAGTCTAACAACCCCACTGGGGACAGCTCTACACCCAATATATACTATAGTGTATCAACCCCACTGGGGAGCGCTTCAAAACCATTCCAGAAATCTCCTCTACAAACATCCTTTCAAATAAGATTACACCACCTCCCCAGTGCTACCATGAAACTGTCCCTCTGCGATCTCAAACCTATGAACCTGTACAGCTAATTACTTTAACTAGTACGTCCGGTTGCGCTGTGACACCAGGACAGGATTACTCACGTTGCTTTGCTCTGCAGTTGGACATTGCCATTTGCCGGTTGTTGTTCCCCTCCTGCCGCCGCAGTCAGTCATCCTCATAGCGGCCACAGAGCGGAGGGGGGCATTTCCGTGAAGGAACTACATTTCCCGGCTGCCCCAGCGGCGGGAATCCCGGGCAGTGAACGCGCCAGGCGGCGCTTGAAAAGGGCATCAGCCCGGCGGAGCGTGTTGCGCTGTGACACCAGGACAGGATTACTCACGTTGCTTTGCTCTGCAGTTGGACATTGCCATTTGCCGGTTGTTGTTCCCCTCCTGCCGCCGCAGTCAGTCATCCTCATAGCGGCCACAGAGCGGAGGGGGGCATTTCCGTGAAGGAACTACATTTCCCGGCTGCCCCAGCGGCGGGAATCCCGGGCAGTAAACGCGCCAGGCGGCGCTTGAAAAGGGCATCAGCCCCGCGTCGCGGGAGCGCGCGGGAGCGCCCGGGGCTAAGCCCGGGCAAAGGGCGGGCCCTCTGTGGCCCTCAGAGGCTGAGGTAGGCTGGGCTGGGCCCTGTTATTTTCATTTTGTTGCACAAAATCGTCTCATTAGTGTTCCTTAAGGGCGTGTATATTCTTCTTCTGTTGACTGGCCGTCTATCTTTACAACATGACAGCAAAGAAACTACGTTCCGGAAGAGTCTTAGGTGAAAGGTCCTGTATAAAAACTAGATCTAACCCATTAAGGAATATATATGACAATAGTGTACAGCTTAAGGGTCAAATGCAGCTGCTGAAAATATGGGAAAAACCAGCAAACAAATGTATAGAAGCACCAACTAGCACTGACGATGCCTTGTTAATTTTAGTGGAACCACCGCTTGAAGTAGTGAAGGACATTAAATCTGAGTTAACTACGGACAAAAACTTGTCTATCCTCTCTTCAAATATAGAGGCAACCCCATCACTATGGCCATCTAAAAGTGCTTATCCTGACCCTTCGGAAACTAAATCAAAAGTCCCTCAGCCTATTATTCTTAAAGACATAGAAAATGAGGAAATGAATATAAAAGAACTCTCTATTCCGTCCAGCATCGATCTTGAACTTTGTGGACGCTATATGGACGAGAAAATCCTGAAACTGCCTGAATCCAGCAAAACTCCAAATGGAGCAACACCATCGGGATTACTGCTATATAGTAGCACTCCATCTATGTCATCCAATGATATCTCCTCTTTGCAGAGTGCCTTAAAATCTCCGCAACTTAATCTATCAGGGATCTGTTCTCTTACTGCAACTGGATATCCTAAAAATTATAAACCCATTTCAGATTCCCTGATAGCTCTTGAACATTTATTGGCCTCTATACTTTTCCTATTGGGCAAATTCGTTGGGAGTTCCGATTGTATTCTGGACTCGGTTACAGAAATACTGAAATTATTACTTGCTAAAAATACTGAGACTGGGTCCACTGCTCCAACGGAAGCTGTAATCCAGAAGGATCTGGTCAGTAATATTTCATTGAGTAAAAATGCGCCAATGGGGAAGTTGCTAAAGGTAGACATTCATGAGCCCCTTGCGACTCTCCCTTCACTTTCTTCACAACGGAGGAAGGAAACAGAACCAACCTTGAAGGAAGAAAGCGTGGCAGAGGCTAATTAAACTGTTGCGAAAGATCTGTTTCCTATTTTTAATCAGGATAAAAAAGATTCTGAAGGAACTGTAATGTCCAAGGGGATAGTAAAAGAAAAAAGCAGAAAGAACAAAGGGAAAAATAGGAAACCTATTCGCAAGCATAAAAAGAAAAGACAGAGACAAATTATTTTTCAAAAGCACATAGACACAGATGCTTGTGATGTAATAGAAATAGCTGATAGATCGCTATTAGCTACTCCCTCTAACGAAGCTATTGTTTCTTTCACTAACCCTGTTGTTGAAGGCTCCATCAATGACAGTATTATGAAGGGGGCAACACTAAGTCCTAAAGTCATTGAGATAAATCCGTCGGAACCTGTAGAGGAAGCTACAAGAAACAAGCCTATTGAAAAAAGGGTACTTAACTCATTGGTTCCTAATTTTTGTCCCACTGCTGAGGTGACCCCGAACATTACTATTGCTCCTTTAAAAATTTCTAATCCAAGTATTGATACCTTGACATTGGACTTTCTTCCTTTATTCGACTTTGATCTAAATTTGAATAGGTCTTGGTTGATTAATTCTTTTAAGGATATTGAAAGCTTAAAACTTATTTTGTCAAGCGACATTGACTTAGTCTCTATAATAAGGTGTGGAAATGAGCAACGAGTACGAGTAAAATTCTGTTCAAAAATTATTGCTAATCTAGTTCTCCAACAAGCGGAAGCATTCCAATGTAGAGGGATTGACATGTTACCTTTTATTAATAATGGAAAGCATATCTTTCCTAGAGAAGGAGCAGCTAAAATGGGTCTTAGGCAGGAAGACCAGTCCTCCCATAGCAAAGATCTAAAAATCTGGGTATCTAGAGGTAAACGCATGGTCTCTGAGGTACTTCCTACTCCTGAGACACTGGATATGCCTCTAACAGAAGACAATCAGTTATGGAATTGGCTACCAGGAGTTTTGTCCAATAACACATCGAACAACCCTAGACTGTTTCAACATCTTTAACAGTCAATTAAAAGTCGTATCTTGGAATGCCGCTGGATTACATAATTGTTCTGAGAAATTAGATTTCTTATTTTCTTTGCATGCAGATGTGCTATGTATTCAGGAAACATGGTGTAAAAACGGTATAAATGGAGGGAAAGATTATTTTGTCCTTGAGGCCGCTGCTACACCTTCTAAAAAAGGCCACGCGAAAGGTGGAATTGCCTGTTTTTTATCAAATGCATTACATTGGCAATATTCCCATTATACGGACATTAGTAATCTGTTTCAATCTATAACTATTAATAATATAGTGACTGTAGGAAATCGTGCTTCTCTTGTAATTTTAAATGCATATATTCCCCCAGAAGATTCTTTTAACGTTGTTCTGAAGCGAATGTTTTCCTATGTAAAACAATTATTAGAGCTTGATCACCCCCCCTATATTTTACTTATGGGCGATTTGAATAGCAAAGTCTCTAATTCAAGTATAGATATGTTTAGAAACAAATACAAGGAAGAAGCATATAATATACCTCAAGCAATCTTTCCTAGTAAAGTAAAAACTAATAAAAGAGGAAAGATATTACTTGAAGAACTTAGCCATTTTGAGGGACTAATTGTAAACGGTAGGATGCCTTCTGACATTCCCGCTAAGTTTACACATAGGTCATTTAGGGGTGAATCCATTTTGGATTATGTGGTTACGGACTATGATACGTTTCCCTTCATACAAGACACAATGATCTCTCAGTCTTCACTAAGCGATCATAATGTGATTAACATAACTGTCTCGTTGCAACCCCCAGTCACTGACTCTTGGTCTATAGCCAACAAAGGAGTCTCGATTCATTCTAAGTCTGGAAGGTGCTTCTGGGACTCTTTCAGTATGAAGGAAGTTCAAAATATTCTTGCTCAAACTATCCTGGAATTAGATGAATGGCAGGGTAGGGAATTCCTATACTTCGAAAACTTCAAGAAGAAGCTTACTATGGTAGCTAAGAAAACAAAAAATTCTAAGAAGTTGCATCCCCCCCCTAGTATATTATTACCTTTAAATAATGAGATGAATAAACTTGTGAGGCAACAGTACCTTAGTAGAACTAGGGAAAATGAGCAGAAATTAGCCTTACTACGAAGAAGGAGGGTGAGATTGAAAATAAAATTAAAAAGAGAAAAAGAAGATTCCCTCTGGATCAGGTTAAGAGAAGCATCTGCCTTTAATAATTCCAGAGAATTTTGGTCTATAATAGGGAAGGGATGTGGTTTAAGAACCACCCCTATCCCTATTTCCTTTGCAGAAGATGTTTGGTTATTATTCATATCTACTCTGTATGCATCTAATGATGCAGAGGGTGACAATGGGGATCTAGCTCAGAATAGTGAGCATAATATAGAGCTTCCAACCGAGAAAACCATAGCTTCTGTGATAAAGAGTATGCGCTCTTCCGGAGCTATGGGTCCAGACGAGTTACCCATGTCACTATTGAAGCAAGATGTCTCCTCCTGGAGTAGGATTCTTCTCCCAATATTTCATGCATGCCTCCTTTCGAGGTCAGTTCCTGACTCATGGAGGGGAAGCATATTAATTCCACTATTCAAAAAGGGAGAGCGAGATAATCCAACAAATTATCGATTAATAGCTCTATTGGACTCAATAGGAAAAGTTTTTGCTAAATATCTTTTAACATTAATTAATGAATGGATATAATCAAATTGTATTTTACCTTTGGAACAAACCGGATTTCGTAAGGAGCACGGTACATTGGATAATTTAACAGCAGTACAGGTGATTGTGGACAAATATGTACGTGTTCGAGGTGGCGGAATATACGTGGCATTTATAGACTTCTCCACAGCGTTCGACAAGGTGGACCGTCCAACGCTGTGGAGAAAGCTTGCAGCTTTAGGTATGCCAATACAGTTGCTTGAACTAGTGAAGTCTCTTCACTCGAACACGTGGTGCAAGGTATTATATGGTGGAGAAAGGGGTCTCTCTCGATTCATACCTTCCCCAAATGGTTTGAAACAAGGGTGTATATTGGCCCCTATACTGTTTTCTTTATATACGGCAGATCTCCCTATTTCTATTTCCACTTGTGACGGACAAGCCCCGAAAATTGGGGGATCATCTATATCTGTTTTAATGTATGCAGATGATATCCTCATTTTAGATCTAACTCCAAAGGGCCTATCTAACCGTTTACAGGCATTAAATCAATTCGCAGAAGCACATTACATGAAGATTAATGTTTCAAAAAGTAAAATAATGTGCATTTTTGGAAAGAAAAAATGTAGATCTGAAAATTATAGTTGGGCCATAGGAAGGCAGAAACTAGAGGTGGTTAAAACCTACACCTTCTTAGGCAAAATTATTTCAGCAAACCTAAGTGAGAAACCTCACATTGAGCACACTGCACGTAAAGCACTGGCTCACGGTATGGGGTTAAGTTCCCTGTATGGCGCTACAGGGAAGAGACACTTTACACTATTTTTGGAGGTATTTAGAGCAAAGATCCCCGCCACACTATTGTATGGATTAGAATTAGTGGAGCTAAATCACTGGGGATTCTTGCAAAAAATAGAGGGAAAGGTACTAAGAAGAATTTCATATCTAAATACTGCCTGCTCCGTATCATCATGCAGGTTGGAATTCGGACTTCGTAGTTGGTGGGTACAAGGGTTGATTGCCCTCGTAAGGTGGGTGGCATGTTTAGTGAGAGGTAAACCGGGTACCTTGCGGGAAGCAATTAAAAATGAACTCCTGGGCAATTTTAACGAGTTCTCCACGCTGGTTAAGAACTTTAGAAAAGCTGTAACTTTGTTAGAGCTGGAAGAAAGCACATTGTTTTTACTTACCCCTATTGAATTAAAGTCTAAATTAAAATGTGCATTGTGGGAACTCAGTTTCAAAATGGATAGGATTGCCATACAAGGGTCTAAAGAAAGGCAATCACTGTTAATTACCTATACACCAAAATTGGCCCAACAATACCTCACTTGGAATATTCCCCATAGTGTCCGTAGATTATGGTACCTTCTAAGACAAGACTTGCTCCCGCTTAACTACCTCCTTGCAAAATGGTATGGTGTATCCCCTATATGCAACATTTGTAATAGTGCCATACAGGATCGTAACCACGTTTTGTTTATCTGCCCTGCATTACGCCCATTGCGTTTTAAGTGGTTAAAACCTATTTGTTTACAATTGGGAATCCTAAATGTTGAAACCTTTTGCCATGCACTTTACTGTCCGCCAAATGAAATGTTCTGTTTTAGAGTTTTTAACTTTTTTAAAGGGTTTTTAGATATTTATTAATGTTACATGGAGAAGTGCCAGATGTTTACTCGTCCAGAGAATCAGTTGTGTTTCCTTTTGCTTTGTAATATGTGTTTTTTCTTCTGTAAATCATTATTGTATAATTGTATGTGTATTTTATGTGGCCCTCAATTGAGAGCCAAAACATAATAAACTTAAATTGAAATTGAAATTGTCACAAGCGTAGTACGTCCATTTAGGGGCATACTAAATTACAAAATGATTAAACAAGCAATCATTGCCCCAATCTAAAAAACGCCACTCATCAGCAAAGCTCTTAGTGCCAATATCGGCACATTCCCCAGCCCTCCCACAGCAATAACTGTAATACCAGACACAACATAATTTTGGTGGAGAAATATGCTGCAGGTTTATTTGCATAACAATATGCCAACATGGTGGGTTAACTTACGGGCGATCCTCTGGCAGGCAGCCCCTCGCCGCCTGCCCACCTGATGAGCGATAAAACCCCAGTGGTACTAACCAATAACTATAAGCATGGCGCTGTTCGCCCTCCTGTGCGAGGTCCCCATGGCTTCCCCTGAATACGCCCCCTGTCACACCTGCCGGGGGGTTATTTCTGACCACCAGAATACACCGGTCCCCAGTTTGATGCTCAACTCACACCTGTGCCTAGCGCTCGTTGAAGCATGTCCATTGAACTAAGCCAGTCACCACCCTAGGTGACGCCTTGCCCCCCAAAACTTCTGCTAGTATTCCTGGGCAATGTTTTATAATAAGTTGTTGCGCATCAGGCTTTAACCCAGAGTTTCCCTAATCTTCGGACCATAGCTCTCTTGTAGGATGACAACTTCCACACTGCATGGCTGTCAGCTAAGGCTATAGGGCGGGAGAATTCACATATGTCTAGTGATACTCAACTCCATGGTACTTGATTTATTGACCTCAGAAGAAAGAAATGCTTAGTGGACCTACCAGGATCTAAACCTGTGACCAGGAGGCCAAACACAAGTCCTAACAGTTCTGCCGCTCAACAGCCCTGAGGCCTCTAACCCTTACTTGGACATGCCTCACATCCCTTTATTACATTTCGTGGCTAACCTAGTCACAGATGGCAAAACGAGGGGCTGAAAATTAGAATTCAACTTAGATGATCGTTAGCTAGACCCAATACGGAGTGATCCTATGAAATGAGGTCGGGACCACCACACCCCGCATGTGATACAGCTCAGGTTTACATTGCCATGCCCTTTCCCAAGACCTTGATATTACCATAAACCCCTGCAGTGGCCAGGCGGCAGGCGCCCAGCGGTACCTGCCAGTCCTATTTCACACCAACTCCTTGCGGCACTCCCTGCTGCAGGAGTCTAGTTGCGACCCCTACTCGCCCCTCTTGACCCTTAATGATTGCACCGCTGAAGATGTGTGGTTACCTCTCATCGGGGTCGGTGGAACGTATAACATGTGCCTTGAATGTACAATTTATGTGGTGTTGTGCCGGAGTAGGGGAATCAGAACCTAATAGTAACTGTGCGTAGGGCATGAGTTAATATCCAAAACTGTGAATCTTGATAAAGCACGACCTGTGCTAGAATTCCACTGTTAACAAACAAAATGAGCAACCCAATCTACCCTTGAGGGTTTGGGCAAACAGTATGGAAGGGTAAGAGTACCTTCAAGGGATTTTCTTAGAGTTAATTGGAGCTTAAAGCTTATGCTGCTAGTTAGTGACCAACCACAATTTAGGTCAAAAGTGCAACAACAATAATTCATATACTTTAAAGCAGTCACAGTTAGTGAACAGAGAAAGAATAGCAGAGGTGCAGGGTGTATATGGAAATTCGTATTGAATACTCTAAAAATGATTAAAAAAAGGGTACAAAATCAATGTCAACAATGTTACAAGAAGTACATGATGGACAATCAAATGAACACTTCTTTGGAACAATTGTTAGCGCTTTCCTGCCTATTTACAAATAATCAATTAATCATGGCAGGAAAAGCGTGAGTCGACGTTTCGGTCTCCTATACGTTCATTGTTGAGACCATCTTCAGGACAAAGGACAATATCTGAAGACCCTATTATCTGAAATACCACCCCCCCTGCCGACCCGAGCAAGTGGACTCCAGCGTTTGGGCCCCCAGTCGCGAGAACCCCGGGTTCCCAGAAATGGCCTTGGCCCGCCCCCACCACATGCGCGGCAGAACTAACGGGCCTCCTGGGGACCAATCGCGCAGCACCGCTGGGCCACCTCCGAACACCGCGCATGGGCGCAAAGCTGACGGCATACCCGCCTGCCGGGAAGAATCACACCCCCCACACCAAGCCATCGTACGCCGCCCCGATAACCCCCACGGCAACGTGAAGCTCCACCGGACCCCCTCCCCTCCTGGCCCCCCGCCCACACACGGGAGCACACCGGGGAAAGAAAGGCAGCAGCAAAACAATCCCCGTACTCACCCGGACCCACCTCTCCTACTAGCCCCCCCGCCTACACAAAAATAATCAGCCGGGGAAAGGGAGCAACCCCAAAACAACCCATGACTGCGAAGCTGCAAGATGGGGGGACAGAAGGGGTCGCAGGGAAACTCACCGTGATTCACAAAAAACTGCGTCAGGGCCGCCAGGCAGGAGGGGCACCGTCGATCAGGAACAGGAAAAGAGGGCGGAAGAAGTATAAGTACCTCTCCCCACACGCCCCTCACCCCCCCCGGAAGTGACGTCACATGGGGACCCACTCAGGTCCCCAAACACTGAACTGCTGGTGACTGTGCCATCGTGTGGCACTAAGGGTGGGCGCCCGGGGCAGCCTGGCAGATGTCAGCTGCAAGATGACTTGGAAACCAACAAGCACTGCACAATCTCAACCCAGCCAGACTCTGGGCCCGGAGCACCCTCCACTTTCACTGAGGTATCAGGGCTTAATATCCAGAGGCGATACTCCTCTGGGGGTATTCCTGAAATGGGGAATAACTGCTTGTACCTTAGAAAACAAAATGCTGACGTTGTCTCCCGTCTGCTGGGGATGGTGTGGGGGTGTCTAGTGGGGGTGCATGGATGATGGGCTCTCATGGGCCTGTGGTGGGGGCGTTCACTGGTCCCCCCTGCCTGGCTGTGGCACATTGAGGGCAGCAGGGTTCAAGGCTTCAGCCCCGCGCCTCTCTGAGAGGTCGCCGTGTCTCTGGGATGGATTTGTGGGGCCTGAAGATTTCACACCCGATAGTTCCGGGCACTGACACACTTGTAAGTGCGGAGTGCATTATTGCGAGGCACGCACGACGTCAAGAACCCACCGCCAGGCCAGGAGAGGCCTGTGAATGGTCTCGCTCACAGGGATTCGGCCCCCCATCTGCAGGGCGAACTTTGCCGATGGTTTCACTCTTTCCTTGTTCCCACTCAGCATGATGAACTGTTTTAACTTCCCTTCCATCCACTAATACCATCTTAACGTCCCCCTCCTCTTTGCTTCCAATCCTCACAGCGCTCAGAAGTAGCCGCTTAGTGGCATGCAAGCGCTTTACAAAACTCCTTCAATAAATAAGTACATTGAGTACAGTAGCCCCCACACTGGAAGATCCCACGCGCGGGCCCCCCCCCCTCGGGCCCTTCCAGAGTCAAGGGACCCGCCTTGAGGTGAAGCACGAAGCGTTGGGTGACGCGCGGGGTCCAAGGACCCCCGTGGAGTTAGATGCTTGTAATAGTTTGCATTTTTGTGGTTACAAACTAGAAAGGACACTGGTCGCTGATCTGTCCTCGTGGCCTTTCTTTCTGCTGTGTGCGTGCTGTGGAGCCGCCGATAGTCTGGAGAGAGAGAGTGAGTGCAGAGTGAGTGAGGGACACTCCCGGGTGAGATCCCGCAGTTACTGAGCCTTGAACCGGCTCCTGCTGGGAACAGACAGACACAGGTGCGGCGCGAGGCGTCTTCCGTTCATCACATGCATGAATTGTAACAGGGAATCTATTGTCTGGATGAACTATGCCAAGCTACATAAAGCGCTACATTTACAAGGCATTTTTTATATCTAAAACCCTGCGACTCATAAAATCTGAGATTGTGGCCACAAAATAGCGTAGTGGTCTGAATTAAACTCATTTTGTAGCCTGCAAATGCATTTCTGGCTTGTTAAATGGGTGACTGGTACCCAATCGAATTGAAATTAAGAAAGGGCATGAAAGGGGCATTGCCTCCTAATTACAGGTCAGTAAATATCAATGTTTTGTGATGACATTTCAACATTTTCCAACATTTATGAGAAGAATTATAAATTACGTTGAGGACACAGGGGAGGATTATGCTTCTCTTTTCTTTACTACTTTTAAAACAGCAGCCAATCACAATAAACGTTTATAAAATGCTACATTTCCCACAATACTTCACTATCACATGACTAACCATGGAGCCACTGCCCTATAGAACCCCTTAATGACGTGAGAGCATCCTCTTTCTTTCCACAGGTCCAAGAAAACAGCTTATGCAGCTTGAAACCAGTCAGTGTCAGACACACCCAAGATGAGGACCCTGCAAGGACAGGGCATCAACCCTCAGGAGCAGCGAACCTGAGACCCAAGCCGGGCCAGATCAGAACTCGGTCCAGCGGGGGCCAACAAAGGTCCGGCGAGCGCCCTGACCACCTCAGTTGGGAATCAACTGCTCACCGACCGGTCAATGTTGAATCCCAAGAACCTCCGTCACTCCGGCAATCATTTGCCATCAGCTCCTAGCGGGGAATTAAAATACCAAGTTGTAAAACTGACCTTTCATCTAAAAGACATTCAAAAAGGGAGGGAACCGTGAACATGCAGAACAATAAATATCAGCTGTAATGCATAAGACAGATAGTTCAGTTCAGTTCTTTTATTCATTTCGAAGGTTAAAAACCATCATAAAAATACATAGTAATACATGATCGCATAAAAGCATACTGAACATCATACCTTTTCAAAAAGATCGACAAGTTAAAAGGGGTTTTTGTAGATAGTAGGAACAGAATGCAAATATGACACAAGGCCCCATATGACTTTTTTAGTTTCCTCCCATTTCAACCAATTTTATCAGCCCCTTGTGTTTCTTAGTTTAAAAACAATTTTTAGAAAACTCATGATAGCAAGCAAAGTACGCATTTCAGTGGCTCTTTGCAAAAACAATAAGGCAGATTTGGCATGGATAATGTTTGAGTCCTTTAAAATGTCCACCAAGAATCTTTGGCGCGGTGTTTTATAAAAAGAACACAGTAATACAAAATGAAGGGTGTCCTGCGGAGACCTATTGTCGCAGCCGCAGGCACCCTTCTGCTCAATTGTTTGCGTAAACCCAGACGGGTAAGCTAAAGTGTGGTGCAACAAATTGAGCCTAAAACGAGTCATTAAAAACCTCTCGTGTTGACTGTACATCAAAAAGAGATACGGTTCCATGCCCACTTCATTGCAAACAAGCGAATGAGCAACTACCGAGGGTTTAATAGAGTCAAGCTCCCTCCTCCTACCATCATATTTTTCGAGTAGTTGCTTTTGTACAGAGTGTCTGGAATATATGTCCACAGTTGAGGGGTCCAGAAATAACCTTTGCTGGTCAATATCCCCCAAAGTGTCTTTGACGTATTTCAGCCAGGGGATTTGGAGCCATCTCTCTTTCTGCAGGCAATCCTGGATGATCTGTCTGGACAGTTCCGCATTGGGGTTTGACCACATTTTAAGCCAGGCCAGTATGGGTCTCAGTCTGATCAGGTCGGATATGTATGGGGTACCCAACTCTTCGTGTGTTATCGCTGCTGGGATGGTCAACGGAAGTTTTAACCATTTTTTTAAAGAATTTGTCTTCCTCTCTTTGTATTGGTTGTGCATCCCTTAAACCCCACACTTCGGCTCCATAGATGGTCTTTGAGATGCTGACCGATCTGTACAATGTCATCACCTGCTCTGGGGACCAGCGTCCCATTCGTCGGGCAAAGTTTAGTATAGCTCCATTTGCTGAGACTAGTCTCCTAGCCCTCTCCTCTATCAGAGGGGCAAACTTGATCTTTCCGTCAAATAAAAGACCCAAGTACGGAAATGAATTGACAGTGTCCAAAACATGATCCCCTAGTTTGAACGCAAATTTCTTATGTGGTTTCCTCCCCACTACCATGATGAAAGATTTTGTCAGGTTGACGGAGAGGTCCAAATTCCTCATAAAGTCAGCGAAACCCTTAATTAAGAGCTGCAGACCAACGGCCATTCGCGCAAGGAGGACCGCGTCATCAGCGTACAGAAGTACCGGCAGATGACGCGAGCCCACCTTTGGACAGTCAGTCCCCTGTGCTATCAGGGCACTCTCCAGGCCATTTATGTAGAGGGAGAACAAGAACGGCGCCAGCATACACCCCTGCCTCACCCCGCCAGAGCACGGGAAGGGATCGGTACTCACCCCCCCCCGCACTATAGCGGACCTTGGCAGTGGTGTTCCAGTGCAGCTCCCTAAGAATGTTAATAAGATCCGGATCAATTCCCAGGTTAAACATGAGTGTCCATAGTTTGGCTCTATTGATGTTATCAAAAGCAGCTGCTAAGTCCATGAACCCCATGTATATGGTTCCATCAGTCATCTTGGTATACTTAGCCGTGAGGAGGTATAGGTTGAGGCATTGGTCACTAGTTGACCTGCCTGTTCTGAACTCGTACTGGGTATCCACCAGGATGTTGTGAGTGTCAGTCCAATCCATTAAGCGGTTGAGGAGCGCCCTCCCGAGTACTTTGGCAGAGACATCAATCAACGAGATAGCTCTGTAGCACTGCGGGCTGTCCCTACAGCCTTTCTTATATATAGGGACAATCACCGCAGTGGACCATGATCTCGGCAGGCCCGATTTGATTGCTGCATTAAGTACTCTCGTTACCACTGGGGCCCATAACTCGGTGTTACTGAGGAATAGATCTGGTGGGGTACCATCCGGGCCTGGGGCTTTGTTTCGCGTCAGCCCTAGGATTGCTTTAAGGACTTCCTCCAAAGATAATTCTAGTTGTTCTGCCCTTGGTCCCCTCCATATTCCATTTCCAATGTCTACCTCCTGCTGGTTATACAAGGATTTGAAGTGGGTGATCCATTGTTCTGGTAATATGTTAGAGCTGATGACTGGGGAGCTTGAGTCATGGAAGCATGGTCTGTTTATGATTTTCCAAAACTGTGCGTAGTCCTTGTTTTCACCAGCCTACCTAAGGTCTGCCCAAACTTCTTTTTGGAGAGCACTCTTTCTTATCTTTACCTGGGTTTTGTAGTTCTTTCTACAACGGGCAATTTCAGTCTTGTCCCTTGGGGCCTTTTTTAAACTCTGCTTTAGTTCTCTTAGAGCCCTGGAACAGTTTGAATCAAACCATCTTGGGGAGGATGATTGTTTTACGGGCTTCTTAGTTTTCAATAGTCCTTCCACAATTTTCGTTAAAGATTCGAAAGCCACTACCACTCCTCTGCCCTCTATTGAGAGATCTAAGCAGGTCTCTATATGAGCTATCCCTTCGCCCACTAGTTTAGCGTAAAACTCTTGCGGATTAATCAGTGACCACCTTATGCGCCTCCCTTGATCTGTTGGTTGGATATGGGTTTCCTTGATCACCCCTGGGTTTTTTCTGATTACATCTTTACGATTAACTTCTATTGAAATGGGGTTGTGATCACTAAAGGGACTCCACTCTGTGCTTGTTTTTAAAATCTGCTCTCTAGCGCAGGCAGAGATCATTATATAATCTATTATGGACCCACCACCTCTCCCTTTGAATGTGGGTGTTGGGGATTCCCCTACTTTAAGTGCAGCTAAATCCATGACATGAGTGAGCGCAAAGTTATCTAATAGCTTCATCAGAGCTGTGCCCTCTTTATTGTGTGTAAAATGGGGACCCTTTTCTAGTGGGCAGGCTGACCAGTCGGCAGATAAAGGGAATAGCTTGGGGCATAGATGGCAAATAAAGTCCCCCATCAGCAGGACAGTTGGCTCTGGCTCCTTCGTCCTTAAGTCCAGTTCCTCATTTAATCTGCTCTCCAGCTCTGCTAGTATGGGAAAATTCCCCTCCACCGGCCCAGAGTTATAAAAATTTAGAAAAAGTAGACTCTCCCCGTGGTATTGTAGTGAGACTACTTGTATATTGTCTGACATCCAGTCTGGATATGACCAGGTGCCATTCAGGTCTAAGTCTACGTGTATTACTAGGCCTCCTTTTGCTCTCCCAGAATTCGTCCCTTGGGCAGGTCTAAAGAAACACTTATAGCCCTCCAATTGACAAGGGTCCGAATCCCGTGCCCATGTTTCTTGGAGCGCTATAACATGAAAGCGCCTTATGAATTCTAACAACTCCTTACTTTTTAGTTTGGCTTCCAGCCCTGCAATATTCCAGGATAGGACGGTCAGACCATCCCTATTCTCTTTGCCACTAGCTGTCATACTTTCATTTGTTCTAACGTCCCCCACTATTGGTGTATCTTTGATGTTTACATTTTTTTCCCCCTCGCTCAAGTGTGGTTCTAACCTCCCGGTTTGTGTATTCTCCTCCCTCCCACGTTCATCCCCTATTTCTAAGCCTGGGTGTCCACTAGTCGCTAGACTTGATACAGAGTTATTTTCTAGTGGGATGAGTCAATCAATATTTTCGAGTGATTGAATAGGGGCAAATCTATTTCTCCATTGGGAGTAGTCTCGTGGGGGAAAGGACTGATCGGGGTGGCTTAGTGGTCTTGGTCTATGTGTGCGCTGTGGTCTTCCAAGAATCCACCCACCCTCATCATCAGCACGATTAGTGTTCCGACTCCTTGGGTAAAAATACCCGAGTGGGAGTGCACAAATTGTGCTGGTTTGATTCCTGTTAACATTCTTCAGGATGTAGTCAACCAGACTGGTATCCCTAAAATTTGCGACTATACAGACTCCTCTTATGTCTTTATTTCTCCCCCCAATCCAGTTTACTCTTCTTACGTGTACTATCTCTCCTCTTTCCCCGTTATTTAAGGGTCTGTGAATATTCAACCACTTGGAGATTTTGGTGAGTAATTGATGATGTGATTCTCTCTCTGTGGGCCTGATTTCTGGGACCCCTGCAAAGACTATTACAAATGGGCTCGCCTCGGGGGGAAGATCTATGTGTGGGGCGTGACTGTTAGTAGTATAGAAGGGGTCGGGGTCTGTATAACAATGATCGTAATTCCCATCCCTCTGGGGGCGGTCTTCCTGTCTCCATTGCATTAATGGTTGTAAAGGGGTTTTTTCCATATTTTTGGTGTTCGTACTTTGAATGTATCCCCCTCTTGATTTGTCATTAGAACCCCCTCTTTGATTTTGGACAGTTTTTGGGGCCTCGTGAATCTGGGCAATTGCGTGTTGAGTGTGACTGACACAGTTGTTATTTTGCTCTCTATTTTTATTTACATTATCATTAGTGGCTACCTCAATTGGCTGAGTTAGACCAGTAGAAGTTTTTGCCAGTGTGTGCTCAAATGCCTTAGATTGTTTAGAGAGCTCACACATTATTTTGTCCACCTTGCTTATAATAGGCTTTAATTGTGCCGCAATAAAGGATTCTAGCTGTTTTTTGAGATCTGCGACTATTGTCTCAACCCACCCTGGTGGAATGGAATCTACTTGGGAGTTATTTTCTACTAGTATATACTCTTGTGTGCGTGTTGAGGGATTGGCTCTTACTGAAGCTTTCCTTTGTCTCTGGTGCCCCTTGATCCTCCCCTGTCGCTTCCTTTTTTTCTGATGGGTCGTTTCATTGCACTCAGAGGTTTCTTGGCCCGGGGTTTGTGCACAGGGGACATCCTCAGTGTCATTGATTGGTTGGGTCACATTACCATGCATATTTGGGCTGTCTGTTATTGGTGGGTCTCTGGGGGGTGTTTGGGTGATTACATTGAGGTTGGGTGAGGAGGATAAACTCCGTTCCATACGTTCTATTTCCCCCGTGACTTTTTTTAACATTAAGTCAATTGCTGTGGGTTTATTCCCCTTCGGGAGGGCACCCTCCTTCGTTGCCACTCGTGTTTGCTTGGGGGTCTCTCTTTTGTTGGATTTGTTCCCAGCCGAACGTGTGTTCGGATGATTAGACATTTTTCCTTATAGTCTCCCACTAAATCACTCTAGTGACCGCTAAGATCAGTTTGGGTAACCTGCGTTAATTAAAAGTCCCACAATTTAAAGAGTTCTACCCAGCTTGGGTTTCTAGTGGTCCTCTATGTGCAGCCGTTAACTTGGTCTAGATACTTTTATAGAGGGCTTCAATAGAGATTGCGTGTTCCAGAAACACAAGGTGCAGTACCTGGGTCAGTTGTTAGAAGTCCGCTGGGGCCAAGGGGGGTGTCCGGTCCCGTCCCTCGTCGTCCCCGGACGGCCACAGACGGCCCGCCCTCTGCCCGCGCGCGTCCCGCGACGCAGGAGGGTCTACAGATCTTTAAGCGCCTCCGGGCGCAGGTAATTGACGCTGCTGGCGGCGTCGCCGGTGGCCCACAGGGAATGCTGGGGATTGTAGGCGTTTGTGTTGAGCAAGCGCTCCCCCCTCTCGGCGGCCGCTTTTGCAGAGCGGCGGCGGGGGAGAGCGTGACACAGGAACTGCCGTAGGATTGTTTGCCCCCAAGCGCTATGTTGTCCCCGCTCCTCTGCAGGGTCTACAGATCTTTAAGCGCCTCCGGGCGCTGGTAATTGACGCTGCTGGCGGCGTCGCCGGTGGCCCATAGGGAATGCTGGGGATTGTAGGCGTTTGTGTTGAGCAAGCGCTCCCCCCTCTCGGCGGCCGCTTTTGCAGAGCGGCGGCGGGGGAGAGCGTGACACAGGAACTGCCGTAGGATTGTTTGCCCCCAAGCGCTATGTTATCCCCGCTCCTCTGCAGGGTCTACAGATCTTTAAGCGCCTCCGGGCGCTGGTAATTGACGCTGCTGGCGGCGTCACCGGTGGCCCACAGGGAATGCTGGGGATTGTAGGCGTTTGTGTTGAGCAAGCGCTCCCCCCTCTCGGCGGCCGCTTTTGCAGAGCGGCGGCGGGGGAGAGCGTGACACAGGAACTGCCGTAGGATTGTTTGCCCCCAAGCGCTATGTTGTCCCCGCTCCTCTGCAGGGTCTACAGATCTTTAAGCGCCTCCGGGCGCTGGTAATTGACGCTGCTGGCTGCGTCGCCGGTGGCCCACAGGGAATGCTGGGGATTGTAGGCGTTTGTGTTGAGCAAGCGCTCCCCCCTCTCGGCGGCCGCTTTTGCAGAGCGGCGGCGGGGGAGAGCGTGACACAGGAACTGCCGTAGGATTGTTTGCCCCCAAGCGCTATGTTGTCCCCGCTCCTCTGCAGGGTCTACAGATCTTTAAGCGCCTCCGGGCACTGGTAATTGACGCTGCTGGCGGCGTCGCCGGTGGCCCACAGGGAATGCTGGGGATTGTAGGCGTTTGTGTTGAGCAAGCGCTCCCCCCTCTCGGCGGCCGCTTTTGCAAAGCGGCGGCGGGGGAGAGCGTGACACAGGAACTGCCGTAGGATTGTTTGCCCCCAAGCGCTATGTTGTCCCCATAACACAGATAAAATAATACATCATCATAGGTGGGATAATTGTCACGAATGTTGGAAGATTTTTTAATTCAATGCTTGTTTAAAGCTGAGCCACCACAATAGAAGCAGCATCTACAATGGGTTTACTGTAGAATAATTTAAAGGTAGATTCAGCCGAACAGTCGGCCGCTTTTATAACGTCAGCTAAAGTGGAACCCAAAGCAAAAGATTCAGAAGCCATTGTGACGCGCTGAGTGAGCCTCAAACATGGGCACATTATTACCAGCTTCACTCATCGGCCAACGCACCCATCTCGCAAAAGTGGCAGATGTCTCTGGAGGAAAAGGTTTTTGCAAAGCATTTGTCCCCTCATGTTAGTATGAAACTCTGCAGTACTCACCTCATACGCTTTCAAACAATGTACCACCCAGCGCTTGTGATTATCTGGGAATGCAGGATAAGAAACGGAGGAAGAATGGCATTTGGTGCGTCGAGAAATCCAGAAGGTAACTCCTTCGGGAGAAAAAAATCCATTCAGCCAGATCTAGGGGCAGATTTACAAGCCCCTTGTGACGACTTTACATCACAGTTGTATCACTTCTGTGACGCAGAGGCGTTGTAAACAATGCGGCACGTTGTGCCATATTTACAACATGAAGCATCTAGGGAGATGTGTCACGTTGTGAAGCCCTGCGCTATATTTTACCTGTGTCAGGCATAATGTATGCAGTGTGGGCATTCCGACGTGAGTAAACCTGCTTGAAGCAGGCGTAAGGAGTGACGCAGCATGTCAGTAATAGGCATACCTAACCATTGCTGGAGTTGCATCGTGCTTCCGACACAACTCCAACAATGCACTGTCCTTGCGCCAAAAGATGCATCACGCATCTGTCTAGCCTTGCTCCATGATGCGCCACATTGTAAATGCAATGCATCCCTGGTGGCACAAGGGTTTTTTTACGGGACGCAAATTAACTGATGCATCTATGCTACTTTTCAGAGATGCGCCAGTTCTGGCAAATCTGCCCCCTAATGTCCGGACGTCAGACACCCTTTTACAGGATATGAGACAACAAGATAGTCAATTTTGCCGATAATTGTTTACAAGACAGATACTTTTTGTCTGGCCAATACTCCAAAAATCTCAATGCCATGGACACGTCCCACAAAATAGAATATTTGGGAAGAGGAGGCCGAAACAGGCAGATGCCTCTCGACAGTTTATGCACAATGGGATGTTCTATGGGTTTACCATCCACAGGACTATGAACTGTAGAAATGTCAGAACAAAAGTTGGTAACTGTTCTGTACGCCATTCCTGCCAAAGCTAGGGATGACAAGAAGTTCACCACCAGAAAGAAATCTGCTCCAAAGGGATCGGCTCCTCATTCAGCGCACCAGCCACGCCAACGCTTCCAAGCTGAAGTCCATCGCTTGTGAGTGTTGGAGGAACAGGCCTGACAGATGAATTCATTAGCCTCTTGCGAAAGTCCAGGGACACTCCATCTTCCGTGAAACCCTCCAGGACACTAGAGAGAAGTACTGTGACAAGATTAGGATAACCCCCCCCCCCCCCCCCCCCCCCCCCACTGGATCCAGGAGTTCACTTCAACGATAAGGAATCAGAATCGGACATGCACAGGTCAGTTCTAGGAGAATCGGAAACCAAGCCTGAACTCTCCAAAAAGCTGTCACCATCGCCAGTTCTGCTTGTTGAAAGCGCAGCTGAGCCAGCACCTGTGGGATCATAAAGAATCGGGGAAAGGCATATCACAGATTGTGAGTACAGTCCCGCATGAACACATCCGTGACTTGAGCTTTCAGATCTGGACGCCAACGGAAAAAGGTTGGAAGCTGGCAAATGAGTTGAGACGCAAAAAGGTCTACCAAACCAGGGCCCGGCAACTGATTCCTAATCAAATCTGCTGCGTGAGGACCTTTAGGGGTCCTCCCTCTGGGCTTGGCACGCAAAGGAGGAGTCAGCTGTCAACCCTGTTGGTCTGCAGAGCCACAGAGGTGGCACTTTAAAGGCTCGATGGCCCCTACCAAGGCTTGGTTGACGGAGTGCTGCATCCCCTCATCCAATGCATTTACCAGGTGTTGCTCCAAGGACCCAGTGGGCTTCTCATAGTGGTCATCCTCTTCATAGTACTCTGCCTTGATGCAGAAGTGAAAGCATCCCAGGAGGATAAGACCAAAGACCACACAAAATTATTCAGAGACAAGCTAGTCCCAAGTAGGAGCAGTAAGTAGAATCTAACTCCAAGACATGCCAGGCAATGTCAACTGTTAAAATATGCAGTATAGAGTGGAGGGAGTGCCTGTGCAATACTCTAGGCGAAGCCTAGTATGGCAATTTTCCAACCCTGTGCTACCCCTGGGATACAGGGTGTCTCATGGGAGCAAGTCATGAGGGCCTGCGGCTGGAAGATTAATTATGATTTTCCAGATGTCAACCTTTTTAAAAAAAAAACACATTCCGGTACGTTTAAGAAACATGGGCTGCTTTTCCCATTTTTAAATGTGAACACAAACATGGTGCTTTGCAGATCACCGTCCCTGTGCTTGTATCCAATTGTCAGGGTCGCAAATACACACAACTAATTTGTCATTTGCATGACACCCTGTGGCTGGATGGTTTGTGATACAACTGATTAGTGCAGACGAAGCTTCACAAAATTAAAGAGTGACCACAAAAATGTTGGTGGGCAATTTCTGACCACTTCCTTTTATGCAGAAGTGTGGTGCATGCTGGGAGCACAACTTCTGTTGGTAGAAGTGTGGTGCACGTTGGGAGCTCAGCTTCCACTGGTAGAAGTCTGGTGCATGCTGGAAGCACAGCTTCCAGGAAAGTAGTGTGGTGCATGTTGGGAGCACAGCTTCCACGGGAAGTAGTGTGGTGCATGTTGGGAGCACAGCTTGCGCTGCTGTAAGTGTGGTGCATGCTGGGAGCACAGCTTCCGCTGGTAGAAGTGTGGTGCATGCTGGGAGGACTGCTTGCGCTGGTAGAAGTGTGGTGCATGCTGGGAGAACTTCTTCCACTGGTAGAAGTGTGGTGCATGCTGGGAGGACTGCTTCCACTGGTAGAAGTGTGGTGCATGCTGGGAGGACTGCTTCCACTGGTAGAAGTGCGGTGCATGTTGGGAGCACAGCTTGTGCTGCTGTAAGTGTGGTGCATGCTGGGAGCACAGCTTCCGCTGGTAGAAGTGTGGTGCACGTTGGGAGAACAGCTTGCGCTGCTGTAAGTGTGGTGCATGCTGGGAGTACAGCTTCCACTGGTAGAAGTGTGGTTCATGCTGGAAGTACTGTTTCTGCTGGTAGAACTGCAGTGCATGTTGGGAGCACAGCGTCCACTGGTAGAAGTGTGGTGCACGTTGGGAGCACTGCATCCACTGGTAGAAGTGCAGTGTATGTTGGGAGCACAACGTCCACTGGTAGAAGTGTGGTGCATGCTGGGAGCACAGCTTCCGCTGGTAGAAGTGTGGTGCATGCTGGGAGCACAGCATCCACTGGTAGAAGTGCAGTGCATGTTGGGAGCACAGCTTGCGCTGCTGTAAGGGTGGGGCATGCTGGGAGCACAACTTCCACAAGAAGTGGTGCTGTGCATGCTGGGAGCACAGCTTGCGCTGCTGTAAGACTGGTGCATGCTGGGAGCACAGCATCCACTGGTAGAAGTGCAGTTCATGCTGGGAGCATAGCTTCTGCTAGTAGAAGTGATGTGCATGCTGGGAGCAAAGCTTGAATTTGAATTTGAATTTAAAGGGATTTGTAGAGCGCTTGTACACCTGGCGGTTTCTTGGCGCTAACTGGCAACAGCTACTCGGCGGGTCGGAAAAGGGGGAAAGGAGAACGTTCAGGATGGGAAGGCTTGAGTGAAGAGGAAGGTCTTAAGGTCTCTGCGAAAGAGGGGGTACTGGGTACAGGTTCTGAGGGACAATGGGAGAGAGTTCCAAAAAGCTGGGCCAGTGGTTCCACTGGTACCCAGCTGGCACAAATGTTTTAACAATACTTTTTCCAAATCTAAGCAAGACATCTTTGATATCAGCATCATTCATTTGTTCAAGCACAAAAAATACATCATCTGCACACATCACGCTATGGACTTGTCACCATGAACCATTACTCAGTAGATGGAAACTTCTGCCAGAGACTGGATTACTCGGTGACAGCAGAGAAAGACACATGATTGTGGCTGCAACCAAGAGTGTGTCACCGCAGGTCCTGCCAGCAGAGCAGCACCAGTGAGCTGCAGCAGGTGGGCTGTGCACAGGCGCTCTCTACTGGCAGGACATCAAGCACACACTCTTCACTTGCTGGAGGCTCTGGGGCGACTTCTCTTCTGGAATTTACCCGTGGAAATGGCAGGGTGGGCAATCAGGTGGCACCGTGGGCAGAGCCGTTCTTCTATCTCTGAGAAGCCCTCACCCCTGAGCAGGGAACCCTCACAGGATGCTGAGGCATGCAGCTCCTCCTCTGGTGCTGGTGCTGGGACAGATGGTCCCCAGGGCTGCACTGCAGCAGGGTCTGAGCAGGGAGCCTTCAGAGGACCCTGAGGCATGCAGCTCCTCCTCTAGTGCTGGTGCTCTGTAGATGGTCCCCGGTGCTGCACTGCAGCAGGGTCTGAGCAGGGAACCTTCAGAGGATGCTGAGGCATGCAGCTCCTCTAGTGCTGGTGCTCTGCAGATGGTCCCCAGTGCTGCACTGCAGCAGGGCCTGAGCAGGGAACCCTCAGAGGAATGCTGAGGCATGCAGCTCCTCCTCTAGTGCTGGTGCTCTGTAGATGGTCCCCGGTGCTGCACTGCAGCAGGGTCTGAGCAGTGAACCTTCAGAGGACGCTGAGGCATGCAGCTCCTCTAGTGCTGGTGCTCTGTAGATGGTCCCCAGTGCTGCACTGCAGCAGGGTCTACGCAGGGATCTCTCAGGGGATGCTGAGGCATGCAGCTCCCTCTCTAGTGCTGGTGCTCTGTAGATGGTCCCCAGTGCTGCACTGCAGCAGTGTCTGAGCAGGGAACCGTCAGAGGATGCTGAGGCATGCAGCTCCTCCTCTAGTGCTGGTGCTCTGCAGATGGTCCCCAGTGCTGCACTGCAGCAGGGTCTGAGCAGGGAACCTTCAGAGGACGCTGAGGCATGCAGCTCCTCTAGTGCTTATTCTCTGCAGAGAGTCCCCAGTGCTGCACTGCAGCAGGGCCTGAGCAGGGACCCTTCAGAGGATGCTGAGGCATGCAGCTCCTCTAGTGCTGGTGCTCTGCAGGTGGTCCCCAGTGCTGCACTGCAGCAGGGCCTGAGCAGGGAACCTTCAGAGGATGCTGAGGCATGCAGCTCCTCCTCTAGTGCTGGTGTCTGTCAGATGGTCCCCTGTGCTGCACTGCAGCAGGGCCTGAGCAGGGAACCTTTAGAGGACACTGAGGCATGCAGCTCCCCCTCTAGTGCTGGTGCTCTGTAGATGGTCCCCAGTGCTGCACTGCAGCAGTGTCTGAGCAGGGAACCTTCAGAGGATGCTGAGGCATGCAGCTCCTCCTCTAGTGCTGGTGCTCTGCAGATGGTCCCCAGTGCTGCACTGCAGCAGGGTCTGAGCAGGGAACCTTCAGAGGACGCTGAGGCATGCAGCTCCTCTAGTGCTGGTGCTCTGCAGGTGGTCCCCAGTGCTGCACTGCAGCAGGGCCTGAGCAGGGAACCTTCAGAGGATGCTGAGGCATGCAGCTCCTCCTCTAGTGCTGGTGTCTGTCAGATGGTCCCCTGTGCTGCACTGCAGCAGGGCCTGAGCAGGGAACCTTTAGAGGACACTGAGGCATGCAGCTCCCCCTCTAGTGCTGGTGTCTGGAAAATGGTCCCCAGTGCTGCACTGCAGCATGCCCTGAGCAGGGAACCTTCAAAGGATGCTGAGGTATGCTGCTCCTCTAGTGCTGGTGCTCTGTAGATGGTCCCCAGTGCTGCACTGCAGCAGGGTCTGAGCAGGGAACCTTCAGAGGATGCTGAGGCATGCAGCTCCCCCTCTAGTGCTGGTGCTCTGTAGATGGTCCCCAGTGCTGCACTGCAGCAGGGTCTGAGCAGGGGACCTTCAGAGGATGCTGAGGCATGCAGCTCCCTCTAGTGCTGGTGCTCTGTAGATGGTCCCCAGTGCTGCACTGCAGCAGGGTCTGAGCAGGGAACCTTCAGAGGACGCTGAGGCATGCAGCTCCCCCTCTAGTGCTGGTGCTCTGTAGATGGTCCCCAGTGCTGCACTGCAGCAGGGTCTGAGCAGGGCGCCTTCAGAGGACCCTGAGGCATGCAGCTCCTCCTCTAGTGCTGGTGCTCTGGCAGATGGTCCCCAGCGCTGCACTGCAGCAGGGTCTGCGCAGGGATCTCTCAGGGGATGCTGAGGCATGCAGCTCCCTCTCTAGTGCTGGTGCTCTGTAGATGGTCCCCAGTGCTGCACTGCAGCAGGGTCTGAGCAGGGATCCTTCAGAGGATGCTGAGACATGCAGCTCCTCTAGTGCTGGTGCTCTGCAGGTGGTCCCCAGTGCTGCACTGCAGCAGGGTCTGAGCAGGGAACCTTCAGAGGATGCTGAGGCATGCAGCTCCTCTAGTGCTGGTGCTCTGCAGGTGGTCCCCAGTGCTGCACTGCAGCAGGGCCTGAGCAGGGAACCTTCAGAGGATGCTGAGGCATGCAGCTCCTCTAGTGCTGGTGCTCTGTAGATGGTCCCCGGTGCTGCACTGCAGCAGGGTCTGAGCAGTGAACCTTCAGAGGACGCTGAGGCATGCAGCTCCTCTAGTGCTGGTGCTCTGTAGATGGTCCCCAGTGCTGCACTGCAGCAGGGTCTGCGCAGGGATCTCTCAGGGGATGCTGAGGCATGCAGCTCCCTCTCTAGTGCTGGTGCTCTGTAGATGGTCCCCAGTGCTGCACTGCAGCAGTGTCTGAGCAGGGAACCGTCAGATGATGCTGAGGCATGCAGCTCCTCCTCTAGTGCTGGTGCTCTGCAGATGGTCCCCAGTGCTGCACTGCAGCAGGGTCTGAGCAGGGAACCTTCAGAGGACGCTGAGGCATGCAGCTCCTCTAGTGCTGGTGCTCTGCAGGTGGTCCCCAGTGCTGCACTGCAGCAGGGCCTGAGCAGGGAACCTTCAGAGGATGCTGAGGCATGCAGCTCCTCCTCTAGTGCTGGTGTCTGTCAGATGGTCCCCTGTGCTGCACTGCAGCAGGGCCTGAGCAGGGAACCTTTAGAGGACACTGAGGCATGCAGCTCCCCCTCTAGTGCTGGTGCTCTGTAGATGGTCCCCAGTGCTGCACTGCAGCAGTGTCTGAGCAGGGAACCTTCAGAGGATGCTGAGGCATGCAGCTCCTCCTCTAGTGCTGGTGCTCTGCAGATGGTCCCCAGTGCTGCACTGCAGCAGGGTCTGAGCAGGGAACCTTCAGAGGACGCTGAGGCATGCAGCTCCTCTAGTGCTGGTGCTCTGCAGGTGGTCCCCAGTGCTGCACTGCAGCAGGGCCTGAGCAGGGAACCTTCAGAGGATGCTGAGGCATGCAGCTCCTCCTCTAGTGCTGGTGTCTGTCAGATGGTCCCCTGTGCTGCACTGCAGCAGGGCCTGAGCAGGGAACCTTTAGAGGACACTGAGGCATGCAGCTCCCCCTCTAGTGCTGGTGTCTGGAAAATGGTCCCCAGTGCTGCACTGCAGCATGCCCTGAGCAGGGAACCTTCAAAGGATGCTGAGGTATGCTGCTCCTCTAGTGCTGGTGCTCTGTAGATGGTCCCCAGTGCTGCACTGCAGCAGGGTCTGAGCAGGGAACCTTCAGAGGATGCTGAGGCATGCAGCTCCCCCTCTAGTGCTGGTGCTCTGTAGATGGTCCCCAGTGCTGCACTGCAGCAGGGTCTGAGCAGGGAACCTTCAGAGGATGCTGAGGCATGCAGCTCCCTCTAGTGCTGGTGCTCTGTAGATGGTCCCCAGTGCTGCACTGCAGCAGGGTCTGAGCAGGGAACCTTCAGAGGATGCTGAGGCATGCAGCTCCCCCTCTAGTGCTGGTGCTCTGTAGATGGTCCCCAGTGCTGCACTGCAGCAGGGTCTGAGCAGGGCGCCTTCAGAGGACCCTGAGGCATGCAGCTCCTCCTCTAGTGCTGGTGCTCTGGCAGATGGTCCCCAGCGCTGCACTGCAGCAGGGTCTGCGCAGGGATCTCTCAGGGGATGCTACGGCATGCAGCTCCCTCTCTAGTGCTGGTGCTCTGTAGATGGTCCCCAGTGCTGCACTGCAGCAGGGTCTGAGCAGGGATCCTTCAGAGGATGCTGAGACATGCAGCTCCTCTAGTGCTGGTGCTCTGCAGGTGGTCCCCAGTGCTGCACTGCAGCAGGGTCTGAGCAGGGAACCTTCAGAGGATGCTGAGGCATGCAGCTCCTCTAGTGCTGGTGCTCTGCAGGTGGTCCCCAGTGCTGCACTGCAGCAGGGCCTGAGCAGGGAACCTTCAGAGGATGCTGAGGCATGCAGCTCCTCTAGTGCTAGTGCTCTGTAGATGGTCCCCGGTGCTGCACTGCAGCAGGGTCTGAGCAGTGAACCTTCAGAGGACGCTGAGGCATGCAGCTCCTCTAGTGCTGGTGCTCTGTAGATGGTCCCCAGTGCTGCACTGCAGCAGGGTCTGCGCAGGGATCTCTCAGGGGATGCTGAGGCATGCAGCTCCCTCTCTAGTGCTGGTGCTCTGTAGATGGTCCCCAGTGCTGCACTGCAGCAGTGTCTGAGCAGGGAACCGTCAGAGGATGCTGAGGCATGCAGCTCCTCCTCTAGTGCTGGTGCTCTGCAGATGGTCCCCAGTGCTGCACTGCAGCAGGGTCTGAGCAGGGAACCTTCAGAGGACGCTGAGGCATGCAGCTCCTCTAGTGCTGGTGCTCTGCAGGTGGTCCCCAGTGCTGCACTGCAGCAGGGCCTGAGCAGGGAACCTTCAGAGGATGCTGAGGCATGCAGCTCCTCCTCTAGTGCTGGTGTCTGTCAGATGGTCCCCTGTGCTGCACTGCAGCAGGGCCTGAGCAGGGAACCTTTAGAGGACACTGAGGCATGCAGCTCCCCCTCTAGTGCTGGTGCTCTGTAGATGGTCCCCAGTGCTGCACTGCAGCAGTGTCTGAGCAGGGAACCTTCAGAGGATGCTGAGGCATGCAGCTCCTCCTCTAGTGCTGGTGCTCTGCAGATGGTCCCCAGTGCTGCACTGCAGCAGGGTCTGAGCAGGGAACCTTCAGAGGACGCTGAGGCATGCAGCTCCTCTAGTGCTGGTGCTCTGCAGGTGGTCCCCAGTGCTGCACTGCAGCAGGGCCTGAGCAGGGAACCTTCAGAGGATGCTGAGGCATGCAGCTCCTCCTCTAGTGCTGGTGTCTGTCAGATGGTCCCCTGTGCTGCACTGCAGCAGGGCCTGAGCAGGGAACCTTTAGAGGACACTGAGGCATGCAGCTCCCCCTCTAGTGCTGGTGTCTGGAAAATGGTCCCCAGTGCTGCACTGCAGCATGCCCTGAGCAGGGAACCTTCAAAGGATGCTGAGGTATGCTGCTCCTCTAGTGCTGGTGCTCTGTAGATGGTCCCCAGTGCTGCACTGCAGCAGGGTCTGAGCAGGGAACCTTCAGAGGATGCTGAGGCATGCAGCTCCCTCTCTAGTGCTGGTGCTCTGTAGATGGTCCCCAGTGCTGCACTGTAGCAGGGTCTGAGCAGGGAACCTTCAGAGGATGCTGAGGCATGCAGCTCCCCCTCTAGTGCTGGTGCTCTGTAGATGGTCCCCAGTGCTGCACTGCAGCAGGGTCTGAGCAGGGCGCCTTCAGAGGACCCTGAGGCATGCAGCTCCTCCTCTAGTGCTGGTGCTCTGGCAGATGGTCCCCAGCGCTGCACTGCAGCAGGGTCTGCGCAGGGATCTCTCAGGGGATGCTGAGGCATGCAGCTCCCTCTCTAGTGCTGGTGCTCTGTAGATGGTCCCCAGTGCTGCACTGCAGCAGGGTCTGAGCAGGGATCCTTCAGAGGATGCTGAGACATGCAGCTCCTCTAGTGCTGGTGCTCTGCAGGTGGTCCCCAGTGCTGCACTGCAGCAGGGTCTGAGCAGGGAACCTTCAGAGGATGCTGAGGCATGCTGCTCCTCTAGTGCTGGTGCTCTGCAGGTGGTCCCCAGTGCTGCACTGCAGCAGGGCCTGAGCAGGGAACCTTCAGAGGATGCTGAGGCATGCAGCTCCTCTAGTGCTGGTGCTGTGGCAGATGGTCCCCAGTGCTGCACTCTAGCAGGGTCTGCGCAGGGAACCTTCAGAGGATGCTGAGGCATGCAGCTCCTCTAGTGCTGGTGCTCTGCAGATGGTCCCCAGTGCTGCACTGCAGCAGGGTCTGAGCAGGGCACCTTCAGAGGACGCTGAGGCATGCAGCTCCTCTAGTGCTGGTGCTCTGCAGGTGGTCCCCAGTGCTGCACTGCAGCAGGGCCTCAGCAGGGAACCTTCAGATGACGCTAAGGCATGTAGCTCCTATAGTGCTGGTGCTCTGTAGATGGTCCCCAGCGCTGCACTCTAGCAGGGCCTGAGCAGGGAACCTTCAGAGGATGCTGAGGCATGCAGCTCCTCCTCTAGTGCTGGTGCTGTGGCAGATGGTCCTTAGTGCTGCACTGCAGCCGGGCCTGAGCAGGGAACCCTCAGAGGATGCTGAGGCCTGCAGCTCCTCTAGTGCTGGTGCTCTGTAGATGGTCCCCAGTGCTGCACTGCAGCAGGGTCTGAGCAGGGAGCCTTCAGAGGACCCTGAGGCATGCAGCTCCTCCTCTAGTGCTGGTGCTGTGGCAGATGGTCCCCAGTGCTGCACTGCAGCAGGGTCTGAGCAGGGATCTCTCAGAGGATGCGGAGGCACGCAGCTCCTCCTCCAGTGGTCCCCAGTGCTGCACTGCAGCCGGGTCTGAGCAGGGAACCTTCAGAGGATGCTGAGGCATGCAGCTCCTCTAGTGCTGGTGCTGTGCAGATGGTCCCCAGTGCTGCACTGTTGCAGGGCCTGAGCAGGGAACCTTCAGAGGATGCTGAGGCATGCAGCTCCTCTAGTGCTGGTGCTCTGTAGATGGCCCCCAGTGCTGCACTGCAGCAGGGTCTGAGCAGGGAACCTTCAGAGGATGCTGAGGTATGCTGCTCCTCTAGTGCTGGTGCTCTGCAGATGGTCCCCAGTGCTGCACTGCAGCAGGGCCTGAGCAGGGAACCTTCGGAGGATGCTGAGGCATGCAGCTCCTCTAGTGCTGGTGCTCTGCAGATGATCCCCAGTGCTGCACTGCAGCAGGGCCTGAGCAGGGAACCTTCAGAGGATGCTGAGGCATGCAGCTCCTCTAGTGCTGGTGCTCTGTAGATGGTCCCCAGTGCTGCACTGCAGCAGGGTCTGAGCAGGGAACCCTCACAGGACGCTGAGCATGCAGCTCCTCTAGTGCTGGTGCTCTGCAGATGGTCCCCAGTGCTGCACTGCAGCAGGGCCTGAGCTGGGATCCTTCAGGGGATGCTGAGGCATGCAGCTCCTCTAGTGCTGGTGCTCTGCAGATGGTCCCCAGTGCTGCACTGCAGCAGGGTCTGAGCAGGGAACCATCAGAGGATGCTGAGGCATGCAGCTCCTCTAGTGCTGGTGCTCTGCAGATGGTCCCCAGTGCTGCACTGCAGCAGGGTCTGAGCAGGGAACCCTCAGAGGATGCTGAGACGTGCAGCTCCTCTAGTGCTGGTGCTGTGACAGATGGTCCCCTGTGCTGCACTGCAGCAGGGTCTGAGCAGGGAACTGTCAGAGGATGCTGAGACATGCAGCTCCTCTAGTGCTGGTGCTCTGTAGATGGTCCCCAGTGCTGCACTGCAGCAGGGTCTGAGCAGGGAACTGTCAGAGGATGCTGAGGCATGCAGCTCCTCTAGTGCTGGTGCTCTGTAGATGGTCCCCAGTGCTGCACTGCAGCAGGGTCTGAGCTGGGAACCCTCAGAGGATGCTGAGGCATGCAGCTCCTCTAGTGCTGGTGCTGTGCAGATGGTCCCCAGTGCTGCACTGCAGCAGGGTCTGAGCAGGGAACCTTCAGAGGATGCTGAGGCATGCAGCTCCTCTAGTGCTGGTGCTGTGCAGATGGTCCCCAGTGCTGCACTGCAGCAGGGCCTGAGCAGGGAACCTTCAGAGGATGCTGAGGCATGCAGCTCCTCTAGTGCTGGTGCTCTGCAGATGGTCCCCAGTGCTGCACTGCAGCAGGGCCTGAGCAGGGAACCTTCAGAGGATGCTGAGACATGCAGCTCCTCTAGTGCTGGTGCTCTGTAGATGGCCCCCAGTGCGGCACTGCAGCAGGGTCTGCGCAGGGAACCTTCAGAGGATGCTGAGGCATGCAGCTCCTCTAGTGCTGGTGCTCTGTAGATGGCCCCCAGTGCGGCACTGCAGCAGGGTCTGAGCAGGGCGCCTTCAGAGGACCCTGAGGCATGCAGCTCCTCCTCTAGTGCTGGTGCTGTGGCAGATGGTCCCCAGTGCTGCACTCTAGCAGGGTCTGAGCAGGGAACCTTCAGAGGATGCTGAGACTTGCAGCTCCTCTAGTGCTGGTGCTGTGGCAGATGGTCCCCAGTGCTGCACTGCAGCAGGGTCTGCGCAGGGAACCTTCAGAGGATGCTGAGGCATGCAGCTCCTCTAGTGCTGGTGCTCTGCAGATGGTCCCGAGTGCTGCACTGCAGCAGGGCCTGAGCAGGGAACCTTCAGAGGATGCTGAGGCATGCAGCTCCTCTAGTGCTGGTGCTCTGTAGATGGCCCCCAGTGCGGCACTGCAGCAGGGTCTGCGCAGGGAACCTTCAGAGGATGCTGAGGCATGCAGCTCCTCTAGTGCTGGTGCTGTGGCAGATGGTCCCCAGTGCTGCACTGCAGCAGGGCCTGAGCAGGGAACCTTCAGTGGATGCTGAGGCAGGCATGCAGCTCCTCCTCTAGTGCTGGTGCTCTTCAGATGATCCCCAGTGCTGCACTGCAGCAGGGTCTGAGCAGGGAACCTTCAGAGGATGCTGAGACTTGCAGCTCCTCTAGTGCTGGTTCTCTGTAGATGGTCCCCAGTGCTGCACTGCAGCAGGGTCTGAGCAGGGAACCTTCAGAGGATGCTGAGGCATGCTGGTCCTCTAGTGCTGGTGCTCTGTAGATGGTCCCCAGTGCTGCACTGCAGCAGGGCCTGAGCAGGGAACCTTCAGAGGATGCTGAGGCATGCAGCTCCTCTAGTGCTGGTGCTCTGTAGATGGCCCCCAGTGCGGCACTGCAGCAGGGTCTGCGCAGGGAACCTTCAGAGGATGCTGAGGCATGCAGCTCCTCTAGTGCTGGTGCTGTGGTAGATGGTCCCCAGTGCTGCACTGCAGCAGGGTCTGAGCAGGGAACCTTCAGAGGATGCTGAGGCATGCAGCTCCTCCTCTAGTGCTGGTGCTCTGTAGATGGTCCCCTTTGCTGCTCTGCAGCAGGGTCTGAGCAGGGAACCTTCAGAGGATGCTGAGACTTGCAGCTCCTCTAGTGCTGGTGCTCTGTAGATGGTCCCCAGTGCTGCACTGCAGCAGGGTCTGAGCAGGGAACCTTCAGAGGATGCTGAGGCATGCAGCTCCTCTAGTGCTGGTGCTCTGCAGATGGTCCCCAGTGCTGCACTGCAGCAGGGCCTGAGCTGGGATCCTTCAGAGGATGCTGAGGCATGCAGCTCCTCTAGTGCTGGTGCTCTGCAGATGGTCCCCAGTGCTGCACTGCAGCAGGGTCTGAGCAGGGAACCTTCAGAGGATGCTGAGGCATGCAGCTCCTCTAGTGCTGGTGCTCTGCAGATGGTCCCCAGTGCTGCACTGCAGCAGGGCCTGAGCAGGGAACCTTCAGAGGATGCTGAGGCATGCAGCTCCTCCTCTAGTGCTGGTGCTCTGCAGATGGTCCCCTTTGCTGCACTGCAGCAGGGCCTGAGCAGGGAACCTTCAGAGGATGCTGAGGCATGCAGCTCCTCCTCCAGTGCTGGTGCTGTGACAGATGGTCCCCAGTGCTGCACTGCAGCAGGGTCTGAGCAGGGAACCTTCAGGGGATGCTGAGACATGCAGCTCCTCTAGTGCTGGTGCTCTTTACATGGTCCCCGGTGCGGCACTGCAGCAGGGTCTGAGCAGGGAACCTTCAGGGGATGCTGAGGCATGCAGCTCCCTCTCTAGTGCTGGTGCTCTGTAGATGGTCTCCAGTGCTGCACTGCAGCAGGGTCTGAGCAGGGATCTCTCAGAGGATGCTGAGGCCTGCGCTCCTCCTCCAGTGGTCCCCAGCTGCCCCACATTCATCTCTCAGGGCTCTCCCATGGCCAAGGAGGGTCTCAAATGTTAAAGAAGCAAAATGCCATCAGCCAAGACGTCTGCCTGAGGCCCCAGTCCCTGGATGATGCGGCAGTCCTAGAGAGCCAGCTGCGCCCACTCTGTGGGGCATCAGTCTGTCTTCTCTTTCAGTTCCTACCTCCATGCTCCCCTTCTTCCCATGACACTTCCATGGCTACCAAGCATCCCTAAGAGGAAGAAAGAAGTCAAGGGAAGAAGAAATACATTTTTACTCAATTACAAATTTGCTGGGAGAACTAACAGCCCCTCCTAAATGGCGGATTGGCATGACGTCATCACCCTGTCCTAAATCTGTGCACCCGCCATAGCTATGAGATCCTGCCCTCTGATGCAGGTTCAGTATTGAATTCTTCTTCCAGTTTGGAGGGAATTTCTGCCAGCTCCCAAGGTCACAAGGCTCATCAACCTGGGCTAACCAATCGCTTCCAGGCGCTTCCCCCTGTATTTACATGCAGGAATTTACAGCAACCTTCACACAAGCAACAGCCCTTCTCCCTTGCTGGTTATGCTCTGTCACTCACCCATGTGTGAATGTGAACCAGCCGGAATCTCCAGTGTGTCTCCAGGACACAATGCACACTGGCCAGGAAGTAAGTTCAGAAAATGACCTTGACACATGGTTGCACACATTCCTCTCATTGCAGTGTTATGGTGGTGGATGGACCGGTTTATGTTTTACCTGAGGGCGTGCAACAGAAGGGACCCGTCACTCACTGCTCTCTCCCCCCTCCCATCATGTGCCCTCCCTTGGAGCCCAGGACACCTCCCCAGATCTGCCCTCTGCAGTCACCTCTCATACTGCACCCTCAGCACAGTTACCTCCTGCAGACACACTGTTGGTAGCAGTCAGACATGGCTTGGCACAATCTATCTCCCTTCCTGGGCTTCCTGCTCATCTGGATCGCGACCACTGGGGGACAGTCCACAGGTAAGACAGTGCAACCAGGCTCAGGGCAGCACCAAACCTCATCTGGAGGACCGACAGGGGCTGCAGACACACCTGTGCAAGAAGGGGATATTATATATACACGAATAATGGCACTTCTGAAGGGATGCCACATTTAATGTATAGTTTTAGTGCTTTTGTGCAGGTATGACATATTAGTGTCCCATTTAATGTGCCGTACTGGTGCCTCTTTGCAGGCATTGGACATATAACATACAGTTTTAACACTGCTATGCAGGCATGTGATATTTACTGTGCCAATAATAGCGCCTCTGTGCAGGGATGTAATATCTAATGGGCAGTAGGGGCTCTCCTGTGCAGGCATGTCTTATTCAATGTGCAGTGTTAGAGCTTATTTGCAGGCATATCATACGTGTGTCATTTAATGTGCAGTATGTGTGCTTCTCTGCATAAATTTGATATGTAACATACAGTATTAGCACTTTTGTGCAGGCATGTGATATTTACTGTGCTGATAAGGGAACATTGTGTAGCCATGTTATGTTATGTTAGAGACATTTGATGTAGCGCTAAACGACTGACAGCTGGAGGTGTATCTCGGCGCTAGCAATCAGAAAGGGCAACAAACCCACTCAAATAGCCATGTTTTAAGGTTTATAATCATAGAAAGTTCCGGCAAATTGGAATTTGCAAAGGAAACTTGTTCCAGTGGAGCGGGCGAGGTGGGAGAAGGATGGGCCACCAAATCTAGAGGTGCGAATGGGATGAATTTTAAACGGGTCAGCTGGTGCAAAATGAGTCTGTTATGCAAGTGCGAGGGAAGCCATGTGGTTAATGCTTTGTGCGTTATGTGCGTTATGCAGCACAATCAAAATATAGCCTGCTCTCTGATGGGGAGCCAGGGAAGGACTTTCAAAACAGGAGTAGAGGATGTGCGGGGGGGGGGTCCAGATTAGGGGGTCTGAGGTATGCTGCATCCCCTGGAGTTTGGCCAGCATCGCCTCCTTTGCTGCCTCTAGCACTGCATTCCCATAGTCCAGGCGGCTGATGATAAGTGCCTGCAACAGGGTTTTTCTTGATGACACAGGGAGCCGCGGGAAGGTTTTCCTGAGCAGCCGCAGAGGGGGGAAAAACAGGTGCCACATAGGATGCTGATTTGCTCCTTCATAGAAAGTGCCTGGTCTAGCTTGACACCGAGATTTTTCACTACCAGTTTAGGGAAAGGGGCGGAGCCTAATTCGACAGGCCACCAGCTCATTAACCAAGACTCCTGAACCTTGCCAAACAACATTATGTCTGTATTTGGCCATTTATTTGGAGACAATTGTTAACCATCCAATTGGCGATTTCCCTCATGCAGTCCGCAACCTTTGTTTTAGGTGAATCAGGAGCTTGCCCAAAAGGGATGACTAGTTGGGTGTCATCAGCATAGGACATGATCATAAACACCTGCTTGATCTGACAATCTGCATAAGCGGGCCATGTAGACACTGAATATGTTGGGCTCAGGGAAGAACCCTGCTGGACTCCGCTGATAACCTGCACAGAGAGGGATCTGAAGGAGTCTACCGTGATGGTTTTAGTACGGTTGCTAAGGAAGTCCCTGAGCCAGTGTAGTGCTCTGCCGTGTATTCCTGCATCGTGCAGCCTGCGGATGAGAGTGAAATGTGATAGCCTGTCAAACGATGCCGACGGGTTCAGTAGAACCAGCATTACCAGCATAACTGCATCCAAGGAGAGTCTAATGGTCTCCGCGACGGCCACTAGTGCGGTCTCCATGCTGTCCATTGCTCTGAAACCTGATTGTGAGGGGTCCAGGATGTTGTGCTCTTCCAAATGTGCGGCCATGTAATATCTAAAGGGGCATTAGGAGCCCTCCTGTGCAGGCATGTTTTATTTAATGTGCAGTACTAGGGCTTCTTAGCAGACACACAGCAGTTAATGTTCCAATGGTGCCTCTACTCTGTCACTCTGCATGGATGTAATGTTAAATGCGTCAGTAGTAGCTCTTCTATGAAGGCATCTATTACGTGTATGCACTGCCAGCACTTCTCTGCAGGCACGTTGTATCGTATGTACCAGTTATATCAGGGCCGGACTGGGAACCACAACGGGCCCCGGCAAAGTGCTCGGCCGGCCCCCTCCCCACTCAGGGGGTGTTGGAGGGGCCGCCGAGCACTTTGCCGGGGCCGGTTTTCGGCTGATTTTGGTACAGGGCCAATTTTGCAGCTATGCCCAAAACCGGCCCCCACCTGTGCGGCGCACCGGGGAATTGCCCAGTGCCCGTTATGGCCAGTCCTGCCCTGAGTAATATTAATTCTTTGCAGACGTGATAATAAATATGCCAGTGGTAGGATTTACCCGCACTGTGTCAAAACTGAATTTGCAAGAAGTTTGTCAGATGTATTTATTGCTTTGCTTTGCTTTAACCAAAAAAGTGACAGGTGGAATAATGACATTAATCTCAGTCACTGGTAATTACTTGAGGTTACATCCCAGCCCAACTTATTTTGCCCACAATGCCACCTCTGATTAGACCCTGCAAATAAGCCTCGGTCCTGCCCCACCCCGAACTGCCAAGTGAGGCCCTTTCTGAACCAGAACAGGCAACACAAGACTGGGTTTTCCCTAGCTGGGGGCTCTTCAGTTGGGTGCAGCTTGGTTTCAGTGGCATGGTGGCTGGGCATACCCTTGGCACAGAAGTAAAGAAAAACCTCATTTTGCTAATGCTTGGATTAATCTCAGACACTGGCAATCACTCAGGCTGCATTCTAGTCCATCGTTTTTTTTCCTACAATACCACCTCAGATTAGACTCACCCATATGCAAAGCAGTCTTGGTCCTGATGTAATAGGAAGAGTCCTGCCCAAGCTGCCAGGCCCTCTCTGAGGGAACACAATCAACCCAGGACCGATTTCTTGTGGCCCCTTCTGGAGGAGGCCTGGCACTTCGGAGCGGACTCCTCCCATGCGGAGCGGGGTCGGTACTGATTTACAGAAGGCGGTCCTTGTTCCAGAGTGGCATGGGGAGCGAGTGAGACTGCCAGCGAAAGATTTATTCAAGCATTCCATCCAACACAATATAGTTGTTGTTTATTTGGTTAAAAACAACTGACCACAGAATATCAGGGTGCAAGAAAGGAGTCACGCCAACAAATAGAAACACCCTTACATTTAGTTTATACTTGAAGCACTCTTTCATTTATGTAATAAGACAATACAATTGCTAGATGTAAACATTTGCAATCAGTTACTATAAAAACAAATACCCATTTTTTTTTATGAATGACTCATTCATAATTTGAGTTTATGATTAAATTATTGTCCTTCTTTTGTCAGCTATGATTTTTTGTTAACAGGGCCAAATGACCATTTGCATAACAATCTTCCGAAGAAATTGTTTTAAAAAAATCTTTTGAAAACCCCCTCTCACCTTTCCCTGGGATAGAGAGTCTCCTGTTCTTCCCTCCCAGGCTTGGCCCAAGGGTTGTGGAGGGGTGAATATGTCCTACACCCTTCCATCTATCACAGGGGCTGGAGGGCAGTAATTACACTGAACCAGTGCTCTGCTTCCCTGTCTGACCCTGATGGCTTTGCTCCAGGGCCATGAAGGTCAGTATTCAACGCCCCCATTCAGAGCCCCTCGCTTCACCCACATTTGAGTGGGTCTGGTATCAGGGGTGAGGCAGGGGTTGTTGCCCACCCTGCCTTCCATGGTGGCAGGAGGGGAATCATCTCTTTCACTCTTCTGCCTTTGGGATGGGCAGAGATGGGATTTTCTGGCTGCTGAACCTGCAGAAGTAAAACAGTGCAGGGTTGGTTCACACCACCTACCTTGCCATAGATTCACTTTACCGCCTTGAGTGGACCAAGAGTGAGGAAAAGAAAAAACAAAAGTATGAGAATGGGCAGCATCAGTGGGTCTTGGTATTTTTAAAGGAGCATTGGCATTCACATGTTCTTGCACTTCAAAGTCTGGAATCACCAGTTCCCAATGCAGGCTATGGTACTTTAAACTTTACTGCAGGTCCCCCAAGTTAGACACAAGTTCTTTCTTTCTGTAGCTGACTTCAGTACCTTTAGCCCTGGCTAGAAACTCAATAGGCTTAACTTGTCCCTCTTTCACCAAACCTCCGCCTTAGCTCGGCTATAAGATATATGTACTGCAGTGGTGGATATACATTAGAAATGTAGTTGGTAAATCCTCAAAGACAATTACGGAGGGAGAATTTGTTTTATTGAGATAACAGAGTCTCCTATCTCTGCTTGTTCCTTTGTCTTTCACAAAAGCCTCCCCATCAACATTCTAAAGCGGGCTTCATACCAGCATTCCATTCAGAGACCAAAACCATACACTGCAGGGAAGGAGAAGGAGGCTGGTTTCCAGAGGAACAGGGAAGGGATTGAAGCATCACAGTTCACCATAATTTGCAACAAATCTCCTATTAGCAAACATTTCACAGAAGAAAAATCATAGGACATCTAGTACACTGAATAATCTGTTTCCCAACTTGGTGGCTGGCATTTTATTAGACATATTTTGGTTTAAGGTTGATTGGCTGGCCTTTGGATCTTCTGGCTATACTCCAAATGAAAAAAGAATAATTGATATACAGAATGCAGAGCAATGTCATGCATTCACCCCAGTACAGAGATCTAGGCCTCAATCCACCGTTTATTTGCTCCCTATGCCATTCCACTTTGAACCCAGCCATATGCAAACCAGTCTTGAGCCTCTGCCCCACGGGAACATTCCAGCCTGAACTGCCAGGCCAGGTCCTCCCTGGACTGGAAACATGCATCCTAGGACCAGTTTCAGGGTTTCACTCCTCCTCAGCGAGGATAGCTTGACTCCAGTGGCATGGAGAGCACAGGACCCACGTCTGGGCATACCCATCCCACTCAGGGAGACAAATGTTGGGGTGGTGTGGTGAGCAAAAGAATGATGAATTGAACCCAGATCCTTGTGACTCCGGGTGAATGTTTGCATTGTACAGCATTCCGTCCATCAATTGTTTCTTTTGCATATACTCCAAATTCATCCATCCTCCAAAATGATAGAATTACGTTTGACATGCTTAAATCTCACAGGTTCTTCCGTCTGCATGGAGGAAGGTGTTTTCACAACAACCCATTGTCCTATAGGCCAATCACGTTGCACAGCTCCCCTCTTATGGTCATACACATTTTTATATTTGCTTTGATGTTCATTTACCTTTTTTTAACTTTAATTCTGTCAACCCAATAAGGATCTTCACTATTAAGCCAATTGGGCTGTACGTTTGAGCCAGGATTCCTTCCCATCAAAGAAATAAAAAGAGATATGCCAGACACAGCATTTGGGGTTGTGTGGTAACATCCATCCACGGATTCCCCTGCAGAATAGGCTAGTTGTATGGTCTCTTTCACCATGTTATTAACTCGCTCCACTAGCCCATTGGCTTTTGGACAATAGAGTGGTGTTTTAATGTGACCAACAGACAGTATAAGGAATTGAATTGTTTCCTCAAAGGCGAACTGTACCCTATTATTTGTGTCTATGGTACTAAGAATGCCTTCATTAGAAAATGTGTCTAACAAAAACCTTATTGAAGTGGAGGTGTTAATTTTGTTTGCTGATTTGGTTGTGATCCAAAGAGAATGAGAATCCACCATTACAAACTTTTATTTGTTTACTTTAGGTAGATTTATGGATCTAATCCCAGTTTATCCCATGGTTTGAATGGAACTTCTATGGAGGAAAGAGCAACCTTCCATATGACTTTGAAATTGTCACTAGAGCTGCATGCCGGGCAATCCCTCACTTACTTTCGGATGTATGATGTTACAACAAGTACTTTTACAACGCCTACCTTTACAACGCAATTTTTACACCGCAACATCCATTACAACGCATACCATTACAACGCATGCCATTACAACGAATTCTTTGAAACTACCTTTACAACGCATTCCACTACAACGCATATTACCTTTACAACGCATACCATTACAACTCATAACATTACATTACATGTAAGGTAAGTGTTGGATAGTGTAGGGGTTAAAATTACTATTCTAACTCCAGGGGGTGCAACAGTAGGGTAAGTGTTGGATAGTGTAGGAGTAAAAATTACTATTCTAACTCCAGGGGGTGCAACAGTAGGGTAAGTGTTGGATAGTGTAGGGGTTTAAATTACTATTCTAACTCCAGGGGGTGCAACAGTAGGGTAAGTGTTGGATAGTGTAAGGGTACTATATGTTGTAATGCTATGCGTTGTAATGGTATGCGTTGTAATGACTGAGTTGTAATGGCATGCGTTGTAGTGGTGTGCGTTGTAGTGTCATGCGTTGTAGTGTCATGCGTTGTAATGGTTGCGTTGTAAATGCATGCGTTGTAATGGATGTTGCGTTGTAAAAGGTTTGTTGTAATGGTAGTGCGGTGTAAAAGTTGCGTTGTAAAGGTTGTTTCTCCTTACTTTCCACCATAGAATCCATATTGGAACGCCAGTAATTGATTCTAATTTAACTTTCAATTATACTCCTCAATTGGCCTTCACGGGTAATTTCAATAATGCGGTCACACATATTATCGGGTGGAACAATTTTGTTGGACCGCAAATTCAAATTATACAGAGAATTTGTCCTTCACATACTAATAAGGTTGGAGATTCTCTGGTAAATCTTTTCTCTTGTCCGGCCAACCAATGATATTCTTGTTCCTGACTGAAGCTAGAGTCTCATCATCGTTGTCACTCTGTTCCGACTTTTCCTCATGGATAATAGGGACTTCAATGGAAAGAACGGTTTCTTTCTGTGGGCTGACTCCTTGAACCCCGTTTTACACAGGAAATCAGGACAGACAATCAGCTAATTGGTTCTTTGTTCAAATAACGTATTCTATGCATAAAGTTATATCCGTGTAATCTTTTTTTTTTCCTTTTTTTTTCCTTTTTTTTAAAGATTAAAAAATAATACCAGAATTCCTACCAAAGGAGGTTAGGACATCGAACAGCACTATCAGTGATTTCTGGGGCTACGTTAGATACAGCAGGATATCATCTGCATAGAGCGAGATACTATCCTCAAAGTCAGGGGACCACCAAACACCCTTCATCGAGGGCTCCCACCTGATCCATGCAGCAAGGGGCTCGAGGGCCAGGGCAAACAGTAGCGGCGACAAGGGACAACCCTGTCTCATACCTCTCCCCAGACCGAACGGCTTAGAAACCCGCCCGTTAACAACAATCTGCGCCAGGGGGTCCTCATAGAGGAGCCATACCCAGCCAATAAACCCTGGACCAAATCAGAACTTAGCGAGGGCAGCCCACAAATACGGCCATTCCACGGTATCAAACGCCATCGTGGCATCCAAGGACGCCAAGATGGCTGGCTCACGTAACGTCGCCGCCCTCGTAAGAACACCATGCAACCGCCTAAGATTCAGAGCCGTGTTACTGTGCAGGATGAAACCAGATTGGTCTGGATGAATCAGCTCGCTAATCACAGATTATTAATCGATTAGCCAATACTTTCGCAAGAATCTTAGGTTCAGCGTTTAAAAGAGATATCGGCCTATAGGAAGCACACTGATCCCTCGGCTTCCCTTCCTTGTGGATCACCACAATGGTAGCTAAACGCTGATCCCTGGGGAGGGAGCCTCTCTCGCGCGATTCCACAAACATATCCCGTATATAGGGAGCCATCTTGTCAGGACGCAATTTAGAGAGTTCAATAGGGAGACCATTGGGTCCCATAGCCTTCCCCGATCGCAAGGAGCGAATAGCAAGAGCCACTTCATCCACAGTTATCGCCGACTCCATTTGTTCCTTATCTGCGTCAGACAGGCACGGCAACGAGATATCGCGTAATAACAAATGCGAATCCTCCTCCGTCGCTCTGACACAGGGGAATAGACTGCCTTGAAGTGCTCCGTAAAACATTGGGCGATCTCATCAGGGTCGGTCACCCGTTCACCACTCACTCTCTCGATCACCGGCACAACACGACTCGCCCTATCTCTTTTATCCAGCCATGCAATCAGTTTACCAGCCTTGTCTCCATCGTACAAACAACCCTGCTGCTCCCTATTCATATTCTTAGCCGCATCCGTAACCAATTCCTTGTATTCCAATTGCTTAAGATGCAAAACATGCAGCTTCGCACGGGTGATCCCTCGCTCGAGGTCACACTCTAGATCCACAATCTCAGAGTCAATCTTTACGACTTCTTCATTTCTTCGTTTTTTCACACTCGCAATCAAAGACAACGCCTGGCCTCTAATGACAGTCTTGAAAGCCTCCCAAGGCGTCACAGCGACGATACAGACCCTCATTTTCCATGAAATACTGGTCAAGAGACTTAACCAGGGCAGCACGGGTTGTAGGATTCCGAAAATACCAGGGGTTGATCGGGGCCACCCGGCCCTCAGCACCCGCCTGTAACTCCATCTGAAGCCACACTGGGGAGTGGTCGGATACACCCCGCGCCAGATGCCTAACCTCGGTGACAGAGAGGGCCTGTGCAGCGGGCATCAGCACATAATCGATCCTAGAAAGGCTACCATGCACTCCCGAATGAAAGGTGTATTGGTGCCGGGCGGGATGTAACAGTTGCCAACATTCCACCAAGCCCAGCGTGTCTATAAAGCCGCGGAGCCAGGTCTGGACACTCGTGAGGTCCCTAGGCGGATGTCAATCATCCCTATCCGAAACCACTGAATTAAAATCAACACCCAATACCAAAGTCCCCTTCGGGAGTGAAAGGATGACTCGGCCAAGGTCCGCAAAGGTAGTCGATTGCAGGCCCGGGGGAACATACACAGAAACCAAGGAAAGGGTACGACCCTCCCACCTACCAGTGATAGCGACATAGCGCCCTCTATCGTCTAGTACCATTGCATCAATCTCTAACGGGAGGGATTTCTTCATTAGGATGCCTATCCCCCTAGACCCAGAAGTAAACCCGGCATGGGCGACCAAATGATACCCCCTACTATTCATGGCATGACAAGTGTTGCCTATCAAGTGTATTTCTTGGAGGAGTATCACATCAGGAGAAAGACGTTTCAACAGTTGCAACACAACCCCACGTTTTATCCTGTCCCCCAGCCCATTCACAATCCAACTAATTAGTTTCAATCCCCTACCCCATCCCAAAAATGTAGACAGATCCATCCCTCTCCAGAACTCGGCTATTCGATCAGACGATAAAACAATACGTTGCCTTGCAAAAAACTCAAACACCCAAACCAGGACCGCCCCACCCCCCAACCATAACCCGTTACCAACCCCCCCATCTGGCACCCCTGCATAAGCCTAAAAAGCCACCCCAACTTGCAGTGTGCCTGTCGCCCTAGCATCAAACTAAACTACAAAAAGTGAAAACAGAGGAGGAGAAGACCCACCAGTAGCCCCGCCACCCCTCAAATTGTCATTGTAATTCACTCAGCTAGTGTAGCGAACCACTGTCCAAGGCCAAAATGATCTAGAAATCGAAGGTCAAGTGCCTACTCCTGCTCCTCTGATCCACCCTCCACTCCTCCAGACTGCCCATCCTGGCCACGCTGATTGGACAGATTGTCCAGCCAGTCCGACACCACCTCAGGACGATCAAAAAAGTATGTCCGCTCCTCGGATTCAATTCTCAATTTGGCCGGGAAGAGCATTGCGTACTTTAGGCCCATGTCTCTCAGTCTCTTTTTGACACCCATGAAACTTAGTCTCTGTTTCTGGACCGCTTGCGTGAAGTCCGGGTAGAAGCTCACAGAAGTATTTTCAAACTTCGTGGGCCCACCCACCCGCGAGGCCTGTAAAATTGCATCTCGATCTCTGAAGTTAAAAATCCTGGCAATATTAGGCTGCGGTGGTGGCCCCGGCTTTGGTTTACCACCCAGGACTATGTGGGCCCGCTCGACTGTGAAAAACGTACTCAGACCTTTAGGAGCGAGGTGGGAGACTATGAGATTTTCCACAAAGAGATCAGCTGCAGGATCCTCAGCTTTTTCCGGGACCCCAATAATGCAGACGTTATTACGCCTAGCTCTTCCCTCAAATTCCTCCAAACAACGGGCAAAGAGATCATTGGAGGTTCACAGGTTGCGGACCTCGGTCTGCAAGCCGGTGACATCACCCGTCAAGCTAACAGTCTTGATGTCCAAAGACTTAACTTTCTTGTTTGCTTTGGACAAATCAGTTCAAATCAGGTTGACTTCTATAGCTACTGTGTCCAGCTTGAGAGCGATGGTCTCCATTTGTTGTCCGAGGGAGGCTTTACTGCCATCAATGGCAGCCATAACGTCCTGCAAAGTTAGTTCCGTTGACAAGGGGGGGGGTGCCCCTCGTGTCTTCCATCGATTTACCAGGTCCGCTGGGGGATCCCTTAGTTTGAGCGTACTGATCCATATTGTTGGACTGGGTATAACCACCTCGCCGAGTAGTCTTAGTTTTCGACTTGTCTCCGTCAGTTTTGCTTGCCATTGCAAATGACCAGATACTCGAGGCGGGTGCGCACCAGATCCTTAAGACAAAGGAGCAGTGGCAGTCAGAGGGGACAGCCAGGCTTCTTTCCGATACTGCAATCAGAAAAGCGTTCTAATATGCCACGTATATCAGTAGCTTCCAACCCAGGGGGACAGTCATTTGATGAGATCACCAGAAACGAAAGTGAAAGTCAATCGGACCGCCAGTCTGTCTCCCCTCAGGCCGATGTTGATCAATTACAGCTCGGGCATCATGCCTACTTGAGCCCCGGGCATCACTCCAGAGCAGGCCGCGACGTTCAGGGTGTCGTAACTTTGGTTCCCGATGTCCGATTCAAAATCTGATTACAGGTTTCGCCTCATCCGTGGTTCTTCTATACAAAGTCGTCAATGAAGAACAGGATACATTACAGGATAGATGTGGGAGGTAGCGAGGGTCTCGGGAGCCCTTTGCTCACGCAGCCATCTTGGTTGCGCGCGAAGCTCCTCCTCTCATATCTGTGTAATCTTAATACACATTTGAATATGCGAGGTGTAGTCCTCTCAATGCATTTGGTGGAGAACATAGGAATTAGGGGCTTGGGATCTGACCAAAGAGTGAAAGGTAGACCCCACAGGTAAATCCTAAATGGTTCATGGTCCAATAGCACACCAATGCTTCTTTTGTAATGGTGCAGTAGTTTAATTTAGCTATGAATTTTTCCTTTCCATTGATTATCTGGGATAAGGATGCTCGTAGTCCCTGGTTAATACTGTTTTTAGTTTTACATCATAATTTCCTAAGTGGGGCATTAACAATGGTTTGGCATTTCTTTGTCCACTTAAAAATCAGTTTGTTTTTTAAGTAGAAACCTTAGAGGACCCATATGGTCTTCTAAGTTTTTTTATATGCCCATTTATTCCAATAGCTGCAGGAAAGACATGAGTTCTTCTTTGCATGTGTGAGATGGTACCAATTTAACTGTGCCTACCAAGTTATATTTTGGTTTGAACCCATATTCAGTGATTTTGTGCCCCAAGTATTGTACTTACTTGACACCTGTCAGAGCTTTAAAATAAGAATGGAGAGCTACCTTATGATAGGCAGACAATAGGTCCAAAACACCAAGTAAGTAACATCTTGGATGAGACTCAGTATTTCATTGACATTAGGTAGGGGATGTTTGCCTACCCATATGTTTGCATTCAAAGCTCTATATCAACACATAACCGTATGTTTTTCCCTCCCTCTTTTGAGACAATTCTACTTGGTGCTAATTTGTCTGAACACTCAGTCTTTTCAGTTACTCATAGAGCTCCAAGTTTATCAAGTTATCTACTAAGAGGTTCTCTCAGAAGCAAGGGAATTGGACGTGCTTTGTGTATCACCGGTACAGCATTAGGCTTCAGTTTGATTTTGTGAAGAAAATCTTTGAGTAAACCTAAGTTGTAGGAAGCTCACTCTTTATATGATATATCAAAAATCTGATATGCTGTGTCAAGAGTCTAGGGGTGCCGTTAGGAGTGGACAAGGGCTTTCTATGCAATCCCAAAGTGCTCTGTTAGGAGATAGTGCGGTCGAGAAGCCTTAGGCTTAACACAGAGGAGTGCAAGACAGTTGAAAAATACACACCATGGTTATTAAATGACAACACTACTCAAGAAGGAGAGCCACACCAATTTATAAAAATACCAAGTGGCTCAGTATAATTTGGCATCAGAGAAAAATCGCACAGGTAAGTAGGTTTTCAAATATATATTCCTTTCTCTTTAAAAAGTGGACACAGCGCAGTTTCTGAGTTCTGCAATGTTATCCTATGGAAGGAAGAACAATTTCTTTAAACAGGTACAGTAAATTGACTTACAGGACCAATCTCAAGGAGTTCAAGTGAGTGGTGGGCAAGGTCCAAGGCAGCATGAACAGTAGATCACCAGCAGCACGAGGGCGGCCTGGTGCAGAGGGATAATCAGCACGGGAGCCCAATCCGTTTCAATGACGATCGGTCACTGTAAAATGAGCCTGCAGGTTCTGGCTAGGAAGTTAGTCGGGCTGAGCCAGCAAGTGGACACAAGCCTTGGGATGCTCTGGAATGGGGGGACACATGTGGTCCTCTTCTCCAAGGTTGATGGGTGCAGGGTGTCCTTCGGCATTTGGATTTTATTTACCAGAGCAGTTGCAGTTGAGGGGCCTGTGTGTAGAGGCTGCAGGCGACGTCGGGGAGTACAGGAGGGGTGAAACCATGATGCACTCGAGCTCTGGAGGGCTGGGGAATCTTGTTGACACTGCTACCCACTGCAACTCGGGATGGCAGCAATGGGTGCAATTGTGGCTTTGGGTATAGGGTTTTGGCAGTTCCGTAGGCCTCAGAGTTTTCTCGTTTGGAGATTATTTAGAACAGGTCCACTGTTCATGGGAGGTCTTGAGTCCTTTTCGAAGGCAGGCAGTCCTCCCAAGTTTTGGAGTCAGACCCGCAGGATGAGTAGACTTTGGTGCCAATTCGATGAGGGGTGCAGACAGGCCGGCAGGGTGGATACCTGGTCAGTAGAATTACTATATAATATACGCTGTTCTGACAATATTTAAGGAAAAAAAGAGTATATGGCTCACAGTTTTCAAAATTTTGTAAAATGTATGTGAGTATTAAATGGATAACTTTTCAATAGAAATTCTGTATTTGCTTGGTTATTGTAGCTCTGATATCAAGACATGTCACCAGCAATCTTTTTTTGAGTTGTCATTACTCTGTCAATGATGGGTGTGCATAGTAGGGTGTATAGAGGGACTGGCCTCTCTGCTGAGACCTCTCTCTGCAATGATGGGTGTGCATAGCACACTGGATGTCTACACAAAATGGCCACCAGCCACATGGTCAAACAACAACAACAAGCAAGCAGGCCTATGTCAAAAGCACATTGGCTGCCTATACATAATGTCCGCCAGCCACATGGTCAACCAATAAGCAGGAGGCATGGAAAACAAAGAACAAATCCAAGCCTATAGACATTGACTATACAAAATGGCAAGCGTAACAAAGAAAAATGATGGCCTATGGTGAACACCCTCACACACTGGCCAGTCAAAGGAGGCATGATAACACATGAGAAAACAGCATTAATTCAGCAAAGCCAAAAGCGAAAATTAACTGTGCTAAAAAAATATTACAGCACACGTCCTCCGAAGGCATCACATATATTACTCCATGTATACACTTTTTGTAGAAAAAAACGTGAAATACCCTTCAAAAAACGAATTTTTAAAATGTAACCTAATGTCACCCCTGGCCTAAATGATGTTTCAGTTCAACAGACACCACAGGGACAGTTGTTTCATGCACCTATGACTAGTACTGAGCCTACTGAAGGTCCATTGGCAGACTAGGCCACATAGTGAATTAAGTGACTATTGCAAATGTATTAAAAAATCTGGGGAAAATGTATTGAGCTGTGCAACATTTTCCCTTTATATAAGAAGAAAAATTACATGCAAAAAATTAATTAGGCCCCTACTGAAACTGCTGGTCACCCACCACATTAAAATATTACAAATCGAATAAAGTAAAAATAAATCCTGATGCATGCCCTCTATCAAACAAATAACATCTTTGTACAACAGTTTTTGAAATTTCTTTTGATATCACAAAAAAGTCCTCCAATCCAATGGTATGTATGCAGCAGACAAACAGAGTGATACTTCCAGCTCCAAATCCAAATGAGAAGTGACCAGGAGGTGAACAAAGCACTGGGAGGTATCTGCTGGACAAGAACAGAAAGTTATAGTCTCTGGGACACTTCTTTGTTGAAAAAAAGTCAAATATAAAAGTGCTCCTCCCACAAAAAGGCAATGTGAACGATCATTTGAGAAGTTTTTTAACTCCAAATTTTCTTTTTGAGTAAATATAGCTGCTTCTCGAGGAGGGAATCTTCTCCAGGCTGCAACCGCAGTCGATCCCACTCGCCTACAACAAAAAAGAAGTGCCTGATGTTGCTAGCGCGGCGGCAAAATCCTGCGGGCAGCAAGAAAATCTCGTGGGCCCTGGCGAAGTGCCTGGGAAGTCTCATCTCACTCGTAAAACAATGTGGCGAGCGCGTCAATAGAAAAAAACCTCAGCTCCGTTGTGGAGTGAAGAGTTTATCAGGCACTCCACGCTCTCCGCAAAGTGCAAAATTGCTGAATACCAAAAACTCTGCGAGCAGAGCAGCATTTTAAGCCCAGGACTATACATTATCTTGTCCCTAAATGCCACAGGATGAACATAACTGGAAGTAAAAGCACTTAATACTGGCACCAAAGCGGCTGTCCACCTCATTAATTCAACAATCAGTTCATCATCGGAATAAATGCCATCCCATATAACCATGAATGGGACACCTAATACTGGCAATAAAGCCTGCAAACTTTATTCGCAAGTGGCTATTATTCTCATTATAAAAAAAATATTAGCAAGAATCAATGTGTAAGCATAACTGGGAATGCACTGTACTCATCAGAACCGCCAACATGAATAACGCAATTCAATCACATTTATAATTACAATACTGTGCAATCATAAACAGTGTCCTAGAAGGTGCTTGCAGCATACACTTTGAACATTTTCAACATACAATACGGAATTTTGATCACAGTCTCGAAAGGACAGCATTCAGAAAATACACACATGTGCAATTACCAGATCTCACCCCGAGAGAGTTTCTTTCAACATGAATTTCCATATTGCACCATTTCAGTCCATAGGCACTATAACCATAGTCCTTGCCCCTAGAGGACATATCACTCCAACGCTATAGATCAAAACTCTCCAGCGTAGCTACTGCTGATAATCCATTGAAACCCTTGAGGGGGTTATCATTTTTGTAGTCATCCTAAATTTAGGGCGGGGGCTGGGGAATTACTTTTTGGGGGGAGTATGTGTTGCTCCTGCAGCACCCCCACTCTTTGGGAACAGTTTGGTGGTGATTCCAACCTCTTTGGGTTTCCACAAGCCACAAATGTGTGGCTTCCATTTTGTAAATGTGGCAAAATCAATGAGCCCCGCAAGGAGATATGAGGTGCTCTTGTGAGCAAAGTGATTTTTTAAACAGCGGCTCTCCTGCTCCGCTGGGGTTAGCGGTGACGCTGGTTTCTTTGGGTACTTTGCGCCATTGCTTCTTCTTGGATGCCAAGGAACCCACATGCATTCACAGCAGTGGAGAGCAGCTCATGGAGCCCAGACCAGCTGCTCTGGCTGGCTCCCCACATGGCCAGCACACTCACTTGCTGGCACAGGAGCCAGCCCTTTCCTCTGGTCTACCCACTCAGGTGAGCAGATGCATGCTGTTTGGCTGGGCAAGCGGGCGGCATCGGGGAGCGCAGTGGTGCTCCTGTTCCTCATCGGTGTTGCCAGGGTCAGAATGGGTCTGAGGCCATGTGGCAGTCTCACGGGGGTGCAGCAGCGCTCCCCATCTCCTGTACCTCACCAAGGCTTGGAGATGGGGTTCTTGTGCCCGATGCGCTTTTGCAGGGGTGTTACAGCATTTTCCATCTTGGTCTTCTTCACTGGGGCACAGAGTGGGGGTCCTGGGCCCTGATGTGGGGTGCGACGGCGGTCCCCGCCTTTTTCTTCTCGCTGTAAAAACCGCAATGTAAATTATCGCAATCAAAATGATCGCGTTGTACTGTCATATATCCGGCACAATAAAGAATATGGGTAATAAACAAGGATAAGCTTACAATAATACAATTCTAATTACAACTCACCTTTCATGTAAAGAAAATAAACAACATGCTAAAGATATAAATCTTGAAAGACAACTAAACCTGCAAGAAAGAATATATAATTAGTTGCCTTCAAAATCCTGAAAATTCTTTGGGCTAGTTAGACATTCGTTCCAATCTACTCATTCTTGCTGAATCACCTACTTTGGAGGTAGAAGGCGATTGCTCACACCCTTCTACTTTGGAGGTAGAAGGTGATTCCCTTCTCCTCTTCTAGAAGTAGAAGGTAATTGCTATGTCTCTATTTGGACCTCACTATTATCATCTACTTGTTGCAAACATTCAAGACCGTTCCTACTTTCTTCTACTCCATCTTCACTTGACCTACTGTGACTGTTATCACACAATAACCAATCAGAATTCTTAGTATTCATAGCAGTGGAACCCAAATTGGTGTTTTCTTCTTTATACAGGGAAATACACCCCAAGTGTCACACTTTTCCACCACTCAATTAAACTTAATTGCACAGTACTTTTTCCGCAAGCAAAGGCTGCAATAATTTCCCTCTACTTTTTCCATAAATACAATTTTTTTCTAACTCTCACCAAATCTCAAACCTGAACCGCCATGTCCTTACATTTGTTCTTCTTATCATAATGTTTTGCATTCATCCTGTGCCTTACACAACTGTTCCTTGAAACCTAAAGAAGTCCACCCCTCTTCTTAGAACACTTCATCCATCCCACATTGACCTTCTCATGACGAGTCCTATCCCTCATTACTTTAAAAGGGCTGAAACCATCAGTACATGGTGTAATACTGTACCACCACACAGTTATCCACACTTCTTTCACCCAAGACATTTTTGCTACCTTAGCTGTTGAAGCACTTACCAGCTCCATTGCCCACTAGATGTTGTCTAGTGCAAAACACCATTCCTTCTTAACAACTCCTTAAACACCACTGAACTGAATTGGGGTTCATTATCAGTTAAAGCCCCTTTAGATAACCCTTCTCTTAAAAACAACTAATCTAAAAAACAAACAACTGTTTGGGCATCAACCTTGTTAACCACCTAAATTTCATGCCCCTTTGCAAAATGACAAATAAACACAATTATAGACTTAGGGGCTAATTAGGATGTCGGTTGGAACACCATCACTGGTTTGACTTCCGACTGTCGAATTACAATCATGGCAGTCGGAATTCAAACCAGGCCAGTCAAACCGACTGACTTCCTAAGGGCTGCACAATCCCTTGAAGAAGGCATTGCAATAAAATTAATTTATTACCATTTCATTTTTTACTTTCCCCAGCCCGAGCTGTGTATGGGGGCAGGGCCAATGCTGCTGATTGGCAGCAGGGGAGCAGTGCTCACTCCAGTTTGGAGTGCGCATATCATTTCAGATGGATGTTTAGCGACGGCCAGTTTGACATGCGCACTTTGAATCTCTCTCACCAGCTGTCCTAGACAAGTGAAAATTAGAACAAATCTGCGAATGGAACCCTGGTCGGCTCTTAAAACTACAGTGTATAGATTGATAATTAAGTTTGATTCATCAGTTGCTAAATCCTCAATTCCCCTAAACAGAGAGCCAAAGTTACTGCCAGTAAAAAAGATGCATTGGAAAGCGAGGATGTTGGACAGGCCACATGACGGGCCGCTCTCCCCCCGGCTCGACCAAGCCCGAGCCAGTCATACAAGCACCACACACCACCATTGCACGTCCTCCTTCCCCTCAGGGACCCCTGCCCTCGAACATGTTAACCTCGTGGGTCCGATCCACGGCCGACCCACGCGCCCAGCCCGGGCCGCCATCTTGGACACTTCGCCACGAGGCCGCCTGGCCCCCGATCGACCTCAACCCTGGGCCTAGCCCGGCCTCAGACATTCCGGCACCACCCTCCACCCAGGAGGCGAGCGAGCTACTTGGCCAGTCAATGGGAGAAAGAGGTGTCGATGGTTCTCCCCCGGCCAGTGCCGCTCGCCCATCGCCTCCCCGGGCGCTGGCTCCACCCCCCTGCTGGGTGTCTGGACTCCCTCATCCCGGACCTCCCGACCTCCAAGTGCGAGGGTCCGGACATCAAAGCACGCCAGCCCTATAACTGGGGCAGCTCCAGAACAGGAAGGCAGTTGTATCTTGGAGTCGAGAGACGAAAGAAGAACTCATCCTGGACGGACTACTGGCGCTGCCGTAGCTCTGTCCTGTGCACCATCATCCTGCCTGTTGGCGCTGCCACAGCCGTCGTAACCTTCATCCTTCACCGTCGTCCGGATCTGCTGGCGAGGCCGCGGACCGTTGTAACTGTCATCTGCATCGGGACCTGCTTGGCTTCTCCACGGCCCGTCGACCATCCTTCATCCATATCGGGACCTGCTTGGCTTCTCCACGGCCCGCCGACCACCCTTCATCCATCTCGGGACCTGCTTGGCTCCTCCACGGCCCGATCAGCAACCACGCCGAGCTCGAGGATTGAGAGCTATTGAACTCATTGGTAACTAAGACTGTCCCGCTACCCTTTTCCTCAACCAGAGATCAGAACCGAGGGGACCCCTGAGTCCAGACCTCCTTGTATTATATCAACGTAACCTAAGAAGTGCATATAAAGTCTCGTTAACCTTCAATCTTGTGTGGTGTCCGTCTGTGGGGGGGAAGTTACTTATCTGTACAGTCGTTGGAGACGGCTCTCCCTGGAGACCTCTCCCCGTAATCTCGGCCGACCCTCCCGGTCCGTCTAACATTGGTGGCCAGCGGCGCGATCCGAATCACCGCATAACGTACAGAGAGTAGCTCACCCCACAACGAACAACAATGTCGACTAAAGAGAGCGGATCAACTGAGAAGTTCCAAATGGAAAAGCTAGAGGAATACAGCCATCGTGAACTAAAGCAGTTCTGCATCGAACTAGGTATCGCTACCACCGGACTAAGTACCAAGGACGATTTTAAGCATGCCCTAGAATCTTGGGCAGAGACCGGGGATGTCGAAGCCCCGGAGCAAAGCACCGCGAAAAAGACCAACACGGCCCCTGAAGAGCAAAGAACGGGTCTCTCGCAAGACGAGATCCAAGAAAGAGAAAAAGCCCGACTACACGAACTTGAAATGGCCCGACTCAAGATGGACATAGAACTCAAATTGGCCGAGCAAAAAATAAACTTAGAGCACCTTCGCCTCCGAGAAGAAAGAGAGGAGAAACAGAGGCAAAGGGAGCTCGAGGAAAAAAGACTAACGTACGAGCACGAGCGGAACCTAGCCGAGATCAACCTGCGCAAACAGAATAAAGAATTAGGGGTGCCCGACAGACCGTCCACCCCCGGGACCACGGACAAAAAAGTGCACATCCCCAAGGATGTGGTCCGAGAATATTTTCGAGAAGACGACATCCAGCAATGGTTTAAGGCATATGAAATCGCGATGACTGCGCACCGGATCGATAGAGCCGACTGGGGAGCCGGCCTATGGGGCAAATTCCTCAATGAGGGCCGCGATACTCTGTTACAGCTCCCAGACCACCAGATGACCTCCTACGACCATATGAAAGCGGCCCTCCTCACTCGCTATGGCCTCACGCCCGAGATGTACCGTCAGAGGTTCCGAGACTGCACACGCATTCCAGGTACAACTTGGGTGGACTATGTAACGTACTTCAGCCGAGCCTTCGAAGGCTGGATCAGAGGGAACAACGTCACGACCTACGAGCAGTTGTTCAATCTGATGGTATGGGAGCATCTGTCCAACAACTGCTTCATTGAACTACGCCAACACCTCCTCGACAGCAAGTTAACCGATCCCCGGCAGCTCGCAGCCGAAGCTGACCGGTGGGAGATCACCCGAGTGGGCCGGAATGGGTCCTACGAGCAGAACAGGAACAACAATGGTCACCACCGATCCAGAGGAGGAGGAGGGGGCCAAGGACGAGGAAGAGACAACACTCCGGCCGCCCCCACTACCAGCACCACCCCCCCGGCCAACCGGGGCAGCACCCCGGCGCGACCGGGATACAGAGCCAATGTTACATGTCACCGATGCCAACGAGTAGGCCACTATGCAAATGACCCAAGCTGCCCGCAGTATCCGAGCCCAAGACCCCGCCAGGTGGCCGCCGCGGCACTAGGGGAAGAACAGATCTCCGAGGAACCAGAAACAGACGAGCAAGAGTATCAAGGGTGGGAGCCAGCCGCCATGACTCTCGCGTGCTTAGGGGGAAGAGACATGGTCCCGCGGGTCCCCCTACCCGCTAACACCCAGAAGTACAGCCAATGGGTGAGCATCAATGGACAACGGGCCGAAGCCCTTCGAGACACCGGGGCCAGTGTGACAGCCGTCCGCTGTCATCTGGTGACCCCAGAACAATATCTACCGAACATTCTCTGCCCTGTACGATCAGCCGACAACTCGGAGAGTCTGTGTCGGATGGCCTGCGTCCCCTTTGAGTGGGGAGGGGTCTCCGGCATGTTGAAAGTAACGGTCCGAGACGACGCCCCCGTGGACTGCCTCCTCGGAAATGACCTGGAAAGCTCCCCGTGGGCAGCCGTGGAGCGAAAAGAACACTTGGGGATGTTGGGCGTCCCAGACTGGGCGTGCGTCACCACCCGGTCTATGGCCGCCCGTGCCAACCATCACCCGGAAGAACCAGAATGGCCGGCGCCTCCGCCTCCGGTCGCCCCCGCCGAGACCCCCGACCAGGGCATCCCCCTCGAACCTGCTCAACCTTCCGACCTTGCTAATCTCGACCAGTGGGCTCAAGAAGGGGGGCCCACACAAGAACAATTTCGTCAGGAGCAGAAGACCTGTCCCTCCCTTGAGGGACTCCGACAACAAGCGCTCGCCCAAAGCGCAGGGGATACCTCCGGAACTCATTGGGTCTACTGGGACAATGACCTACTGTACAGCGAGCAACGAATCGCCGAGCTGGGGGCCAACCGAGTACTAGTGGTGCCACTCCGCTTTAGAGACTTCCTGCTAAATCTGGCCCACGATGTCCCCCTGGCAGGGCACCTGGGACAAGATAAAACCTACAGCCGCCTAGTGACCCACTTCTTCTGGCCAAAAATGAGAAACGATGTGCACCAGCATTGCCGATCTTGCCCCACGTGCCAAGCCAGTGGGAAGAGCGGCCGCAAATTAAAGGCCCCCCTGCAACCCTTTCCCGTAGTCACGACCCCATTTGAGAGGGTCGGAATAGACATTGTGGGACCCCTAGACCCACGTACAAGACAAGGCCATCGCTTCATCCTAGTACTAGTGGACCACGCCACCCGCTACCCTGAGGCTATTCCTCTCCGGACCGTCACAGCCCCAGTGGTCGGCAGGGCCCTGATGGGGATCTTCTCCCGTGTGGGGTTCCCCCGAGAAGTCGTCAGTGACAGAGGCACGAACTTTATTTCCAAATACATGAAGTCCCTCTGGCAACAGTGTGGGGTCACCTACCGCTTCACGACCCCCTATCACCCCCAAGGAAACGGACTTGTTGAGCGGTTCAATCGCACTCTAAAAGGGATGATCGGGGGATTGGAAGAACCCCTCCGTCGCCAGTGGGACGTGCTGCTGCCGTGCCTCCTCTTCGCCTACCGGGAGGTCCCACAGAAGTCCCTAGGCTTCAGCCCATTCGAGCTGCTCTATGGGCACCCAGTACGGGGGCCACTCAGCCTGATCAAAGAAGGCTGGGAGTTGCCTCCGGCCAAGAGTCCTCCAGATGTCTTCCGGTACCTCCTCACCCTCCGCAACCAGTCCCAGCGGTTCAGAGACCTAGCGAAAGCCAACCTAGAGGCCAGTCAAGAGGACATGAAGAGATGGTATGACCAGAACGCCTCATCTATTGAATTCGAGCCGGGGCAACAGGTCTGGGTAATGTCCCCCACAGAACCGTGCGCTCTCCAAGACAAATGGACGGGACCCTTCAAAGTAATCGAGCGCAAGGGACCCGCCACCTATCTGATCGATATGGAGTCCGCCCGGAATCCGCTCCGAGTCCTCCACACCAACAGACTGAAACCCCACTTTGCACGAACAGAACTCAGCCTCTTGATGGCCACAGACAACGGGGTTGAGGACGACTCCGAGCCTCTCCCTGACCTCTTGCGGACCCAGGAGCAAGACGGCTCCGTGGATGGGGTCCGACTCTCGGAGACCCTCTCCCAGGAACAACGCCAAGAGTGCCAAGCCCTCCTATCACGGTTTGCCAGCCTGTTCTCCCTCACCCCAGGTGTCACTTCCTGGTGTGTGCACGATGTAGACACCGGAGACAGCCCTCCTATCCGCCACCGGGCCTACCGCGTACCTGATCGGGTACGGGCCTGCATCCAGGCGGAAGTAACTAAGATGCTCACGCTCGGGGTCATCGAGCCCTCCGACAGTCCATGGGCCAGCCCGGTCGTACTGGTCCCCAAAGCAGCCGCCCCCGGAACCACACCCGAACTCCGGTTCTGTGTCGACTACCGGGGCCTGAATGAAGTCACCAGAACGGACGCACACCCCATCCCCCGGGCAGATGAACTGGTCGACCGAATGGGCGCTGCCCGCTACCTCAGCATCTTCGATCTAACGGCAGGATATTGGCAGATCGGCCTCACACCCCGAGCACAAGAACGTTCTGCCTTCTCCACCCCCGATGGCCACTATCACTTCACGGTCATGCCCTTCGGCATGAAAAATGCCCCAGCGACGTTCCAACGGCTCGTCAATCAGGTCCTGGCGGGGCTCGAAGAGTTCAGCGCCGCCTACCTGGACGACATCGCTGTGTACAGCCACCACTGGACCGAGCACCTCCACCACCTCCAAGCAGTGTTGCAAGCCCTTCAGCGAGCTGGCCTCACGATCAAGGCCAGCAAATGTCAAATTGGACAAGGGTCAGTGACCTACCTCGGACACCAAGTGGGAAGCGGTCTAGTGGCCCCTCTTCAACTGAAAATTGCCGCCATCCAGAACTGGCAACCCCCTAACACTCAAACTGAGGTGCGAGCCTTCCTGGGCCTCACGGGCTACTACCGAAGGTTCGTGAAAGACTATGGTACCATCGTGGGGCCTCTCACCGAACTCACGTCGAAAAATCAGCCCAAGAAGGTGAACTGGACCCCAGAGTGTCAAGCGGCCTTCGAACAGCTAAAGGCCGCCATGTGTTCCGCTCCTGTACTCCAGGCCCCAGACTACAGCCGGGAGTTCGTCGTCCAGACGGATGCCTCCGACCAGGGCATTGGGGCAGTCCTGTCCCAGGTGAACACCGAAGGCCTTGATCAACCGGTGGCCTTCATCAGCCGGAGACTCCTACCACGGGAGCAACGCTGGAGCACCATAGAGAGGGAAGCCTTCGCTGTGGTATGGGCCCTCAAGAAGCTCCGACCCTACCTTTTTGGCACCCACTTCCGGGTGCAGACTGACCACCGACCCCTGCAGTGGTTGATGCATATGCGGGGGGAAAACCCAAAACTGCTACGCTGGTCCATCTCCTTGCAAGGTATGGACTTTACCGTTGAACACCGGCCTGGGTCTGACCACGCCAACGCGGATGGCCTGTCCCGGTTTTTCCGCCTCGACGAAGAGAGTCCCCAAGAGGATGGGTAACTCTCCCCGCCTTCAGCTGGGGGGGACGCATGTTGGACAGGCCACATGACGGGCCGCTCTCCCCCCGGCTCGACCAAGCCCGAGCCAGTCATACAAGCACCACACACCACCATTGCACGTCCTCCTTCCCCTCAGGGACCCCTGCCCTCGAACATGTTAACCTCGTGGGTCCGATCCACGGCCGACCCACGCGCCCAGCCCGGGCCGCCATCTTGGACACTTCGCCACGAGGCCGCCTGGCCCCCGATCGACCTCAACCCTGGGCCTAGCCCGGCCTCAGACATTCCGGCACCACCCTCCACCCAGGAGGCGAGCGAGCTACTTGGCCAGTCAATGGGAGAAAGAGGTGTCGATGGTTCTCCCCCGGCCAGTGCCGCTCGCCCATCGCCTCCCCGGGCGCTGGCTCCACCCCCCTGCTGGGTGTCTGGACTCCCTCATCCCGGACCTCCCGACCTCCAAGTGCGAGGGTCCGGACATCAAAGCACGCCAGCCCTATAACTGGGGCAGCTCCAGAACAGGAAGGCAGTTGTATCTTGGAGTCGAGAGACGAAAGAAGAACTCATCCTGGACGGACTACTGGCGCTGCCGTAGCTCTGTCCTGTGCACCATCATCCTGCCTGTTGGCGCTGCCACAGCCGTCGTAACCTTCATCCTTCACCGTCGTCCGGATCTGCTGGCGAGGCCGCGGACCGTTGTAACTGTCATCTGCATCGGGACCTGCTTGGCTTCTCCACGGCCCGTCGACCATCCTTCATCCATATCGGGACCTGCTTGGCTTCTCCACGGCCCGCCGACCACCCTTCATCCATCTCGGGACCTGCTTGGCTCCTCCACGGCCCGATCAGCAACCACGCCGAGCTCGAGGATTGAGAGCTATTGAACTCATTGGTAACTAAGACTGTCCCGCTACCCTTTTCCTCAACCAGAGATCAGAACCGAGGGGACCCCTGAGTCCAGACCTCCTTGTATTATATCAACGTAACCTAAGAAGTGCATATAAAGTCTCGTTAACCTTCAATCTTGTGTGGTGTCCGTCTGTGGGGGGGAAGTTACTTATCTGTACAGTCGTTGGAGACGGCTCTCCCTGGAGACCTCTCCCCGTAATCTCGGCCGACCCTCCCGGTCCGTCTAACAGAGGACATGAAATGCCAGTGAATCCAAGGTTTCGAATGAATGCTGTTGTAGGCTTCCTAAGACCAATGACAAATCCCAGACAGGAAGCAATGATTTTGTTTATGCTCTTGTGAAATATGAAACTAACAGTTTTCTATTCCTGCTAAAGCCTGATCATGCACTCTTACTGCTCTGATGGCAGCCCATTGGACTTGGAAGGAGGATGCTGACAGATATTGAAAAAATACTTCCTTCAAGAAATCTAGGATTATCGAAGGAACACAAGATTAGGCCTGGGCATAGGACTACGCTACGCTCACACAGTTTGCGCAACTACGTGCTACGCAAATTGCACGTAGCACAGTGCAAAAACACATAGCAGCCATTTTTTGCTTGCTCGCGGTCCTTAACTTCAAGTTGGCAACTGCGAGCGAGCAAAATAACATCCCAGCGAGACTTTTTCCTCGTTTGCGATCAGCAACAACAAGTTGCCGATCGCAAGTGTGGAAAATAAACCTTCCAACGAGATTCTCAACGCAGGGAGGTCAGATTTCTCATTGCAAGTGGTCTCGTATGCTCGCGACCACTCCCGAAGAGAAACTACCAGTCCGCATTGAGAAAGCTGCCGCTCCGGTACAAATCTACTCGAGCAGCAGAAAAAAACCGATTGCACTGTGCAAGATGCGTTTTGCACTGATTGCACAGTGCAGACAAGCATCCGGCACTGTGCAATCAGTGCGAACAACATTTTGCGTGGTGCACTTTGCAGTTTGCTTAGCTCCGCGAGCGCTACTACGCAAACTACACTTAGGGTTCATCAAGATAGGGCACCCAACCATTGTGAGGAGTACCACCGAGAAAAAACTGTTCAAATGTTTGTAGCAAGTGGATAAGGTAGAAGGTACACAGCATTATTGCATTCATTTTTATTACGTCTTCAAAAAAACCTATTTGTTTGAAGAGTTAATCATTTGACCTTCAAAGTGTTAAGTGGAGTAGGCATGAGCGGGAAATCCGTTACGCTCGCGGATTTTGCGGATTTTTGGGAAATCCGCAATCCGCGAATTTTGCGGATTTCCCGCAAAATCCACAAAAAAAAATCCGCGAGCGTAACGGGTTCAAAAGTTGAACCCTCACTCATGCAACTATTTTACAATGGCGCCAGAAAGCTGCCAGCGCCGTTGTAAAATAGTTACAAAGTTAGCTTGCACAGGAACCACTAGATAAAACGAAGCAGGTGCTTCCTGTGCAAGCTAACTTTGTAACTATTTTACAACGGCGCTGGCAGCTTGCTGGCGCCATTGTAAAATAGTTACAGCCTTACACAGTTCACTCAAGGGACCCCTGCGCCCTTCAGGGCGATTGCATAGTAACACACACATGGTCACTCGGACTAGTTGATGCTCAAATTCAGTGACTCATTCATTAGCCCAAAAACAATCATGAGCGTCTTCGAGGCTGGACAGGTGTGCCTCTTCCCAAATCTACCGTGGAAAATCAGCTGTGATGCTGGGTAGAGGGCGGCCTTTGCATGGTCGCTCGAACTAGTTGATGCTCAAAATCAGTGACTCATTCATTAGCCCAAAAACAATCATGAGCGTCTTTGAGGCTGGACAGGTGTGCCTCTTCCCAAATCTACTGTGGAAATTCAGCTGTGATGCTGGGTAGAGGCCTTTGCATCCTTGACTTTCATGAGCGCAATCCCCGTGCTGTTCCTGTGACCAGGAGCTTCTTTCTCTTCATATAATTGTGTTCGCACGGGTTGCTGCAAGTTCGCACGCGTTTTGTACAATTTTGCAATTTGCGAAATTGTACAAAACCCTCGCGAACTTGCAGAAACCCGTGCGAACATAAAAAAAATAAAAATCCGCGCGTATTCGCGGATTTTGCGGATTTTGGCAATCCGCAAATTCGCAAATCCGCAAATTCGCGGATTGCCAATCCGCAAATCCGCTCATGCCTAAAGTGGAGTCTAAGGAATGCTGTTCAGTGGATATCTAGCTGCAGTAAAGGGCTTGACAACCTGTTTAGTAGAAAAACCACTGTCTTCTTGGAAACGATGGGGAAATTAGACTATAGCCTAGGGCTATACCAGTTGTTAAAGGCCCTGAACCTGATTTATTGGCCTGAGCTCCATGGGAGGGCGTATTATGAGGGAGGAGGTCTTTAACAGCAGGTATAGTCCGAGGAGGAAGGGCTATAAGACTATTTGAACATTCCACCCACGAAGTGTGGAATGTTCGAAATTAAAAAAGGAGGAACATGAAGATAAGCTGTGGAATGTTGGAGCTCCGGGCTTACACCTGGCGTTATAAGCCCACAGCAATTCCATTGCCTTCAATGGAGCTGTCAATATTCCAATGTTATAATTAAGTATCTGAACTTTCGCCTGCTGAATATCCCTCAGCACCCATGGAGGAGAGGAATAAGATGAAATGCTAAAGGAGAACTGTGGCCCACACTTAGGAGAGGTCTACTATTCCCAACACCATTGGGCATGGTGATCTGGTCAAAAATTGCGGAATTGGAGCCCCTGACTAGGATGTGAGCAGGTCCATCCGAGGAATTCCTAGTTGGAGAATCAATAACCAAAATGTGTCTGATGGACAGGAAAGATCAAAGAGAAGTAAAGCACTCCGTTCAGATCATCTACCAGGGAATTCTCTGTCCTGCAAGAGAAAATTCCCTGAAAAACAGATTGAATGCTCCACCGAACCGAAGAAGTAAGCTATATTACCTCATCGTCCCTCCCTCCTTTCCATTACTTACGTAGTCGAGGCAACCCTGCCTCACCAGACACCCATACCACGTGATTTTATCACGCAGGGGCTATAAGTAGCCCCCACCCCCCTCAAACATCCTGTTTTCTTTTGTCTCACCTGTTGAGACGCGCGTACCACGCGCTGGCCGTTTGCGGTGCTGCGGTCTTGTTTCTTCTTTGCTGGATTTCTTCTTGACTGGATTCCTTCGTGGGTGGATCTTCTCCCGCGGTTTCTTCTGCCTGCGGGACCTGGCGGTGCCAGCCTGGGCAGTGCTGTGCCTTCCCTCGCCGTGTCTGGGGTTTGCGGTGCTCCCTTGGTGGTGGAGTGGGCGGGTCCGGCTGACGGAGTAGTCGGCCCTGTATGGCCGGGGCTGTCTTTCCGGGTTGGAGGCCGGAATGGGAAGCGGCGGCAGGGGAATTTCCTTTGGCTTCCTGGGATGGCTGTTTCTGCTCCTCTTTCAATTAAGGGCCTCGTGTGAGGCCGTTTTTTATCGTTTCTCTTGATTTTTTGATTGTTTTTTCTGTGTTTTTCAGGGGGGGGTCCGCTTTTCTCCCTTTTCTATTGGTTTTTGGTGTTTCCTCCTTGTTTTTGTGCCTGTTGATTGGTCCCTGCTGCTGGCCTACTCCCTATTTATGCTGCTTAAGCTGTGCCTCTGCTTTTTGGATTCATTATGTCGAAGCGTGTTCCCAAGCGCAGGCATGTTTTGTCCTCCTCCTCGTCTGACAATGATGAGCCGATCCCTGCTCGTCGGACGAGGTTCAAGGGTCCGGGGGACTCTGTGGCCCTGCTTCCTGCTACTGAGGTCCAGGACATGATTGAGGCGGCGGTGGCCCGCGCTCTGGAGTCCAGGGTTCCTGCCTAGCGCAAGTCTTCTCGTCCTGCGGTGGGTCCGGTGGACTCTCCCTCTGAGGACTCTTCTTCTTCATGCGCTGCCATTCCTTCTACCTCTTCCGGGAAGTTTGTGCGTAGGGAGGAGGTTCCTGCGATTCTCCAGCACATTAGGGAGAACCTGGGGTTTTCCCTCTTCTCTGCGCCTGAGGGGTTGGATGACATTTTTCCACAGCATGTTAAACCCCCTGTTCTTGCAATGCCATTTCATGGTCGCATCAAGGACTTGATTTCTGGGGAATGGTGCAATCTGCAGCGCTCCTCGGTTCCTCGCTTTTTGCAGAAGCTGTACTCCTTGGAGGAGGGGGAGGTTTCTCTTCCTCACTCTGGGATGCCATGTTGGCCACCCCGATTGGTCGTATGACGATTAATCCTGAGGATTGTTCTTCGGCTGATGCAACTGATAAAAAGGTGGATGGGGCGCTGAAGAAGGCCTTCTCTGCTGGTAACTTGTCCATGCGTGCTGGCATTTATTCTGCTTATGCGGCTCAGTCGTTGGTGTCTGACTTTGGGAAACTGGCCACGGCTATCCAAGATGAGTCGGACTGCTCTGACTTGCTTGTCCACATGGAACAACAGGCCAAGCTCTTGGCTGACGTCTCTTCGGATGTTCTTCGTTCTTCTGCCATGGCTTCTGGTTCCTTAGTTCTGGCTCGGAGGAACCTATGGATGCGGGACTGGAAGGCGGATTCTTCAGAGAAGTCTTCTCTCCTTAAGATCCCCTTTGACGGCAAGATGCTTTTTGGTGAGCAGCTGGACAGTATGATTACTAAGGCTTTTAAGGACTGTAAGCATGCACTGCCTTACAAGGGCAAGCCTTCTGCATCTCGCTCTCGCCGCTTCTGGACTCCGGCTCCTTCCTCGGCCTCTTCTTTCCAGTCTTCACAGCAGTCCTCTAAGGCATTTTCGGACCGTCGGCGTAATTTCCAGCCCAAGAAGGCGGCTTCCGTGCCTAGTCCCAGGGGTCCGTCGGATGCCTTCAAGTGGAAATCCTGACAACGAAGGCGTGGCCGCCTTGAGACTTGTGAGCGGCAGGCTGTTGTTTTTCCTGGAGGCTTGGAATCTGGATTTGACGGATCGCTTGGCATTGAGTGTTATCAGGGGAGGTTAAACTATTGACTTTGTCATGATTCCTCCCGGCTGGGGCACCATCCGTACTCCTGTCCCCAAGTCCCAGGTGAAACGAATAGCACTTCTGGATGGTGTTCAGGATCTTCTGGAGAAGAGGACGATCGTCCCTGTCCCCCTGGCTCAGCTGGGTCAGGGTTGTTATTCCATTTTGTTTCTGGTCCAGAAGGTGTCAGGGGGATTCCGGACAGTTCTCGACCTCAAGAGGGTGAATGGTTGGGTTCGGACCGTTTGCTTCAAGATGGTGACCTTGCAGTCCATTATTCCTTTGGTGGGGGTCCGGGACTTCATGACCTCTATCGATCTGCAGGATGCATATATTCATGTTCCGGTGGCTCGGGGGCATCAGATGTTTTTGCGTTTTGCGATCGGCGACTCTCACTTCCATTTTGTGGTTTTGCCATTTGGGACTGAAGTCCGCTCAGCGGGTCTTTACCAAGCTTCTGGCTCCTTTGGTAACTTTGGTCCATGCCCGGGGAATATTTCTCCATCCATACCTGGACGATTGGTTGGTCTATGCTCCTTCATTTCGGTTGGCTCTCAGTCACACAGAATTGTTTGAATTGTTTGAATTTTTGAGCAGACACAGCTTTCTTATCAATGTGGGGAAATCCTTCCTTGTGTGGTAAATAAAAATTACCTATGCTGAATTTCTATGCGGTAAAGTTCAATAAAATAACTCAATCGAAAATGAGAGGCAGAGTCCGTGGCATCTGAGTTTATAAGGGTTTTATTCCATAAAATGGAATTGGTTCGAACCAGGTATCGTGTTCCATCACCACGAAGGTTCAGGAAGGGATAGACAATGCTTTATTAACAGAATACAATATATATAGTAAATGCACATAATGGTGATGGATACAGAAGGCGTAACAGCTGAGAGAAAAGAGATAAGAACACATGTACGTAACAGAAGGCGTGCACGAGGGCGTACACGTAGGTGTGTGCTAGACAACATCACATGAAAGTGTCACAGGTGGGTGGATCCATAGAGGAATCCTGCAGTGTCAGCAGAAATATATGGCAGAGATGCGCGCGCAGCAGCATGACGTGTGATTGACGTGGAACTGGAGGGTGAAGGGGACTTGACATTTAGCTCTACATAAGGAGACAGAAGTCTGGCGTGTCAGGACAATCTAAACCCAATCATATCTGATATCTTGTGTTTGAGGAACTATATTATCTAGAAGGAAAGGTCTCTCGGGCAGAGGCTATTCTATACTGACTGCTAATGCGTGTATATGCGCCTACGTGTCTGCGTGTAGTGCGAGGGGCCATGGGCCTACCATGGTAACAGGAGCAATGAATTACTTGCACGGAGACAGAAAGGCCGGGCCCTTTGCTCTGCAGCGGGGAAGATGTTTTCCTAAATCACTAGACAGGAATGTATTTTCGAGGAGCGGAGCAGATAACTTGAAGGCAAAATACAGTCTTGGCAGGCAAGCAGGCCGAGCCGGGCACCGCTTGCCGCACAGGGAGTAAGGCAAGGGTCATGGAAGTGGCAGGCTGCAGCTTTCAGAGGCAGAAGGCAGAAAGGGCTCGATGGCAAGAATCAGGGCCTAGCTCGCCAGAGCCAGGAAAACGTGAAAGTGCACCATGTAAAGACGGTGGCAAGGCATACTTAGGAACTGAATTATCGACCCATTCATGGTGCATCTGAAAGAGGACATGTTAACGTTGGACGCAAATGTATTTGCGTCTTCATAGCTGGTTGTGGAGGGAACATACATGTACTTGAAGCACGTACATGAAGCCGTTGGGGTCTACGTTAGGGGACACAATTGACCATAAAAATTCATATTACCTCATTCCCTCCTTGTCCCCTACGGACCCTTCATGATATATCGATCTTCATTAGTCTGTCAATTTGTTCATATAACATCATTTGCTCTTCCTTCTTTTGGCGGGATTTTGAACGTGGACTTGAATGGGGAATACATGATGTGGCGCACAAGCCGCAAATCGCTGGCCCACATTGTAAACATAAGCAACAACTGAACACTATGAGAAGGGCTATTCCGAGGAAGGATAGGACCTTCCATCCCCAGGCTGATAGCACGCTCCAGAACCAACCGGACCAAGTCCAGGTGCCTGGGTTCTGGTGTATCTGACTTGCAATCTTGTGGAGACGGGTAATGGCTCTATATACTGATGGTGCGTTTTCTGGAATGAAAACACAGCAACTCGATCCGATGACTCTACAAGCTCTGCCCCTATCGGCCAGGATGACGTCAAGAACGAGACGATTTTGAAGAACAACAATCTGCATAGCAGACTGCTCCTCTGTTAAGTTACCTAGGGCAGAAGTAGTTTCATTCACTACTGCTTCGAGGGTTCTTGTTAATTTGCGTATCAGTTTACTATTAAAGACAGCACCTAGATAGGGAAAGAAACCTTTATTGAAGTCTGTATACTGCTCCCATGCCGTTTCAGTATAGTCGACAATCGGGAGATCTCTCTGGGGTCTGTTGTGTACTAGATGGGAGTTCCTATGATAGTCAGGAGGGGCTAGGAAAACAGGTGGCAGAAGGAATGCAATGTAACAAGTACCATCCCAATCTAGAGGTAAGCGTATATACGCTGTATGACCACAAATGAAATAGGAATGACGGGAAGCTTTGAATGTAGACTTGCCTTTATCACTGAATTCGATCACAGTAGTACATCTACTATGACCCAGGTGTACTGAACCATTCTTTCTGACACATAATTCACCTTTGACTGGTAATACTGACATTGCGGGCAAGACTGGTTCGGCTTCGGACTGGACATTCAGAATCATGAGGTTAAGTGTAAAATTACCTAATCCATATACTTCGTTTTCTAGATCAGTTCCTGTCCTTTGGGGAAGACCCTCCTTATCAGGGAAACATACTTTATGCAGAACTGTGTTCAGATTTCCCCACACCCAATTGCCCTGGTAAACTACGGAATCAGAATCTAAAGAATTCATTAAACTAAACCATGCACCACAGGAACCATTGTGTGTGAACGGGTACGGAAAGAGGGGCAGAACTCCCTTGTATTTCTGATAGGGAGGGAGTCGGCCACATATCCAACAATTGGTAGCATTGCTGGTCTGATGGGAATGATGTAACATACTGATGAATGTATTGTTGCGCAGCGCAAGTCGATAAGATAACTCGTGCGGGGGCAGTTCACTGAAACTATGCTCGGCAGTGTCATTTGAAGAAGAATGTGCACATTTGAAAATAGGAAAATACATGTGTAACAGTATACTTGCAGCAATAATCATAAGACTCAGAAAAAACATGATCAATAATGTCACAATGCAGTGACTACGGAGAGATTTACAATATTCATGTTTCTTGATCTGTTTCTGTCTATCTCTCTCTCTATTGGGATCTAGGGGGTACATGTCAGAAACTCGTCTAACTGATTCACCTAGGGGAGGACTTAAACAATTAAACTGTCTGACTTGCTAGACCTCAACTTCATGCGAAATTCCTGGGAAGGAGTTTTCTCTACCAGGGGGAGTTTAGTATGAGTCTCTGGAAGGGGGCAGGGCTGGGAGTCTAGTTTCGGAGGCAGTCCATAATGTCTTTTTACATGACTCGAGTGGAGCCAGCCCTTGCGGCCCTCCACTTTTATTGCTGTCCTTGTTGTTAATAACACGAGCTTCGGCGCCTGCCAACGGGGCTCCAGTGGACTCCTCCTGTCAAAGTTCCTCACGAGCACCAGGTCCCCCGGAACAATCTCGTGTGGCTTCACCTCGGTGTTGTCGGGAAAGGCTGCAGCTACCTGTGAACGACATGATTGTAGTGCAGACATCAAGGAGGCAAGGTAATCTGTCAGCATAGTACAGTCAACATCTGTGATTTTACGAGGCAGAGGCGTCCCCCACATATTCGGTGGCCTACCAAAGACCACCTCATACGGGGATAGCCCTGTTCTTGAATGCGCTATCATTCTCATGTAAAAGAGTGCAACTGGTAAAGCTACTATCCAGTCAACGCCTTTCTCTCTACAGATATTGGCAAGACATATTTTCAGGGTCTGATTATGACGTTCCACTAGACCTGCTGCCTCGGGATGTCGGACACAGTGAAACCTCCACTGATAACCTAGCAGGAGTGATACCTGCTTCATGAGCTCGGATGAGAATGGCTGACCATTATCTGAGTATACGATACGGGGCAAGCCATACCTGGGGAAGAATTCGCGTACCAGCTGCTTGGCAGTGGTCGGAGCAGTATAATCTGGGACTGGATATGCTTCTGTCCAACGGGAGAGTGCACATACAACTACGAGGACATATTTGAATCCTCGACAACGTTCCATCTGGATATAATCCATCTGGAGGACTTCAAAAGGATGATCGGGAGGATGAAATCCACCTTGCTCTACGGGAATGCCTTTACCTGGGTTGAACTGACAACAGATCATGCAAGTACGTACTTTCTGTTTTGCTGCTGCTCGTAAATGCTTATTGAACCAGAGGTTTTGAATACTGTCTAACATGGCTTTTTCTCCTAAGTGTGCAGGACTATGTACTGTGTTAATGATAACCTGAACCATAGAGTCGGGGAGAAACCATGTGGCTTTCCCCTTCGTCATCCATCCCTGTTCTGTCTGGATCCCTCCTAGTTCAATCCATTTCTTGATTTCGTCTGGTGTAGCATGTGTCTGTATGTCAATTACATCTAAGGCGGGATCCCTAACTGTCATGCAATGTGTCGGTGTCTGGACTATTGTCTTTGTCAGGTTTGTTGCGTGAGTCTGAGTCTGAGCTGTATGCTTGGCTGTTCGGTCTGCCAGGTCATTACCCTGGGAAATGGTATCTGTGACTTTCGTATGTGCCTTGCACTTCATGATGGATATCGCTGTAGGCAAATGAATTGCGTCTAACAGAGCTTGGATGAGGGGACCGTGCTGGATTTTGGCTCCGTGAGAGGTCAAGAAACCTCTCTCTCGCCAGAGTACACCGAAGTCGTGTACGACTCCGAATGCATAACGGGAATCTGTGTATATGTTAACTCTCTTGTTCTTTGCTCGAATACAGGCTTGAGTCAGAGCGATGAGCTCTGCTGCTTGGGCTGACAGTGTATCAATACGATTTGTTTCTATGACTTCAGTTTTGGTCGTGACTGCGTAGGCGGCCACTAACTCTCCTGTATTTGTTCTCATACATGAACCATCCACATAAAGTGTCAGGTCTGGATCTAGTAATGCAGTGTCTGTCAAATCTTGTCTGGGTTTCGTCGTAATGGTAACGACTTCAATACAATCATGTGCCAAAGGGTCTGTCTCACTTAATGGCAGAAGTGTAGCAGGGTTTAGTGTATTGCAACGTCTGATTTCTATGTGTGGCTGAAACAATGTCAATTCATAACCTGTCAGTCGTGCTATAGTCAAGTGCTGGGTCTGTGTTCGGTTTAAAAGAACTTCCACGGAATGTGGAACTTGTACTGTCAATTGGTGTCCTAATACTATGGAATCACTCTGTCTTATTGCTAGAGCTGTTGCTGCCACAGATTTCAAGCACGCAGGCAGAGCCTGGGCTACTGGGTCTAATGTACTAGAAAAATAAGCACACGGTTTGTGTGAACCTGCTTGATCCTGGGTGAGTACTGACAATGCAGTACCTTCGCGTTCTGTGACAAAAAGTGTAAAAGGCTTGCTGTAACATGGTGTCGCTAAAACAGGTGCTTGACATAAGGCTTTCTTTAATTCGTCAAAAGCTTGTGTATGTTCCTGAGTCCAAGGGAGGACAGTCGATGTCGCTGCCTCCTGTGTTGTCAACTGTATGAGTGGCTTGGCTAGAAATGCATACTGAGGAATCCATTGTCTACAGTAAGAAGTGAGGCCTATAAAGGCCTGTACCTCCTTTTGTGTCTTGGGTTGTGACATGTTTACAATTAACTGGATACGGTCAGGTGTTAGCTGTCTCCCCCCTTTAGACAGCAAGTGCCCAAGGTACACCACTTGCTGAACACAGAATTGTAGCTTCGAAGGAGACACCTTGTGTCCCTTGTCGGCCAAGAAATGTAAAACTGTCAGTGATGCTTGTTCACATTCTGGTTCACTTCGGGCGGTGATCAATAGATCATCGACATACTGCAGTAGGGCAGTGTTGTCAGGCATGTGAATACTGTCAAGTTGTCTTTTCAGTGCTTGGCTATAGATGCTGGGGCTTTCTGTGAATCCTTGAGGTGCGCGTGCAAATTTGAAGCATCGGCCATTTAAACAGAATCCGAAGAGATATTGGCTTTCCGGATCGATTGGGACACTAAAGAAGGCGTTCTTCAGATCAATTACAGTAAAGAACGTTGCTTCGGAATCAATGGCAGTCAATAGAGACTAAATGTCTGGGACCACGGGATATTGTGGTACAATGCATTTATTCAGTTCGCGTAGATCGATCACTAATCGATAAACTGGGGGTGCATTTGGGTCAGTACGTTTAAGAATTGGAATGATAGGGGAGTTACAGAGGTTTGAGTCGGTTTCTACAACCACTCCTTGTGCAATGAGCTCGTCAATGATTTTCAGTAAAGCCACTACAGCATCTGGGGGTAACTTGTATTGTCGGATTCGTGGTAGTACTACTCCTGGCTTGAGTGTGACACGGTATGGAGTAATGTGCATACAACCTACATCAGTGGGGCCTTGTGCCCATAAATGTGCAGGAACATTCTGTAACCTGGGATCCATATCTCTCAACACATAGTGACCCTTAAAGTCACGCAGAAACAATCTTACTCCTTCCGGAGAACAACATATTACAGCTCCTAGGGCTTTCAGTGTCTTGATGCCTAATAAGTTTTCTGGACATGATTTCGTGAGTAATAAATCTGTAGTGCGAGACAACGGACCAACTAAAAGGGGTACTGGTTTCGATACTTCATTTACAATAGGCTTGCCTGAAAATCCAAGGGAAACATTCTGTGAGCCTGAGAGGGGTGCCCCTGGAACCTCGTCGTGACTTATTGTCGTCCTGCTTGCCCCTGTATCAATCAAAAACTTTCTATCTTTTCCTAATACTTGACTATGTACGTAAGGACCCTCTTGATCTACAGGAACCTCAATAAGAGGCAAGCCAACCTCCCTCTCTAGGCTGTTTCATGTGTATCGCTGGTAATCTGGATAATCAGTTTGTGCATATTGGTACATCTGCTGTGTTGCATGTTGTGTTGCGGCAATGGGCTGTGGCTGTGGTACCGCTACGGTCTGTACTGTCTGTTGTGGAGCATGCATAGGCTGTACATTCGGTGGTACGTGTTGTTGGGCCTGGTCCTGTCTAGGTTGACGTGGTCTTTCTTTAGTTTTACCTGTGGATATATTGTGTTTCAAGACTGCACAATCGTTTACATAGTGACCTGGCTGTTTACAATAGTTGCATGTCCCTTTAACAGGAGCTGCCGAATTATTGGACTGTGTCATACCCTTTTTCTGACCGTCAGATGGAACTGACTGAGCAACTAGCATTTTCATTTTCGTGTCTTTCATACGTCTCTGTTCGTGATCATGTTCTTCCCTAATTCTGTTCTGGTGATACTGTAACATCTGTAACATTTGTGAAGGCGTATTTGCTTGCCATGTGCTCTCGACTTTCAGTACACGATTCTTAACTTGGGGCAGAGAATTTTCGACTAGTTTAGATACAAAAAGGTGCGGATATGACTCGCTACTTGCTTTCAGGCCACTATTAATAATAAAACATTTCTCAAATCGGGAATAAAAATCACTAGTGTCTTCATCGGGTTTCTGTTTGCAGGCTGAGATTGCATCCCAATCCTCTTTTTTAGTTGCTAATAACCTTGGCAATACTTGTACTAATAATCCTGGTAATGCTTTAGTTTTATCCCCAAGACCTAAACCTGGGGTTCGGCCATTTTCTTCTGTTTCTAATGCAGCCCAATCTATCTTTTTGTCTCCCACCTCCCATTCTTTTTCTTTGAGTTTCTCGTAAATACCGGCAGGCAGTAGTACTTTCAATATTTTCATAATGTCAGGGTAGGTATAATCTCCCATGAGTAACATGTCTTTAATCTCACGGTGGAAACCTGCTGGGTCCTTATCATGACTAGGCACTATTTTCTTCATTTCCAATAATTCCATTTTAGTTATGGGCGTGTACACAAACACACGTCTAAGGGTATTATCATCATTCCTGACTGGGTGTACTTCTCGTAAGGGATTCTGTCTGTCTATGTAAAACATTTTTCTTTCTGGGGGTGGAGCTGGAACAAACTGTGGATTCAGGAAAGCACTATATCTGTGTCTATGTTCTAAAATTACTTTAATTAAATCGGTACCTAGGCCTCTCCATTTATTCATGAGTAGTTCTACTAGTATATCCGGTAGGGGACCTGGATCAGAATGTTGGCTCTTATACAATAAAAGGAGATGCTGTATCATGTACATACCAGCTAGTCGCTGTTCGTCTGGGGAAAGATTCAAAAATGTTTGTGCTACTGCGTCATCATTATATTTATCGGAATTGTCAGCCCATTGTACTGCTGACCTGGCTAATTCTTGTTCATCCATGGAATCGAGTACATGGTACCCCATTCGTTCTTGAAGTATTTTATCAGTAGCCTGAAACAGATGTTCAGGAGTCCTCGGGTTTGACATGGCAGAGTGAAAAAGTCTCTTGCTTTCTGGGCGTATCGTTTTATTAAAGGGTCTACCCTTTCCTACATATGCTATCGTTCCTGTATCTTCTGGCTCATCTTCCTCTGAGGATTTATTCGCGTCTGATTCTGCTTCCCTTTCAGCTTTCTCTTTTGCATGGAATACTGTTATTTCTTTACGGATTTTTCTGTACATGGCCTCTATACATTTTTGTTTATCATGTTTTCCGTCTGCAATGTTCTGACCCCATGTAGTTAGTACCTCCATCTCTTCTTTATTTACACCAGGCCGGTCTCGATCTCTTATGAAACAGTTTATGAGGAATCTTAATAGTACACCTTGAGTGTCTACTTTCTGATGTGCCATGGCCTCGTGAATACATTCCTGACCCTCCCCAGTCTGAACAAAATGATATATTCTGTCTAGATAATCTTGCATTCCTGGAAATAGAACCAAAAAGTTTGCAGCACGTCTTATACGTATTGAGGCTAATATCATGCAACCGTCTTTGCCTGGTACTGGATCATATCTACAGTCTGTAAGAAACTCTTTAAGCTTTTCAATTGTGACTGGTTTCGGAGTGCGTTCCATTGCTAGTTCTCTAACAGTTAATCGGCGTACTGGTGGCGGGGTATGGTAACCCCCTAATGCACCTCCTGAGGCGGAGGCTTGAGCATGATCTGTCTGTAGGGTCGGTGGCGGCTGTAACGGAATTCCAAAAGGATTAAGTGGATTAGTAGGGGGTGCAGGAAGTGGTGGAGGAGTGGTCTGTCGTTGGGGAAGGCGATCAGTGCGTGGTATAGGTGCAGGTGGAACATTGGTATATTCGGGAGCTACATCGTCTAAATAGGAAGAAAGAAAAATATCTGCTGCAGTCTTGTGACGTAATTTAGTCGGAACCAATGGAGGGGGCATATTTTTCGGTGTTTCCGGGGTCGCCTTGGGCAGGCCCTCGGCCAGGACTGGATACAATCCTGTCATAATTGCGTTACTCTTTCTGTCGTGTTGTTCCATTCTAACTCGTTCCCCTTCTTCTAATAGTTCTTTTTCTTTGGCTTTTTCAGAATCCTCTCTACTTTTCTCTGCTTTTCTGAGTTCTTTCTCTGTCCGTCTGTGTGATTCTTTACGCCATAGTTCAATGGCATCTTTCTGTGACTGTCTGGCTTTCTTTTTCCATAATGCTTCCTCTACTCTCATGATGCACTCGGCATCCCATGTCCCTGTAACGGGCCATCTCTGATTTTCTGCTAAATCCTTGGTGTAATCCACCCACAAGTCAAGATATAATACAGCGTCTAAGCCGTGTTTGTGGTACATAAAATATCCGGGAGTGTCCCTGGGTGGGATGGGAACAGCTTCCTCGAGTATCCCTTTTCTAGTTCCTATCTGTTTCAGTTTAGAAAACAGCGGCATTTTGAGCCGTGATACTTGACACTTGATACTTACTCGGACTTGGACACGACTAATACAATAAACACAGTAATGAAAATCAAACAATCACTCATACCACGACATTAAAAACACATTAAAACATTTCAGAACGAACAAAAATTTGATAGCTGAATACTTGATATACTGCTAAACAGTACAGATACACTGCTAAACAGTGCAGACCGGGTCTGTGTACCCAAACCCGTCTTGACCGGACACAAATTAATGCACCCGTCTAGATGCGTCCCCAGCAACGGTACTCACCGGGAAGCACGGAACAGAAGGCCTCGGAAAACTCGACACTGGACTGGACTCGACTCGTGACGTAGGTACTTCGGAACTTCGGAACTGGTGGGCCTCTGAACACCTCGGACCTTGCTCTCTCGGCTGGGCTCTGGTCGGGATCCTCCGCACTCCTCACCGCCTCGTCTGGGTGTCGATCACAGCCTTAGTCACCTCCGTTGGCCTGAGGGAGATACAGGAAATCCTGCGGGTACGCGTAATTGTCCGTCACGGCTGTGGCAGGGGACCAGGCCTGCAACACACCGCCGGCGCGTAAGGTGGGGGAGGGGTCCCTATTCGGGCGCCAATTATGTGGTAAATAAAAATTACCTATGCTGAATTTCTATGCGGTAAAGTTCAATAAAATAACTCAATCAAAAATGAGAGGCAGAGTCCGTGGCATCTGAGTTTATAAGGGTTTTATTCCATAAAATGGAATTGGTTCGAACCAGGTATCGTGTTCCATCACCACGAAGGTTCAGGAAGGGATAGACAATGCTTTATTAACAGAATACAATATATATAGTAAATGCACATAATGGTGATGGATACAGAAGGCGTAACAGCTGAGAGAAAAGAGATAAGAACACATGTACGTAACAGAAGGCGTGCACGAGGGCGTACACGTAGGTGTGTGCTAGACAACATCACATGAAAGTGTCACAGGTGGGTGGATCCATAGAGGAATCCTGCAGTGTCAGCAGAAATATATGGCAGAGATGCGCGCGCAGCAGCATGACGTGTGATTGACGTGGAACTGGAGGGTGAAGGGGACTTGACATTTAGCTCTACATAAGGAGACAGAAGTCTGGCGTGTCAGGACAATCTAAACCCAATCATATCTGATATCTTGTGTTTGAGGAACTATATTAACTAGAAGGAAAGGTCTCTCAGGCAGAGGCTATTCTATACTGACTGCTAATGCGTGTATATGCGCCTACGTGTCTGCGTGTAGTGCGAGGGGCCATGGGCCTACCATGGTAACCGGAGCAATGAATTACTTGCACGGAGACAGAAAGGCCGGGCCCTTTGCTCTGCAGCTGGGAAGATGTTTTCCTAAATCACTAGACAGGAATGTATTTTCGAGGAGCGGAGCAGATAACTTGAAGGCAAAATACAGTCTTGGCAGGCAAGCAGGCCGAGCCGGGCACCGCTCGCCGCACAGGGAGTAAGGCAAGGGTCATGGAAGCGGCAGGCTGCAGCTTTCAGAGGCAGAAGGCAGAAAGGGCTCGATGGCAGGAATCAGGGCCTAGCTCGCCAGAGCCAGGAAAACGTGAAAGTGCACCATGTAAAGACGGTGGCAAGGCATACTTAGGAACTGAATTATCGACCCATTCATGGTGCATCTGAAAGAGGACATGTTAACGTTGGACGCAAATGTATTTGCGTCTTCATAGCTGGTTGTGGAGGGAACATACATGTACTTGAAGCACGTACATGAAGCCGTTGGGGTCTACGTTAGGGGACACAATTGACCATAAAAATTCATATTACCTCACTTGTTCCGTCCCAAGATCGTCTCTTCAGTGGGGCTCGGTTTCGGATGGGTTTGGGGGTGGTCACTCTGCCCATGGCTCGGGTGGTCAAGATTCAGTCACACATCCTGTCTCTTCTGTCTGGTCCAATTCAGGTGACGGGTCGTTGGCTCCAGGTGCAGGGGGACATGGCGGCCACTGTCTTTCTGGTTCCATGGGCCCGGTTTCATTTGCACACTCTGATGGCTCATGTTCTGGTGATTTGGTCTCCCTATTGCCTTCCCCTCTCTTCTCCGATTCCGGTGTCCACTCTGATCAGGTCGGCTCTGGGTTGGTGGTTGGTTCGTGATCTTCTAATGAAGGGGGTCTCTCTCTCTCCTCCGGACCCCGTGGTGGTCACCACGGATGCCAGCCTCTCGGGGTGGGGGGGCCTGGCTGGGGGTTCATCGGACCAGGGGCTTCTGGACCCCCTCTCACGGCAGGAGGTCTTCAAATTGGAGGGAGTTGGAGGCAGTCCGTCTGGCTCTGTTGGCCTTCTCCTGGTTTCTGCAGGGTTCAGTTCTTCTAGTTCGGACGGACAACGTCACTGCCATGGCTTATGTGAACAGACAGGGGGGACCCGGTCCTCGTCTCTGGCTCTGGTGGCATCTCAGTTGTTCGGTTGGGCGGAGTCTCATCTTGTGGCTCTCTCGGCTGTTCACATTTGGGGGGTGTCAAATTCCCTAGCGGATGCTCTCAGCAGGGCCATCCCGTCCTCTGTGGATTTCCTCGGTCAGGAGTTGTTTGTGGATCTGAAGGTGCGGTGGGGTGTTCCAGTGGTGGACCGCTTTGCTTGTCGGGGCAATGCCAAGGTGGCCCGGTTTGTGTCCCGCAGTCGGGAGAGTTCGGCCTGGGCAGTGGATGCTCTCTCTTGCCCCTGGCCTCGCGGGCTTCTATATACCTTTCCTCCCTTCCCTCTTCTTCTCTGCTTCCTTCTTCGGGTCCGTTCCTTGGGGGCTCCGGTGATTCTGGTGGCTTCAGCTTGGCCTCGTGCCTCCTGGTTTCCTCTCCTGGTGGAGATGAGGTCAGAGGTGGAATGATTGCTGCCTCTGTCTCCGCCTCTGTCTCCGCCCCCTTTGGTGTTCCCGTGTTGCAGAGGGATGTTCTGGTCCGGATGCGCTTGGCGGCTTGGAGGTTGAACGCTTAGGTTTGCTGAGTAAGGGTGTGCCGGCTGGCTTGAACTGTACTCTGCCGGTGGCTAGGTGCCTGTCTACCAATAAGTCTTACCTGCGGCACTGGCATTCTTTCATTCGGTGGTGTCGTGGCCGGCGTTTGGACCCTTCTTCCTCTTCCTTGTTTGAGGTGATGCTGTTTCTCCAGGAGGGTTCTGCTTTGGGCTTGAAGGTTTCTTCCCTTCGTTTGCACTGGGCTGCAATTAGGGCATTTCGGAGCTCTTGGGGCAATCTCTCCGATCCTGATAGGTTGGTTAGTCGACTTTTTAAGGGTTTAAGTAATGTTCTTCCTGCCCCTCTGCGGCATTTTTCCCACCTGGGATCTGTCTCTGGTCCTGGACGCTCTAATGTCCCCTCCCTTTGAGCCCTTGCCTTCTGTGGATCTGCGCCATTTGTCCTTCAAGACCTTCTTTTTGGTGGCCATTTCCTCTGCTCGCCGCCTGGGTGAGATGGGCACTCTCTCTTCCAAGCATCCTTTTTGGAGGATTTTTGAGGACAGGATTGTTTTGAGGCCTCTCCTTTCCTTTCCTCTTAAGGTGAATTCTCAGTTCCACCGGGATCAGGAGTTGATTCTTCCTTCCTTTTTTGATTCTTCTGTGTCGGAGTCTGAGGTGCGGCTGCACTCTTTGGATGTTCGGCGGGCTCTCCTGGTCTATTTGGAACGGGTTGCTCCATTCCGTTTGTCTGATTCACTTTTTGTTAATTTTGGGCCTGTGAATCGGGGTTTGCGTCCTTCTACTCCTTCCTTGAGTCGTTGGGTTCGCTCTCTGATTTCTTTGGCGTACGAGGCGGCGGGGCGCCTTTCTCCTTTGGGGGTTCAGGGTCGTTCCACTCGGTCCATGGCGGCATCCTGTGCGGAAGTCCAAGGGACTTCCATTTCTGAGATTTGTCGGGCTGCCACCTGGGCTTCGCCATTGACCTTTGCCTCTTATTACCGGATTGGCCAGGAGGTTGACCGTGGTGATGTTTTAGGGTACAGGATTCTTTCTGCTATGATTCCTGAATAGTGTTTTTTTCCCTGCTGTCTGTGTTTTTTAATAAATCTGTTTTTGCATACCTTATTTGTTTGTCCTGTTTGGCTTTGTTCTTCTCGACTACGTAAGGAATGGAAGCGAGGGAGGGACGATGAGGTAATGTCTTCATTACTTACCGGTAATTGCATTACTCTGCTTCCTACTCCCTCGCTTCCATTACTTACACCCCTCCCTCCCTCCCTGGTAGTCCGGGCCAACCAATTGGTATGGTTTTGGTCTCTCTGGTATTACAGGAGGTTTGAGAGGGGTGGGGGCTACTTATATGGGTGTCAGGGTTGCCTCAACTACGTAAGTAATGGAAGCGAGGGAGTAGGACTCAGAGTAATGCAATTACCGGTAGGTAATTGAGACATTTGGTAGGGTTGCCATTGCTTTTTCCCTTGTCTGTTTACATATAAGCCAGTCACGTGATTGTCTCAACAAACAAATACAGCATGGCCTGCCAAGTGAGGGGAGAATGCTATAAGAGCCTGAAACACTGCAATAACCCTCTGCAACTGGATGAATGATTTACTTCCAACTTTAACCACTGACCTCGAAATTCAGAGTAGTACAGTGTGGCCCCCTCGCATCTGCATGATGTCTGTGGCTAGATATTCAGAGGAGGAAGGCCCAGAGAGTCCTCTTTAATTAGGCTTGACTCCACCAACCACCATGGCCATTCCTTTTTGAGGTTCTGAGATACCGAAATCAGAAATTCCAGGTCATGAATACAGGATCCCCAATGAGACAATAGGTGGTGATTTGAGGTGGAGACAAGACCAGAGGACCTCGGCTCTTGTGGGTGATATGAACCGCTGACTCTGTAGACACTCTTTTGCTGACGTCCACTTCTTGGTGAACAGTTAACTGAGCAGATTTAAGGGTGGTTACTCCTTCTGATGGAAGAAAGTCCATCTCTAGATCTGTGCAGCACTTTGTTCCAATGAATACTCAACTCTGAGCTGGAATCAGCTGTGATTTCACCCAAGTTAGTGGGAATCCAAGGTTTTGCACAGTCTGGCATACTGTGGATGTATCTTTTATATACTTAAAAATAGATAGAACAAGAACACAGTCATGGATGGAATGCTTGAATATATCTCAACCACTGTCAATTGTTTGGGCCACATTCAGGCCATTATTTATGTCCACCATGTCACTCTAGACCGAGACCTGCCATATGCAAATCAATCTTGGTCCTGCTCCAATATGAACAGTCCAAACCAATAATCCAGGCTACATCTCCTCCAGATGGGGACCACAGAAACCCCAGACCGGTTTCAGCCTACTTAGATCCCCTCAGTGAATTACCACTTGAATCTGGGATTGATTGTGTTTCCTGCTGGAGGGTCCTCACCTGGGAATGGGTATGGTCATCACATCTGGAGCAGGGCCATTAATGTTTTGCATAAGTTGGGATTCTCGTTGGAGTGGCACAGTAAGTAATAACTGATGGCTTGGAATACTATCCAGAGAGAATGCCAGTGCTTTCAGCTACATACATGCATTCCTCCCATTAGCTTTGTTGTTTTGGATGCAACATACTGAGAGGCCACGGGTATACCCAGACGTAGGTCCCTTGCTCAGTTTGCCACAGAATCCAAGCTATATCTCACTGACGAAGCCAGACAAGGCTAAAACTGCTCTGGGTTGCTGGTGCTTTCTTCCGGAGGGGGCATAAAATAGCGTTGCCAGGAGGATCAGGGTGAGTACTGTTCTGCATAAGGTGGGTATGTGTCTAGAGTGTGGGAAAGATGATAGGTTGGGATCTTCCTCAGTGTGATTGACAGTGCTTTAACCTTTTTGGAAAGATTTCTCCCATTACCTTTAGTGTGTCTGATATAGCGCTGTAAGCAGGCGTGACGGGCACTGGTAACCGCGGTGGGACGGTGAGGCGGAGTGGAGGTGGGGGAAGTTAACTGACAACGGAATAGGGAAAATTAAATAAATAAATCCACTTCCGTCGACTTCCCCCCACCTCACCGCCCTACTATGGTACCTGTGCTGGCAGCGTCTGGCTGTAAGTGGCCAAGCCTATGCCCAGATATGGGTCCCTTGCTAGCTGTGTCACATCATTCATGATATACCTCACTGATGAGCCCTCAGAATACCATATTCTCCTTTATGATGTGCTGCCTTCTGGTGGGGACTTTGCCTGGAACAGTTGCACTCTTCCCATGAGGAGCAGGCCAGAACTGATGTGCATGATGCAGCTGTATGTTAAGAGTGGCACTCTAGGTGAAAACTGAGTGGTTTGATTGCTTCCAGATAGAGAGTCAAGCAACATCTTTAACTCATAAATAGAGTCAAAAGTCTAAGCATCTTAGGACATTCAAGATTTGAAACTTTATTGATATTTTACTGGAGAGGTGCCTGCCACACGGGTGAGGCCATCATTTTCATAGTTAGTATGAGGAGGGTATGCATTTGTGTACCTTATGGAGGGTTACTATTCATATCAGCAATTCTGATGTTACAAGTAGAGGTAGTGTTGAAGCCTGTCTGCCCTCTCCTCACTGACATTGTATATGTGTGCTATTAACAGAAAGCAGCTTTTCCACACTGACCTACACAAACCTCTTAACACCTGACACCACCCTAAGCAGCCGAACAACACAGAACACCACAAGCACTGAGGCCACCACATCTAGGATCCTCCCGATCATCACACAGCTTGTAACAAAAGGTACACTTTGTGTCTTGATTTCTGCTGAATGGATTCCTGGTAACAAAGTATAACTCAATGTCTGCCCTGGTACTATCATTGAGGGCTTAATGTTCAAAACACAACTTCTTGTGCAGAAACTGTTTTGAGACTTTAAAGGAATACTGGTTCATATTTTTGTCATCTTTCTCTGAGTCAGGATTGAACTTACATTGTGTGGTCTGTGAGAGAGAACTCAGGTTTCTTTCTAAAAAATCTTTTTGTGCACGAGCTGTCTTTTCGTTTCCTGGTTGGATCTGAAATGCAAGACACTAATGGAAAAAATAAATCATATTATGCATGAGGTAGACAGCATTAATTTTCAAGCCAAGCACACCTTGCATTCTGGGATTTGTAGTTTCAGATTTAGCATTCCAGATTTATCTCTACAATTCTCAGCATATAGTCATGTTAGCTTACATTACTGGCTAAAAGTGTAACACCCAGCATGGGCATTTCAAGATGGCTGCATGAAGCGTTCAAGGTTGCTGCTTGGGCTGTAAAAGAAAACACAAGATGATGGACAGAGTGCAAAAACGTGTTAACTACTCACCCCCAGTCACAGATATGGGTTTAATCCATTGTTCTTTTTCTCACTTCGCCACCCCAGTTATGGCTCAGCCTTATACAAATCAGTCTTGACCCAGTTCCTCATGAGAGCAGTCCACCCAAACTGCCAGGCTAGGTCCTCCCTGGACCAGAAACAAGCATCATGGGACCGGTTTCAGGGTGTTACCCCTCATCAGCCAGGCTAGCATGAATCCAGTGGCACAACGAGCTAGGGACCCATGTCAGGGCATACCCTTGGCCACTTAGGGCGAAGATAGCAAACACAACAGAGAGCTAAAACCTTACAAACACTCACCTCCAGTCACAGATCTGGGTTTAATCCATCGTTCTTTTGCTCACTATGCCACTCCAGTTTGGACCCAACCATATGCAAATCAGCCTAGATTGATTGGGATGTTAATGAACGCCGCATGAAGATTTCAAGATGGCTACTTGGGCTGTTCAAGAGGACTGTTTGTTTTTGGGGCTCCTGCGCACGATACAAGTTGCCTGCCCATCTCTCTACTCTGGGTAGTGAAAATCGACAAGGGCATGTAGAACTAGGCTGTCCACAACATGATGTCTGCAGTACATTCGTGTTGTAGGAAACATTGAAGAACTTGAACAGCAGACAGCAGAAGCTAAGGCCATAATGGACGAAACAATTTTGTTTTTTAAAAAACTGTTATTTTGAAACTACAGCAAAGCTGAATATAAAAAATTGACCTACCAATAGAATTGTGGGGAAGCCTTCTGCATTTTTGCAGTATTCGCCTACAACTGAAAATAGTATTCTGTGGTGTGACCCAATGGGCGCACAGACTGATGATGAGGGACAGTTTACAGGGTAAAGAAAGCCTATGGACTTTCCCCAACAATGTAGAGGTGAAAGAGTGATGGCGGCACTGCGCTCTGAGGAGGTGAGGGAGAAAATACTGCAGGAAGGGACCTGGAGGAGGTCAGTGTACCCGAACCTGAATCAGGACACCCTGGTAAGGAAAACAAAACACTCATTCCAGAGAAAGAAGAGTTAGTGGGCTGAGGGTTTGTGGCATCAATAAGTTTCCCTATTAAGTTTACAGTTGAATATTGTGTTCGAGGTCTGTCCCTGGACATGGAATGCCATCAGAAGAAGAATGAGTGGTCCAGTGAGGGATGCAGGGGGCGCACCAACATCTTCCCAGCTGCTCCCTGTATCCTGTCCCTGAGGTAGCTGCTTCCGGGTTAGGTTATGTAGTGTTGCATAACAGTTATTTATATTGCCTACCTATTCAGTAGTTCTGAACACACAAAACAGAGCAACTCTGTTGCTGAAAAGGTCAGTAATGATTTGCAGAAGGTGAGCTTCTCTCCAGAGTGGCACAGAGAGTAAAACATGATGGCTTAGAACACTATCCAGAGAGAATGCCAGTGGATTAGACTATTTGTATACATTCCTTCCATTACCTTTGATGTTTTTGATGCATGGGTATACGCAGACGTTGGTCTCTTGCTCACTTTGACATGGGATCTATGCAATACCTCACTGGTGTAGCATGACTAGGCAGAAACCGGTCTGGGTTGCTTGTGCTTTCTTCAGGAGGGGGCATCAGATGGCATTGTGGGATTAACTATCCCCAGGAGGATCAGGGTCAGTACTGGTTTGCATACGGTGGGCTTGTGTCTAGAGTGGGAGAAAACAATAGGTTGGAATCCTCCCTAGTGTGATTGCCAGTGCTGTAAACTATTCATAAGCATACCTTAAATCACCTTTGGTGTGTTTGATATAATGCGGTAAGAGACAAAGTGTATGCCCAGACAGGGCCAGACAGGGGTCCGTTACTTGCTGTGTCACCTCACTCTTGCTTCATTTCTCTGATGAGACATAAAACGCATGATCTTTCTGCTGCTGTGCTCACTTCTGTAGGGGATCTCACCTGGCACAGTTTCACTCTTCCCATGAGGAGCAGGTTCAGTACGGATTTGTATATTGTAGTGTAGTTCCTATATTCCCAATAGGCTCTGGGCATTGGAATAACATAAACAGCAGTGTAGACATAGGACTGAGGTCATCTAGGTCTCTACTGACTATGTTAGACATAATTAGTTTTTGCCAGCTAGCTCAGAGGTCACTAGAAACTTTCTCGAGTGAATAGGGAGGGGTTAACTTCCCTGATTCGGACAAGAAGGGATTAGCTTCTGACAACCATATAACATGACAACTTTGCTCCCTCAGAATAAAGAGTGTATCTCTAGAGTCGTGTGAAAACAATAGACAACTATTTTACTCAGTCAATCGTGCATGCTTAATTTTACCAGGGTGCAGAGAAATAGAGAGACGGGCGTTTTCAATAAAAGGTGTTATTTTATTGAGCAGTCTTCTTTCTCATGCAAGGTTATTTGAAGACCCTTCGCAGGTTCCATGCAAGTTAATAGTGCACCGCTTAGTGATTTCCTACAATTATTACCACTAAGGAATACCTCCTTTTTCCCTTCACTATAACATTTGTGTGTGTAAGGTAAATCCCAGGTTGATTTGATGTATCCTTTACCCAACCTTTCATACTGGCCTGCTGGTATATATTCTTGCCAATATTTAAACTGGAAAGTTGTTATCGGAATTGTAATTGTTCCGTGTATTATCCATTCAATGACAGGTCTCTCTGACATTATCAATGGTAATCTCTCAAGTTTTTCAATGCTCAGAATCGTATAGTCTGCTCCTTTTTGTGCCATACTGATTTGTTTATCAGTAGGGTTAAAGATAGAAAATAATGACGTTATGTTGATTAGACGCCAAGGCACGTAGCCTGAACGTAGGTTTTGCAACGTCCAGCCAAGCTGTACAATAGAACGCAATTGGGACTGACCATGTTGTAACATTAGGTGTACAAAAGGGGGTGGTGATGGACGGAGCATCTGAATCAATCAAACACTCACACCCAGTCAAAAGATCTGGGTTTAATCCATCACTGTTCTTTAGCCCACTCTGCCACCCCAGTTCAGACATGGCTATATGCAAATCAGTCTGACCCCGGGCCTCGTGGGAACAGTCCAGCCCAAACTGCCAAGCCATGTCTTCCCTGGACCGGAAACAAGCTTCCGAGGACCGGTTTCTGGCATTCCAGCCGTCTTCAGCCCGGCTTGCTTGAATCCAGTGGCAAAGTGAGCAAGGGACTCACGTCTGAGCATACCCTGCCACACTTATGGCGGCCAAAAGTGGTACAAAAGGGAGTGGTGATGGACGGAGCATCTGAATCAATCAAACCCTCACACCCAGTCAAAGATCTGGGTTTAATCCATCACCGTTCTTTAGCCCACTCTGCCACCCCAGTGGGAACAGTCCAGCCATGTCTTCCCTGGACCGGAAACAAGCTTCCGAGGACCGGTTTCTGGCATTCCATCCGTCTTCAGCCCGGCTTGCTTGAATCCAGTGGCAAAGTGAGCAAGGTTGTATGAATTAGCAAGTCTTGCTCTATTATATCAAAGGCAGATGATACAATACTGTCCAGTGAATATATTCTGGAGGTCAGAGTCGTTAACCCATTGTCCACTACAGAAAGTGATTTTTCCAAATTTATACGATCAATTTCTCGTATTTTTTCTGCTGTTTTAATTTGCATTACTTTCCAAGTTTCGTTGTATGCACCGTATATACCTGCCGCTATAAAACATTTTTGACGCTGTTTGCGAGGTCCCATTATGAAATCTCGCAAGTTAGCACCTTCTTGAAGTAAAGTCAAATGTTGCTTCATTTCAGCCAGTGTGGATTTCTGTAGCCACTCAAGACATCATTTCCCTACACTGTATGTTGTAACTATCCCTGGATGTTGTCTCTGGGAATATCTTGGGTCTGACCTGGTCAGTTTGAACCCCTGTTTTTTGTTCAGGAATCTATCTTAACAGTTATTTGTGTCTGTGGGCCAGATCAACCATTTTTTCCAATCAGGATTTGTTCTGTTTTGTTGAAAAAATATGGGATACGTCTATTTCCACATCCGTAGTGCTATTACTATCAGGTATGGGCTTCGGAATAGACGGTTTGTTTAAGTCTTTTATCTTAGCTAAGCCAAGACAAGAAGTTTGTTGAATGGTATCATTCAAGAATATTATTTGTTCTGGGATGATGCAGGCTCTAAATAATGATTCTAGACCTTGGACCTGTCAGTCTTTTGTTCCCCGATGGTTTTTGTTTCAATGTTATTTTTTCCGAAATTCAAAATTAAATGTGGACATTTTGTCATAACATTTTTCAGCATAAATCAATTTAGTATTTGTTAACATTGTTTTCATTCCTGTCTTATTCAACATTTTAAAATAAAACGTTTCCTTACCAAACGTTGGGCGCCATGTAGTGTAGTTCCTATATTCCCAATAGGCTCTGCGCATTGGAATAACATAAACAGCAGTGTAGACGTAGGACTGAGGTCATCTAGGTCTCTACTGACTATGTTAGACTTAATTAATTTTTGCCAGCTAGCTCAGAGGTCACTAGAAACTTTCTCGAGTGAATAGGGAGGGGTTAACTTCCCTGATTCAGACAAGAAGGGATTAGCTTCTGACAACTATATAACATGACAACTTTGCTCCCTCAGAATAAAGAATGTATCTCTAGAGTCGTGTGAAAACAATAGACAACTATTTCACTCAGTCAATGGTGCATGCTTAATTTCACCATGGTGCAGAGAAATAGAGAGACAGGCGAGAAGTGTGGCTCAATGATTAGAGCGGCAGACCCTGATGCAGAGGTCTAGCCCGGGACCAAGGTTCAATTCCCCGCCTCAGCGGGTCTTGGGCTCAAAATTCCACGGATCTGATAATTCTCACCTCGGTGCCTATTCCACTCTGCAACTCTGGGCAATAGCTTGCTTAATCTCCACAACGGCCCCCACAATGCTAAGGGTGCCTGGCCTCCACCTTTGGGGTGCCCAGGACTGGACGCCTCACAGGGAAAGCCAGAATGGGTTCCACAGCGGTTTTCGTACAAGTGCCTTGAGACCCTTGCGGGTGAGTAGTGCGCTATACAAGTATCAATTTACATATTTTTTCAATAAAAGGTGTTATTTTATTGAGCAGTCTTCTTTCTCATGCAAGAGAAATTAATTGCCACAATTGCAATACTTATTATAAAGTAAAGTGCGTACAGTAAAAGTAGTATTATGAAATATTACTGTAAAAGCATTGATATGGTTTCTTAGCCATATGATACTTTAAAATGGATAAAATATATAAATACATAAAAACATTGACTAACAAACTCAACTGGTGCTTCTAAGATACGCCTACCCCGGTGTACCTGACCTAAGCCTAATACGTGGGAAGGAGTAAGTAAGTTGCAGTCTTAAGTTAAGTTAGGTTTTTTTGCCAAGGATCTGAATCAAGAATTCTCTCTAAGGTTTTAATCAGCTCCGTACCTTGGTTATAGAATGAAGGAGGTCTTGTATCTTGCTTCTCAGGACTCGATCTCCCAGCAACCCGCGAGGGTAACTTGGGAACACCGGAGCTGGATTTTCTCGGCTGGAGAAAAAGACAGCGTCTCTCTCAGTGTGCGTCAAAGGGAGGGGCGGTTTCCTTCGGCTCTCCGCAACAGCTGCGCTCCCGGGCAGGTAGAACGTCGCTCTGCTCCCTACCATTGTGTGTTTGCTTAAGGCAACGTTGATATATTTATACCTGAAAGCTGCCGGGTTTGACGTAAGGTTGGACATAAGACGCCACTAAGAACTAACAGTTCTTTCTGGACTCCAGGAGTTCTTGTGCAAATCAAAACAAAAACAGAAACCGGAATTCCCGGGCTGCTGGAGGCTTGGTTTGTTTAAAGAAAGCGTTGTGCTTTCTAGGAGTCTATGAGAGTAGCCTTGCCGTATTTGGACTGCATGGGCTATTACTAAATATGGATGTGATTCCTATGCCTTTATAAGGATATTATTTGTTATAACCACATAAGGGCATGAATCTGGAATATCGAATTAGGGTCCTAGATAGAAACACAACAATATGGCATGTGTCTGTTTAGGGCAGAGGTCTTCAAACTTTTGTAGTTTGAGCCCCTCCAGATGATTTTTTTTAGATGTTGGGCCCCCCCACCTGACAGAAATTTCTGGAATCGACCGCCATGCGCACATTCTGGGCATATCCAGAAAATAATGTTCAATACAATAGGAGTGTTTAGTAAACTGCAGGTTTGTGAGTGAGTGTGGTGAAATTACAGAGGCTTATAACACAGCTAAAAACACCACTTTCCAAGATAAAATGTTCATAAATAGTTTTTACTAAGATGCTTTGTTTTACACATGACATGGATTGATAATAACACCACCAACCTAAATGTGACAGGTGTGCCTGTTTTATAGAGACATTCAATCTGTGATGGATTTTTGCTACTGCCATCCTCAGGTTGTGCTCCACATCCAGTTTTATACAGTACTTAGTCTTTAATACTGCAAGTGCTGAGAACCCAATCTCACATAAATAGGACGAGCTGAAAGGCAAGAGAGTTTTGAAAGCAGTTTCTCCCAAAGCTGAATATTCTGCAGACATTTTCCTAGCTCAGAGCTGGTACACGAGAAACAAATCTTCTCTAGAAATCATTAACAAACGTTTTAGGCAGCATTATAATGTGATAATTGCCCACCAACCAGTTATGTATCCGAAGCCAGTTGAAAGCCCACAGAGAAGGCGCTGAACAAACACCTAATTGAGAATTCCTTAGTGGTACGATAATTTGCTTGCCTGAAGCAGTGGGGGTTTGGGGCACGTCAGGCTTATGTTTAAAAAATAGAACAAATAATAAATGAATGATGTTGTCTAGTTTACTTCAGAGTAATGTTGTCTGACAGACTTTGTGATGGCACGGACATGTTAGGGATTTTGGGTGGCCTGCTTCAAAACTATTTTGGGGGCCCCTGTTCAGTACAGCTTTGAGTTTAAATGATTTGCTTTCAGCTCTGCCATAGCCTATTTAGCCAGGCTACTAACTGTGCACAGGCACTGTAGTCGAAATTCTAAAAAGCGTTTACATCTAAAATTCAGAGATAGTGATGTGTTCTCACTGTTGTAACAAAGCAGCAGCCCACTAATTTTACAGTGAATAATATCTGTGATATCCTCCAACTACTCATATGTGAGGATCCACTTGGGTCTAACTTTTTAATGGTTAACTTTTTTATGGTTGTTGCATGAAACAAACACATTTCTCTGCAAATAGTAATAGACTCCCTCACATCAATAACATTAAAAAGAAATTAAACAAAACTGTATTTGTAAGAATCTGTTTAGGAATTATTCCAGCCCATCAGTGCAAAAACAGAACTGTCTCTATCGAGGGGCCCCTGGAAGGCTGGATTGTAGTGCATTTAGAGCTTTCCTTTTGTAATTTAGGACGAAAACCTTTATGGGGCACAACATGCCCATACTTGTGTACAGGGGTGAGTGAGTGAGGTGACCATATGAATTTGGGTGCGCGTGTTAGTGCAGAGTGGGACAAATGAATGTATGGTTAGTGGTGGGCTTATTGGAGTGAGATTGCAGATTGAGCAGTGAGGAGGACAGGTGAGTAAAGTGTCATGACTGGAGGTTGAGTAGTGGGCTTGTGTGACTGCAGGGTGAGGTACAGAGTGAACAGCGCAAGTGCATTGTGAGTGCAGAGTGATCACTGTGAGTGGAGGGTAAGTGGGTGAATGACGTGAGTGCATGGTGATCAGTGTGATTGCAGGGTGAGCGGGTGAATGGTGTGAGTGCATTGTGATCAGTGTGAGCGCATTGTGATTGCTGTGAGTGCAGAGTGATCACTGTGAGTGGAGGGTAAGTGGGTGAATGCTGTGAGTGCATGGTGATCATTGTGCTTGCAGGGTGAGCGGATGAATGGTCTGCGTGCATTGTGATCAGTGTGAGCGCATTGTGATTGCTGTGAGTGCAGAGTGATCACTGTGAGTGGAGGGTAAGTGGGTGAATGTTGTGAGTGCATGGTGATCAGTGTGATTGCAGGGTGAGCGGGTGAATGGTGTCAGTGCATTGTGATCAGTGTGAGCGCATTGTGATTGGTGTGAGTGCAGAGTGATCACTGTGAGTGGAGGGTAAGTGGGTGAATGGTGTGAGTGCATTGTGATCACTGTGAGTGGAGTGATCGCTGTGAGTGCAGAGTGATCGCTGTGAGTGCAGAGTGATCACTGTGAGTGGAGGGTAAGCGGGTGAATGTTGTGAATGCATGGTGATCAGTGTGAGCGCATTGTGATCGCTGTGAGTGCAGAGTGATCACTGTGAGTGGAGGGTAAATGGGTGAATGGTGTGAGTGCCTCGGGATCAGTGTGAGTGCTGGGTGAGGGTGAAAGGGGAGGGCGAGAATGAGGAGTGAGTGGTCTGAATGCAGGGTGCATTACCAGACACTTGAAGTAACTCAGCATGTTATTGATGGCAGCGAAGGGTTTCAAATGTGTTAATCTATTGCTATTATGGCAGTAACCAGGGATCAGGGTTGAGGAAATAAATAATGTACTGATCCCTCAACAAACTTCCAGTCTTATGATTAGGGTTGCCAGCTCATTATTTTGATGTCACAGATGGTATCAAAATAAGCAGACACCTAAAGTTGTATTTTCAGCACTTGTCTGAGCATACCTTTAACAGCAAATATAAATAGACAGAACTTTTAATTGTTTTCTAGAGCTGCCTGCCTGATAATAAAAGGGAATAAAGACAGAAAAGTAACATTAAAAATTAATACATACTTCTCATTTATAACCATATTTAGCAATTTTCAGGCTGTTTAAACAACACATGGTTGGCTGGCATTTTGCGCGCCTGCCAGTTTAATTTTAAAAGAAACTTTCCGGGACGTTTTAGTGATTTTGGGGGCGCTGGGCGGAATGTATTTTGAGGGTCCCTGTTCGGACCAGCTTTGATTTTATGATCCAGTCTCAGCTCTTTCATGCCTTCTTTGGTCAAATACTAAATGTGTGTACATCTAATATTCAGGGATAGTGATGTTTGTATTCAGTATGTAACACAACAGCAGTTCACTAATATTACGGCAAATAATCTGTCACATGCTCCCATTTCTCATATGTGAGGTCCTGTATTGAGCTATAATAAACTTTTTTAATGGAGGATGCATGACACAAACACATTTTGTCTGCAAAATGTCTGTAATAGACTAAAAAATGAATGATAGTAAAACGCTATTTACAACATTGCGTTTAAAAATTATTCAAGGTAATGAGGGCAAGACTCTACAAGAGCCGTCTCTTTCACCCCCCCCCCCCCCCACCCCCCACCCCTTTTGAAAGGCTGGCCCAGAGCAGCTTTGCCCATGCCTTAAAACTTCTATGGAAACTGACTCCTTTCTGGGAAGAATAACTCTCCCAGGAGGGGGTTAATTCCTACAGCTGAAAAGGTTCAGCTGCAGTGGGAGGCAAGGGGTCTCCTCTGCTGAAACTGAAAGCGTGTCTTTTTGTTTTCTTTCGGTTTTAGCAGAGGAGACCCCTTGCCTCCCACTGCAGCTCGAGCACTCAGCGACAAATTAACTCCGTCCTGGGAGAGTCATCAAGTCAAAAGAATGGGTCGATTTCCCCTCCCTCCCCCTTCCAACTATCCTGGAGTAAACTCTAAGAAGGCTTGCGACGGACACAGGAAACAAAGAGAAGAATGGAGTTGAGTGGCGCCCCCCCTGGGATGGTGTCGCGCCCCACAGATTGAGGAACTCTGGTTTAGGGTGACACTGTGGGCTTAAATTGATATGCTGGAATGGTTCCAGATAAGCATGCAGAGCCATCTACAGCTGTAACTCACTGAAATGCTTATGATGGTGCATGGGACCACTAGTTCAATATCTCGTACTCACCTGGGCCCATAAACATTTGCGCTTTGAAGTAGTAGTCCTGCTTCTATTTAGAGCCTATCAATACTTTGAGTCCTTTTAGGACTTATGTCTGTAAACCATGACTTACCAATCCTTTGTCACTATGCTATAAGTCCTAGGGATCGAAAAGGTGTTGGCAATATTATTTCATTTTAATATACAAAGTTTCGAATCTTCTTCCTTTCCCAGGTTTGTAGGTTGTGGTTCTCAGGTGCGTTGCCGGAAAGACAGTTCACTGGCATCAGTTCAATGCCATGGCTTAAGGTTTCCCAAAGTTCTTGGCGCCTGCGCAATGCTAATTCAATATGGAGTTGCAAGTCACCCTTGGGCCCAAATACGAGCTATTAATAAAGTCAAAGAGAGACACATTAGACTACACAAATAAATGAATGCACTGTATACCACTTATCTCTACTCTTTATTTATACTATAGCATTAATAGTTAAGCAAAACACACAAGTTTTAGTTTTGAGCATGGCATAGGCATTAGCATGTGAAATTTTAAGCAGCCATATCTGGCACTAGTGCGCAGAAGCAAGAAGTTCCCACCAAAAGTACAGATACGTCACGCCACGTAGATGTGAAAGATGCATGCGCAGAAGAGTTCCTGAGTTTTCGGCGGCCATTTTTAGGACACTTGGGTTTCTGTTAGTAAAAGCACATAGGCAAGCTTCCTCATCTTACTAGAAATGTTGTGTAATGCAGAAATTAGTAATTAGTAAAAAAACATGTTGATTAATTAATTATATGTTATTTCGAGAGGACAGAGTCCAAGCAAGTTTCTTTACATATGAAACCTTGCCCCATCACTTACAGCCAAGGCACCGGAACAAGGTTTCTTATAGTAACATAATAATGTACACTTTAAACTAGCATCGTTTTTATGTGTAAGAGAATGATGAATTTCTTTGTGATGGAACAAGCCTTTTAGTAGACACATGTTTACTAGTGAAGAGATGTGAACTAGAGGTCAGAGTTGTGGACTTTTCAAGTGGGGAACCAAGATCGGGCCCTGGCCTCATCTCAAAAGGCTGAGGTTCTGAGCAAATGATTTTGCATCCTTGTGAATGAATCAAAAACTTTACAATGTTTGGGTTTCACGTAAAATATCTGACTCTTGTGTAAAGACCTCTAGTTGCCTTGGTTCAGGTTTTAGCTATAGAATCAATAATTAAACAGCTCACTTTAAAGGCGAGGATGGGAGGGCCGGGGAGTGGGGGGGGGGGGGGGCTTTTGGTGGCCCACAGGCCTTAATTGAAAGCACTTGCCTTGCCCTGTCAATGGAAGGTTCGGAATGCTGGTTAAGCATAGGTTCCTTTACTGTCTGTTATCATATGAAAAAACCCTGCCCATTGGAATTTTGCGGGATTGATGGACTAAAATTGATGGATTGACTAAATTATGCGGCATGAGAAGACAAATTATGCTGCCTAATAATGCAGCATAATTTGTTCAACTACTACATCATTATTATTTTTTTATTTTTACATTTTAGCACAGTCTGAGAAAAGATTTCACTCCATTAGCACCTGTTTTATATCTAAATATAGCAATAAGAACAGCAAGGTGGCCCTTGAACCTTTGCCAACTGCCTTCTGCTGCACAGCAACATTTTGCGTCGCTTTTAGTAACGTTTGATACATTTAAACTAGACACATTGTTTTCCTTAAAATCTGCAGATTATGCAGCAGATGATGGATTAAGTGGCAAATCCACATTTATGCAGAAAATGCAGTGGGTGCAAAATCACACAATTCATGATGAGTGAGGCGAGGCTGCTGGTGGACAAGAGAGGGCCATGTCCTGCCTCACCTCAGCAGGCTCACAGATCTGCGAGACATAAAAAGGAAGGAGGGATGGTAAGTAGGAGTGGAGGTGTGTGCCCAGAGGCACGAGTCATGAATAGAGTCAAGTGTCTAAACAGACATCTGGGGAGAGGATGTGGCCTAACAGCTAGAGCGATCAACCTCGGTGCCCAGGACCTGTGTTCGAGTCTCGTCAGGGACCCTCAACATCCTGTCATTCTGTGCAAATCACTTAATCTCCCCGTGCCTAACAAAATGAATGTGTTCTTGTGCAATGCAACTGGTGCTCGTGTAAAGAGCTCTGATACCTTCGGGCCGAGTTCACGCTATACAAAACTGCAAAAATAATAAAGCATCTGAGGACATTCAAGATCGAAAACTTTATTGACATTTTCCTTAGAGGTGCCTGTCACAAGGGTGGGGACATCCTCTTCGTAGCTGGTATGAGGGGGTTATGCATTTGTGTACCTTTGGAGGGTTACTATTTATAGCAGCAATCCTGATGTTACAAGCAGAGATAGTGTTGAAGCCTGTCTGCCCTCTCCTCACTGACACTGTATGTGTGTGCTTTTAACAGGAAGCGGCTCTACAACACCGATCACAGAAACATCGATCCCACCGAACATCACACAGCTTGTAACAGGTACACTTTGTGTCTCGATTTCTGATGAATAATTTCTTTGTAATAAGGTAACCTGATGTCTGCCCTAGTACTATCATTGAGGGCTTAATGTTCAAAACACAACTTCTTGTACAGAAAACTGTTTTAGGACTTTAAAGGAATACTGGGTCCTTTTTAGGTCTCGGCTTCGAGACCTATTGTCACGGAGTTCACTCTCAACGGAGCCAGAGCGGTGAACAAGCGCCGATTGCATCTCGTGGACGCGCACGCCGAGCCTCCTGGAGCCGTGCGCATCTCTTGCTCCACATTCAAACTCACGGAAGCACATACTCACGCACGCACACACACACACACACACACACACACACACACCCTCCCTCTCTGCCCACTCCCTCTCTGCCGCCCCCCCTCGACCCCCACTCACCGGGCTCTTTCCCTCGCAGCAGGTCAGTCACGGCAGCAGGCAGACTCGGTGTCTTCTCCGGGGATCTTCAGCTGATGTGCACGCCCACGCTGCGTCTCGTGCGCGCCCGCCACGCTGTTTCGCGCCTGTTGATCCTCAGCTTGTTGCTTACAGCCAGTGGGTTGAACTTGAATGTACTCGACAAAATAACTTATATGACTAAAAAGTGAGCATCATCTTCATCTCACGTTTGTAAAGGTAACCATGAACACCAATTGTGTTAAAATATATTGAATACGATAGATCACCTTCCACTCGCCCATTCATATACTTTAAATTCCTTATTCATATTATTAAAACAAAGCAACGCAGAAGATAATTTTTGGTTGTCTGTGGGTGGGGAGATGGGGTTAGCACTCTCTGCCCTCTTTTCCTATCATTGACTATTTGGCGCCTATAGGAAAAACCCAAGCTGCTTATACTTTAGAGGAATTCTGCATAAGGATTATTATAGTGTGAGTGCAGAGTGCGCACAGTTCAGAGTGAGCAGAGTGCAGAGTGTGAAGTAGTGAGTGCAGAGTGAGTGAGCAGAGTGTGAGTGCAGAGTGTGAAGTAGTGAGTGTGCAGAGTGTGAATGCAGCGTGCAGAGTTGAGTGCAGAGTAGTGAGTGCAGAGTAGTGAGTGCAGAGTAGTGAGTGCAGAGTAGTGAGTGCAGAGTAGTGAGTGCAGAGTAGTGAGTGCAGAGTAGTGAGTGCAGAGTAGTGAGTGCAGAGTAGTGAGTGCAGAGTAGTGAGTGCAGAGTAGTGAGTGCAGAGTAGTGAGTAGTGAGTACAGAGTGCAGAGTAGTGAGTGCAGAGTGTGAGTAGTGAGTGCAGAGTGCAGAGTAGTGAGTGCAGAGTAGTGAGTGCAGAGTAGTGAGTGCAGAGTAGTGAGTGCAGAGTAGTGAGTGCAGAGTAGTGAGTGCAGAGTAGTGAGTGCAGAGTAGTGAGTGCAGAGTAGTGAGTGCAGAGTAGTGAGTGCAGAGTAGTGAGTGCAGAGTAGTGAGTGAGTAGTGAGTGCAGAGTAGTGAGTGCAGAGTAGTGAGTGCAGAGTAGTGAGTGCAGAGTAGTGAGTGCAGAGTAGTGAGTGCAGAGTGTGAGTAGTGAGTGCAGAGTGCAGAGTAGTGAGTGCAGAGTGCAGAGTAGTGAGTGCAGAGTAGTGAGTGCAGAGTAGTGAGTGCAGAGTAGTGAGTGCAGAGTAGTGAGTGCAGAGTAGTGAGTGCAGAGTAGTGAGTGCAGAGTAGTGAGTGCAGAGTGTGAGTAGTGAGTACAGAGTGCAGAGTAGTGAGTGCAGAGTGTGAGTAGTGAGTGCAGAGTGCAGAGTAGTGAGTGCAGAGTAGTGAGTGCAGAGTAGTGAGTGCAGAGTAGTGAGTGCAGAGTAGTGAGTGCAGAGTAGTGAGTGCAGAGTAGTGAGTGCAGAGTAGTGAGTGCAGAGTAGTGAGTGCAGAGTAGTGAGTGCAGAGTAGTGAGTGCAGAGTAGTGAGTGCAGAGTGTGAGTAGTGAGTACAGAGTGCAGAGTAGTGAGTGCAGAGTGTGAGTAGTGAGTGCAGAGTGCAGAGTAGTGAGTGCAGAGTAGTGAGTGCAGAGTAGTGAGTGCAGAGTAGTGAGTGCAGAGTAGTGAGTGCAGAGTAGTGAGTGCAGAGTAGTAAGTGCAGAGTAGTGAGTGCAGAGTAGTGAGTGCAGAGTAGTGAGTGCAGAGTAGTGAGTGCAGAGTAGTGAGTGCAGAGTAGTGAGTGCAGAGTAGTGAGTGCAGAGTTGTGAGTGCAGAGTAGTGAGTAGTGAGTGCAGAGTAGTGAGTAGTGAGTGCAGAGTAGTGAGTGCAGAGTAGTGAGTAGTGAGTAGTGAGTGCAGAGTAGTGAGTGCAGAGTAGTGAGTAGTGAGTAGTGAGTGCAGAGTAGTGAGTGCAGAGTAGTGAGTGCAGAGTAGTGAGTGCAGAGTAGTGAGTAGTGAGTGCAGAGTAGTGAGTGGAGAGTAGTGAGTAGTGAGTGCAGAGTAGTGAGTGCAGAGTAGTGAGTGCAGAGTAGTGAGTGGAGAGTAGTGAGTAGTGAGTGCAGAGTAGTGAGTGCAGAGTAGTGAGTGCAGAGTAGTGAGTGCAGATTGCAGAGTAGTGAGTAGTGAGTAGTGAGTGCAGAGTGCAGAGTAGTGAGTGCAGAGTAGTGAGTGCAGAGTAGTGAGTAGTGAGTGTAGAGTAGTGAGTAGTGAGTGTAGAGTAGTGAGTAGTGAGTGCAGAGTAGTGAGTAGTGAGTGCAGAGTAGTGAGTGCAGAGTAGTGAGTAGTGAGTGCAGAGTAGTGAGTAGTGAGTGCAGAGTAGTGAGTAGTGAGTGCAGAGTTGTGAGTGCAGAGTAGTGAGTAGTGAGTGCAGAGTTGTGAGTGCAGAGTAGTGAGTAGTGAGTGCAGAGTAGTGAGTGCAGAGTAGTGAGTGCAGAGTAGTGAGTAGTGAGTGCAGAGTAGTGAGTGCAGAGTAGTGAGTGGAGAGTAGTGAGTGGAGAGTAGTGAGTGCAGAGTAGTGAGTGCAGAGTAGTGAGTGCAGAGTAGTGAGTGCAGAGAAGTGAGTGCAGAGTAGTGAGTGCAGAGTAGTGAGTAGTGAGTGCAAAGTAGTGAGTGCAGAGTAGTGTGTAGTGAGTACAGAGTAGTGAGTAGTGAGTGCAGAGTAGTGTGTAGTGAGTACAGAGTAGTGAGTAGTGAGTGCAGAGTAGTGAGTAGTGAGTGCAGAGTAGTGAGTAGTGAGTGCAGAGTTGTGAGTGCAGAGTAGTGAGTAGTGAGTGCAGAGTTGTGAGTGCAGAGTAGTGAGTAGTGAGTGCAGAGTAGTGAGTGCAGAGTAGTGAGTGCAGAGTAGTGAGTAGTGAGTGCAGAGTAGTGAGTGCAGAGTAGTGAGTGGAGAGTAGTGAGTGCAGAGTAGTGAGTGCAGAGTAGTGAGTGCAGAGTAGTGAGTGCAGAGAAGTGAGTGCAGAGAAGTGAGTGCAGAGTAGTGAGTAGTGAGTGCAAAGTAGTGAGTGCAGAGTAGTGTGTAGTGAGTACAGAGTAGTGAGTAGTGAGTGCAGAGTAGTGTGTAGTGAGTACAGAGTAGTGAGTAGTGAGTGCAGAGTAGTGAGTAGTGAGTAGTGAGTGCAGAGTAGTGAGTAGTGAGTGCAGAGTAGTGAGTAGTGAGTAGTGAGTGCAGAGTAGTGAGTGCAGAGTAGTGAGTGCAGAGTAGTGAGTGCAGAGTAGTGAGTAGTGAGTGCAGAGTAGTGAGTGGAGAGTAGTGAGTAGTGAGTGCAGAGTAGTGAGTGCAGAGTAGTGAGTGCAGAGTAGTGAGTGGAGAGTAGTGAGTGCAGAGTAGTGAGTGCAGAGTAGTGAGTGCAGATTGCAGAGTAGTGAGTAGTGAGTAGTGAGTGCAGAGTGCAGAGTAGTGAGTGCAGAGTAGTGAGTGCAGAGTAGTGAGTAGTGAGTGTAGAGTAGTGAGTAGTGAGTGTAGAGTAGTGAGTAGTGAGTGCAGAGTAGTGAGTAGTGAGTGCAGAGTAGTGAGTGCAGAGTAGTGAGTAGTGAGTGCAGAGTAGTGAGTAGTGAGTGCAGAGTAGTGAGTAGTGAGTGCAGAGTTGTGAGTGCAGAGTAGTGAGTAGTGAGTGCAGAGTTGTGAGTGCAGAGTAGTGAGTAGTGAGTGCAGAGTAGTGAGTGCAGAGTAGTGAGTGCAGAGTAGTGAGTAGTGAGTGCAGAGTAGTGAGTGCAGAGTAGTGAGTGGAGAGTAGTGAGTGGAGAGTAGTGAGTGCAGAGTAGTGAGTGCAGAGTAGTGAGTGCAGAGAAGTGAGTGCAGAGTAGTGAGTGCAGAGTAGTGAGTAGTGAGTGCAAAGTAGTGAGTGCAGAGTAGTGTGTAGTGAGTACAGAGTAGTGAGTAGTGAGTGCAGAGTAGTGTGTAGTGAGTACAGAGTAGTGAGTAGTGAGTGCAGAGTAGTGAGTAGTGAGTGCAGAGTAGTGAGTAGTGAGTGCAGAGTTGTGAGTGCAGAGTAGTGAGTAGTGAGTGCAGAGTTGTGAGTGCAGAGTAGTGAGTAGTGAGTGCAGAGTAGTGAGTGCAGAGTAGTGAGTGCAGAGTAGTGAGTAGTGAGTGCAGAGTAGTGAGTGCAGAGTAGTGAGTGGAGAGTAGTGAGTGCAGAGTAGTGAGTGCAGAGTAGTGAGTGCAGAGTAGTGAGTGCAGAGAAGTGAGTGCAGAGAAGTGAGTGCAGAGTAGTGAGTAGTGAGTGCAAAGTAGTGAGTGCAGAGTAGTGTGTAGTGAGTACAGAGTAGTGAGTAGTGAGTGCAGAGTAGTGTGTAGTGAGTACAGAGTAGTGAGTAGTGAGTGCAGAGTAGTGAGTAGTGAGTAGTGAGTGCAGAGTAGTGAGTAGTGAGTGCAGAGTAGTGAGTAGTGAGTAGTGAGTGCAGAGTAGTGAGTAGTGAGTAGTGAGTGCAGAGTAGTGAGTAGTGAGTGCAGAGTAGTGAGTAGTGAGTAGTGAGTGCAGAGTAGTGAGTAGTGAGTGCAGAGTAGTGAGTAGTGAGTGCAGAGTAGTGAGTAGTGAGTAGTGAGTGCAGAGTAGTGAGTAGTGAGTAGTGAGTGCAGAGTAGTGAGTAGTGAGTGCAGAGTAGTGAGTAGTGAGTGCAGAGTAGTGAGTAGTGAGTGCAGAGTAGTGAGTACAGAGTAGTGAGTGCAGAGTAGTGAGTGCAGAGTAGTGAGTAGTGAGTGCAGAGTAGTGAGTGCAGAGTAGTGAGTGCAGAGTAGTGAGTGCAGAGTAGTGAGTAGTGAGTGCAGAGTAGTGAGTGCAGAGTAGTGAGTGCAGAGTAGTGAGTGCAGAGTAGTGAGTGCAGAGTAGTGAGTGCAGAGTAGTGAGTGGTGAGTGCAGAGTAGTGAGTGCAGAGTAGTGAGTGCAGATTGCAGAGTAGTGAGTGCAGAGTAGTGAGTGCAGAGTAGTGAGTAGTGAGTGCAGAGTAGTGAGTAGTGAGTGCAGAGTAGTGAGTAGTGAGTAGTGAGTGCAGAGTAGTGAGTAGTGAGTAGTGAGTGCAGAGTAGTGAGTAGTGAGTAGTGAGTGCAGAGTAGTGAGTAGTGAGTGCAGAGTAGTGAGTAGTGAGTGCAGAGTAGTGAGTAGTGAGTGCAGAGTAGTGAGTAGTGAGTGCAGAGTAGTGAGTAGTGAGTAGTGAGTGCAGAGTAGTGAGTAGTGAGTAGTGAGTGCAGAGTAGTGAGTAGTGAGTGCAGAGTAGTGAGTAGTGAGTGCAGAGTAGTGAGTAGTGAGTGCAGAGTAGTGAGTACAGAGTAGTGAGTAGTGAGTGCAGAGTAGTGAGTGCAGAGTAGTGAGTAGTGAGTGCAGAGTAGTGAGTGCAGAGTAGTGAGTGCAGAGTAGTGAGTGCAGAGTAGTGAGTAGTGAGTGCAGTGTAGTGAGTAGTGAGTGCAGAGTAGTGAGTAGTGAGTGCAGAGTAGTGAGTAGTGAGTGCAGAGTAGTGAGTGCAGAGTAGTGAGTGCAGAGTAGTGAGTAGTGAGTGCAGAGTAGTGAGTGCAGATTGCAGAGTAGTGAGTGCAGATTGCAGAGTAGTGAGTGCAGAGTAGTGAGTGCAGAGTAGTGAGTGCAGAGTAGTGAGTGCAGAGTAGTGAGTGCAGAGTAGTGAGTGCAGAGTAGTGAGTAGTGAGTGCAGAGTAGTGAGTGCAGAGTAGTGAGTAGTGAGTGCAGAGTAGTGAGTGCAGAGTAGTGAGTAGTGAGTGCAGAGTAGTGAGTAGTGAGTGCAGAGTAGTGAGTAGTGAGTGCAGAGTAGTGAGTAGTGAGTGCAGAGTAGTGAGTGCAGAGTAGTGACTAGTGAGTGCAGAGTAGTGAGTACAGAGTAGTGAGTAGTGAGTGCAGAGTAGTGAGTAGTGAGTGCAGAGTAGTGAGTAGTGAGTGCAGAGTAGTGAGTGCAGAGTAGTGAGTGCAGAGTAGAGAGTAGTGAGTGCAGAGTAGTGAGTGCAGAGTAGTGAGTAGTGAGTGCAGAGTAGTGAGTGCAGAGTAGTGAGTGCAGATTGCAGAGTAGTGAGTAGTGAGTAGTGAGTGCAGAGTAGTGAGTGCAGAGTAGTGAGTGCAGAGTAGTGAGTGCAGAGTAGTGAGTGCAGAGTAGTGAGTAGTGAGTGCAGAGTAGTGAGTGCAGAGTAGTGAGTGCAGAGTAGTGAGTGCAGAGTAGTGAGTGTGAGTAGTGAGTGCAGAGTAGTGAGTGCAGAGTAGTGAGTGCAGAGTAGTGAGTGCAGAGTAGTGAGTGCAGAGTAGTGAGTAGTGAGTAGTGAGTGCAGAGTAGTGAGTGCAGAGTGCAGAGTAGTGAGTGCAGAGTAGTGAGTGCAGAGTGCAGAGTAGTGAGTGCAGAGTAGTGAGTGCAGAGTAGTGAGTGCAGAGTAGTGAGTGCAGAGTAGTGAGTAGTGAGTGCAGAGTAGTGAGTGCAGAGTAGTGAGTGCAGAGTAGTGAGTGCAGAGTAGTGAGTGCGAGTAGTGAGTGCAGAGTAGTGAGTGCAGAGTAGTGAGTGCAGAGTAGTGAGTGCAGAGTAGTGAGTGCAGAGTAGTGAGTGCAGAGTAGTGAGTGCAGAGTGCAGAGTAGTGAGTGCAGAGTAGTGAGTGCAGAGTAGTGAGTGCAGAGTAGTGAGTGCAGAGTAGTGAGTGCAGAGTAGTGAGTGTGAGTAGTGAGTGCAGAGTAGTGAGTGCTGAGTAGTGAGTGCAGAGTAGTGAGTGCAGAGTAGTGAGTGCAGAGTGTAGAGTAGTGAGTGCAGAGTAGTGAGTGCAGAGTAGTGAGTAGTGAGTGCAGAGTAGTGAGTAGTGAGTGCAGAGTAGTGAGTGCAGAGTAGTGAGTGGAGTAGTGAGTGCAGAGTAGTGAGTGCAGAGTAGTGAGTGCAGAGTAGTGAGTGCAGAGTAGTGAGTGGAGTAGTGAGTGCAGAGTAGTGAGTGCAGAGTAGTGAGTGCAGAGTAGTGAGTGCAGAGTAGTGAGTGCAGAGTAGTGAGTGCAGAGTGCAGAGTAGTGAGTGCAGAGTAGTGAGTGCAGAGTGCAGAGTAGTGAGTGCAGAGTAGTGAGTAGTGAGTGCAGAGTAGTGAGTGCAGAGTAGTGAGTGCAGAGTAGTGAGTGCAGAGTAGTGAGTGCAGAGTAGTGAGTGCAGAGTAGTGAGTGCAGAGTAGTGAGTAGTGAGTGCAGAGTAGTGAGTAGTGAGTGCAGAGTTGTGAGTGCAGAGTAGTGAGTAGTGAGTGCAGAGTAGTGAGTGCAGAGTAGTGAGTGCAGAGTAGTGAGTAGTGAGTGCAGAGTAGTGAGTGCAGAGTAGTGAGTGGAGAGTAGTGAGTGGAGAGTAGTGAGTGCAGAGTAGTGAGTGCAGAGTAGTGAGTGCAGAGAAGTGAGTGCAGAGTAGTGAGTGCAGAGTAGTGAGTAGTGAGTGCAAAGTAGTGAGTGCAGAGTAGTGTGTAGTGAGTACAGAGTAGTGAGTAGTGAGTGCAGAGTAGTGTGTAGTGAGTACAGAGTAGTGAGTAGTGAGTGCAGAGTAGTGAGTAGTGAGTGCAGAGTAGTGAGTAGTGAGTGCAGAGTTGTGAGTGCAGAGTAGTGAGTAGTGAGTGCAGAGTTGTGAGTGCAGAGTAGTGAGTAGTGAGTGCAGAGTAGTGAGTGCAGAGTAGTGAGTGCAGAGTAGTGAGTGCAGAGTGTAGAGTAGTGAGTGCAGAGTAGTGAGTGCAGAGTAGTGAGTAGTGAGTGCAGAGTAGTGAGTAGTGAGTGCAGAGTAGTGAGTGCAGAGTAGTGAGTGGAGTAGTGAGTGCAGAGTAGTGAGTGCAGAGTAGTGAGTGCAGAGTAGTGAGTGCAGAGTAGTGAGTGGAGTAGTGAGTGCAGAGTAGTGAGTGCAGAGTAGTGAGTGCAGAGTAGTGAGTGCAGAGTAGTGAGTGCAGAGTAGTGAGTGCAGAGTGCAGAGTAGTGAGTGCAGAGTAGTGAGTGCAGAGTGCAGAGTAGTGAGTGCAGAGTAGTGAGTAGTGAGTGCAGAGTAGTGAGTGCAGAGTAGTGAGTGCAGAGTAGTGAGTGCAGAGTAGTGAGTGCAGAGTAGTGAGTGCAGAGTAGTGAGTAGTGAGTGCAGAGTAGTGAGTAGTGAGTGCAGAGTTGTGAGTGCAGAGTAGTGAGTAGTGAGTGCAGAGTAGTGAGTGCAGAGTAGTGAGTGCAGAGTAGTGAGTGCAGAGTAGTGAGTAGTGAGTGCAGAGTAGTGAGTGCAGAGTAGTGAGTGCAGAGTAGTGAGTGCAGAGTAGTGAGTGCAGAGTAGTGAGTGCAGAGTAGTGAGTAGTGAGTGCAGAGTAGTGAGTAATGAGTGCAGAGTAGTGAGTAATGAGTGCAGAGTAGTGAGTGCAGAGTAGTGAGTGCAGAGTAGTGAGTGCAGAGTAGTGAGTGCAGAGTAGTGAGTGCAGAGTAGTGAGTAGTGAGTGCAGAGTAGTGAGTAATGAGTGCAGAGTAGTGAGTGCAGAGTAGTGAGTGTGAGTAGTGAGTGCAGAGTAGTGAGTGCAGAGTAGTGAGTGTAGAGTAGTGAGTGTAGAGTAGTGAGTGCAGAGTAGTGAGTGCAGAGTGCAGAGTAGTGAGTGCAGAGTAGTGAGTGCAGAGTAGTGAGTGCAGAGTAGTGAGTAGTGAGTGCAGAGTAGTGAGTGCAGAGTAGTGAGTGCAGAGTAGTGAGTGCAGAGTAGTGAGTGCAGAGTAGTGAGTGCAGAGTAGTGAGTGCAGAGTAGTGAGTGGAGTAGTGAGTGCAGAGTAGTGAGTGCAGAGTAGTGAGTGCAGAGTAGTGAGTGCAGAGTAGTGAGTGCAGAGTAGTGAGTGCAGAGTAGTGAGTGCAGAGTAGTGAGTGCAGAGTAGTGAGTGCAGAGTAGTGAGTGCAGAGTAGTGAGTGCAGAGTAGTGAGTGCAGAGTAGTGAGTGCAGAGTAGTGAGTGCAGAGTAGTGAGTGCAGAGTAGTGAGTGCAGAGCAGTGAGTAGTGAGTGCAGAGTAGTGAGTGCAGAGTAGTGAGTGCAGAGTAGTGAGTGTAGAGTAGTGAGTGTAGAGTAGTGAGTGCAGAGTAGTGAGTGCAGAGTAGTGAGCGCAGAGTAGTGAGTGTAGAGTAGTGAGTGCAGAGTAGTGAGTGCAGAGTAGTGAGTGCAGAGTAGTGAGTGCAGAGTAGTGAGTGCAGAGTAGTGAGTGCAGAGTGCAGAGTAGTGAGTGCAGAGTAGTGAGTAGTGAGTGCAGAGTAGTGAGTGCAGAGTAGTGAGTGCAGAGTAGTGAGTGCAGAGTAGTGAGTGCAGAGTAGTGAGTGCAGAGTAGTGAGTGCAGAGTAGTGAGTGCAGAGTAGTGAGTGCAGAGTAGTGAGTGCAGAGTGCAGAGTAGTGAGTGCAGAGTAGTGAGTGCAGAGTAGTGAGTAGTGAGTGCAGAGTAGTGAGTAATGAGTGCAGAGTAGTGAGTGCAGAGTAGTGAGTGCAGAGTAGTGAGTGCAGAGTAGTGAGTGCAGAGTAGTGAGTGCAGAGTAGTGAGTGCAGAGTAGTGAGTAGTGAGTGCAGAGTAGTGAGTAGTGAGTGCAGAGTAGTGAGTGCAGAGTAGTGAGTGCAGAGTAGTGAGTGCAGAGTAGTGAGTGCAGAGTAGTGAGTGCAGAGTAGTGAGTGCAGAGTAGTGAGTGCAGAGTAGTGAGTGCAGAGTAGTGAGTGCAGAGTGCAGAGTAGTGAGTGCAGAGTAGTGAGTGCAGAGTAGTGAGTAGTGAGTGCAGAGTAGTGAGTAATGAGTGCAGAGTAGTGAGTGCAGAGTAGTGAGTGCAGAGTAGTGAGTGCAGAGTAGTGAGTGCAGAGTAGTGAGTGCAGAGTAGTGAGTAGTGAGTGCAGAGTAGTGAGTAATGAGTGCAGAGTAGTGAGTGCAGAGTAGTGAGTGTGAGTAGTGAGTGCAGAGTAGTGAGTGCAGAGTAGTGAGTGTAGAGTAGTGAGTGTAGAGTAGTGAGTGCAGAGTAGTGAGTGCAGAGTGCAGAGTAGTGAGTGCAGAGTAGTGAGTGCAGAGTAGTGAGTGCAGAGTAGTGAGTAGTGAGTGCAGAGTAGTGAGTGCAGAGTAGTGAGTGCAGAGTAGTGAGTGCAGAGTAGTGAGTGCAGAGTAGTGAGTGCAGAGTAGTGAGTGCAGAGTAGTGAGTGGAGTAGTGAGTGCAGAGTAGTGAGTGCAGAGTAGTGAGTGCAGAGTAGTGAGTGCAGAGTAGTGAGTGCAGAGTAGTGAGTGCAGAGTAGTGAGTGCAGAGTAGTGAGTGCAGAGTAGTGAGTGCAGAGTAGTGAGTGCAGAGTAGTGAGTGCAGAGTAGTGAGTGCAGAGTAGTGAGTGCAGAGTAGTGAGTGCAGAGTAGTGAGTGCAGAGCAGTGAGTAGTGAGTGCAGAGTAGTGAGTGCAGAGTAGTGAGTGCAGAGTAGTGAGTGCAGAGTAGTGAGTGTAGAGTAGTGAGTGTAGAGTAGTGAGTGCAGAGTAGTGAGTGCAGAGTAGTGAGCGCAGAGTAGTGAGTGCAGAGTAGTGAGTGCAGAGTAGTGAGTGCAGAGTAGTGAGTGCAGAGTAGTGAGTGCAGAGTAGTGAGTGCAGAGTAGTGAGTGCAGAGTAGTGAGTGCAGAGTAGTGAGTGCAGAGTAGTGAGTGCAGAGTAGTGAGTGCAGAGTAGTGAGTGCAGAGTAGTGAGTGCAGAGTGCAGAGTAGTGAGTGCAGAGTAGTGAGTAGTGAGTGCAGAGTAGTGAGTGCAGAGTAGTGAGTGCAGAGTAGTGAGTGCAGAGTAGTGAGTGCAGAGTAGTGAGTGCAGAGTAGTGAGTGCAGAGTAGTGAGTGCAGAGTAGTGAGTGCAGAGTAGTGAGTGCAGAGTGCAGAGTAGTGAGTGCAGAGTAGTGAGTGCAGAGTAGTGAGTAGTGAGTGCAGAGTAGTGAGTAGTGAGTGCAGAGTAGTGAGTGCAGAGTAGTGAGTGCAGAGTAGTGAGTGCAGAGTAGTGAGTGCAGAGTAGTGAGTGCAGAGTAGTGAGTAGTGAGTGCAGAGTAGTGAGTGCAGAGTAGTGAGTGCAGAGTAGTGAGTGCAGAGTAGTGAGTGCAGAGTAGTGAGTGTAGAGTAGTGAGTGCAGAGTAGTGAGTGCAGAGTAGTGAGTGCAGAGTAGTGAGTGCAGAGTAGTGAGTGCAGAGTAGTGAGTGTAGAGTAGTGAGTGCAGAGTAGTGAGTGCAGAGTAGTGAGTGCAGAGTAGTGAGTGCAGAGTAGTGAGTGCAGAGTAGTGAGTGCAGAGTAGTGAGTGCAGAGTAGTGAGTGCAGAGTAGTGAGTGCAGAGTAGTGAGTGCAGAGTAGTGAGTGCAGAGTAGTGAGTGCAGAGTAGTGAGTGCAGAGTAGTGAGTGCAGAGTAGTGAGTGCAGAGTAGTGAGTGCAGAGTAGTGAGTGCAGAGTAGTGAGTGCAGAGTAGTGAGTGCAGAGTAGTGAGTGCAGAGTAGTGAGTGCAGAGTAGTGAGTGCAGAGTGCAGAGTAGTGAGTGCAGAGTAGTGAGTGGTGAGTGCAGAGTAGTGAGTGCAGAGTAGTGAGTGCAGAGTAGTGAGTGCAGATTGCAGAGTAGTGAGTGCAGTGTAGTGAGTAGTGAGTGCAGAGTAGTGAGTAGTGAGTAGTGAGTGCAGAGTAGTGAGTGCAGAGTAGTGAGTGCAGAGTAGTGAGTAGTGAGTGCAGAGTAGTGAGTAGTGAGTGCAGAGTAGTGAGTAGTGAGTGCAGAGTAGTGAGTGCAGATTGCAGAGTAGTGAGTGCAGAGTAGTGAGTGCAGAGTAGTGAGTGCAGAGTAGTGAGTGCAGAGTAGTGAGTGCAGAGTAGTGAGTGTGAGTAGTGAGTGCAGAGTAGTGAGTGCATATTGCAGAGTAGTGAGTAGTGAGTGCAGAGTAGTGAGTGCATATTGCAGAGTAGTGAGTAGTGAGTGCAGAGTAGTGAGTGCATATTGCAGAGTAGTGAGTAGTGAGTGCAGAGTAGTGGGTGCAGAGTAGTGAGTGCAGAGTAGTGAGTGCAGAGTAGTGAGTGCAGAGTAGTGAGTGCAGAGTGCAGAGTAGTGAGTAGTGAGTGCAGAGTAGTGAGTAGTGAGTGCAGAGTAGTGAGTGCAGAGTAGTGAGTGCAGAGTAGTGAGTGCAGAGTAGTGAGTAGTGAGTGCAGAGTAGTGAGTGCAGAGTAGTGAGTGCAGAGTAGTGAGTGCAGAGTAGTGAGTGCAGAGTAGTGAGTGCAGAGTAGTGAGTGCAGAGTGCAGAGTAGTGAGTAGTGAGTGCAGAGTAGTGAGTAGTGAGTGCAGAGTAGTGAGTGCAGAGTAGTGAGTGCAGAGTAGTGAGTAGTGAGTGCAGAGTAGTGAGTAGTGAGTGCAGAGTAGTGAGTGCAGAGTAGTGAGTAGTGAGTGCAGAGTAGTGAGTAGTCAGTGCAGAGTAGTGAGTAGTGAGTGCAGAGTAGTGAGTAGTGAGTGCAGAGTAGTGAGTGCAGAGTGAGTGTGCAGAGCAGTGAGTGCAGGTGCAGAGTGGTGTGTGCTGTTGAGTGCAGAGTGGTGTGTGCTGTTGAGTGCAGAGTGGTGTGTGCTGTTGAGTGCAGAGTGCTGTGTGCTGTTGAGTGCAGAGTGCTGTGTATTGGCAATGTAAATGACAATGCATCTATTTATGATTTAAAGAAAAAAAAGAAATGTCATGAGCAATGCCAATAGCTCCACCTTTAATGATGCCGAGACCATTGCATTGTAAATGCTTGTTTTTAAATGTTTCACTCTGATATTTCTTTCTAAACAATCTTTGGGTGCACGATCTTTCTTTCTGATTCCTGTTTTTTTCATGTCAGTAAGTTTGTACCTCAAATGCAAGACACCAATGGAAAAAATTAAATCATATTATGTTGAGGTAGCATTCATTTTCAAACCCCTTTGTGTTCTGGGATTTGTTGTTCCAGATTTAGCATTCCAAGATAGCTGCATAAAGTGTTCAAGATGGCTGCTTGGGCTCTTCAAGATGGCTCCATGAAGTGTTCAAGATGGCTGCTTGGGCTCTTCAAGATGGCTCCATGAAGTGTTCATGGTGGCTGCTTCGGCTGAAAAAAAAAGCACAACAAGATGAAGGGCAGAGTGCTAAAACTTTTCATCCACTTACATTCAGTCGTACATCTGGGTTTAATCCATCATTCTTTTGCTCACTTCCCCATCCCAGTTTGGACCCATCAATTTGCAAATCAGTCTTGATCCTGTTCCTCATTGGAACAGTGCAGCCCGCACTGCTAGGCCAGGTCCTCCCTGGACCAGAAACAAGCATCATGAGACCGGTTTTGGGGTATTACTCCTCATCAGCCAGCATAGCTTGAATCCAGCTGTACAGCGAGCAAGGGACCCACGTCTGGGTGTACCCTTGGCCATTTAGGGCGAACATACCAAACACAACAAGATGATGGACGGAGTGCTAAAACCTTACAACCACTCACCCCCAGTCACAGATCTGGGTTTAATCCATCAGTCTTTTGCTCACCATGCCACTCCAGTTTGGACCCAACCATATGCAAATCAGTCTAGACTGAGTGGGCTGTTCAAGAAAGGCTGCATGAAGTGTTAAAGGTGGCGGCTTGGGCTGTTCAAGATGGCTGCTTGTTCTTGGTGCTCCTCCGCCCAGTTCAAGCTGCCTGCCCATCTTTCCACTCCGGCTACTGAAAATCCACCAGGACATGTAGAACTGGGCTGTCCATAACATGGTGCCCGCAGGGCATTAGTGTTGTAGGAAACCTGAACAGCAGACAACGGAAGCTAAGGCCATAATGGACAAAACGGTTTCCTTTAAAAACTGCTATTTTGAAACTGCCTCAAAGCTGATTATAAAAATGGACCTACCCAAAGATTTGTGGGGGAGCCTTCTGCGATTCTGCAGGATTCTTCATTGACTGTAAATTATTATGCGTTGTGTGACCTAAAGGGCGCACGGACTGACTGTGAGGGACAGTATACAGAGTAAAGAAAGCCTATAGACTTCCCCAAAAATGTAGAGGTGAAAGAGTGATGGCGGCACTCCACTCTGAGGAGGTGAGGGAGAAAATACTGCAGGAAGTGACCTGGAGGAGGTCAGTGTTCCCAAACCTGAATCAGGACACCCTGGTAAGGAAAACAAAACACAAATTTCAGTGAAATAGGAGTTAGTGGGCTGAGGGTTTGTGGCATCAATAGATTTCCCTATTAAGTTTACAGTGCAATATTGTGCCCAAGGTCTGTCCCTAGATATGGGTTGCCATCAGAAGAAGAATGAGTGATCCAGTGAGGGCTGCAGGAGGTGCTCCAGCGAATATATGACGTTACAAGGCAAATAATTACAACGCATGCTTTTACAATGCAGTTTTTACATCGCAACTACCATTACATCGCATGATTTTACAACGCATTTCATTACAAAGCATTTTTAAAAACTATCATTACAAATCATTCCATTACCACGCATACCATTACAACGCATACCATTACAAAGCATAATACTATTAAAGCAACAGTAGGATAATTGCTGGATACTGTAGGGGTAAAAATTAGTATTCCCACTCCAGTGAGTGTAACAGTAGGTTAAGTGTTGGATAGTGTGGGGGTAAAAATTGCTATTACCACTCCAGTGAGTGCAACAGTAGGGAAAGTGTTGGATAGTGTAGGGGTAAAATGTACTATTCCCATCTACCCAAAAACCCATACCCACCATAAAACTAAAATATTTCTATTACCTACCTTATAATGCATTGTAATGGCATGTGTTGTAATGGTATGTATTGTAATGGCATGTGTTGTAGTGATATGTGTTGTAATGGCATACATTGTAAAGGCATGAGATGTAAAGGCAGTTGGGTTGAAACAGTTGTGTTGTAAAAGCAGTGCGATGTAATGACTGAGTTGTAATGAATGTTTCCTGTTCCAACATCTTCCCAGCTGCTCACTGTATCTTGTCCATGAAGCAGCTGCTTCCTGGTTTTGTTATGTCATGTTATGTTACGTTACATTACAGTTGTTTATATTGCTTGCCTACCCTGAAGTTCAGAACACACAAAACACAGCTGCTCCGTTGCTAAGCACTTTGGCTTTCACCATCTTCCTGAATTAAAAGAGCAATTGTTCAGACTATAGAAAGAACTGGAGAATTTAATCTTTTGACTGCCGCCACTGAGAAGGTGCATTCATGAAGGGAAGAGGCTCTGAATTTTGTAACCTCCTGAATCTAAGAGGAAGGGAATCCAGAAAACCCTTAGAGAATGTCCTTATGTACAACAACCATTGATTTGAGGAATATTTTACTACGGATGGGAGGACAAATGAGTGGTATTAAGAGGAGTGGAAGACTATGAATAAGCTGAAGTAGATTCAAAACATTTTTGGGAGGAGTTAAATGAATGGCTTTGAGATAATCCAAGTGAAATTTAACAAATGCATTCATTACAGAGCGGTAAACATTCCTATCAACAAAAAGAAGGATGTGCTGTAGAGTTTACAACTGGAAATAAAAGGTATCAGCTGCCTTGACTACCTGTGCATCAAGCACCAAGCTAGAGGAGTCCCAAGGTCCGAAGTAATGGGGCCGAAGAGGGACAAGAATCAATAGTGAGCGGCCACGCAAGAATCTCAGGAGAAAAAGTCCAGCTAGACAGATCAATAGTTACACTTTTTAAGGGGTTATTTCCGTACAATTCTCTGACATCCACCAACACACCAAGGCTAAGCTATGTGCCATATTGGAGAAGATGGAGAACCCCCAAGACTGCCACAAGATCACCTGGGTCTCTTCAGCATAGAGGTCAAAGTGCACACCCATCTGGTTCAGAAGGAGCAAGGGGAGCAAATTGGACCCTCCTGGACACCATAATCAAGAGCTTATGGCTAAGAATTAAAAGGTGAGAGCAATCAAGAGCTTCTGGCTAAGAATTAAAAGGTGGTAGCTTGATGATCAATTTATTACAAAGACAAATACATCAGCTATTTGAGTACTCTCCCAGACATGACCCCATTGCTGAATCTGGTAGACAGAGTAGTATGGTCAATAGCAGGCTTCTACGAGATCTACTGAAACCAGGGCCTTGGTTTCAATTTTGTCCACCAGCCTCTGCAGATCGCCAATGAGTGAACCAGCAACCAAAAAAGCCTTCCTGAAAAGAATCCAAGACACAGGTCTGCTCGATACAACTTTGAAACTGTACAAATGGCAAATAAATATGAAGAAACTTCAGTCTAAAATATTAGGATCTCTGATCCCTGAAGCTGCTACTTTGTTGCTTCACAAACAGATGCTTACTGGTATCGGCTCTGATGTAGCTGCTCCCTGGGTCAAGATGCTTACTGGTATCAGCTCTGATGCAGCGGCTCCCTTGACCAAGATACATACTCGTCTCTGCTCTGATGCGCCTGCTCCCGGAACAAGAATCTTTCTGGTCTCTGCTCTGATTCAGCTGCTCCCTGGAACAAGATGCTTACTGGTACCAGCTCTGATGCAGCTGCTCCCTGGAACAAGATGCTTACTGGTATCGGCTCTGATGCAGCTGCTCCCTGGACCAAGATGCTTACTGGTATCGGCTCTGATGCTGCTGCTACCTGGACCAAGATGCTTACTGGTCTCTGCTCTGATGCAGCTGCTCCCTGGACCAAGATGCTTACTGGTCTCTGCTCTGATGCAGCTGCTCCCTGGACCAAGATGCTTACTGGTATCGGCTCTGATGCTGCTGCTACCTGGACCAAGATGCTTACTGGTCTCTGCTCTGATGCAGCTGCTCCCTGGACCAAGATGCTTACTGGTCTCTGCTCTGATGCAGCTGCTCCCTGGACCAAGATGCTGAGAGAGCGCAAACTGACCAAAATGTAGAAATGCATCACACTTACACGTAGTAAGCACAAATCATGAAGAGAAATGCCATGAGTGCTGATAGTATCCATAGTTATATTCTGAAATGTGTAGTTAATATAGAAGTTTAAATAGAAGTGGAACTAATACAGAAATGTGTGAAGTAATACAATTTTATTAAGCGTGATTATTCCTGAATCCATGTTGTGTAGCTGCTAAAATATAAGATGGCATACGGAAACGTTGAAATGTGGTAGGCCTCAGGGCCAGAGCAAGGCGGGAGGGGGAAGGTGATTAAAATTCACAATATGGATTGCACTAATGTTTAGTATTAATGAGTAGGCTTTTTGATTTATAGATGTGTTTACCGAAATCAGTAGAATATGAGTACTAACATGCTAATAATTAAAGAAGAAGTTGAATGCTATAAAATGTTGTAGAGTTGGAAAGCTTTAATGTTGATTTATACGTATTAGTCTGGGTTGGGGAATGTTGCAATGCGGTTGGAAGACCATGAGAATTGGGATTAGGCTGCAGATGTCTGTCTGGAAGAGAAAAGGGGGTATTCAATTATTAATATAATGAATAGAAGCTTGTTCAAGAAATGGACCAGACATGGAGGAGGGTTCCGGAATGTTTAAGGGGTATCAGCGGGCCGGAGAAGAGTCTGAGAAGCAAGGTCGATTCTAACCACAAGGCCTCATCATGGAAAAAGCCAGAAGCTACACCACGTGAGGGGCGTCTCACAAGGGGCGTCCTAAATGTTGTTGGATTTTTGTATTAGGGACAGCACCCCTGGGTGGAGTTAGAGCAGACGCCTGAGGACCCTTTAGAGAGCGGATGGGTAGGCAGAGAGGGGCCATGATTGGAGAACTATAGGTTTTCACCAAGAGTTCGAGAGTGGGTGGCTTCCCTTGGGAGTCATTCACTGCTGACACCTTTGATAGGTTGAGACCTGGTTAAGTAGGGATACCATCTAGAGCAGGGTAGGGAAAGCCTAACCTGTATTTTCCTTCCGCCTGTAAATGAGTGATAGATTTCAATATGTGTCTATGCTAATAGCACTATTGTTTTTAGAACTGGTATTGATAGTTTCCGTTGTTCGTCTGAGGGCTTTCAGAGAACACGTGTACGTAGTTGGGCCCGTGTATCTGGTGAATCTCATTTTGAGATGCTTGTACCTGCAACTTATAATAAATCTTTGAAAGCTAGAAGTTGTTTGTGATCCTTTGAAGCAGAGTCCTTTACTGGGAGAATTAACTTGGTAAGAGATGCACTTTCTTTCCTCAATGACAGGCAATAAAGATTCAGTCGGCCAGACCGGGGTTTTAGATCGATAGTGATAAGGTATTGATCAAAATCTCAACCCTTCCAATGCTTACTGGTCTCTGCTCTGATGCAGCTGCTCCCTGGACCAAGATGCTTACTGGTATCGGCTCTGATGCTGCTGCTACCTGGACCAAGATGCTTACTGGTCTCTGCTCTGATGCAGCTGCTCCCTGGACCAAGATGCTTACTGATCTTTGCTCTGATTCAGCTGCTCCCTGGAACAAGATGCTTACTGGTCTCGGCTCTGATGCAGCTGCTCCCTGGACCAAGATGCTTACTGGTCTCTGCTCTGATGCAGCTTCTCCCTGGACCAAGATGCTTACTGATCTTTGCTCTGATTCAGCTGCTCCCTGGAACAAGATGCTTACTGCTATCGGCTCTGATGCAGCTGCTCCCTGGACCAAGATGCTTACTGGTATCGGCTCTGATGCTGCTGCTACCTGCACCAAGATGCTTACTGGTCTCGGCTCTGATACAGCTGCTCTCTGGACCAAGATGCTTATTGGTCTCGGCTCTTATGCAGCTGCTCCCTGGACCAAGATGCTTACTGGTCTCTGCTCTGATGCAGCTGCTCCCTGGACCAAGATGCTTACTGGTCTCTGCTCTGATGCAGCTGCTCCCTGGACCAAGATGCTTACTGGTACCAGCTCTGATGCAGCTGCTCCCTGGAACAAGATGCTTACTGGTATCGGCTCTGATGCTGCTGCTACCTGGACCAAGATGCTTACTGGTCTCTGCTCTGATACAGCTGCTCCCTGGACCAAGATGCTTCCTGGTCTCCGCTCTGATGCAGCTGCTCCCTGGACCAAGATGCTTGCTGGTATCGGCTCTGATGCTGCTGCTCTCTGGACCAAGATGCTTACTGGTCTCTGCTCTAATGTAGCTGCTCCCTGGACCAAGATGCTTACTGGTCTCTGCTTTGATGCAGCTGCTCCCTGGACCAAGATGCTTACTGGTCTCTGCTCTGATGCAGCTGCTCCCTGGACCAAGATGCTTACTGGTCTCGGCTCTGATACAGCTGCTCCCTGGACCAAGATGCTTACTGGTCCTGGCTCAGATGCAGCTGCTCTCTGGACCAAGATGCTTACTGGTCTCTGCTCTGATGCAGCTGCTCCCTGGAAGGAGATGCTTATTGGTCTCGGCTCTTATGCAGCTGCTCCCTGGACCAAGATGCTTACTGGTCTCGGCTCTAATGCAGCTGCTCCCTGGACCAAGATGCTTACTGGTCTCTGCTCTAATGTAGCTGCTCCCTGGACCAAGATGCTTCCTGGTCTCCGCTCTGATGCAGCTGCTCCCTGGACCAAGATGCTTACTGGTCTCTGCTCTGATGCAGCTGCTCCCTGGACCAATATGCTTACTGGTCCTGGCTCAGATGCAGCTGCTCTCTGGACCAAGATGCTTACTGGTCTCTGCTCTGATGCAGCTGCTCCCTGGACCAATATGCTTACTGGTCCTGGCTCAGATGCAGATGCTCCCTGGACCCAGACTCTTACTGGTACCAGCTCTGATGCAGCTGCTCCCTGGACCAAGATGCTTACTGGTCTCGGCTCTGATACAGCTGCTCCCTGGACCAAGATGCTTACTGGTCCTGGCTCAGATGCAGATGCTCCCTGGACCCAGACTCTTACTGGTACCAGCTCTGATGCAGCTGCTCCCTGGACCAAGATGCTTACTGGTCTCGGCTCTGATACAGCTGCTCCCTGGACCAATATGCTTACTGGTCCTGGCTCAGATGCAGATGCTCCCTGGACCCAGACTCTTACTGGTACCAGCTCTGATGCAGCGGCTCCCAGGAAGGAGATGCTTATTGGTCTCGGCTCTTATGCAGCTGCTCCCTGGACCAAGATGCTTACTTGTCTCTGCTCTAATGTAGCTGCTCCCTGGACCAAGATGCTTACTGGTCTCTGCTCTGATGCAGCTGCTCCCTGGACCAATATGCTTACTGATCTCTGCTCTGATGCAGCTGCTCTCTGGACCAAGATGCTTACTGGTCTCTGCTTTGATGCAGCTGCTCCCTGGACCAAGATGCTTACTGATCTCTGCTTTGATGCAGCTGCTCCCTGGACCAAGATACTTACTGGTCTCTGCTCTGATGCTGCTGCTCCCTGGACCAAGATGCTTACTGGTCTCTGCTCTGATGCTGCTGCTCCCTGGACCAAGATGCTTACTGATCTTTGCTCTGATGCAGCTGCTCCATGGAACAAGTGGCTTACTGCTATCGGCTCTGATGGAGCTGCTCCCTGGAACAAGATGCTTACTGGTCTCTGCTCAGATGCAGCTGCTCTCTGGACCAAGATGCTTACTGGGCTCTGCTTTGATGCAGCTGCTCCCTGAACCAAGGTGCTTACTGGTCTTGGCTCCGACGCAGATGCTCCCTGGACCCAGACTCTTACTGGTCACTGGCCCTTAAGTAACTGCTCACCCACCTTGCAACTGATGAAGCTGCTCAGAAGTCCCTGCAACTCATGCAGATGATCCGAGGTCTTTGCCCCTAACAGCAGTTGCCTTCTAGTCACTTCCCATGAAGAAGCTGTTCACTAGCCCCACCTTTGAAGAAGCTGCTCCCTGAGCCTCTAGAAGCCGATCTCAGGTCCGTTCCCTAAAGCAGCTGCTCTGTTATCCCCTCGAATGAAGCATCAAGTCTGTGTTTCCTGCTGCAGACAGAGCTACTCCCTGTTGTATCTGCATAAAAGAGCTGCTCCATCCGTCCTGTGCCAGCTTCTTTTTGCTCCCTCAATCAGCTGCCTTCTTGCTTAACGAGCAGCAGCACCCTGGTCTCTGCTTCTGATTCACAGCCACTAAAGCAGACACTCTTAAGCCTCTTAAATAGTTCTCAGTGGTCCTTGCCACCACTGTAGCTGATCCATGGTCCATGGTTTGAATTGGCTGATTCCACATCTGTGAAACAGATGTTCCACGGTCCCTCAAGCAGCTGCTTCAAAGTCTCTGGTGCTAAAGCAGCTGAATCCTGTTTTCTCCTCAGATGGTCCCTAAACATAGCACTTTTGTGGATCAGAGGAAATAGAAAACAGACATATTACATGTACATAATTAGACTGACGAAGTGGGTCTTGTGTCACCCAATAAGTGGGCTTCTTCAGGGCTGTAATGGCATACAATATTATGTGTACATCAGTATTTTTCAGAAGAAGATCATACAGAAATACCAAAGAACGATGCTCCGATAGTTTAAGAGAAAGCGAGAGAGAGAGAGAGAGAAAAGAAAGAGAGAGGGTAGTGATTGTTCTTAAAATTGCTAGTGCAAGGGAGTGTAAAAGGTGTTCTTTATCCCACTCTGCCACCCCAGTTCAGACATGGCCATATGCAAATCAGTCTGACCCTGTGCCTCATGGAAACAGTCCAGCCCGAACTGCCAAGCCATGCCTTCCCTGGACCGGAAACAAGCTTCCGAGGACCGGTTTCTGGCATTTCAGCCGTCTTCAGCCCGGCTTGCTTGAATCAAGTGGCAAAGCGAGCAAGGGACTCACGTCTGAGCATTGCCCTGCCAACTTATGGCGAACAAAGCGGTACAAAAGGGGGTGGTGATGGATGGATCATCTGAACCAATCAAACACTCACACCCAGTCAACAGATCTGGGTTTAATCCATCACCGTTCTTTTGCCCACTCTGACACCCCAGTTCAGACATTGCCATATGCAAATCAGTCTGACCCTGTGCCTCATGGGAACAGTCCAGCCCAAACTGCCAAGCCATGCCTTCCCTGGACCGGAAACAAGCTTCCGAGGACCGGTTTCTGGCATTTCAGCCGTCTTCAGCCTCGGCTTGCTTGAATCTATTGGCAAAGTGAGCAAGCGTCTCACGTCTGAGCATACCCTGCCAACTTATCGCGAACAAAGCGGTACAAAAGGGGGTGGGCTTTCAGATCCCTGGAATGGTGGCAAGTTGGATGGAGCAGAGAAGGCTGTCGGTTTTGCAGAAGGAGAGGCTGTGGTTGAGGTATACAGGTCCGGCGTAGTGGACGGCTTTGTAGGCATGAATGAGTAGCTTCAAGGTAATTCTTTTGTTAATCGGGAGCCAGTGGAGGTCTCTTGGGTGAATGGGGATGTGGCTGCAGCGGGGGATGTTAAGGATGAGTCTGGCAGAGGCTTAATAGATGTACGGCAGATTCTTTAGGAGTTTCCTAGTGGTACCGGCATAGAGTGCATTGCCGTAGTTGAGTTTACTGCTGATGAGCATATGGGTGACCTTTTTCCTTAACTCAGTGGTGATCTTCTTAAAAATCTCTTGAACTAAGCAGAGCATGTGGAAGCAGGAGGACAAGACGGCATTGATTTGGTAGTTCATTGAGAGTGACGAGTCCAGGATGATGCAGAGGTTTTGTGCATGGCCCATGGGTGTGGAGATGTTCCGATCACTGTGGGCCACGAGGAGTCATCCCAGGCAGAGGGAGTGGAACCCATGAGGAGGACTTCGGTCTTGTCTGAGTTGAGCTTGAGGCAGCTGTCAGCATCCAGGTGATGACTGCCTTCATCCCGTTGTGGAAGTTGTGCTTGGCGGCTGTGGGTTCATTAGTGAGGGAAAGTATCAGCTGTGTGTCATTGGCGTTGGAAAGGATGTTGGCTTCTGACGAGGGCTGCTAGCAGGCTATGTACATGTTGAAGAGGTTGGGGTTCAGGGAGGAGCTCTGAGGCATTCTACATCTGATCTCTGTAGGTTCCGAGTAGAACTGTGGAAGTCTGATTCTCTGTGTTCGACCAGTGAGGAATGAGCTGATCCATTCTAGGGCTTTGCCACGGAGGCCGGCCTTGTCAAGTCTTGCACAGAAGATGTGGTTTGGAGACAGAGTCAAAGATGGCGGGGAGGTCTAGGAGGACGAGGGCTGCTGTTTCATGTGTAGGTTTTCTTCCTGTTGCCAGAACTCTGCGCAACCTCGCAGAGTTTTTATGTAACTCAGCAGAATTCCGCATAGTGAAACTCCACAAGTTCCACCCATTCCTACCTTACAGCAGCTAATCCAAAGTCTGACTAGTTTGTGGCCTCTGACTCTAATCCAGCTACACCCTTATTTCTACCTCAGTAGTTCCTGACTCTAAAACAGTGATTTCCTGAGTTCTACTGCTGTGGTCCTTGACTTTGAAGCAGTGGCTCAGTATTTTCTACCCCTGAGGCTGTTGCTCATGGTGCTCAGACTCTGAAGCACTACTCCATGGTCCGAGATACCCCTTGCTAGATGTGTGACTTCCTGAATTGTAGCGCCCTGGTGCATAGGTGCTAGGATGTAGTCTATACGCGAAAAGGAGCGGTGTGGGCCTGAAAAGAAAGTATATTGGTTGTCTGTCGGGTGTCGGAGATGCCAGAGATCAAGCAGGCCAAACGCCTCAATGAAATCAGCTAGCCACTGGTGTCCTGTCGGTATGTCCCTAGATGGGTGCCTATCGAACTTCCCTAAAACCACGGCATTAAAGTCTCCGCGCACTAGGAGTTGCCCCTCCGGAAGGGAAAGGAGAAGCCTGCCCAAGTCTTGGTCAGATTGAGTTTGAAGACCCGGCGGGATATAAGTCGTTACCAGGTTGAGCCTGCATCCCTCCCATTTTCCAGAGACAGCTGCACAGTGCCCCAGAGGGTCGGATTCTGTGTGATAAATGACAAGGGGGAAGCTACAACGAAGAAGGATTCCCACCAACAAGTGGGTCTCCTGTATTGTATTGTATTGTATTGTATATTGGATTTATATGGCGCTTATCACCCACGGGTCTCTAAGCGCTTGCCTTGGGAACCCGTCCTGGCTTTTCCCTGTGAGATAGCCTCTACAGGGCATCCCCAAGGTGAAAGCCAGGCATCCCGCCGCGGGGGGCCGTTGTGGAGATTAAGCAAGCTTAATGCCCAGAGTTGCAGAGTGTGAACCCATGATTAGGTCAGGCACCGAAGCGAGAATTATCGAGTCCGTGGACATTTTGAGCTCAAGACCCTGCCGCGTCGGGAATTGAACCCTGGTCCCGGGTCTGACCTCCGCTTCAGGGTCTGCCTGCTCTAACCAGTGAGCCACACTTCTCCTGCAAGAGTACCGCATCCGGGAGGTGTCGTTTAACAAATTGCAGTACAATGGTCCTTTTAAGCTTGTCCCCCAGCCCGTTGACATTCCAACTCAGTATCTTAAGGCTTTTATCCCACTTCATAGCCATAAGCGCATTTCACTGCAAGAACAGCCCTGTGATTCCTGGTACATTGTATAATTGTGTCAATACCTTCCCGGTGTAACCATTCCAAACATCTCCCCCTGTCCCCAACCGTCCCCCACCCAACCCAACACACTGAAACTGACCCCCAGCTCCCTTCATCCCAGAATGATTCATCCCCTCCCCCAAAAGACTCCCCCACCCTGCTTCCCTGTTCCGTAGGTTTCGAACTACCCACAACCCCAATTAGCAGAGCGCCTTTCGCCCGACCCCAACCCGGGAGTGAGAAAACCTCCCCCTCCCGCTAAAACTCCTAAAGGAGGGGAAAAGTGCACCGGGCCCAGCTCCAGCCGCAGCTCTTGCCCGCCCTCCCAATACACAACAGTGGTATATCCAAGAATCAGTTCACATTTATGACAGATTGTATCCCGCCATTGGCTCTACCACGTAGCGACTCCCCGAGGGGAACCAGCACCATGTCTTAGTTCGGTAAGGTAGAGGGCTTCTGTCCTACACCGCCCATCACTACAAGGTAAATTTGTCGCTATCTGGTCTGAGAGGCTCCCCCCCCTAACCACCCGCCAATTGTGAGTAGCCCAGTATTCTGGCAGTTCACTACTTTATACATTACAGTTTGTCGGGGTCAACATCTTGTGTCCGCCTCCACTAGTGACCATCCGAGTCTCGGAGAGACACAAACTTGGGGCTGGCCGACCTTGATCGCCAGGAGTGCTGACTCTGGGCGTCCACTTCCGATCTCCCTGCTGCGGATCCCGGCGAGGCGACCCGATTGTCTCTCCAGGTTTCGCCCACCGTCCGGTCCTGCGCTTGCGACGACTCCCTCTCAAGCCAGTCATGCACTTCCGATGACGCAGTGAAAAACAAGGATTTTCCCCACGCAACGACCTTTAATTTGGCCGGAAAGAACACCATGTCTTTGAGCCCCCTCTCCCGGAGTGCTGCCTTCACGCCCGCAAAGGAGCGCCTTTCCCGTTGGACTTGAAGCGTGAAATCCGGGAAGAATCGGATCATTGTGTTTTCGTATTGTAAGTCACCCATCTGTCTGGCCGCCTGGAGGATAGCATCCCTATCCCTATAATTAAGTATTTTCGCAATTATTGTCCTGGGCGGCGCTCCCGGCTTGGGCTTCGGGACTGGTGCACGGTGGGCACGTTCTTCATTGAAGATATTGGATAGGCGTTTAGGCTGTAGGTGGGTGAAGATGAGGTCCTCCGAGTTCCATACTGGGCCCCTCCGTCCCTTCTGGCACTCCCACCACGCGTATGTTACTTCTTTGGGCCCTACCTTCCTGATCCTCGAGCCTAAGGGCCATTTGCCGGTGTTGGTTTATCAGTTCTCTCACACATTTTTCCAACAACTTCGAGGAGGCCTGAAGCTACTGTATGCTAGACTCATTTGCCTTAGCCTTTTCTTTGGTCTTGCCAAGGTCCGTGCGGAGAAGGTTAACCTCTATTGAGATTTTGTCCATTTTCGTCTCCAGGCTATTGCCCAATGTTTGTATCGCCACTATAATGGAAGTCAAAGACGGCTCTTTCTGGCCAGCTTGGCCTTCGGTTGTGCTCCCTGCCTGGCCTTGCCCCAGAGGGACTGCATATTTGTCCAATTTGTTGGTCTGGGCAGCCACGTTATTTTTCGGCCTCATGATGGCAATCTGTCCGCGCCGAGACTCACGTTGTGGACCTCACACCTTCTCGTCACATATACAATTGAACAAGGTCGCAGGTCTCTACCGCCAAGTCAGCCACCCTTTTCCGACCAGCAGGGATATGCTGTGGTGTTTGCACCAATCTGTGTTGTGGCCGAGGTGGGAGGCACTGCTCTGCCTCCGCTGTGTGAGGGGCCTCCCCAGTGGCCTACTTGAGGGACCTCCTGTCCCTAGCGTTGTGCCGGTCAGCTCCAGTCACCGTCTCCAAGGCACCCCGATGTGATCTGGGGTACTCCCGGCCTCCACTCTCAGGTCACCGATCCAGTGGTCAGTCCCACTATGTGTCTCCCTAATGCCACGCGTTGCAGCGGCACTCCGGCCCCCACCGCATTATGGGGCCCGGCGCACCTCCTCGCCGGGTCTGTGTCGTAGTGCACCACCTGCCCTTACTCCTCCAACTCCAGGGGGGCCCTCTCAGGTATAGCAGTCCCAGCCTCAGCCTCCGGGTATCGGTATCAGCCACCCCCCCTTGCTGCATTCGGCCCCACAGTCGACAGGGCGCACTGGTAATGTCAGTCCACCCAGGGCCCCAGCCCAATAGCGCAAATCCGATGCAGCGCAGGCCGCGCCTCCTACAAGAGTGGTGTTGTGGCTCCGGGGGCCAGGATCAATCCCCCACGGTGTCCCAGGGCGCCACCAGTGTTCCACACGCCTCTCTGCCCCCCTTCTCCACTGTCGGTCCTCAGGTGCCGCCCCAGACCACCGGTCTCGTCGTGCAAGCAAGTCCCCAGGCAAGGTGTGGAAGTTCGATTCGGCGCCGGTGGCACCTCCTACCCGGGTGGTGCCGCGTCTCCGGGGTGCAGGATAAGTCTCCTGCAGCAGCGCAGGATGCCTCAAGGGTTCCACACGCCTCCGTGCTCCCTTTCTCAGCTGCCGGCCCTCAGGTGCCGTTCCTGTCCACCGAACCCGTCCAGCTGTTTAAGGCCCCAGTCCCATGTTGTGTGTTTATAACGGCGCAGGCCACGCCTCTCACAAGAGTGTTGCTGTGACTCCTTCCCCACGGTACTTCAGGATGGCCAAAAGGGGTCTGCATGCCTCTGTGCTCCCCCACGCTACTGTAGGCCCTCAAGCGCTGCCACAGATCAGGCCTCGGTGCGCACCCCCCAACAGCGGGCAGGCCACAGGCCGGGGCCTCTCATAGTCACGCGATGCTGGCGCGAGGCTCCAACGTTGCTGCAGGGCGCCCGGCCCTGCGACTCGGGAGCTTTTTTCCGTGCCGGAGGCCAATCTCACCCCCAGAATCGATTCTGTTGGAAGCGATCTGCCGTGGCAGGTAGAGGATCGCACTGGAGTGCTTCTAGGAGCGGATATGGAGCGGATCTTTACGGGACAGACTTAGCTCCGGCGGAGCTCCCCTCCTAAGTGGCCATCTTCACTGGCACCTGGCCACGCCCCCAATACATTGTTTTTAAATCTAAAAACAATTAGTGGTATGGGCATGCGTTATAAATGCATATTCACAGAAAAAACATGCTTCCTAACAAATGCGTGGCAAAGGCATACAATACATTTATCTGCGTTGTACCGTAGCACAACCGGAAGAAGTCTGCTGCAACTTGGTCACATTGGATACACATCACACGTGACTCTCAATATATCCTAGTAAGCTTCTCTGCTGTCATGTAGGGCATATGTAAAAAATGGAAGTGTATAAGCTAGAATAGTGCATTGGATTACACTTGTTTAACTAGGGCACAAGATTTTTTCCATTCTGTTAATTTTACGGCATCTGGGTAATCCGCGTTCCAGTGCTCCTGAACATGCCTTGTGTATCCCCCACAATCTGTTTCTATGGTAGCACATATGTGGGTTATCAGCTGTCTACAGCCGGCCGGTTCCAGCAACTGTCTCACTGTAACATGTTCCTGTGACCTGGCGGGGAATGACAGTCAGATGGCACAGGCAGTATGCACCATCCTAGCAAACAGATGTAATTGCCCCGGTCCCACACCAAACAACTCTTGAGCCTGGGCAAAGGATACAAAAAGGTCATCAAGGTACAGGCCCCAAACTGTCATGTAATCCCCCTCGTGCCATACTGTAAGCAATGTATCTTTATTTATATAATTAATAGGCTGCAACGCCCACAGGGGGTGATCCACCGCAAATCGGGCCCTGCAGCAGACCTTATTAACTACCTTGTACCACAACATTGACAATTGCCAGATCGGGTATGTGAAGTCTCTTGGGGCACTCACCCCCATTAGGAACACCTCACGGAGCATGTAAGGGCTGAGAAGGTCTGCCAGCTGAGTTTTTCCCCAATTCGGACCCTCGTCAAGCTAATGCACTGCATGCTCATGCTGCAAGGCTGCTTAATAAAGGCATAGGTCCAGCAGATCCAACTCGCCTTTTGCCAATCAAAGTTTTAGCATGGACAAGTATATAGGGCTTCTCTTGTCTGTTCATAACAGGTCTGTCAGCAGCCTATCAACCAGTCGAATGAAGACGCTGGTACTGGGCACATCACATTTTTCAGGAAGTGCAGGCAATGTAGCAAAAACACAATTTTCATCAGGACAACAGACCCCATCATAAACAAGAAAGGAAACTCCCTCTTGACCTATATCCACTTTATCATTGGGGAAAGCCTTCAATAACACGGGCATACATAAACCACATATTCAACTTTTTAAGTTATTTATTCATTTTTATTTTTAGAGTTTTTTTTTGTCATTCAAAAATTAATTTTTTCTTTTTTCTTATTTGAAAACAGGTGATTATTCACTGTATTTCATTTGATTTTCTTTAAATACATGTAGAAAAATTCATATTATAATTACAAAATCGGAATAGATAAACATATCTTTTTTTTTAAATAATGAGACAGTTATTATGACCCAGGTCGAGAACCACAAACACAACACATCCACTCACTCACACATCCTAGTCATACATCACTCTACTACAACCGAAAAAACACCCCGTTGTTTTGCACCAGTTTGTCCACTGTACAACCAAAGGTTGGATCTAATTAGAAGAGAGGGCCAACGCGTTTCGGTGGAAGAACTGCAATGGAGACCATCTTCATCAGGACCAGCCAGGGGCAATTTCAACAGTGTGTCTCGCAACCTGGAGTTAGTGTCTGTAAAAAATGTTGGTACAAAAGAGAAGTTTTTACTAGTATGCCCAAAATAATTAAATTTGCACAGCCTTTTTTGAGACAACAATGAAATACAGTGAATAATCACCTGTTTTCAAGTTCCTTGCATGTGGCATACATAACATTCTTAGAATGAGGAGCTCTGGGGCCAAATAAAGAATCTTGTAAATCCATATTATCAGAAAGCAGTGCTAGGTGGTCTTTAACTGCGGACAACGTGGAATGTGCTACCTGGTGCTGGCATAACATTCCTACACTATACATATTAACCACTCCTGAGTGTTGCAACTGAATATACTGGGAGTCTGCCCAGCTTGCTATAAACTCCTGTCAAGAGTTTTAGAAAATGGGATTTGCAACGCTTAATATCAATAACTATCCACCTGAATTAGAAATTGACAAGTTGTAGGTAGACTTTAGCACCATCTCATTGTATCGTTTTTCTGTGAAATGAATAGGCTGTCACCAATTGTCAAATTATGCAACAAAGGGAATGCTTTGAGTATTCAATTTTTTTTTATTAACAAAGCCAAGAGATTGAGTTTGATGTTCTGTTTTGTACACATGCTCTAAATAAAGCATCAGTGTCCTAAACCTGCCAGTGTAGTGTCTTCCAAACATATTTAAGCTCAATATTGTCCTTCCATCGTTCATAACCCTGTAAGTATCATTGTGAAATAAATGAATTGGAATAAATCACTTTTGTTTGTGTGAGAATATTTTTCTTATTTGATGAAGGTGTAAGATTATAAAAATACTAAGCAGGATCTCTTGGGACACGACCGGAAAAGTAAGGGAAGTTAATTGAATAGGATTTAGAAATGCCCACAGGTGCTGTCAGGCAGTATTCCCACAGTGTACAATTAAAAACAGCACGTGGAGTACTATATCTGTATAAATAGTGATGTGTATGATGATGGTAACAAAACAGATCACCATAATTTTAGTAATTCAAATTCAAATCTTCATACTCAAATGCAGTGTACGATTCAAATTCAGATAGCATATTAGACTCTGTCATAACATCCCATTCAGCAGAAATAGCACCTGGGGAGAAAATCTCATCCATAGCAAAGTTAAAAACATAGAGAATTTGCAATGTTTCTGTTGGAACAAAAATGTCATAGGGAACATTATCCCAAACAATACCATCATCGACATGGAAGGCAGTAATGTTTGCCAGGGGCAAGTCTCTTTGGAGCTTATGCGATGAAGAATTGGGTATAAGCACCACAGCTACAGATTCTGGTGAAGTATAATCAGGAAGATAGTAATCATTCAATATTAGAAAGAAGACTATAATAAATTTAATCCAGAGGAGGAGAAGAAACAAGGAACGAAAAATGCAATGGTAGGACCATGGAGGAATCATATAAGTCTGTTTCAGCCAAAGGAAAAGTGCACGCACACCATGCAGGGAAGTATGCGAAGAATCAGAAGAAAAATCATCAATGTTGACAAAATAACCAGAGGCCGTCTGAGTATAAATAGGGGCCTCATCGGTCAAAGGAGGGCAGGTGGATACCTCCGAAGACAGTTGATACTATACAACTATTGCTGGGAGAAGCAGTGATAAGCAACAAACGAATGTTAGAAACACATCCTGTGTTTTCATCATTATCTGGAGCAATTGAAATTTCAGAAGCTCAAAACCTCAGCCATGGTGTAGAAATATTTAGATGGGTTAGTGTATGCTGAGGTATTTTGTGCAGGGTAGGTAAAGGTGTGAAGGAACGACTCAGAAACCCTTGTGGCCTACAACTCAGGACTGGCCACTTTGTGTAACTTGATCGAATCAATTGAAACTAGTCGACTATATTTACAACCAACAAACTCACAGGGCGAGTACCTTTGACATCAAGAAAGACAGAACGCGAGGACCTGGTTCTTGCTGTTAGAAAATATGAAGGTAACAGCTTTCTATTCCTCGTAAAGCCTGATCATGCACCGTTACGGCTCTAAAGCCCCCTCTCTTTGGACTGTGAAGAAGGATACTGACAAATATTTTAAAAATTCTTCCCATAAGAATTTTGGGATTTTGGAAGTAACGAAGAAAGGGCATCCAACTCTTGTGTGGAGATAAAACAGTTCTGATGCCTGTTATAAGCGGATAAGTAGAAGGTCTGCAACATTAATGTATTAATTCTGTTACATCTTCGAAACAACCTATTTGTTAAAGAGTGAATCCCTAGATCTCCAAACTTTTAGGTAGATTCTAAGGTTTACTGTTCAGTGACTGCAGTAAAGAGCTTGACAACCTGTTTAGAAGAGAACATTGTGGGCTTCTTTGCAAAAATGCAGCAATTAAAATAAAAATTATGTGAACCTTATCCTGCAGAATTTTCCTCAGCATCCAAGGGAGGAGGGGAATACGATGAAATACATTAAGGAGAACTGCGGGCCACCTGGAGGATAGGCCAGCTACCCCCCACACCATTGGATATGCTGAACTGGTGAAAAATGTTGGAAGTAGAGCCCCTTATTGGAATGAACCCTTTTGCTTCATGGGGGTCAACAACTTGCTACTTGTACCCCATTTCACCCTGGTGGGACTTCCAGTCCCAAGGGAACATCGGCTGCCTTTCGCTGCTGATGGCGTCATGGGGAAGGCATGGTCATCACACTTAAAGGGCAGCCTCTTCTCCTGTGGTGCTGGATGCTCTGCTGAACGCCTTTGCATTATGCTGCTGCTGGCGTCACAGGGAAGGTGTGGTCATTGCGCTTAAAGCGCAGCCTCTTACCCCATGGTGCCGGATGCGTGTGAGCCTCACTCGGTCCATATCCGGGCCAAGGGCAAGCCCTTCCTGTGACAGGAGGAGGTGGGGCAGGGCCACCCCCCTTGGCTGTGGATCCAGGCATTCAGTGTCATTCAGTTTTAGCTCATTTGAACCCCTTGCCCCTGGCCCATAAGGCGTGACTGAGGAGTTGGATAGCTCTTGGTAAATCCTGCAGCTGGATCTCCCAGTGGTTATATGGACCAAGAGAGGAGAACAAGTGTAGGCCTTTGCGCTGCAGCGCGATTTGAGGGCCACAAACCGCAGGATCAAATCGGATCCTAATTGTGAAATGACCTTCAATAGAACTGGATATGCTAGCAGAATAATTTACTGTCTGGTTGATCTTAGCCTACGCCCATTATGTCCAATATGACAGTGGTCAAAAAATCTGATAGTGACCACAATGTCTTGAGCCTTTCCTTAATTAATCATGGAGAGTGTTAACCCTATTTTAGGGGCTGGATTGATTTGGACAAGCTATCAATAACCAATAACGTGAGAACAATTAGATGTGATTGGGTGGAGAAAAATCCGGGGGTTCTGGAAGTTATTAAGCCCAAAGTGCTTGAGGATGTGGTGGTGCTATCCAAACTTTCCAGAGTGGAAATAATTGAGAAGTTGAGTAACCAGCATGAGATACTCTACACAAAAATCAGGGAAACACTCGGGCAATTGAAAAAAGGGAGGGATTGCTATGTCAAAAGAGGAGGGAAAAGGCGGGTTCCTGTGGCGGACTGGTACAATCAGGAATGTAGGAATGCCGAGAGTAATCTCCTTTAGGCAGTTAAATCTAAGATCCGCCAAGGCATGGTGGCATGTACTACCAGATACAGACAGGCACTAGATTATGCCAAGAAACAATGGACATGTTCTCTATGATCCTTTCTACATAGTGCCCAAGTAGCTAAGGAGAATAAGTAATTTTGGAAGAAAGCGGACCTTTGTTTGAATGGACCTAAGTCTGCTCTAGAGTTTACAGTACAGCCGGAAGTGTGGGTATCCCACTTTGGGGGCCTTTATGCTCGTGGAAACAAATAGGATGAGGAGAATGTAGGCATGAGGTATATTGTTCCATCTGGCATTGTAGAAGCTCTAGAAATATTTCTTAGAGAAACACATTAAGCTTTTAGCTCCTGTAACCCAGCTAGAGCTCCCGGCCCTGATCGAATTCCTAACAATTTCTATAGAAAAGATTAAGACGTTTGGGTCCCCTACATTAATATGCTAACCAATGCTATCCTCTCGGGCATGGAAATTCCTTCCTCCTGGAATTAAACCGAGATCACACCAATTGATACAAAAAAGGATATATGGCAAATCGGGTTAGCTATAGACCCCTTAGTTTAATTGACTTTGTGCAGAACATTATTTTCTGCAAGCAGTTATTGGCATGTATCCAGGATTGGATCTTGGAAAAACATATCCTTTCCAATTACCAGGTCGGTTTCCGTACAAATATCCGTACCTTGGACCAGATCTTCCACTTCTTTTGTATTTATTGGAAAGAAGTCTTTATTAAAGGGGGAAAGTTGTACGTCGCCTTCATGGATCTGCGTATGGCTTTTGACTCGGTCCATCGATTCAAACTTTGGAAGGTGGTATAAGAGTTGGGAATACCTCAAAATTAATTGGATATACTTATTCAGCTATATTCAGCAAATAAAGTCCAAGTTAGGTGGGGGAGGAGGGACCATTAACCGAGCCCTTCATGATATACTGTGGAGTGAGACAGGAATGCGTTCTCGCTATTTATTAAGCAATCAATCAATCAGGGATTTGTAAGCGCGCTACTCACCCATGAGGGTCTCAAGGCGCTGAATGAGGGAGGGAGTATGCAGATCAGTTTCAGCCAAAAAGCCAGGTCTTGAGGGTCTTCTTGTAGGTGTTCAGGGAGGGGGCGCACCTGATGTCTGTTGGTAGCTTGTTCAAGGATTTGGCTGCCACATGGGAGAATGATCTTCCGCCTGCTCTGACTCTGTGGATGCGAGGAGGAGTAGGTTTCCTTGACAGGGATGGGCGTGACGCCCCAAAAGTCTGGGAGAGAAGTGCACCCGCTCTACTCTTTGCAGATGACATGTTATTAATATCAAAGTCTCCCCAAGGGCTCCAACAGCTAATACATGATTTCAAACTTTTCTGTGATGAGTGCGGTGGAGCTCAGTGATGCAAACACAAAGTATATGATATTTTCGAAGGGTAGTCTAAAGCCATCCAAGAGACGTATGTATGTAGGGGACCATACTATTGAATTAGTTTCTGTCTTTGATTATTTGGTGATTTTTTTAACCCCAAATTTATGTTGGGCCCCTCATATAGAAAAAGTACGCCTGTCCTTAATCCAGAAGACTGCCCACATAAATCAGATCCATAAAAGTATAGTATCTAGGAAAGTTCCTCTATCACTAGAAATATATAATACTAAAGCCCTAGGAGCAGTTTTGTATGGAGCAGAATTGTGGGGTAGTGGGAACACTGAATATCTCCCCCACTGAACATCGGTTTATAAGATTAATTCTCAACCTACCAGCCAGCACTCCCCTGATTCCTTTTTTCTCTCGATTTGGCCCAAAGAAAATTTGTTCACAAGCTGGACTATAAGTGCTTATTATTCTGGCATCGCCTATGGATGATTGAGTAGCTTGCTCCCTACCAAGAGGTTATTAGGGATCTTATGACATAGCCCAAGAAATGTACAACTCCCAGGTTTTTTACCATGAGGGAATTATTGAGAAATTGGGGTTGGAGGAATATTGGTCAAGACCGGAGGAGCTGTGCTTGATAACCAAGAGCTGGGTAAATGTTATGTACCCTACTCTTCATTATCAAGCACAGTTAATCCTGATGAAGGGTGTGTCAAATTCGGTATACACTCAAAATATCGAGTTTTTAATATCGAGTTACATTAAAATCGAGTTAAAATATAGAATGGACACAATATCGAATGGACAAAATATAGACTACAAAAATATCGAATAGAATAGCATTAATATCGAATCAAAAATATAGAATGGACAAAATATCGAATGGACAGAATATAGACAACAAAAATATAGAATGACAGAATATAGACAACAAAAATATAGAATGACAGAATATAGACAACAAAAATATAGAATGGACAGAATATAGACATCAAAAATATAGAATTTGAGGTAAGTAAGTTAATATGATTTTTTAAAAGTATTTTTTATGTTAGTATATGTGTGAAAAGTGTATATTTATTTTATAATTTATTTTAATTAATTAATTTTATGGTATTCAATTTTTGCGTAATATAATTCTGTAGCGGGTTGTGGGTTTATAGAGGAATAGGGTGGGAAGTAATTTAATTATAATTCATTAAATATGTTTATTTATTTGTATTTATTTTGAATTAATTTTGAATTATTAATTATTTGGTAAATAATTTAAATATAATTGTTAATTATTTTAATTAATTGAATAATTGATAATTATGTTAATTTTATTAATGTATTTTCTGTAGCGGGTTGTGGGTTTATGGGGGAATAGGGTGGGAAGTAATTTAAATATAATTATTTAAATTTTTAAATGTATTTATTGGTATTTATTTTGAATTAATTGATATTTAAATTTTTAATTGGTTATAAATTAAAATATAATTGGTAATTAATTTAAATTAATTGATCAATTAATAATTATGTGCATTTTATTAATGTATTTTCTGTAGCAGTTTGTGGGTTTATAGGGGAATAGGGTGGGAAGTAATTTTATTATAATAAATTAGATTTTTTTATTTATTTATTATTATTTATTTGGAATTAATTGATATATACATTTTTAATTATTTGTAATATTTTTTTGTTGTATTTTTAATTGATTAATTATTATATTATATAAAATTGTTAATTACTTTTAATTCATTTGTATTTGGTATTAATATTTAATTTATTTTTATTTGTATATGAAGTATTTACTTTCCCTACTGTTGCACTCTCTGGAGTGTAAATAGTAAATTTTACCCCTACGCTATCCAACGCTTTCCCTACCGTTGCACTCACTGGAGTGGGAATAGTAATTTTTACCCCTACTCTATCCAACACTTTCCCTACTGTTGCACTTTTTGGAGTGGGAATAGAATTTCTTTCCCCTACGCTATCCAACGCTTTCCCTACTGTTGCACTCACTGGAGTGGGAATAGTAATTTTTACCCCTACGCTATCCAACGCTTTCCCTACTGTTGCCCTCTTTGGAGTGGGAATAGTAATTGTAACTCTCCCGCTATCCAACGCTTTCCCTACTGTTGCACTTTCTGGAGTGGGAATAGTAATTTTAACCCCTAGTGTTATCCAACGTTTTCTCTATTGTTGCACTCACTGGAGTGGGAATAGTAAGTTTTTACTCCTACGCTATCCAACACTTTCCCTACTGTTGCACTCTTTGGAGTGGGAATAGTAATTTTTACCCCTACGCTATCCAACGCTTTCCCTACTGTTGCACTCACTGGAGTTGGAATAGTAATTTTTACCCCTATGCTATCCAACACTTTTACTACTGTTGCACTCTCTGGAGTGAGAATAGTAATTTTAACTCTCCCGCTATCCAACGCTTTCCGTACTGTTGCACTCTCTGGAATGGGAATAGTAATTTTTACCCTCTCACTATCCAACGCTTTCTCTACAGTTGCACTCACTGGAGTGGGAATAGTAATTTTTACTCCTATGCTATCCAACACTTTCCCTACTGTTGCACTCTTTGGAGTGGGAATAGTAATTTTTACCCCTACACTATCCAACGCTTTCCCTACTGTTGCACTCTTTGGAGTGGGAATAGTAAATCTTACCTTGCCGCTATCCAACGTTTTCCCTACTGTTGCACTCTCTGGAGTGGGAATAGTAATTTTTACCCCCACGCTATCCAACGTTTTCCCTACTGTTGCACTCACTGGAGTGGGTATTTAAAATTTTACCTTTTCCGCTATCCTAAGGTAAAAATATTGTAATTTTTTAATTAATATTACGTTTATATATATATATATATACATATATATATATATATATATTTGTATTAACAAATCAATTTGTATTATTTTTTTTTTACTTACATTAAGGGCTCGATTCCGATCCTGGAAAAAGCGCTCCGAATCGTCGCGTTTTTTTCCATACGAATCGTACCCGTAACCGTCCCCGCACGAACGACATAGTACGATCCACACCCAATGCAGCTATCCGTACGAATCGTACCAGGGACCGTACGAATTTAATTCCCCGTACGAATCGCCCTCGGAACCCGCTGTACGCGACGTTTGTAAGGTTCGTGGCTGCTTTTTACGACCCGGCGAGTACGATCTGTGTTGGGTACGCTCCGTACGACCCTTTTTCTACGGGAGCTGGAAACAGCTGTAAAAGCAGAGTTCACCCCGAAACAGGTGCGGAACAGCACCCCCCGGGTACGGTGCGCACCACCGATAATCGCAGGGGTACGGTGCGTACCCCTGCGATCATGGGGGTATGTACTGCACACCCCAGCGTACACGGGGTACACACCGTACACCATGTACGTTGGGTGTACGGTGCATACCCCATGTACGCTGGGGTGTGCAATGCGTTCCCCCATAATCGCAGGGGTTCAGTGCGTACCACTGCGATCATCGGGGGTACGCACCGTACGGTGTGAATGTGCGCTTTTCCGTACGAATCGCTTTAACTGACGTGGTCCATACGAATCGCGTCCGCGTACCCCGGTCCGGATCGTACTTGTCGGGTCGTACAGCATCTCTACGATTCGTACGGAAAACCATGGGTGTACGGTTTGTACAGATTTGCTCCAGCTTCTCGTAGGATCGCACAGATTCGTACGTATTTGCTCAGTACGAATCGTACTACGCTAATCGTACGGACCTATACAATTTTTATGGAGCAGGCTCCGAATACGAATCGGATGGACTTTTATTTTCCAGGATCGGAATCGACCTATAATTATTTATTAATTTTAGGGTTATTTAAGTATTTTAAGTATGTTTAATTTAATTATATTTATTATTTAAAAAAATTCGATATTTTGACTAACTATATTTTTTACATCAATATTTTTTATTCAATATTTTTGTACTTACCTGTTTGGAGATAGGAGGTTGATATTTTGGTATTTGATATTTTTACCTCAATATTTTTGTAGCTCGATATTCTTGACCTCAATATTGTTTCAGTGATCTGTCAAATTCTATGGGCTCACTTACTCACAGATTTCAAACCCCTCCCACTGTTTGAGGAAACTGTAGAAGAAATTGTTACCACTCCCGCACAGAAACTGTTCCTCCAATTCAGATATTAGACCGTTCCAACCAAATTGTTTTGTAGCAAGGGGGGAAGTAATGTATACTCTGATGCTAAATGTCCGGCCTGCAAAGAAAGTCCGGAATCCCTAGTCCATCTGTTATTTTTTTGCCCGTACTTTGAGAATTTGTGGGCCAGGTGGATTATTCCCTTATGTAGGGACATTGGACCTGGTGACTATCTAGATGTGCTTAGAATCCTTAGTAGCGATACCCTTGGAGTAGTGGTCTTTGGCCCAGCAAAATTCTTGTTAGCTCTATGAATCAAAGTGCATGGTATAGTCATTTTTCTATTGTCGTTTTTTTAAATAATATATTCTTTATATAGATGATAAGTATTTTAATATGGCTTTTATTCTCATATGGCATTTATAAATGATTATAGAATGCCTTTTTATTATTTGGTCTTGTCATAATCATCTTGGTGCCTCTAATTCATGCTTGTATGTGTTTGGCTGTAATGTACTTTTTAAGACCTTTGTGATCGAAATAAAGTTATGATGATGATGATGATGATGATTAGGATGTGAAAAGGTCCATCAAGGAAACCCTAGTTGGAGAATCAAGAACCAAAATGGATTGCAAAGGAGATGAAAGTTGAAAGCCGAGGGAAGCCGCTAATGCCCCAAGGGAAATTTTTTAAATTGTCAAATCCCTTATTTCACCCCCTGCTGAGTGTCCCTCCGCCGAGGGCGCCCAAAATCGTTGTAACGATTTGGCCGTTTTCTTTTCCCAAAAAATCGAGGCCATATACTCCTCTTTTAGGGACGCTAACAATGATACGGAACCCCTCGTATCTACAGCTTCCGATTCCTCTGCCCTTTGTACGCTTGATACAATCCCACTTTTGGACATTCCTGCCTTGGATAAACTCATCCCCAAAATTACCTCTGGTTCCCCCAACGATCCAGCACCCCCTCAGACCCTCACTAAGGTCACGGACATTATTCGCCCGGTCATATTGGACGTTCTCAACACATCCATCACCTCTAAATCCGTACCACCTCCATGGAAGTGCGCGATGGTGAGGGCTCTGTTGAAGAAGCCCAACCTCGACCAGAACAACTTGGCGAACTACCGTCCCATCTCCTTACTCCCCTGGCTGAGCAAACTGCTTGAGAGGCACGTAAATAACACCTTGATGAACTATTTGGAGTCTAATAGTCTTCTGCAGGCCTCTCAGACAGGGTTCCGTCCTCTGCATGGGACTGAAACCGCTCTCTTAGCGGTGACGGAAGAGGCAAGAGCTGTGTTGGACCGGGGCGGAAAAGTCGCCATCATCCTTTTAGATCTCAGCGCCGCGTTCGACACGGTGAACCATGTCACGCTATTACAACGAGTGGCGGACATGGGCGTGTCGGGCGCGGCCCTGGAATGGCTGACATCCTTCCTGGCTGACCGTTTCTTCCAGGTCTTTGAGGGCGAGGCGGTGTCTCCTAAACACCCACTCAGGTGTGGGGTCCCTCAGGGCTCCTCCCTGAGCCCTACCCTGTTTAATGCCTACATGGAACCCCTAGACAGGATAGTCCATCCCTTCGGTGTGCGTATCATCACCTACACGGACGATACCCAACTGGTGGTCTCTCTAGACCACTCTGAGGGATCGTCCCACACCTTAGGCCCCTGTCTGGAGGCTGTTGCCAGATGGATGCAATCTTCCTGCCTAAAACTTAACGGGGAGAAGACAGACGTCATCCTATTGGGCAATCCTTCTCCCTCTGTTCTTGCATCCATCGGGCCACCATGTTTGGGCCTGCCCCCCGTCCCCAAGTCCCAAATAAAAAGCCTCGGGATCTGGTTCGATAAAGCTTTGGACTTTTCAGTCCAAGCCACAAAGACCGCCGCCACCTGCTTTGGGCTTATGAGGATGTTGCGGAAGGTGCTCCCTCTGCTCCCATTCCAGGCAAGGAGCATCCTAGTCCAGGCCCTCATACTCTCCCGCCTGGATTACAGGAATGCCCTCTACATGGGAGCTCCGACCTTTGCCACCCAGAAGCTCCAAGTCACACAAAATAGTGCGGCCCGCCTACTCTATAACCTCCCTCGCTGGCAGTCAGCGAGGAATGCCCTAAGGGAGCTTCACTGGCTCCCTATAGTGGCAAGAGTACAATTTAAGGCTATGTGTATCCTACACAAAGCCTTTCATCGCACAGGTCCCGCCATTCTGCATCCCTTGGCTACTCCCTACGTCCCGTCCCGTTCCCTCCGTTCCTGCACCCTCCGGCTGGCCACTTCTGCCAGGGTCAGGAAAGCTCGATGGGGAGGCCGCTCTTTTTCCCATACTGCGGCCAAACTCTGGAACACCCTCCCTCTATCCCTTCGAGGCAACAGTAACCACCTGTCCTTCAGGAAAGCCTTGAAAACACACTTGTATGTCAAATTCTGCTGACCTGCCCTGAGCCTGCGTTAAGCAAATTCAGTCACAAGCGCTACGAGGCCTCCGGGTAGTTTAGCGCTATACAAGTGCAATTTTCATTCATTCATTCATTTCATTCATTCATTCATTCACTCAGCTGAGACGGTCTACTAGGGTATTCTCTGAGCCTGCCTGGGAACATGTCCTCAAAAATAGCAGATTGGACACTGCCCCAAATACCAAGAAGTAAAGAATTTTTGGTAGGGCTTGACATCGTGTTCTCACGCATTAGTTTAAGTACAAGTAAGTCACATGATCGTCTCAACAAACTAATACAGCATGGCCTGCCAGGAGAGGAGTGAATGCTATGAGAGCCTGGACAACTGCAAAAGCCCTCTTCAATTGGTTGAATATTTTCCTTCCAACTTTAACCACTGTCATCCAACCACAGATTAGTACAGGGTGCCCCCCTCCCATTTGCATGAAGTCTCTGCCCAACATCTTCAGAAGGGGAGGGTCCAGGGAATGATCTTTCATCAGGCTTGAGTCCACCAACCACCATGACCATTCCTTTCTGAGGTTCGGGGATACTGAAATCAAAAATCACAGGTCATAAATACAAGATCCCAGTATTGGAATAGTCTTCCATTATCTATCCGTTCGATCCCCACTTACCCAGCTTTTCGAAAGGCATTAAAAACCTTTCTTTTTCTTCAGGCCTTCCCCGGTTAGTCCCTCCGATTGCAGTGCAGAACCCGTCTCCCCCCCTCAGCGCCAGGAAGCCGCTCGGCCACAGTGCGCTTTATTACGTTCCTTTTTTCATTTCATTTCAAGATCCTCAATGAGACAATAGGTGGCTAATGTGAACCGCTGACTTTGTAGCCACTCTTTTGCTGGAGTCCACTTCTTGCTGAACAATTTTCAGAGGGGATTTAAGAGTGGCAATTCCAGATGATGGCAGAAAGTACAACCCTAGATCTGAGCAAACTTCGGTCAATGAATACTCACTCCTAGGATGGAATCATGTGTGATGTGTCCCAAATTAGTAGGAATCTGAGCTTTTGCAGAGCCTGGTATGTGTATGTATTTTTTACATCCTTTAAAATAGATGAAACAAAGAACATAGTCATGGATAGAACACTTGATTTTGTCTCAGCCACTGTTGGTTGTTTGGGCCACATTAAGACCATTGTTTTTGTCCACTATGTCACTCTAGACCGAGACCTGCCATATGCAAATGAATTTTAGTCCTGCCCCAATATAAACAGGCCAGACAACTCTTCCAGGTTGTACCCCGTAAAGACGGGAACCACAAGAAATCCCAGACTGGTTTCAATCTACTTAGATCTCCATAGTGAAGTGCAGCTTGAGGTTAGGATTGCTTGTGTTTCCTTCTGGAGTGGCGTCTTCTGGTTGTTCGGGATGGACTGTTCCCATGAGGAGCAGGGTCTGTAATGATTTGCAGAAGGTGAGCTTCTATCTGGAGTGGTACAGTGAGTACAACATGATGACTTGGAACACTATCTAGAGAGAATGCCAGTGGATTAGACTATTTGCATGCATTCCTTCCATTACCTTTGGTATTTTTTGATGCAATGCACCGAGACGCCATGGGTATACCCAGACCTGGGTCCCTTGCTCACTTTGCCACAACATCCAAGCTATACCTCACTGATGAAGCATGACTAGGCCAAAACCGGTCTGGGTTTCTTTTGCTTTCTTCAGAAGGGAGCATCAGATGGTACTTTGGGATGAAGTATTCAGAGGAGGATCAGGGTCAGTACTCTGCCTAAGTTGGGCTTCTGTCTAGAGTCACATAGTGGGTAGAAAATGATTGGTTGGAATCCTCCTCAGCGTGATTGCCAGTGATGTAAACTATTTGCAAGGATTCCTCCCATCACCTTCTATGCATATGATGTAACGCTGTAAGTGGCCAAGAGTGTGCCCAGACAGGGGTCTGTTGCTTGCTCAACATCATTCTGGGCTTGGCTGCGTGCCTGACAGTGTTCTTAGACTGTTCCCATGAGGAGCAGGGTCAATTCTGATTTGCATATGGCAGATGTATGTTTAGAGTGGCACTCTGGGTGAACATTGATAGGTTGAAATGCTTCCTGATATAGAGTCAGTTACAGCTGTAACCCATTTAAGTGCCTAACGCCAAGGTTTCTTTTAGTCACAAGATTACATACATTTGAAATTATCAATGCTTTTATCTGATGGAACATGCCTTTTAGTAGACACATGTTTACTAGACACATGTTTACTAGGGAAGAGATGTGAACTAGAGGTTATAGTTGATGACATTTACAACTGGGAAACCAAGATCAGGTCCTGGCCTCATCTCAGCATCCTGTGGTTCTGAGCTAAATTTTTTGCATCCTTGTGAATTAAATATATATATTTTTTAATGTTTAGGTTTCACATAAAATGTCAGGGTCTTGTGTAAAGAGCTCTAATTTCCTTGGGCCACGTTCATGCTATAAAACCAATGATTAGGCGGCTTGCTCTGAGGCCGGAGGGGTGCTCTTTGGTGGCCCACATGCACAGTCCCCAATTGAAAGCACTTGCTGAGCCCTGTGAATGGAAGGTGAGGAATGCTGGTTCAGCATGGGTCCCTTTACTGTCTGTCTTCATATGAACAAGACCCTGCCCTCGCTAAAGGGCCATTAGAATTATGTAGCACTGGAGAACCAAATTATGTGCCAGATTTGACTAAATTATGTGGCCTGAGAATACAAATTATGCCGCCTAATGCGCCATAATTGGTTCTATTACTAAATCATTATTTTTTTCACTTTTACATCTTAACTCTGTCTGAGCAAAGGTTTCACTTCATTAGTACTAGTTTTATATCCAAATACAGCTTTAGGAACAGAAAGTGACCTGTGAAACTTTGCAAAGGGCCTTCCACTGCACAGCAACATTTTCTGTGCTTTTAGTACCTTTTGGTAAATTTAAGCTAGAAACATTAATTTCCTTAAAATCTGAAGATTATACAGCAGATGCTGGATTAAGTGGCAAATGTGGCAAATCCACATCTATGCCGAAAATACTGTGGCTGCAAAATCACATAATTCCTGTGGCCCTGCTGATGGGTAAGGTGAGGCTGCCAGTGGACAAGAAAGGGCCTCATCCTATCTCACCTCAGCAGGTTCACAGATCTGTGCCTGTCTCCAGGTGGAGAAGCATAAAAATAAAAGAGGGACGGTAAGTAGGAGGGAGGGGTGTGCCTAGAGGGGTGAGTCATGAATATAGTCAAACATCTAAACATTTAATGACATTCAAGATTTAAAACAATTTTGACATTTTAATTCAGAGGTGCCTGTCGGAATGATTGAGACCCTCCCAAGCAGTGCTACAACCCTGCCCTCTACAAGCTTTGCGGACACAACAGCTGGGACAACCTTGATCATCACACAGCTTGAAACAACAGGTACACTGTGTGTCTTGATTTCTGCTAAATGGTTTATTGGTAACTCAATGTCTGCCCTCGTGCTATCCATGAGGGGGTTTAATATACAAAAGTTGTAGTACTTTAAAGGAATACTGGGTTATTTTTTGTCATGTTTCTCTCTGAGTCTGGAGAGAGCATACATTGTGTGGTCTGTGAGAGAAGGCAAGTAACTCATGTTTCTCTCCCTCCACCACAGGCTCCTCGGTATGCTCACTGGCATTCCTTGATTCTAACCAGGCCCTCAGCGCCTTTTGGTATTCCTCCTTTCTGGTGAGGCCTCTCACAGAGATTTAAAATTTTCTGCAGACAGCTTTAAGTTCTGTCACGGTGTAGGTATCAACCCTCTCCTCTTCAAATTCAATATCAACAGATGCAAGTGATGCTGGTTTACTCATGGTGAAAATTGGCAGTTCTCAAGCTGCAAAAAAAGTCCAAGGAAAAAAACTCTATGGTCTGCACTATACTAGTAGTGTACACCAATCACTGTAGGTAAGTCACAAATGCAAGTCCAGATTCTCACTGCTGACCACCAGTGTTAGAAATGGGGGTCTCTAGTAGGCAGAGGTAGGTACCTTTGTCCAAATAGGGACCCTTGCTTCTAGTCAGAGTAAGGGGGATTCGCTTCTAAAATAATCCCTTCTCACCTTCTTGGTAGCTTGGCACGAGCAGACAGGCTTATCTCAGAGGAAGTGTGTAAAGCATTTGTGAACTCTTACAGTAATACAGTGAAAACACTACAAATGGACACCACACCGGTTTAGAAAAATAAGGAATCCTTATCTAAACCAACACTAGACCAAACAACTCAAATCCACAATACAGTAGTAAAAATATGACTTTCAGATGGTAGAAATAGTTCAGTTCAAAGCAAATTGCAGATCCAACACTTTTCTTACAAAGTACCTGGGATGCGTCACGTAAACAGACAAAACGGGCCACATGGAATGTGATGCGTTGGTTCCTTACACTCAGGGACATGATGCGTCGGTTCCTTGCTCCGGGGGAGGTAATGCATCGGTTCTTACTGCAGCGCAGGGGAGGTAATGCGTCGGTTCCTTACTGAAGAGGAAGTGATGCATCGGTTGCTTACTGGTGTGTGAAGGTGATGCGTCGGTTTCTTACTGCGTTCCCCAACAATGCAACAAACTTGGCACATCAATGCGATGCGACAATCCGGGAAAACGCATGAACTCATGCAGCTGCACAAAAGGCCTTGCGTCAAACTCGGTGCGGTGATCTCGGACTTCGGAGATTGGTGCACTCGATGCAGAGTGCTCTGATTTCTCGAGCTGCGGCAGGAGCTGCGACGATTTTTTTGGCGCTTCATCGGAAACAGGTGCGATGTGTCTCGCTTCTTCAAAGTTGCATTACTTTTCCAGCTCCCAGAGAAAAACAGTCTCTAGAGGTCCAAAACAACAGCAGGCACCTTTTTGCAGGTCAGAACTCCCAGCAAGGAAGTTCAGGGGAGATGGTGGTGAAGTATTTGTGCCCCTGAGACTTCAGAATAGAGGGCAAGCTCTTGGAGATCTTCTTTCAAGCAGGGTAAAAAGGAAACAGCAAAGTTCTTTTCTCCTTTCCTTGGTAAGAAGTAGGCACTGCAGGCCAACCCCAGAGACCAAACAGCACAGGGGCAGTAACCCTCCGTAGCTTCTCCGGCTTTTTTCCTTCCTTGGCAAAGGTTCCTCTTTATTCCCACAAATGATCTAAAGTTCTGGGATCTGGGCCCCATTATTTATATCACAAACCCCTTTGTTCTCTAGAGGCAGAGAAGCCTTGGGCTCAGTCTAAACTGCTTCTGTCCTCTCTGGTGCAGCTTCTTGGCAGGAGGTGGAAACAGCATTGTCCTTGGCAGACCAGGCCCATTCTGGTGCAACCCATGCCATATTCAACCCAGCCCTGACTAATCAGGTTCTCTGGAACACTGCCCCTCTCCAGCCTCTGTCATCCAAAAGCCAGACATGCTATACACAAATTAAGCAGAGGCACACTGGATGGCTGAACAAGAAAATACCTACCTTCTAAAAGTGGTATTTTCAAACACAGAATGTAGAAATCACCCTCACTAAAAGATGCATTTTAACATTCTGAATCCAGGCACACTACATTTTATTTTCCTACCTTGTTATGTTATAAGCAAACTCCCCATTCTGTCCTCTGGTAACAGGTAGCCTTGCAATAGTCAAAAAACGAAGTTGGCGGAAATTCACTATCAGGACATGCCTCACACACACCAGGCATGTCATACCTTTCACATACACTTCAACATACCCACAGGGGTACCTTGAGCGTACCTTAGGGGTGACTGATATGTAAAAAAAAGGGAAGGGTAGATCATGGCAAGTGGATGCACTTGTCAAGTCGAGATGGCAGTACAAGACTGCATACAGGCTCTGCAATGGCAGGCCATAGTTACATTTACAGGCTAATTTGTAGGTGGCACAATCAGCACTGCAAGCTCCTTAGCAGCATTTGATTTACAGGCCCTCGGCACACTTGGTACACTTTACTAGGGACTGGCTAGTAAATCAAATAGCCAATCATGGAAACACCAATCCATAACAGTAATTTACAAAGGGAGCACTTGCACTTTGGTACTGAACAGCAGTGGCAAAGTGCCCAAAGCATCTAGACCAGCAAAACAGAGTCCAACATACTGTAAAAACACAGGAGGCAAAGGCACAAAAATGCAGGGGAGACCCACGCCAATGATGCCAGGTCTAACATAACCCAAGAATAATACACTTCGAAGCGGCATGCTGGATCTGCTTCAACTATGAGAATAAAGGTAGACCCCGCATTAGGGATCCCGTGCTGAGAGAATTAATTTGTAACCACTGCCCGGCTATGCGTCGGAATAGCAACCGGTTGTGCCATGTAAAAGTGAAAAGAGCCAATAAAATTGTAGTACAAACGGGTCGAAAAACCATTTAAACTTCAAGCTTGAATAACCCACAGAAATAGGCGTACCGTACAAATACAGGAGGCGGAACCCCCCACCACAGACTTCTCCGGGAACTGGTGAGAGGGTATTGTGGATAAGCACAAGCACTATTTAGTGGCCTCGTGAATATGTACCAGACCAAATGTGCCGTGTTTTGGGATTCTGCATAAATACAGAACTATGCGTAGTATTATGGGACCTTAGTGAATAGGGACTGGGTCATCCTACCACCTTAGTACCAAGGCCCGATTAGCTATAGGGTCTCACTTGCTCTCCTACTCACTCACAGAGAAACAAATGATTAGACACCCCAGAGCACAACGCTCCCGACTCTCTCAGGAATCGCGGTTGCAAGACACACTCTTTTGCTCGCACTCTTGTACTTGTCCACAATAAGATCCCACAGAGACAAGAATAAGTTTACAATATTTATTTTAATCAACAGGTTTTAATGTGCGGTATATGTGCAACAATAAGCAGGAAAATGAATAACACAAATATAGTAAGCATAGCAAGTAGTCTATGCATCATGAAAGGAGCTGTCATAATGAAAATACAGTATAGCCTAACCTCTCTCCCCTTGTATAGAAGCAGAATGATTATATATTAGAGGAACTCTAGGTGTTATCTGCAGGCCCGTACCTCAGGCTGTAGATGGTAGAGCTACATTATAGGTGCTGTTTTGCTCTTCTCCCCGGAAAGGTCCCGCTTAAAATATGTGCTACCTATTTTGTAATTTTTTTATTAATATTACGTTTATATATATATATTTGTATTAACAAATCAATTTGTATTATTTTTTTTTACTTACATTAAGGGCTCGATTCCGATCCTGGAAAAAGCGCTCCGAATTGTCGTATGGAGCATTTTTTTCCGTACGAATCGTACCCATAACCGTGCCCGTACGAACGACGTAGTACGATCCACACCCAATGCAGCTATCTGTACGAATCGTACCAGGGATCGTACGAATTTAATTCCCATACGAATCTCCCTCGGAACCCGCTGTACGCGACGTTTGTAAGGTTCGCGGCTGCTTTTTACGACCCGGCAAGTACGATCTGTGTTGGGTAGGCTCCGTACGACCCTTTTTCTACGGGAGCTGGTAACAGCCATAAAAGCAGAGTTCACCCCGAAACAGGTATGGAACGGCACCCCTCGGGTACGGTGCGTACCACCGATAATCACAAGGGTACGGTGCGTACCGCTGCGATCATGGGGGTACGTAACGCACACCCCAGCTTACATGGGGTACACACCGTACACCATGTACGGTGGGTGTATGGTGCGTACACCATGTACGCTGGGGTGTGCGGTGCGTACACCATGTACGCTGGGGTGTGCGGTGCGTACCCCCATGATCGCAGGGTTCGGTGCATACCCCTGCGATCATTGGGGTTACGCACCGTACGGTGTGACTGGGCGCTTTTCTGTACGAATCGCCTTAACTGACGTGGTCCGTACGAATCGCGTCCGCGTACTCCGGTCCGGATCGTACTTGTCGGGTTGTACAGCATCTCTACGATTCGTACGGAAAACCGTGGGTGTACGATTTGTACGGATTTGCTCCAGCTTCTCGTACGGATCGCACAGATTCGTACGTATTTGCTCAGTACGAATCGTACTACGCTAATCGTACGGACCTGTACGATTCGTACGGAGCGGGCTCCAAATACGAATCGGACAGACTTTTATTTTCCAGGATCGGAATCGACCTATAATTATTTATTAATTTTAAGGTTATTTAAGTATTTTAAATATGTTCAAGTTAATTATATTTATTATTTAATTAAGTTTCAAATAATTTAAAGCATTTTAAAAAATTCGATATTTTGACTAACTATATTTTTTACATCGATATTTTTGATTCGATATTTTTGTACTTACCTGTTTGGAGATAGGAGGTCGATATTTTGGTATTCTATATTTTTACCTCAATATTTTTGTAACTCGATATTCTTGACCTTGATATTGTTTCAGTGATCCGTCAAATTCTATGGGCTCACTTACTCACAGATTTCAAACCCCTCCCACTGTTTGAGGAAACTGTAGAAGAAATTGTTACTAGACAACACGAGAGATACCAAAAGTCTGCTTGCAGGAACCTAAATAGTGTTCACTCTATAAAACAAAACCAACAGGTTAATGTATAGGTCATAGCAATCATAATAGATGTATAACTGCAGGAGAAGAGGAAAAATAGAGAGATAGCCTCAAAAGTGCTAGAAAAATCCCCATCAGCCCGCTCAATAGCGGAGCATCGTCATCTGGGTAGTATGGTTGACAATTGTGGTATCCAGTGTGCCCTTCCTTAGGAACAACCTAAGGCTAGCAAAACTTGGACCATCATGTTGACCCTCAACCAATAGAGATGCAGACTGAAAGGGTTAAGTTGCAGTGCTCAAAGAGTTGTGAAAAAGGAAAGGAAAAAACTTTAAATCCAAGTGTTCTAAAAATACCTACATTGATGTCATTGGAAAAACTTTATTGGGTCTGACCATCAAGGTGGTATGGTTAAAAGCAGAGTGAAAAATAGCATGCAAGGAATTGCTATTCACCATGAATCTTTATTTGGTCGACATGTTTCAGCCTGGATAGGCTTTCTTCAGGACCTATGATGCACTACTGCAACAACGACTTACTGTGTCAAGGAAACTAATAAGTGATTCCAACTCCTCAATTTAGAGAGTCGGAGTGTCTTCTCCTGCATATAAAGAAATGAAAAAATACAAATGGCAACCATTATTGCTATTTTCCAAGAAGCTATCAAGTGTACAGTACACTGATTACTCCCTTGTTAATCTACTCACCCAAATTGTAGGGAGGAATTGCCTCACCTCACCTGGCACTAGCTCACAGTGAAGGAGGCCACGCACTAAAGAAAAAAGAAGAAAAGAAAGGGTAGGGTACATACGTTTCATTCAGAGATCCACAAAAGGGACTATTAGTCCTAAAGTTAAGCCCGTAATGGCAACTACAGTGTGGCAACTGCGGGGGGTGGAGGATAGCCATAACACACCTTAACATAAGGACATCCTATTCTAGTCATACATGAAAGGCCTGTATTTCAGGGCGACTAGCAAACATCTTATCTGCCTGATTGAAAAAAAGGGGGGTGACCAATATGGTCAGTGCCTCCCATCAGGACATCTGCTTAGTGATCAAGGCCAGCACCTGCACCCAGATCAAAGTTCCCTTAAGAAAAAGAAAACTGCAAAGATGTAAAAGTGGAAAATGCAATTTCCAAAGAGACTCCCTGGTGTCCAGATTCTTAACGAAGAAAGGGCAGAGTCCTAGACTGGCTAACTGCTGTGCCTCATCTCCATCATAGGGAAATCAGGAAAAAGTGGAAAACAAACGAGAGACCCCTGTCCTCACCTCTCCGTCGTTGCCTCGCTCCGAATAGTGAGCCGAGGGGGAGGTGAAGACAGCGTGTGTCAAGCAGCAAGAAGTACAAAAACTGCGGACGTGAAGGAGAACCGTTTGTTTCCCTCGCGTCCAATCAGAGAATACAGTACAGAGGAAGAAAGCCCAGCTGGCTTCTGCAACCAGCCATACAAAGAAATGAGCCCCGATTGGATGACGTGATAAACGGAGCTCCGCTATTGGTTAGCGTGTGGCCAATCAGATTGACGCCAATGTTTTGCTCGCGTGTTATAAATCCATTATAAACGCCGGGTCGCAACCATATGCGGATTTCGGCTAACCAAAAGCGGTGGCACATTATACTCTAGTCTAGTACCATTGTTGTTGTATGGAGGGAAAGCCCCAATGCCGTCCGTAGAACGAACGCATAACGTAGCCATTATTAACATAGCTGCACCCTGATAGGGTGACTCTATCAGTGCAACTAGCCTATTGGATAGCGAAGGGCCAATTGGAAAAGCGGGATTCATTGTTTATGTATTTTACTAACAACGATACCCTCCAGATATGTAGCAGTATCGAATCCATAAGCAGCAACGAGTTTGTCAAATATAGCTGTATACAATCCATGGAGCCTACCCATGTGTTAATCACCACAGTGATCGGACCGTTTAATGTAGATTAGTGTTTGGTCGATCTGTGTGTTGGAAAAGTGTGTAACTCCCATTCGATTACATCAATGACTTACACGGCCAGATGAGTCGTAAATATATCCGACAGTGCTACCTAGGGCTCATGCCAGATCGGTTGTCAAACCAGTCATGTGTCCAAACAGACAAGTGGATACTCAAATGTTCATAACTCCACATAAACCTCATAGATTATCAGTCTGTGTAAACCCTATTTTGTATGGCAGCGATGTAAAGGCCAACCGAATACAAAGAGCAAAGAGCGGAGTAAATCAACTCTCTATTTTCTTGTTAAAAATCTTAAAGAATTCAATGTAGTGTTGCAGGAGTAATGACTAGAGACCTGGTATTTAGAGTTGTAACCACGGGATTTCATCATTAAGCCCCTCCGTGTCACTCTTCAGCTTGAACACCCATCTCTGTTCCCTTCTCCTGCAGTTATACATCTATTATGATTGCTATGACCTATACATTAACCTGTTGGTTTTGTTTTATAGAGTGAACACTATTTAGGTTCCTGCAAGCAGACTTTTGGTATCTCTCGTGTTGTCTAGTAACAATTTCTTCTACAGTTTCCTCAAACAGTGGGAGGGGTTTGAAATCTGTGAGTAAGTGAGCCCATAGAATTTGACGGATCACTGAAACAATATCAAGGTCAAGAATATCGAGTTACAAAAATATTGAGGTAAAAATATAGAATACCAAAATATCGACCTCCTATCTCCAAACAGGTAAGTACAAAAATATCGAATCAAAAATATCGATGTAAAAAATATAGTTAGTCAAAATATCGAATTTTTTAAAATGCTTTAAATTATTTGAAACTTAATTAAATAATAAATATAATTAACTTGAACATATTTAAAATACTTAAATAACCTTAAAATTAATAAATAATTATAGGTCGATTCCGATCCTGGAAAATAAAAGTCTGTCCGATTCGTATTTGGAGCCCGCTCCGTACGAATCGTACAGGTCCGTACGATTAGCGTAGTACGATTCGTACTGAGCAAATACGTACGAATCTGTGCGATCCGTACGAGAAGCTGGAGCAAATCCGTACAAATCGTACACCCACGGTTTTCCGTACGAATCGTAGAGATGCTGTACAACCCGACAAGTACGATCCGGACCGGAGTACGCGGACGCGATTCGTACGGACCACGTCAGTTAAGGCGATTGTGTCGTTTCCTTGACACAGTAAGTCGTTGTTGCAGTAGTGCATCATAGGTCCTGAAGAAAGCCTATCCAGGCTGAAACATGTCGACCAAATAAAGATTCATGGTGAATAGCAATTCCTTGCATGCTATTTTTCACTCTGCTTTTAACCATACCACCTTGATGGTCAGACCCAATAAAGTTTTTCCAATGACATCAATGTAGGTATTTTTAGAACACTTGGATTTAAAGTTTTTTCCTTTCCTTTTTCACAACTCTTTGAGCACTGCAACTTAACCCTTTCAGTCTGCATCTCTATTGGTTGAGGGTCAACATGATGGTCCAAGTTTTGCTAGCCTTAGGTTGTTCCTAAGGAAGGGCACACTGGATACCACAATTGTCAACCATACTACCCAGATGACGATGCTCCGCTATTGAGCGGGCTGATGGGGATTTTTCTAGCACTTTTGAGGCTATCTCTCTATTTTTCCTCTTCTCCTGCAGTTATACATCTATTATGATTGCTATGACCTATACATTAACCTGTTGGTTTTGTTTTATAGAGTGAACACTATTTAGGTTCCTGCAAGCAGACTTTTGGTATCTCTCGTGTTGTCTAGTACTTAGTTGGGGGACAAGGTACCAAAGCAGTCTATAAACACGATTCCCCTTAGGCCCTCCCCTACCTTTAGTGTTTTGTTTTGTTTTGAAGAAATTGTTACCCCTCGTGCACAGAAACTGTTCCTCCAAATCAGATATAAGACCGTTCCAACCAAATTGTTTTGTAGCAAGGGGCGAAGTAATATATCCTCTGATGGTAAATGTCCGGCCTGCAAAGAAAGCCCGGAATCCCTAGTCCATCTGTTATTTCTTTGCCCGTACTTTGAGAATTTGTGGGCCAGGTGGATTATTCCCTTATGTAGGCACATTGGACCTGGTCACTATCTAGATGTGCTTAGAATCCTTAGTAGCGATACCCTTGGAGTAGTGGTCTTTGGCCCAGCAAAATTCTTGTTAGCTCTATGGATCAGGCGTTCAAAGTGCATGGTATAGTCATTTTTCTAGTGTAGTTTTTTTAATAATATATACTTTATATAGATGATATGTATTTTAATATGGCTTTTATTCTCATATGGCATTTGTAAATGATTATAGAATGCCTTATTATTATTTGGTCTTGTCATAATCATCTTGGTGCCTCTAATTTATGCTTGTATGTGTTTGGCTGCAATATACTTTTTAAGACCTTTGTGATCGAAATAAAGTTATGATGATGATGATGATTGGGATGTGAAAAGGTCCTTCAATGGATTCCCTAGTTGGAGAATCAAGAACCAAAATGGATTGCAATGGAGATGAAAGTTGACAGCCGAGGGAAGCACTCAGCTGAGACGGTCTACTAGGGTATTCCCTGAGCCTGCCTGGGAACATGTCCTCAAAAATAGCAGATTGGACACTGCCCCAAATCCCAAGAAGTAAAGAATTTTTGGTAGTGCTTGACATCGTGTTTTCACGCGTCAGTTTAGGTACAAGTAAGTCACATGATTGTCTCAACAAACTAATACAGCATGGCCTGCCAGGAGAGGAGTGAATGCTATGAGAGCCTGGAAAACTGCAAAAGCCCTCTTCAATTGGTTGAATATTTCCTTCCAACTTTAACCACTGTCCTCCAACCACAGAGTAGTACAGGGTGCCCCCCTCCCATTTGCATGAAGTCTCTGCTCAACATCTTCAGAAGGGGAGGGTCCAGGGAATGATCTTTCATCAGGCTTGAGTCCACCAACCACCATGACCATTCCATTCTGAGGTTCAGGGATACTGAAATCAAAAATCACAGGTCATAAATACAAGATCCTCAATGAGACAATAGGTGGCTAATGTGAACCGCTGACTTTGCAGCCACTCTTTTGCTGGAGTCCACTTCTTGCTGAACAATTTTCAGAGGCGATTTAAGGGTGGCAATTCCAAATGATGGCAGAAAGTACATCCCTAGATCTGAGCAAACTTGGGTCAATGAATACTGACTCCTAGGATGGAATCATGTGTGATGTCTCCCAAATTAGTAGGAATCTGAGCTTTTGCAGAGCCTGGTATGTGTATGTATTTTTTACATCCTTAAAAATAGATGAAACAAAGAACATAGTCATGGATAGAACGCTTGATTTTATCTCAGCCACTGTTGGTTGTTTGGGATACATTTGAAATTATCAACGTTTTTATCTGATGGAACATGCCTTTTAGTAGACACATGTTTACTAGTGAAGAGATGTGAACTAGAGGTTATAGTTGACGACATTTACAACTGGGAAACCAAGATCAGGTCCTGGCCTCATCTCAACATCCTGTGGTTCTGAGCAAAATTTGTTGCATCCTTGTGAATGAATTAATATTTTCTTTAATGTTTAGGTTTCACATAAAATGTCAGGGTCTTGTGTAAAGAGCTCTAATTCCCTTGGGACAAGTTCATGCTATAAAACCAATGATTAGGCGGCTTGCTCTGAGGCCGGAGGGGTGCTCTTTGGTGGCCCACATGCACAGTCCCCAATTGAAAGCACTTGCTGAGCCCTGTGAATGGAAGGTGAGGAATGCTGGTTCAGCATGGGTCCCTTTACTGTCTGTCTTGATATGAACAAGATCCTGCCCTCGCTAAAGGGCCATTAGAATTATGTAGCACTGGAGAACCACATTATGTGCCAGATTTGACTAAATTATGTGGCCTGAGAATACAAATTATGCGGCCTAATGCGCCATAATTGGTTCTATTACTAAATCATTATTTTTTTACTTTTACATCTTAACTCTGTCTGAGCAAATGTTTCACTTCATTAGTGCTAGTTTTATATCCAAATACAGCAATAGGAACAGAAAGTGACCTGTGAAACTTTGCAAAGAGTCTTCCACTGCACAGCAACATTTTCTGTGCTTTTAGTACCTTTTGGTAAATTTAAGCTAGAAACATTAATTTCCTTAAAATCTGAAGATTATACAGCAGATGATGGATTAAGTGGCAAATCCAGATCTATGCCGAAAATACTGTGGCTGCAAAATCACATAATTCCTGTGGCCTTGCTGATGGGTAAGGTGAGGCTGCCACTGGACAAGAAAGGGCCTCATCCTATCTCACCTCAGCAGGTTCACAGATCTGTGCCTGTCTCCAGGTGGAGAAGCATAAAAATGAAAGAGGGACGGTAAGTAGGAGGGAGGTGTGTGCCTAGAGGGGCGAGTCATGAATATAGTCAAACATCTCAAAATTTAATGACATTCAAGATTTAAAACATTATTGACATTTTACTTCAGATGTGCCTGTCGGAATGATTGAGACCCTCCCAAGCAGTGCTACAACCCTGCCCTCTACAAGCTTTGCGGACACAACAGCTGGGACCACCTTGATCATCACACAGCTTGAAACAACAGGTACACTGTGTGTCTTGATTTCTGCTAAATGGTTTATTGGTAACTCGATGTCTGCCCTCGTGCTATCCATGAGGGGGTTTAATATTCAAAACACAACTTCTTGTGCAGAAACTGTTGTAGGACTTTAAAGGAATACTGGGTTATTTTTTGTCATGTTTCTCTCTGAGTCTGTAGAGAGCATACATTGTGTGGTCTGAGAGAGAAGGCAAGTAACTCACGATTCTCTGCCTCCACTATAGGCTCCTCGGTATGCTCACTGGCATTCCTTGATTCTAACCAGGCCCTCAGCGCCTTTTGGTATTCCTCCTTTCTGGTGAGGCCTCTCTCAGAGATTTAAAATTTTCTGCAGACAGCTTTAAGTTCTGTCACAGTGTAGGTATCAACCCTCTCCTCTTCAAATTCAATATCCACAGATGCAAGTGATGCTGGTTTACTCATGGTGAAAATTTGCAGTTTTCAAGATGCAAAAAAAGTCCAAGGAAAAAAACTCTATAGTCTGCACTATACTAGTAGTGTACACCAATCACTGTAGGTAAGTCACAAATGCAAGTCCAGATTCTCACTGCTGACCACCAATGTTAGAAATGGGGGTCTCTAGTAGGCAGAGGTAGTTACCTTTGTCCAAATAGGGACCCTTGCTTCTAGTCAGAGTAAGGGGGATTCGCTTCTAAAATAATCCCTGCTCACGTCCTTGGTAGCTTGGTACGAGCAGACAGGCTTATCTCAGAGGCAGTGTGTAAAGCATTTGTGAACTCTTACAGTAATACAGTGAAAACACTACAAATGGACACCACACCGGTTTAGAAAAATAAGTAATCCTTATCTAAACCAACACAAGACCAAACGACACAAATCCACAATACAGTAGTAAAAATATGACCTTCAGATGGTAGAAATAGTTCCGTTCAAAGCAAATTGCAGATGCAACACTTTTCCCACAAAGTACCTGGGATGCGTCATGTAAACAGACAAAACGGGCCACAGGCAATGTGATGCGTTGGTTCTTTACACTCAGGGAAATGATGCGTTGGTTTCTTGCTCCGGAGGAGGTGATGCATCGGTTCTTACTGCAGCGCAGGGGAGGTATTACGTCGGTTCGTTAGCGAAGAGGAAGTGATGCATCGGTTTCTTACTGTGTGAGGAGGTGATGCGTCTGTTTCTTACTGCGTCCCCCAACGATGCAACAAACTTGGCACCTCAATGCGATGCGACAATCCGGGACAATGCATGAACTCCTGCAGCTGCATAGCAGGCCTTGCGTCGAACTCGGTGCGGTGATCTCGGACTTCGGAGATTGGTGCACTCGATGCAGAGTGCTCTGATTTCTCGAGCCGCGGCAGGAGCTGCGACGATTTTTGGGGCGCTGCATCGGAAACAGGTGCGATGTGTCTCGCTTCTTCAAAGTTGCATTACTTTTCCAGCTCCCAGAGAAAAACAGTCTCTAGAGGTCCAAAACAACAGCAGGCACCTCTTTGCAGGTCAGAACTCCCAGCAAGGAAGTTCAGGGGAGATGGTGGTGAAGTATTTGTGCCCCTGAAACTTCAGAATAGGAAGCAAGCTCTTGGAGATCTTCTTTCAAGTAGGGTAAAAAGGAAACAGCAAAGTCCTTTTCTCCTTTCCTTGGTAAGAAGTAGCCACTGCAGGCCAACCCCAGAGACCAAACAGCACAGGGGCAGTAACCCTCCGTAGCTTCTCCAGCTTTTTTCCTTGGCAAAGATTCCTCTTTATTCCCACAAATGATCTAAAGTTCTGGGATCTGGGCCCCAATATTTGTATCACAAACCCCTTTGTCCTCTAGTGGCAGAGAAGCCTTGGGCTCAGTCTAAACTGCTTCTGTCCTCTCTGGTGCAGCTTCTTGGCAGGAGGTGGAAACAGCATTGTCCTTGGCAGACCAGTCCCATTCTGGTGAAACCCATGCCATATTCAACCCAGCCCTGACTAATCAGGTTCTCTGGAGCCACTGCCCCTCTCCAGCCTCTGTCATCCAAAAGCCAGACATGCTATACACAAATTAAGCAGAGGCACACTGGATGGCTGAACAAGAAAATACCTACCTTCTAAAAGTGGTATTTCTAAACACAGAATGTAGAAATCACCCTCACTAAAAGATGCATTTTAACATTCTGAATCCAGGCACACAAAATGTTATTTTCCTACCTTGTTATGTTATAAGCAAACTCCCCATTCTGTCCTCTGGTAACAGGTAGCCTTGCAATAGGCGGAAATTCACTATCAGGACATGCCACACACACCAGGCATGTCATACCTTTCACATACACTTCAACATACCCACAGGGGTACCTTGGGCGTACCTTAGGGGTGACTGATATGTAAAAAAAAGGGAAGGGTAGATCATGGCAAGTGGGTGCACTTGTCAAGTCGAGATGGCAGTACCAGACTGCATACAGGCCATAGTTACATTTATAGGCTAATTTGTGGGTGGCACAATCAGCACTACAAGCTCCTTAGCAGCATTTGATTTACAGGCCCTCGGCACACATGGTACACTGTACTAGGGAATGGCTAGTAAATCAAATAGCCAATCATGGAAACACCAATCCATAACAGTAATTTACAAAGGGAGCACTTGCACTTTGGTACTGAACAGCAGTGGCAAAGTGCCCAAAGCATCTAGACCAGCAAAACAGAGTCCAACATACTGTAAAAACACAGGAGGCAAAGGCACAAAAAATGCAGGGGAGACCCACGCCAATGATGCCAGGTCTAACATAACCCAAGAATAAAACACTTCGAAGCGGCATGCTGGATCTGCTTCAACTATGAGAATAAAGGTAGACCCCGCATTAGGGATCCCGTGCTGAGAGAATTAATTTGTAACCGCCGCCCGGCTATTATTATGTTTCTTATATAGCGCCTGAATCGACCCCCGAAGGGGTATCTCCGCGCTTGCCTTGGGAACCCGTCCTGGCTTTTCCCTGTGAGATAGCCCCTACAGGGCATCCCCAAGGTGAAAGCCAGGCATCCCGCTGCGGGGGGGCCGTTGTGGAGATTAAGCAAGCTTAATGCCCAGAGTTGCAGAGTGTGAACCCATGATTAGGTCAGGCACCGAAGCGAGAATTATCGAGTCCATGGACATTTGAGCTCAAGACCCTGCCGCGTCGGGAATTGAACCCTGGTCCCGGGTCTGACCTCTGCTTCAGGGTCTACCTGCTCTAACCAGTGAGCCACACTTCTCCACTATGCGTCGGAATAGCAACCGGTTGTGCCATGTAAAAGTGAAAAGAGCCAATAAAATAGTAGTACAAACGGGTCGAAAAACCATTTAAACTTCAAGCTTGAATAACCCACAGAAATAGGTGTACCTTACAAATACAGGAGGCGGAGCCCCCCACCACAGACTTCTCCGGGAACTGGTGAGAGGGTATTGTGGATAAGCACAAGCACTATTCAGAGGCCTCGTGAATATGTACCAGACCAAATGTGCCATGTTTTGGGATTCTGCATAAACACAGAACTATGCGTAGGATTATGGGACCTTAGTGAATAGGGACTGGGTCATCCTACCACCTTAGTACCAATGACCGATTAGCTATAGGGTCTCACTTGCTCTCCTACTCCAATGCCGCAAATGGAATGCCTATGACGCCCAGGGATTCCTCGACTTTGCATCCAACACCTGCCCTACCATCGACCCAACATCCGGTACCGACTCTATGGAGGGCGTAATCTCCACCTGGCTGCTAGCGGCCAGCGACAAATTCGCCCCTCTCACCAGCTTCGCTCATACGAGGTGTGGCAACTCCCACCGCTGGTTTTCTGAGGAACTAAAAACCCTTAAATCAAAGCTGCGCCTTCTCGAACGCAAATGGAGACGGGGTTACTCCATAGAGAACCGCGCGGAGTATGTGAAAGCCCGTAATGAATACAAAAGCGCTATCATAAAAGCTAAGGCCTCACATATCTCCGAAAGAATCAACTCAGCCTCTAACAAATCTAAAGAAATCTTTAAAATCATGAATGACTTCTCCTCTGACCAAAGAATTCTTCCCACCCAGGCTCCCACCCTAGATACTTGTAATGCGCTCAACACCTATTTCGTTCAGAAAATCGCTGACATTAAGAACGCCATCTCTTCGTCCATTCCCCCTAGTTGCCCTGACCCCTCCCCCCTCAACCCTTCCATCTTCACCCAGTTCCCAGCTATTACTCCCAGCACTCTCACTGAGCTCACAACCCGCATTAAATCAGGCTCTCCCGAGGACTGCTGTCCCCCCTCGGTCCTCAGGGCAGTCTTCTCAGCTCTACCAGACAGTATTCTCCCTCTCTTAAACACCTCCCTTAGCACTGGCACGGTCCCCTCTGCGTTCAAACAGGCCATATTGGTTCCCCTTCTAAAAAAAGCTGGAGCTGACCCTGCCAACCCAGCCAATTATAGGCCTATCTCCCTTTTACCCTATTCTTCTAAACTACTGGAGGCCCATGTCACAACCTGTCTGTCAGCGTTCATTGAGAGCTCCGGCTCCCTGGAACCCAACCAGGCAGGTTTCAGGCCAGCCCACTCTACCGGGGCAGTCATTGTAAAAGTCTTCGATACCCTCCGGGAGAATGCCGATAGAGGGTCCCCCCAGGCACTAATCCTTCTGGACCTCTCGGCCGCGTTCGACACGGTGGACCATGACATCCTACTCCACCGTGTCGGACAAGCAGGCATCCAGGGCCCTGCACAGGATTGGATTAAGTCCTTCCTTTCTGGCAGAGTGCAAACAGTCCACCTAGGCCCCTTCACTGCAACCCAGGTACCCACCACCTGCGGAGTCCCTCAGGGATCCTCCCTTTCACCTCTACTCTTCAATCTGTATCTTCGCCCGCTAATTCAGTCACTAAGCAACTGGAACTGCACTGTCCTTAACTATGCAGATGATATGCAGATCATCTTTCCCTTAGACACCCCGGATGCGACATCCAATTTCCAGGCTGTAATGCTGCACATCCAACAATGGATGATGTCTAATCAGCTTAAACTAAATCCGGAAAAAACAGAACTCCTCCTGCCTTGCTCTAGTTCTGCCCACTGGGGACCCCAATTCTGGCCAGCTGAACTGGGCATTGCCCCTACTCCCTCGAGTTCAGTAAAAAGTCTGGGTGTCACCATTGATAAAGATCTCTCCCTGAAAACCCACGTTGGAGCCATTATCTCTGCTAGTATGTTCCAGCTTCGCAAAATCCGGAAAATTACTCACCTGCTCTCTCACGAGGCCTTGGTGCAAATTGTCATCTCCCTTGTTCTCTCCCGTCTTGACTTCTCCAACGCCCTTTAATGGGGCCTTTCCAGGTCCCTGCTCCACCGCCTCCAGATGGTGCAGAACCAGGCAGCAAGACTCATCTGCAAAGTCCCCAAATGGCAATCTGCTAGACCTCTCCTGGCCAAGCTGCACTGGCTTCCCATTGAGCAAAGGGCCGCCTTCAAAATCGGGTGCATAACCTACAAAGCACAGCATACCAAATGCCCGACCTTCCTGAAATCCCTCATCAACCCTCACCGTCCGACCCGCAACCTCCGCTCTGCCCACCTTCATCTTCTCACCTCCCCAGTGATCAAGCTAAAAAAACTGGGCGGCCGGAGATTCAGCTTCCTGGCACCCAAGCTGTGGAACTCCATCCCCCTTCACATTAAAACCTCTGACACCTTGCTGAGCTTCAGAAAAGGCTTAAAGACCTGGCTCTTTTCAAACTCTCACTAGCTCTTTTCTCCTGCCCCAATTTCAATCTCAGCGCCAGGAAACCTCCGGTGTCAGTGCGCTTTATAAATGCAGCCTAACATTAACATTAACATTAACATACTCACTCACAGAGAAACAAATGATTAGACACCCTAGAAAACAACGCTCCTGACTCTCTCAGGAATCGCGGTTGCAAGACACACTCTTTTGCTCGCACTCTTGTACTTGTCCACAATAAGATCCCACAGAGACAAGAATAAGTTTAAAATATTTATTTTAATTAACAGGCTTTAATGTGCAGTATATGTGCCACAATAAGCAAGAAAATGCATAACACAAATATGGTAAGCATAGCAAGTAGTCTATGCATCATGAAAGGAGCTGTCATTATGGAAATACAGTATAGCCTAACCTCTCTCCCCTTGTATAGAAGCAGCATGATTATATATTAGAGGAACTCTGGGTGTTATCTGCAGGCCCGTACCTCAGTCTGTAGATGGTAGATCTACATCATAGGTGCTGTTTTGCTCTTCTCCCTGGAAAGGTCCCGCTCCAAGTGTGTGCTACCTATTTGTGTATTCCAATAAGACCTAAGTACGTATTTCCAAACAACAGCTTCACTGGTCTGTGTTGTCTAGGTGCTAGAGCCTGACCAGAACTAAAAAACAAGGGGCATTGTTGATCAACCTTGCCCACAAATGTTCAGATTATGGGCATACGTACAAGCCCCAATCACCATCACAACGTCACTTTTATTGATGTTTTGGTGGCGATAGGGGCTTAACGTTGCCTTGTAAATAAGGCCCCCTTTCACGCTATGGTTAGCGTGAAAGGGGTGGGCAGCGGATCTTACGGTAGGCGTTCCACCGCAACACCTATTAATTTTGACACTGCCCCCTATGTACAAGGGCAGGGTACATAGGAGGCAGCGCCAAAATTAGGACCAGGTAAAACCTGGTCTTAAGTTACCAAAACGAAGAGGAATGCATTATTTCTCCCCTTATTTACTTTTTCAATGTGTGCTGCCTTGTGCAGCACACATGGAAAAACAAAATGTAATGGATTGTTTATGTACAGGAAGGTACCCTTCCTGTACATAAACAATCTTTAAAAAAATGCAATTGTGTGATTTTGCTTGTGTGCTGCATTAAGAAGCACACATGAAAGTGACAAAATGGCATTTCAGGAATGTTTGTGTGCAGGAAGGGACACCTTCCTACACATAAACAATCCTCCCATGCACACAGACACCCTTGCACTATGGTGCAAGGGTGCAGGCTCCATCGCAGGGGGAATCGCAAGGCTTTACCATATCATTGTAAATATGGTGCAGCCCTGTGTTTCAGAAGTGGCGGAGTGAGGCGTTAAGCCATGACGGCTAATGCCTCGCTCTGCCACTACTATTGTACATATCCCCCTAAATCCCAGGAACCTGCAGAGTGTGAACACAGCCATAGGTTCTCATGTGAAAACGGCAAAAGAGACATTTGCAAAATAAACTTGAGGTAAAGTTTGCAAAGCAGCTGACAGCCTACAGCGGGCTCATGCTACCTTAGAGAAGACGACAATGTCCCTGTGTGCCACGTGACAATATCTGGAAGTCAGTAGAGCGCATAAATTGTGTGGTCTGGGAGAGAGAGCAAGTAATTCATGTTTTTTTCTAAACAATCTTTGGGTGCACACGCTTTCTTTCTGTTTCCTGGTTGTTTTATGTCAGTAGGTTTGTAACTCAAAATGCAAGACACCAATGGAAAAAAAGAATTCATATTATGTGTGAGGTAGACAGCATTATTTTGAAGCCAAGCACACTTTGCGTTCTGGGATTTGTAGTTTCAGATTTAGCATTCCAGATTTATACTTGCAATACTCAGCATACACTGTCCTGTTATCTGACAGGACTGCCTAAAGGTGTCACAGACAGCACGGTTCATTCAAGATGGCTGCTTGGGCTATTCAAGATGGCTGCATGAATTATTCAAGATGGGTGCTTGGGCATTCATGTTGTAGGAAACATTGAAGACATTGAACAGCAGAACCTGGGGCCATAATGGACGAAATTACTGTTTCGAAACTGCCGCAAAGCTGATTATAAATGGATTTATATTTGTGGGGAAGCCTTCTACGTTTCTGTAGTATTTGCCTATGACTGAAAATAGTCAGACTGACTGTGAGGGACAGTTTATAGGGTATCGACTTTCCCCAAATCGAGATGGGTGGAAGAGTGATGGTGGCACTCCACTCTGAGGAGGTGAGGGAGAAAACACTGCAGGAAGTGACCTGGAGGAGGTCAGTGATGATGAGCGGGTGCACCCGAACCTGAATCAGGACACCCTGGTAAGGAAAACAAATGACTAATTTCAGTGAAATGGGAGTTTGTGGCATCAGTCGCTTTCCCTATTAAGTTTACAGTGGAATATTGTGTAAAGGTCTGTCCCATGGGATGCTGTCAGAAGAAGAGCAATGAGCGGTCCAGTGAGGGCTGCAGGGGGCGCTCCAACACCTTCTCAGCTGCTCCCTGTATCCTGTTCCTGAAGCGTCTGCTTCCGGGTTATGTTATGTTACGTTACGTCACAGTTGTTTATATTGCCTTCTTACTCTGAAGTTCCGAACACACAAAACACAGCTGCTCCGTGCTGAACCTGTCGGCTTTCACCATCACCCTAAAACGAAGGAGCGATTGAGAAGGTGCATTCACAAAGACAGGAGGGTCTGACCTTTGTATCCTCCTGAATCTAAGAGCAATGGATCCAGAAACCCTTGGAGAATGGCCTTATGTTCAACAACCATTGATTTGAACAATATTTTACTACGGGTGGAAGGAGTTAACTGAAGACGAGGGGAACACTCTGTCTTCTTTTTACCTTACAAACAAACCTGGTGTCTGTGTCTTGAATAAGATGAAGGTGGTTCAAAACATTTTTGGGAAGTTAAATGAATGGCTTTCTGATAATATCAGTGAGATTAAACAAATGCAACAATTACAGAGACATAAACCTTTCTATCAACCAAAGGCAGGATGTGCTGTAGAGTATACAACTGAAAATAACAGGGTCGGATCAGAAGAATCCATCCCAATGTAAGGGATAATTAAGTCTGCATTTTAGCAGACGTTAGTTTTTTCTCCAAAAACTAACGTCTGCTAAAATGCTGGGGCAGCCTTGTAAATACTGCGATGTGAACATAAGCAATATTTGCAAGGAAGTCCACCCGGGGTATGCCCAGTGACGCCCACTTTGTATCTCATTAGAGATGCAAAGGGAGGCATTGGGAAAAAGGGTTCTAACGTGGGATTATGCATGTTAGCACCCTCTTGTAAATAGGGTGGTAGTTTTATCTCCGCTTTTTTGGCTTTGCAAGCCAATAAAGCGGAGATAAAGCCCTTGTAGATATGCCCCTAAGTGTCCCCAGAGGTAGGCAGAGGTTAAAGTTAGATACAACCGTACTCTCTAAAGTGGTAGCTTGGTCGAGCAATAAGGCAGTATCAGAGGACAGTGTTAAGCATTTGATGTACACACTCAGTCAGCAAATGAATTCACACACCCAAGAACTGAACTCTAGGTCATTTGTGTTTGTATAAAAAAAATACAGTTGTTTTATTTTTAGAACCAAGCAAGCCTGGCACAGGTAAGCATTAAATACTTTACAGTAATACATTTCTGATTGTAGAACAGTTTGAAAATGCAATAGGAATTGTACTTTGTTTGATTTACAGGGGATGCACTAGGTTGCAATACTTAGCAAATACAGTACATTGAAATGAATAGCCTGTTTCAGTAAATTACAGGCAAGTTACTTTTTACGTTACTTTTCTAATTCAGTGCTTGATACCTAGATTCAGCACTGAGACATTTCCTGCAAACAGGTAAGTAAATACGTTTTGGTTATTTGTGCGATTTTTTAAGAATATTTTTAAGTTTCAAAATTCCACACTTAGAAATTTTTTGGGAGAAAATTGTCAATGTTGTCTTAAAGCAGAAAAACAGGTTATCGATTCAAAGGTAAGTTATCGACTGTGGGGGATAAGGTTCTGGGGTTAGACTCAGGGGTCCCCAGTGATGCACTCTTGTTACACCCTCAGCGGCACTAGGGTGGCCAGGTGCAGACTGTTGAGGCCCAATGTTATCCTATGGAGGATAGGGGATCTCCAGTTGGTGGCTGCTAGCAAGCAGGCCAGACGGCTGTGGGAGCAAAGCTCCTAGGGTTTATCTCAGGGTAAATGGGGAAACAAATTAGCACCAAAGCCCCCCCTCCCCCCAGTGACACTAAGGCAGCTGGGTGCAGGGTGATGCTTCGAGGTCGGAAGCCCTGTTGTTTTCAATGGAGAACCTCCGGTTTGCAAAAGCACTGCAGGCAGGGAGACAAAGGACCTCTGGGTGCGACCACCACTTCAAGAGGTAAGTTGAGAAGTTGGGGGTTGGTTAGGGACCATCGGTTTGGGCACACAAGGCAGTGGGGCGTCGGGTGCAGGGGTGTCATTTGGGGTTGGATCTTCTTACCAGCTCCTGGTCACGGTAAGGGGGGGCCTACTGGATCTAGACTGCAGCGTCGGCTGGAGGCTTGAGGCAGGTCAGGTGTCACCGGATCTCGGTTCAGGATCACCGGGGTGACCTCCTGTTTTTTTTTTTGTTGCAACTTTTATGCTAGGAGTAAACAAGCATCACAAATAATGAAAAAGAAAAAAGATGAAGTACATTTACATGGGGTCAGAGAAAATTATGTACATCAGCAAATCCAAACAAAAACAAAGAGATCAGGTGGAGGAGTCAATGTGGCTTAAATCCATTCAGTCACATGGGACCACAGCCTTGCCCCAAATAGCCTCTTCCTACACCCCTTAGTCTTATAGATGGTGGTTTCCAGATTGTACATCGCCAGCAGTCTTGCCCGCCAAGAAAGAAATGAAGGAGGGTCCAGAGAAATCCAGTCCTTCGTAATACAGGCTCTTACAATCGGCATACAAATCAATACAAAAGCAGTTGTTGTTTTAGATGTAGATAAGACAGGTTCTGTCTGAGCTCCTGTCTAGACTAGTTCCCCAGTAATACACATTGGTATGCCAATTAACAATGCCAGAAAGTGTTCAATAGCCGTAAACAAATCCAACAATTTAGGGCACGAAAAAAACATATGAAGCGAATCTGCAGCAAAAGCCCTGCATCTACTACATTTGGTTCCAGCTCCGGTGCCCCAATTTGAGATTTTGCCTAGGGTATAATACATATCATAAACAGACATATATGTGCCCGCATCCTACCTGTCAATAAAACTTGCTTTGCTCATAATATAGAATTGGTTAGATCTAGCCCTTCTATACTTAGTTTGCTTGCCCACGTCTCTTGGCATTGCTCTAGATCTGATGGCAGTAACGATATCAGATTAGAATACAATAACCCAATAGGTGTTCGTTTCTCCAAGAGATCTATCAATTGGATTTTCTAAATTGGGCATCTAGGTCAGGCCCCAGCGTATTAAAAAAACTTCGGGCTTGCAGGTATTTAAAAAATTCCTGTCTTGGCAAGCCGTATTGAGTTTGAAGATCTACAAAAGCTGGTAGAATGCCATGAGGACACATTTCTCCCAAACAGCGGATTCCCTTCTGATGCCACCTATATACCGTCATACCGAGGTGACCTCTTCATGGTGTTTTTCGACTCAAGCTTGGGCTGGGTTCGGTGGGTGCAGAGTGGGCTGGATTCGCGGTTTCCGGCTGCAGCCAGAGGCTGCAATTGAACAAATCCGTTGTTCACAGGAGAAGCAATTTATGAAAGTGAAGGCAGGCAGGTCCTCTGAGGTTTTTGAGGTTGCTGGCTGCAGGACATACTGTGATTTCGCATCAGCATCTTTGAGGGGAGGCAGGCCTGTAGGACTGGGGCTGAGTCTGTGGGCGTTGTCCTCTTGTTAGCTCTGCACGGTCCTTCTGTCATTCTTCTCATCTTCTTTCTTGTCGTTTCTGGATCTGAGGAAGCAAGGTGCCCCCTAAATGCTAGATTTAGGGGCGTTTCAGGTAGGTAGAGGGCAGGAACCATTGGGTCCCTTCTCTGGGATGGGTTTACCCCCTATGGTGCCACCCTCCAGTGGGAGGAGCCATAAGCCTGTCCCTGGTTGGCTGGGTCCCCTCATCCTCAAGATGGCGGGGACTCAGAGTTGTGCTTCTCCTTGCCTTCCCCATCTGAGGGGTGGTGTTGGCAGAGGTGGGCACACCTCTTTCTCTCACTTGTTTTTCCTGCTGGTTCTCCAGCCCAAAGGCCGGGGCAGAACCAGTGGGGACCAGTTGCTGAAAGCAGCAAGGGGTCTGGTGAAGCTCACAAAGGCGGCATTAATTTGAAGTTTCCCCTTTGTGAACCCTGCCCATCCTGGGGGATGAGGCTCAGCGCCTCGTCCAAGGATGTGCAATTTTTTAGGCCCAGAGAGCAGCAGCCTCTCGACCCAGGGGTCCAGAAACATGTCTGTTGATTGCAGCCTAAGCAGACACTCAGTTGGGACACTGGAAGCTGGTCAAGTTTCAGGGGGCATCTCTAAGATGCCCTCTGTCATGCCTTTTACAAATCATTGGCATCAGTGTGGGTTTAATGTGCTGAGAAGTTTGATACCAAACTTCCCAGTTTTCAGTGTAGCGATTATGGTGTTGTGGAGTTCGTAATGACAAACTCCCAGCACCATATACTCTTAATGGCAGCACTGCATTTACAATGCCCAAGAATGGACTTGGGCACTGTAGGGGTACAGGGCACATGCACCTGTACCCTCAACCCTGGCATAGTGCACCCAGCTGGAGGGGTGGCTGATCTAGGCCAGGGCAGTGGGTTGTAGGCATGGCACACAGGAATGTGTGCCATGTCAACTCTTCACAGGCAGTATGTGGGTGAAAAGGTGCAGGGCCTCTGAGGGTGGCACAATAAGTGCTGCAGCCCTAGGGGCCTTCCCTGGGATACCAATTGGGTTTTAGGCTTCAATGCAATTTTAAGGAAGGAACATTGGGCCTGGGTGCCTGATTAGTAGGAGCCCAGGGCACACTTAGTCAAGGAACATCAGCAATGCAGCAAAACGTGGGGGCGTACCATGCAGAAAAAGGGCACTTTCTCACAAAAAATCCAGCTAGACAGATCAATAGTTACACTTTTGAGGTGTTTATTTCCATACAATTCTCTGACATCCACCAACACACCAAGGGAATATTGTGCCATATTGGAGAAGATGGAGAACCCTCAGGACTGCCCAAAGATCACCTGGGTCTCGTTAGCATAGAGGTCAAAGTGCACACACATCTGGTTGAGAAGGAGCGACAGCTGTCTGGTATAGGAAGGGGGAAGAATGGAACCCTGCTGCACACCACAATCAAGAGCTTCTGGCTGAGAATTAAAAGGTGGTAGCATGACAATTTGGTGATGGCTGATCACAAAGACATCAGCTATTTGAGTACGCTCCCAGACATAACCGCATTGCTGGTTCTGGGGAGCAGAGTAACATTGTCAATAGCAGGCTGCTAAGAGATCCAATGAAACAAGGGCCTTGGTTTCACCTTTATCCATCAGCCCCTGCAGATCGCCGATGAGTGAAGCAACCACCAAAAAAGCTTTTCTGAAGCATCTAAGATTCTGGTTTGCTCGATACAACTTTGAAGCTTTCTAAATTACAAATATCAGATATCAGTCCAAAATATTAGGGTCTCGGATCTTGGAAGCTGCTACATTCTTGCTTCACTAACAGATGCTTACTGGTCTCTGCTCTGATGCAGCTGTGCCCTGGACCATTCCCTCTTTGCAGCTGCTCCCTGGGCCATGCCCCTTGTGCAGCTGCTCCCTGGGTCATGCCCCTTTATGCAGCTGCTCCCTGGTCCATCCAACTTATGTAGTTATGCCCTGGTCCATGCCCATTATGCAGCTGCTCCCTGGTTCATGCCACTTATGCAACTGTGCCCTGATCCAGGACCCTTATGCAGCTGCTCCTCAGGCTATGCCCCTTATGCAGCTGCTCCCTGGACCATGCCCCCTATGCAGCTGTGCCCTGGTCCATGGCCCGTATGCAGCTGTGCTCTGGTCACTGAAGCAACTGCTTTATAGTCCTTAATGTTGTTGTTCAACGGTCCCTGCCAATGAAGCGGATGCAGCTCTATCCTGGGTCCCGAGAAAGATGCCTCATGGCCCTTTAGTAGTTGCTCGGTGGTCCCAGAGACTGAAGCAGTCATTCCATCCTCCCTGGCACTTAATCAGTTGCTCACTCACCTTGGACCTGAGGAAGGTGCTCGGTAGTCCATGCCACTCATGCAGATGCTCCGAGGTCTTTTCCCCTAGGAAAAGTTGCCTTCTAGTCCCTTCCCATGAAGATGCTGTTAACTAGTCCCCCTTGTCTGAAGGAGCTGATCCATCCTTTATGTGCCAGGTTGTTTTTGCTCCCTGAATCAGCGGCCCTCTTACTTCACAAGAAGCAGCACCCTGGTCTCTGCTTCTGATTCACAACCACTAAAGCAGACACTCTTTAGCCTCTTAAACAGCTTCTCAGTGGTCCTTGCCACTGCAGCTGCTCCATGGTCTGTGTTTCTAGGCTGCTCGTTACTCTTGTAATGCAGAGTTCTGGGCAAATTCCGCTAATTGCTGCACAGTGTGATTTTATTCCTGTTAGGCTACAGAGATGCGAGCGAGATTTGGAGTCCTCTAATGTTGTTTTCTAATGAGTGGCTCCTTAGGGGATTGTGAACGGTCATGGTCAGAGGGCTGCTTCTCGAGTAGATTTGCTACCTCCAGAGTAGCGTTTATACTCAAGCGGCAGCATATCAACTCAAATGGCCATGCTCTCCTGCATACCGCATGGCACAGTTCGTGCTGATTTTCGCAGTGCTGCTCATGCTACTGGCATTATATTGCAGCACAAGCAGCACACCGTGTATATTTTCCGCTCTTTGAAGGAACGTCACGGAATCTCACCGAGTTTTTATCTAACTCTGCGGAATTCTGTGGAGTGAAGCTCCATGAGTTCTGTCCATCCGCACTTTGAACCTGACGCAGATACTCAGTGGTATCAGAGCGAAAGCAGCAGCTCTATGGTCCCTGCCCCTGAAGCAGCTGCTCCATCATCCCTTCCACTGGACCAAATACTTCATGGTCTCGTCGCCTAAAGCTGTATCTTGCTGGTCCCTTAACCTCTCACTGGTTCAGCCCCTGAAGCATTTACTCGCTGGTCTCTGGACAATAAAACAGTTGCTGTCTACCCCAAGCTCTTATCTGCATTGCGGTCCTTGCCCATGAAGCAATTGCTTTGAAGTCCTTCCTTCTGAAGCAACCACTTCCATGGCATTCCAGCTCCAGGAACTTTAAACAGCTGATCCAAAGTTCGACCACAGAAACCACTGCTCACTTAAATTCAGGTTTATGCCTACTTGTAAGGTTCAATATTGCCTGCCTTAAAGTCTCCATTTTAAAGCATACGTTTAACTTGACATCTTTTTCTAATGGTGACTTTTTACATACTTTGCACTTACACGATAACATCTGAAAAAACTGTTCTGCCTGCAGATTATTTTTTTGCAGACAAATTATCAGGGTTGCTGTACACTCTGTCCAAGGCTAGGAACATTAAATGCAATGCCTTTGCGGTTGGTTGTTTGATTGTCCGATTGGAGACACCACTAAATCATCAGACAAAGAATCACAACAGCTCTGCACCTTTGACACAGTGCAATCCGAACAAGCCTTTTATTTTATGAAGTGCCTCTGTGACACATTCCAGTAGTGGAGACCATCTGCTGGGAATATCCTGCAACGCTGTGCACTGTGACACTAAGATGTAGCCCTGATGACTCTAACCTTCATCCCGCAAAGGACGAAAGCCTGCTCAACACTCGATTGTTTTCCTGATGCATCATACACAGGTATGGGGGTTGGTTGTCCCAAGAGATTTGGCAGAGGGTACTCCCACTATGCTTTTGCTAATGCATGTAGAATTAGATAGAATGTAAATATAATTATATAATAATATAATCACAGAATAATGTTATTATGGATGAACTGTTTATCATCTTCACCATTCCTGTACTGCTGGTTACAATGTTATGTTTCATCCTACTAGTAATTGCAGCTCACGCTTTTCATACAAGGATACGATTGTTTCAGTAAATGTTTGAATAGCCAATTGGTATCATTCTTGTGTCTCCCTTGGGAATGCCTGAGTAACAACAAAAGGGTAGATCCGTTTCCACGATTTCCCTAGGGACATCGAGTGATCGTGTTATAAGGTTCCAGATACCATCTGGTACCCTGGTAAGGTTGGGGGTTCAGATGGAGCACTGTGAGTGAGCGAGGAATAGGCCAACATATTCTGATGATTTGTGTGAACTCAGTCCCTCTGGCCTGGCGGTGTGGGAGGATTGCTTCATTCTGCCTGCGGAACTGGAAGAATTTGGTTACTCTGCATTACTCTTTTAAGGCGGAGTTCCAGCCAAATTCCACCAAATTCAGCATGACAGAAATCTTCCAAAAATGCGAATGAAATTTGGCAGCCTCTAACACGATTTTCTAAAGTGTTGGGTTGCGGTCAGAAGGATGCTTCTTGAGTAGATCTGCCGGCACTTGAGGAGATTTTTAATTCGACCAGCAGCAAAATCAACTCAAATGGCAGCGCATTCTTGAGTTCCAGATGGTGCTGTTTGTGCTGACTTTTCATTTCTTTTTGCGCTTTGGGCCCTAAATTGCTGCTCGAGCAATGTGATGTGTATATTTTCCTTCAGTTGCCAGAACTCAGCTCAATCTCACTGAGTTTTTGTGTAACTCAGTGGAATTCCGAAGAGTGAAACTCCACGAATTCTGCCCACCCCTACCGTGCAGCAGCTGCTCCAAGGTCTGACTACTTTGTGGTCCCTGACCCTGAAGCAGCTGCACCCTTATTTCTACCTCACTTGTTCCTGACCCTAAAGCAGCGAATGCTTAATTTCTACCGCTGTGGTTCTTGACCTTGAAGCAGTGGCTCAGTGTTTACTACTCCTGAGGCAGCTGCTCATGGTGTTTAGACTCAGAAGCACTACTCCATGGTCTCTGGAGTTGAAGCAGTTGCACGGAAGTCATGGGCCTAAAATGCAGGACTTACATAAGGCCTTCCCTCTTGAAGCGGCTCCTCACTAAACCTTACCTCTGGAGCAACACTTCATAGCACTGCCCCCTGCGAAGCAGCATCTTCCTAATCATGAACAGCTTCTTGCTGCCAGCCCATGAAACTGTTGCTCTGGTGTCTGGCCTGTAAAGCGGTTCTACTTGTTCTCTTTCCCCTAATGTAGGATGTCCCTGACATTGAAGAAGCTGCTCTGAGATTGTACACCTGCAGCAGTTGCTTTGTAGTCGCTGCCTCCAAGAGAACTACTTCCCTTATTCTTCAGTTCCATTACCTTGAAAATATGACTTAAAAGCAGACCGCTAACAAAAGTGGTTTGCGGACATTTCATTGCGTTGCAGAAATCGACTCACAATCGATGCCGGTGTTTGCCCCACATTGATTTGGTGCTTTCTTTTATTTTTAATGTTTACTCCACCTACTTCCAGAAATCATGGGGCCTTCTTCCTTGGGGCACTGTTTTCCTATTGATCACCCGCCCCAAGTTACTAAGTCCACTTCTGCTGTCTAAATCCCATCTTGTAGGTCGTAGGTGTATCTCATCAACTTCTGCCCATTCCTTCAAATTCTTCCTCTACTGCGCCACTAAAAGCATGTCATGTAACATCCTTCGCGCCATACCTCAAGCAATGGGTCTTTATATTATTAAAAGGCTACAACATATACATGGGGTGATCCACTGTAAATGAGGCTCTGCGGAAGACCTTATTAACTAACTTGTACCACACCATTGACAATTGCCGGATCAGGTATGTGTAGTCTCTCGGGACAATCCCATTAATAACACCTCAGGGAGGGTATAAGGGCTGTGCATGTCTGCCAGGAGCACTTTTTCCCCAATTTGGACCCTCGTCCAGCCAATGCACTACATGCAAACACTACGTGGCTGCATAAGAAACTAATAGGTTCAGCAGCTCCAACCCGCCTTCTGTCAATCGGAGTTTCACCATGGACAAGTGCATGTGGCTTCTCTTGCCCGCCCACACAAAATCCGTTAGTAGCCTATCAACCAGGCAAATGTCAATGCTGGTACAGGGCACATCACACATTTTGCAGGAAGTACGGGCTCTGTAGCAAAAACCAATCAACAAAGGGAGAGAAAGTGTTATAGGGCACTCTTAGTCCCCAGTCAGTAAGCAAATAAACAAAGGAAGAGTGTCCGTCAGAGAAGCGTTAGAATTGATTGTAGCACGTAAGATAGGAGGCCCAATGTAAGTGGTCAGATGGACAGACCAATTTCAAGAAAAAATGCAAGATTTTTTCAGGAAACCCTCACTCACCCTAGTGGTGACATGCTTCATCATCGGGTCCACCGGGAGAGATCGAATACCTCCCCGGTGTGCTGCGACGCCAGGAGACTGCGGAGCAGGTTTTTGTGAGGGTAAAGAGTGAAAAAAAGTTAAGTGTATTTAAAAATGTCTAAGGTTGTGCCAAAAAATTATTTATTAGCTGGTCAACCCGACATAATAAAATTAGCTATGTGTAGGGAAAACTAACCAAATAAAATATACTGGTGTTTCCCTGTTAGGGGAAGGTCAACATGTTTCTGCCCGTGGTATGTGTGAATTTACAGGGCTTTCATCAGGACCAGTTTGCGAGTGTTACCTTAACAGGCGTGGGCGCGCTAAGGCCCACCCTGCCAAAGGCGGTGAAAGTTAAAAATAGCACTATGTGTAAAAACGGTGCATAAAAGGTACAAACTAGTAAGTTTGGGGAATTACCTCTGTTACGAGGAACCTAGAAGTCTGTGGACAAATAGTGAGACAAACAGACAAATAAACAAAACAAAGAAACAAAAAAATCAATCATTATTGATCATTTCTCATGGCCTTTATTCCAACTTGGTGGCGTGATACGTGCTGGCAAACCTATCAATGGCCGTGGCCGAAATGAATGGGATGCGAAGTAATGGTTGTGCCCTGAGCCGGGGTGATGGACCTCAACTAGCGCTGAGAAGTGTGGTCCAGCGCAATCCGTTGCACGTTAGGTAGGGCAACAGATATATAAGTGGAGACTTACAGTGTTAAGTCCATCCGTGCGAGAAGCCAGGAGAGGCTGCCCGTAATTAAATGACTACCTATAGTAGGGCGGCGGAGAAATAATCCCCGAGGTGTTGAGCGAAAAAGCAGGGCTACAGTGTAAATACCAGTAACTCTGCTGGCCGTGACTTTGAGTTCTGATTAAGCACACAAAATAAAGGAGCGTAAAAGTGAAACAATCCTCACTTGTACACAAAGTGAACCACGCCCCATAGATTCAGGAGGGGGGTGGGAGCGACAATGGCACACCCTAATTGGGAAGGAAAAACAAACAAACACGGAGGATTAAGAGACCTGGCAGGATCTCATACACAAGACTTATCTTAGGAAAATGTCCGGAGAAGAAATCTTACGCCCGCAACGCTCTGCACCCTCTCGGCTCCTAGCTCTTCCCCCGCTGGATCTCGTGGATCCTGAGCGAAGGGCGAGCCCGGCGTTAAGAGGGAGGCGGCAGAGCATTGGCCAATGGGAGCCGGTGATCCGAAACGAGGCTTGGAATACAAGTCCCGTAGTCCCGCGAGCGGTGGGCTCGAGGCGGTATTCTATTGCGGAATGGAAATGAGGCTTGAAAGGCAAGCCCTGGTTTAAGATACTTGACAATGAGGCTTGGAAGGCAAGCGTCGGTCTAAGTTATAGTAACCATAATAACCAAGTTTGAAAAGAAAACAAATGGTTGTTACTGGTAAACAAAGGCGGGGTTTTCTGATACCGCAAATTTATTAAATTCAAAATAAATGTTGGAGTCTTAACAAAAGGTATATTGGAGTTATCAGCTATAGGTCTCAGCGCTGATAGAGGTAGAATTTGTACCATTAAAATCTATACATAATACTACAGAGTGGATGCTCAGTGAACTCTTAGCCCTCTGAATGCGTGGTTCTGAACACAAGGTATTAGTGGTGTTCATCCCAGACTCTGGGTACTGAGAAAATGCAGTATTAGAATGAAAAGTCACAACAATTGATACGTGATAAATCTAATGTTTTAGAACACTGGCCCAAGGTATTTGGTCATTCAACCCATGAATGTGAGTGCTGAGTCTGTATACCCAGCGCTGTTCTTTCTCAAATAGGATACTGTCTCTGTTCCTGGGGTTGCTGACCTGTTCGATGACTGTCCAGGTCATATCGTTAGGGGTGTGCTGTGCCTGCAGAAAATGTTCGCTGAGTTTAGTAGTCACTTTTTTACAACGAATATTGCTGCGGTGTTCACCAATGCGTGTCTTGACTTTACGTGTTGTCATACCCACATAGCGTTTGGCACATGGGCAAGTAATCAGATATATAACATTGGCAGAGTTACAGTTGGTATGAGATTTTTGAATCCATACTTTGCCGGGTTCCAAATTGAGTTGTTTGGTGTGGGTGGTAAGATGACAAACACTACAGTCAGTACAGGGAAAATGGCCTGTAATGGGAGGCAGGTGCCAGGGTTCTGTGACAGACCTAGTGAGTGTGGATGGTGTTGAGCATGGTAGAGGTCTTGTATGCACCAAGGCATCTTTGAGGCTCCTGCCCTTTTTAAAGGAAAAAAGGGGTTTCTCCCAATCACTCATGTTGCTTGTGATAATTCTCCAGTTTTTATTGATAGATTTTTTGACGTTATCTGAGAGTGTGCTGTAGGTGGTCACACATGTGAGTGGCACATCAGTGTTTGTTTTCACGTTCTCTTCAAGGAGGGCATCGCGGGGTTGATTTCGAGCCCGGGTCTGGCCTTTGTTGAGGATTCCTTGCGGATAACACCTTTGTTTCAATTTTTCGGTCAGTTCTTTGGCCTGGGCTTTATAGTCAGTAGTATTGCTACAATTCCTTCTTAAGCGGAGGAATTGTCCATAGGGCAAGTTTTCTCGCAAGGGTCTGGGGTGAAAACTGCTGAACTCCAAAAGATTGTTTTTTGCCGTAGGTTTATGATGGGTCACAGTAGTGAGAGATGTTCCCTCTATCCTTATTACTACGTCAAGGAAGACAATTGATTCTTTACTGTGATTGTGAGTAAATCTCAAATAAGGGTCAAGGGTATTGACCCAGCTCAGGAACTGAGCAAGACTGTCTTCATTCCCTGTCCACAGGAGGAGAATGTCATCAATGTACCTCCTCCATAATCCTATGGAGGAGGCAAAGGGGTTAGTTGCAGGTAAGATGTGTTTGGTTTCAAAATCATACACGTACAACCCCGCTATGCTAGGAGCAAAGGTACTCCCCATTGAGGTCCCTGTGCATTGGAGGTACAGTTGTCCTTTATATTCAAAATAATTTTCTCTGAGTGCCATCCTTGCACACTGTAAAATGAATTCCTTTGGGGTGGTGTACTCCCAGTTGACTGTGTCTAGTGCTTTGGCCAGTACCCGTAGTGTTTCTTCCTGGGGGATACTGGTATAAAGACTCTCTATGTCCATGGTGACCAGTATAACAGAGTCTTGTGCAAAGGAGATATCGTTCAGTAATCTGAGTAGACTTTTTGTGCCCTTCAAGTAAGTGCTGGAGTTTTGCACTATTGGTTTCAGATAGTGATCGCAGAAAGTAGATAGAGGTTCCAACACTGAACCGATACCAGACACGATAGGGCGACCTGGAGGTGGTAGTACATTTTTGTGTGTTTTCGGCAAAGTGTAAAAATAGGGGACCTGGCACAAAACTCATTCGATGCATAATCAACCACATGGAAGTGTTATATGGTTTTTTCAAATCTAGTAAAACTGTGTATTTGGAGCAACAGAGACTGATTTAGATCTTGGTGGATGGGTTACTCCGTCACAATGGATATAATGGGATTTATATTTCGGTGGACGGGATATCCGTCAACGTTGTGACAGAGTAACTTGTCCACCGAGATCTAAATCAGGCCTTTAGTCTTTTCATATAATCAGCAAATGTTGGTCTGTTTGGCTAACTCACAGTACTGTATCTAAATCCCTAAACTCACAGAGTCATAGATGTTGTCAGAAACCTAGAACATGACTTTCAGATTTCAAAGGAAATCCTGGAAACAGACCTAACCCTTTCTTTTATGGCTTTTGCATGCCCAAAGTGTCACAAAGAAAAGATTCGGTATTGCATTTTCAAACGTTTATTGAAAAACTCTAATCTTTGTAAATAAAACATGAACTGCAATTAACAAAAAGAAGAGACACATAATTGTAACAAGCATTATTGGAATGGTGAAAAAGACAAACAATTCAACCATGTTAATTGTTTGTGATGTTACGAACATTAATCCTATCCATTACTAATATCTCTATGCTAAAGAGAACTTCTGGAGAGTCCCCATCTGCCAAGCTTATTGGAATGGCCTTACCCCATATTTTGGTATTGTACGTCATGAAGCCGGAGTTAGTGCATATGATGCACTCTATCTTGAATGTCCTAGCCTGCCCACTTCTTCTCGCAGAGCTATCTTCCTTCTCAGGATGAAGGTTGGGGACAGCTAAACTGCATCTCAGTCACAGCGCACCATCAGCATTCTGTGATGATTCGGGCAGGAAGTGCAGCACTCACCAACTTCAGCATGGATTCTATTTTTATGGAAAAATGTCACACTTATATCACACTGGGCCAGAGGTGCGAATCAATGTTTTAATTAGAGTGAAGCAGCTAAGTCGTCTCCTACGAGCAGAAAAAAATAAAACAAGACAGCGTGATCTGGGTTGTTTGACCCTGGAACTAAATGTACAGACTACAAGGCAACACATTTAATCAAGAATAAATTCAGTACAGGACACATTCTCGCAATTGTGAAAACATGTGCAAACCACCACTAAAAGGTTATGCTCAGTTAAAAATGAAAAGCTAAAATCAAGACTAAATGTTGGCTACATAACACCCTCCCCTTGGTCTGAAAGGAGACGACTCAAAATAAAAGTAAGTGAATACATGTATAATGCCTTGTGATATGCATGTACATTTCCCTGTTTTTCACACAAGCAATTAAACTAGTGGAAGCAGATGATAAATTCCATACATAATGGCAAATTAAAACCAGAGAAACTATTAAAATATTAAGAAAATAATTTTCTAAAAAAAAAAAAAAACAATTAAAAGAGTCTAATAGGTATCTGAATTGAAATGCAGAATGTCCAACATGTCCACCACATCCAAAATTTAGGCGGGCCCAGAATTCAACCTGCATCCACAGACAATATGTCCACAAAGATCCCCTCCAGATAGGACCACAAGCAATCCACAGTCTGGTTTCAACCTATTTAGATCTCCTTAGTGAAGTACAGCTTGAGTCTGGGATTGATTGTGTTTCCCTCTGGATGGACCTCCTCTGGCAGTTCGGGATGGGCTGTTTCCATGAGGAGCACTGTCAGTAATGATTTGCAAAAGGTGAGCTTCTCTCCAGAGTGGCAGAGTGAGTAGAAAATGATGAATTGGAATACTATCCAGAGAGAATGCCAGTGGGTTAGACTATTTGCATGCATTCCTTCCATTACCTTTGGTGTTTTTGATGCAGCACACTGAGAGGCTATGGGCATACCCAGACGTTAGTCTCTTGCTCACTTTGCCACCGAATCCAAGCTATACCTCACTGATGAAGCCTGGCAAGGCCAAAACTGATCTGTTGTTGCTTGTGCGTTCTTTAGGAGGGGCATAAGATAGCATTGTGGGATGACCTATCCCCAGGAGGATCAGGGTTAGTACTGTTCTGCATAAGTTGGGCAACTGTCTAGAGTGACACAGTGGGGGAAAATAATAGGTTGGAATCTTCACCAGTGTGATTGCTAGTGCTTTTATCATTCCCCCGATCACCTTTAGTGCAGTGATATAATGCAGTAAGTGGCAAAGTGTATGCCCAGACAGGGGTCCCTTTCTTGCTGTGCCACATCATCCTTGCTTCATCTCTCTGATGAGACATTGTCAAGAATTCCTGTCATGCGAGGGGAGGAAAACGGTAACCAGCGAAAACGGACTACATCTCCCAGGATGCTTAGCGGTTGAGAGGTTATGTAAACAGGAGAGCTGTTACATAACTCAAGGAAAACACGCCCTTATGTAAACAGGAGAGCTGTTACATAACTCAAGGAAAACACGCCCTTATGTAAACAGGAGAGCTGTTACATAACTCAAGGAAAACACGCCCTATAAAGGGAGGAACCGGGAGGTACAATGCTGTCGGATATTGTGTTTACACCGACGTACCTGCTTCGTGAAGAGCAGTGTTCCGGAGTGGTGCTCCAGTAAGGCAAGAACGGAGGTAGGTCGAGTCGTTACTCCCTGGGCCGTGTCTTGCCCCATCGTCACCTGTGAAGGACCCGGAAGCTCTACCGGTCAACCATTGAGCTTCGCTTTTTGACTCGGCTGAGTCAAAGCGCAGTGGCGCTTTTTCTGGTTGGAGTCGTAACTCCCAGCCCGACAAGAGATACAGGGACTGCCAGCTGTAACGCACACCAGGAGGTGTTTGCCGCGTTACAGACTCGGAAGTCCACAGGATCGATCGATCGAGCGGCTGCTCTCGGTTCAGTCTTCTTGCTTTTGATTGGGGTATCGGTGACACATCACCAGGAGGTGACTCCGCGTCCCGGTGCAGTCTGAGGAAGAGGTTGAGCGGCTGCTCCCTTCAGGTAGAGACCCCGGCTGGGTGTTTCCCTGACTCCTCGATTCTCCCCAACACTCTTCGTGCCCCTCACAGCCTACCGATTGGCATTGTCGGCCATTTCATTTCTGCCCTCTGTTGGCATACGCCGGGATCGGCGTATATGCAGAGGACGGTTAGGACCATCCGTGCTGTGGGCTGGTAACGTACTTAGCCTGGAGGATTCCAGTGACTACAACTTTTGTTTACTCTTTGTATTATTTTTGCCTTCATTAAAATAACTAACCCTTCACAAGTGGTTGCGTCCTCATTATCGTGTCTGTTAAACGATCCTGAAACGTTCAGGGCGTTACAAAATATCCGACCTTAATAACACTAACTGTCTCCCGGTCGATAACAGACATGGCAACACTTGATGATGTGCTGGCTGCTTTAGCGACCGTGCAAGTTGAATTGGCTGCCTCTAGGCAAGAAACAGCCGATGTAAAAGCCAGACTGGATGCTATCCAATTGGACCCGCTCACGCCCAGCACCTCCCTCACGAACCAGACCCCTGCGGTAGTAGTGGAAATGCCGGTAGCCATCCCCTTGGCAACACCAGAGAGGTACAGTGGGGATCCTAACACAGTGCAGGTATTCCTCACACAAGTGGCGCTACATTTATCGTGCAAACCAAAGGCGTTCCCCACGAGTCAGGCTCGTGTGGCTTTCCTTATTTCCTATTTGGCTGGAAACGCAGCACAATGGGCCGTACCTCTGGTGAGCAGGGACGACCCCATCTTATGTGATTGGGGTGCTTTTCGCGAGGAATTCCTGAAGGTATTCGACAGAAGGGCTGACTCGTACACGGCGGACCGAGAAATGCTTGAGTTGAGACAGGGATCCAATGACCTGGTGCAGTATCTCAACGCGTTCCGAAGGCTGGTTGCGGAAACCAAGTGGCCTGTTGCTAAACAGACGGCGCTCTTCCATCAAGGGCTGTGCGATGAGCTCAAGGACGCCGTGGCTCATATTGACCCTCAACCCAAGACATGTGAGGGCCTTATCAACCTGGTATTACGGCTGGAACATAGGCTAAGTGAAAGAAAGGGGGATCATGGGAGAAAAGGAAAATCCCTTCCATCCTATGTGACGGTGGGAAGTCCTGAAACTTCCACTGCATCCAAGGGAGAACCCATGGACATCGGCGCAATACGAGCGAGCCTCACAGCCACGGAGAAAGAGTCACGCCGTCAACAAGGATTGTGCCTATATTGTGGCAAAAAGGGCCACTACGTACGTGAATGCCCTGCCAAACCGAAGACGTCACGTTATCGGGCCAACCGGTCGGTAACAGCCGTGGTGGACATACCGGCGGAAAACTAGAGGACTCCCAGACCAAAGAAGGGGCATCTCGGAGTCACTCATCCATCCCTTCACTTTACAACTCGGTCACTAAGGGACAACGACACCTGTTTCTCACGGTGCACGTGGGAGTGCATGACCAGTGGATACCCGTTGTGGCCATGGTGGATTCAGGGGCCACTGGCATGTTTATGGACCACAACGAGGCATGCAGGCTAGGGCTAGTGCTTCTTCCCAAAGCTGTACCCGAAGACGTCTATGCTGTAGACGGAAGGCGATTGGTGACGGGGCCCATCGGGCAGCACACGGGGGTCCTTCCGATGAGATATGGGAGGAACCATTTGGAACAAATCGATTTTAACATCATCCGAGCGCCCCAATATGGCGTCATATTGGGATTGCCGTGGCTACAGAAACACAACCCCTCTGTGGATTGGCCAACACATCGCATCGAAATGACGTCACAGTATTGCACCCTGCATTGTGGAATACAAACGGAATCCCTTGACGCAGATGAGAGCGGGAGTCAGACGGTGGCTACAGCGGCAGAAAAAGATGTGGCTCTCCCCCAGGCTTATCACAGTTTTGAGGATGTATTTGATGAGGTGAAGGCGGAAGTGCTACCACCACATAGACAGTTTGACTGCCAGATCGACCTGGTGCCAGGGGCCAGCGTTCCCAGCGGCAGGCTGTATGCCCTGACGGAGCCTGAAAACGTGCATCTCCGGGGGTACCTGGATAAACTCCTCAAGCTAGGATTCATCTGCCCGTCCAAGTCTCCGGCCGCCTCGCCACTCTTCTTCATCCCGAAGGCTAATGGGGAGCTGAGAGCCTGTGTGGACTTTAGGGCATTGAATGCGATAACCATAAAAAATCGGTACCCCTTGCCTCTCATCAGTGTACTTCTGGAACAGGTCAAGAAAGCTCGTATCTACACCAAGTTGGATTTGAAAGGGGCATACCATCTGGTACGCATGAGGGACAGAGACGAGTGGAAGACCGCCTTTAAGACCAGGTTCGGCCTTTTTGAGTACCTCGTCATGCCGTTCGGTCTGTGCAACACCCCGGCAGCCTTTCAGTACTTTCTGATTGAGGTATTCAGAGAGGAGTTGGATATCTACATGGTCGTATATATCGACGACATCCTCATCTATTCGTCCAGTGTGGAGGAGCACGTACACCATGTCAAAGCTGTGCTCCAAAAGCTGAGGGAAAACATGCTGTTTTGTAAACTCAGCAAGTGTGACTTCCACGTCACATCCGTGGAATTCCTCAGAGTGATGCTGAGTCCAGAGGGACAGGAGATGGCAGAACGAAAGATCAAGGCGGTGAAAGAATGGCCGGTGCCCCAAAGCGTGAAGGACGTCCAAAGTTTCATTGGCTTCGCCAACTTTTACAGGCGGTTTATAGATGGATTTTCAGGATTGGTGGCCCCAATCACACAGCTACTGAGGAAGTCCAATGAGTTTGTCTGGTCCCCTGAAGCGAACACAGCCTTTGAGGCCCTGAAAAGCGCCTTTGGTAAGGCGCCGGTGTTGGCTCACCCCGATCCGGATCTCCCCTACGTGGTGGAAGCGGACGCATCGGATGTGGCGCTGGGGGCTATCTTGTCCCAACGCAACCACGACACAGGGGTGCTTCATCCCGTTGCATACATGTCCCGCAAACTCAACGATGCCGAACGCAACTACCATATTGCGGAGAAGGAGCTTCTCGCAATCAAGGACGCCTTCACCGAATGGAGGCATTGGTTGATGGGGGCAAGACATGTGGTATCGGTGTACACGGACCATCGGAACCTACAGTTCATGACGGCCACAAGACACCTTTCTCCCAGGCAGCTGCGGTGGATGATCTTCTTTGCGGGGTTCAACTTCCGTATCACATATCGGCCGGGGACGGAAAACCGGAAGGCGGACGCCCTGTCCCGTCAATCTGCAGTTAAGGAACCATTGCCTGCGACCGAGCATTCCATCATTTCCCCGAGGATGGTATTGGGGGTTATCCAACCGGATACTTTCCTGAGGGGAATAAAGAGAGGGATCAGGTCATTCGCATTGCGGAGGTGGCTCCTCAGTCACAGAGAATGGCAGCTGAAGGACGGGATACCCCTGAAGGGCAGGTGCCTATTGATACCCACGCCTAGGCTAAGGAAACAAGCATTCATCTGGTGCCATGACTCTCCATGCGCAGGTCATTTGGGCTTTGAAAAAACGGTGGCTAGCATGGGACGGCATTTCTGGTGGCCAACCATGAGAGTGGATGTCAGGAGGTGGGGACAGGAGTGTCCTACGTGTGCTACCATGAAGGCCGACCATGGCCGAACCCAAGGGCTCTTACATCCACTTCCAACCCCGGATAGACCATGGGATAGCATATCACTGGACTTCGTGGTGGGCCTACCGGTAGACCAGGGGATGACGGCAATACTGGTGGTGGTGGATTACTTGACGAAAATGGGGCACTTCATCCCCTGCAAGAGAGTCCCTACGGCCGGGGAATTGGCGTCACTACTCCTAAAGAATGTGGTACGACTGCATGGATTACCTGGGGTGATCGTGTCGGACTGGGGGTCGCAGTTTACTGCGCAATTCTGGAAGACTTGGTGCACTGCGCTGCATGTTAAGACCGCCCTGTCCACCAGCTACCACCCTCAAACGGACGGCCAAACCGAGCGCCTGAACCCAACGCTCAAACAGTATCTGCGATGTTTTGTGGACCAGGGCAGGGAAGAATGGGTCGACTTGCTATGGGTTGCAGAGATAGCCTACAACAACGCCACTCACAGCTCCACACAGTCATCTCCGTTCTATAGCAACTATGGCCAACATCCCAGGTTCTTGCCATTTCTACATCCGTTCAGAGAGGACAGGATTCCCGCCACAGCGGACAGGGTGGCACACATAAAAGACACGTTGATGCGCTCAAGGGCTGTCCTAATAGAGGCCAAGAGAAGATACAAGGCTGCGGCAGACAGGAAGAGAAGGCCCGGGCCACTGTACCGCACTGGAGACTACGTCTGGATATCCACAAGAAACATGAGGTTTCGAAAGAACAGTGTGTTCCATCCCAAATACATGGGCCCCTATCGAATTACCAAGTGCATGGGTCCCGTGAACGTGAAGGTGTGCTTGCCCCAGTCATTGCGGATACACCCTGTCTTTCATGTATCATTGCTCAAACCAGCACCCTCCAAGCCGTCTGGGACACCTATTATTATTATTATTCTGAGTTTTGTATAGCGCCTGGTTACCAATAGGCATCTCAGCGCTTCCAGAACATAACACTGCTGAAAAATGAAGAGATTAAACGGAAAACAAGAAAGTTTTTAAAAGTTTACGGAAGCGAAGCAGACTAGCTTCCGATCGAAGTTGTAGGGGCAATGAGTTCCACAGGGAGGCCACATTTATTGAGAACCTTCTGCCACCCGTTCTGGCCTTTTTCACCCTGCCAACCTGGAGGAGATGTTGATGGTCAGAGCGGAGGGAACGAGAGGCCTTATAAGGCTGGACCATCTCTTCAAGAATGGGAGGGCCTACCCCGTGCAGAACCTTGTGGGCAATACAAAGGGACTTGAATTTCACCCTGTCCCTTACGGGGAGCCAGTGCAATGCCCTCAACGCCGGGCGGGCAGATTGACGCCTGGGGAGACCCGTCAAAAGCCTGGCAGCCGCGTTCTGCACTTGCTGCAGTTTATTCAGGGTGGATTCGGGTGCGCCCAGGAATAGCGCATTGCTGAAATCCAGCCGCGAGATGATAAGTCCCTGGATGAGAAGCCTTCGAGTAGCCACTGGGAGCAGAGGCAGAATCTTCTGGGCTGATCGGAGCAGGCCGAAGCACACGCCAGCGGTCTTTTTGGCATGAGTTTTAAAGGATAGGTCCTGCTCCAGCCACACCCCCAGGCTCTTGATCTCCTGCTTGGGGGGGGGTACCGGTCCCAGACAGTCTGGCCAGCTGCTGGGGACATAGATGGAGAAGAGTTCCCCAGCAGCATCAACTCCGTCTTGGAGCCATTTAACTTTAGGGCTGAGCTGCACATCCACGTGTGGATCTTCTCAAGACACGTGTGCAGCCTGTCGGGATGGTGCGCCGACTGGGAAAGGCCTACCACCAGCTGAGTATCATCAGCGTAACTGATTATTTTAATACCCAGCGGCAGTACCACACTCTCCAGGGGGGCCATATAAACGTTGAATAAGGTAGGGCTCAATGAGGAGCCCTGTGGCACACCACACTGGAGAGGGGTTGAAGATGATTTTTCATGGCATACCACGCATACCTAGGCCGGTATGCGTGGAGTCGGAGGTGGAGTATGAAGTGTCGGGCATACGGGCGTCCAAATGGCGCAGGGGGAAGCTGTGGTACCTGGTTGCGTGGAAAGGCTATGGCCCGGAGGAGCAATCATGGGAACCGGCTGAAGGGGTTCATGCTCCGCGCTTGGTCTCCTTGTTCCATCGGCGTTTTCCTGCCAGCGCTGGCCCCGTGGGGAGCCGCTGAGAGGGAGGATGTACTGTCAAGTATTCCTGTCATGCGAGGGGAGGAAAACGGTAACCAGCGAAAACGGACTACATCTCCCAGGATGCTTAGCGGTTGAGAGGTTATGTAAACAGGAGAGCTGTTACATAACTCAAGGAAAACACGCCCTTATGTAAACAGGAGAGCTGTTACATAACTCAAGGAAAACACGCCCTTATGTAAACAGGAGAGCTGTTACATAACTCAAGGAAAACACGCCCTTATGTAAACAGGAGAGCTGTTACATGACTCAAGGAAAACACGCCCTATAAAGGGAGGAACCGGGAGGTACAATGCTGTCGGATATTGTGTTTACACCGACGTACCTGCTTCGTGAAGAGCAGTGTTCCGGAGTGGTGCTCCAGTAAGGCAAGAACGGAGGTAGGTCGAGTCGTTACTCCCTGGGCCGTGTCTTGCCCCATCGTCACCTGTGAAGGACCCGGAAGCTCTACCGGTCAACCATTGAGCTTCGCTTTTTGACTCGGCTGAGTCAAAGCGCAGTGGCGCTTTTTCTGGTTGGAGTCGTAACTCCCAGCCCGACCAGTGATACAGGGACTGCCAGCTGTAAAGCACACCAGGAGGTGTTTGCCGCGTTACAGACTCGGAAGTCCACAGGATCGATCGAGCGGCTGCTCTCGGTTCAGTCTTCTTGCTTTTGATTGGGGTATCGGTGACGCATCACCAGGAGGTGACTCCGCGTCCCGGTGCAGTCTGACGAAGAGGTTGAGCGGCTGCTCCCTTCAGGTAGAGACCCCGGCTGGGTGTTTCCCTGACTCCTCGATTCTCCCCAACACTCTTCGTGCCCCTCACAGCCTACCGATTGGCATTGTCGGCCATTTCATTTCTGCCCTCTGTTGGCATACGCCGGGATCGGCGTATATGCAGAGGACGGTTAGGACCATCCGTGCTGTGGGCTGGTAACATACTTAGCCTGGAGGATTCCAGTGACTACAACTTTTGTTTACTCTTTGTATTATTTTTGCCTTCATTAAAATAACTAACCCTTCACAAGTGGTTGCGTCCTCATTATCGTGTCTGTTAAACGATCCTGAGACGTTCAGGGCGTTACAGACATAAAAGTCCATAATCTTTCTGTTGCCATGCTCTCTTCTGGAGGAGACCTTCCTTGGCAGTTTCACTCTTCCCATGAGGAGCAGGGTCAGTAATGATTTGCATACGGAAGGTGTCTGTTTAGATTGGCACGGTGGGTGAACATTGATAGGTTGGAATGCTTAGAGATAGATTCAGCCTCAGAGCCAGCGACTCATTGACTGATTGATTGAAATGCCTACAACAAAGGCACCGGAACAAGGTTTCCTATATTCACATAATTATGTACAGTTTAAATATCAGCGGTTTTATATGTAGGGAAATGTTGAAATTCTTTGTGATGGAACAGGCCTTTTAGTAGACACATTTATTTATTTAGAAAGTTTTGTATAGCGCGAACATGACCCTAGAGGGTATCAGAGCGCTTTACAGAGGGATGAAACACTTATGGGAAGGGGCAATCATGGCAGAATCATAGCAATAGTCAAAAATATCAATAGTTATGTGACAACAGGATAGGCAAAAATAGCAATATTTACATAATGACGTAATAGTAATAGTGGGCAAAAGAATTAGTCAGTAGGATAAGGCGAGAAATTAATCCGCGTGATAGTATATGAGGTGACTCAGTACCTCTACTGCGCTTTTGCGTAGGTAGGTATTCATCAATAGCGCTTTCATTTCCTTTTTGAAGGACACTGTTGAGGGAATCAATCTCATTTCTGTTGGAAGGGCGTTCCAGATTCTTGGGGCGATTCCTGAGAAGGAATGGTTATAGGTTTTCGTTTTTTTGAATTTCTTTGGTTTAAGTTCGAGGGTGCTAGAGCTCCTAGGGGTACGGGCACCACGCCACAGCTGAAGTTGTTTTGTGAGGCAGAGAGGTGTGTTGAAGTGAAGGGCTTTGTGGGTCATGCAGGCAAGTTTAAAGTGTATCCTTGCTTCGAAAGGTAGCCAGTTGAGGGTTTTCAGGTCCAGGGAGATGTGATTGTACTTCTTGGAGCCTGTGACAAGCCTGGCGGCCGCATTCAATGAGGCTCTGAGGGGGGCAGTCTGTATTTAGACAGACCGCAGAGTGTTGCACTGCCATATTCCAATCGTGAGAGGACTAATGCTTGTACTGCAGACTTGAGGTCATCAGGGGGAAGGAAAGTTTTCCTTAGGATGCTCTGTTTGAAGTACGCTCCTTTGGTAGAAGCATTAATGTGGTCCTGCATGCTCAAGTTCCTATCCAGCATTATACCCAAGGATTTCGTAGAGTGTATATGTGGTGTGCAGTTGAGAGCTGACAGATTTTTCATGTATTCCTCAATGATGGGTGCTTGCTTGGGCAGGCAAATAAGGAGAAATTCTGTTTTGGGCATTTAGTTTGAGATGGCTGAAGGTAAGCGAGTTGAGGGTTTTGTGTAAGGTTCCGTTGAGTGACTTGATGTCATCAGGCGAGGAGATTTTCATGTACAGCTGGGTGGTGTCTGTATACATGCTCATTAGTAAAAATATAATTTAACACCCTTTTGATTGAATTAAAACATTTATAATGTTTGGGTTTCATTGTGTAAAGCAATCTAATGCCCTTTGGCCAACTTTGCACTATAAAACATAAAATAAACACCTTGCCTTGAGAAAGTAGGGTCGTTCTTTGGTGGCCCACAGGCAAAGTCCTCCTAAATTGAAAGCACTTGCTGTGACCTGTCAATGGAAGTAGAGGAATTCTGGTTAAGCATAGGTTCCTTTACAGTCTGTCTTCATATGAAAAAGCCCTGCCAATGCTAAAGGGCCATTGGAATTATGCAGCATTGGAGGATCAAATTATGTGCCAGAGTCGGTTGACTAAATTATGCGGCAAGAAAAGGCAAATTATACTAGATCATTATTTTTTCATTTTTACATGTTAAGAAACTCTGAGCAAAGGTTTCACCTCATTAGTACCTTTTAAATATCCAGATACAGCAATAAACACCAGTCAACCTTTACATTTTTCTGCGCTTTTAGGAACTTTTGGTCAGTTTAAGCTAGAATTTTCTTTTACTTGAACTCTGCAGATTTTGAAGCAGATGATTGTATGTGGCAAATCCGCATTTATGTAGAAAATGTAGTGGCTGCAAAATCACATAATTCCTGTGTCCCTGCTAATGGGTAAGGCAAGGCTGCCAGAGCACAAGAGAGGGCCTCATGCTGCCTGTCCTCAGCAGGCCCACAGATCTGTGCCCGTCTTCACGTGGAGACATAAAAATACAAGCATTTGTAAATGTCTTGTTTCACAATATATGTGAACTTCAATAAATGCCTAAAGACGTGGTTATTCAATCAGTAATTTGTATTCCTCTGTTCCTTCAGGCTGGTGCTGGGAGACCCTTTTAGGGTAGCTGTGCGCCTTAAAAAAATGAATATAACATAACATAACTTATGTGATTAATAATAAGCTGCTTTGTTGTAAGTTGTAGATTGTGGAGTAATTGTACAATATAAGTTACAGAAAATCTGTCAATGTGTTATGACTTGTTTGTGCTGTTTCTACTATATATTGTGGTTATTTAATAGCAACATTTTGAAAAATGAAATGAAAGAGGGAAGTAGCAGAATTAATTGATGTAATAGCAATATGTGTTTGGAGGAGTTCTGTCAACTTTTGGGCCCGATGCCACTGCACCTGCTGCACAATTTAAACCATGTCCCTATTGCCTGCTAGATAAATGAACTTGTGACTGTCTTGCTTAGTAGTCAATTTAACAATAATCTGGGTTCATTGGGGATACCTTGAGCTTTTGGCCCCAGTGCCACTGCACCTGCGGCACCATTCAAATCAGGTCCCTTTTAACTGCAAGGTAAATGCAATTGTGACAGCCTGTTTAGGAATACAATATAGTAATATTAGGCGTTTAGTGGGATGCCTGAAGTTTTGGTGCCACTGCACCTGCTGCACTGTTAAAATCATGAACCTAGTACTTGCTAGAGAACTGCACTTATGCCTGCCTGTTTAGTTATAAAACAAATCGTAGTAATTGAGTCCAGACATGTAGAGGATCTTTAGATGTTTATTTGTAGTTAGTTACAAGTAATCCAGTTAAATCCAATACAAGACCCCAGCAGGAGCAGCCAGCATGCTGCTCAGCCCTTCTCAACTGACATCTCTGGCTCCCAACATAGTGTAACACATCATAAATGAACATTCCACTGGCAGAGCAAGAGATTGCAAGAATACACAAAAGCCAGGATACAACATATAGCAATTATCGGTGTTTAACGGGGTGCCTGGAGCTTTTTGTCCTGGTGCCACTGCACCTGCTGCACTATTGAAATCACAACCCTAGTGCTTGCTAGATAACTGCACTTGTGTCTGCCTGTTTAGTTGTAAAATCTAGCAACATAAGGTGTTAAAAAAAGTTTTGACAACTTTTGGGCCAGGTGCCACTGCACCTGCAGAACCATTCAAATCATGACCCTGTTGTCTGCAAGGTAACTGCACTTGTGGCTGCCAGTTTAGCAGTAAAATATAGAATAACTCTTGAATATTAACTTTATTTTTAAAGTGCAATGTTTATTACAACATTTAGAATGTGGTTATAATGACCAGATAGATTAAGTTGAAAAAATCAATCCGATAATACAAAGTGCAAAGAAAGGTATGAGGCGTGAATAGGAAATGCCACAAACGTTGTAAGGCAAAAACATCTGCTTTACACAACTAAGTAAAAAAAAAACAATCATACTGTTAAAAGCTGTCTAACTTGTCCTTGGGGAGAGATCTTATCTTTATAATGAATGGGCCTTAAACAGTGTGAACAGATGGAAGAGATCTTATCTTGACAGTGAATGCGTCTTAAACAGTGTGAACGAGTTTAGTAGAAGTATCGTAAATTCGTGCAGGGATGGGACGAGAACAAAAAAAGTTCAACACAAAAAAGAAAGAACGCAGTTATACGGCTTTGGGAACTGATGAGAGCCCCCTTTTAAGATATATGAAATGCAAGTGATTTCACAAGCACAGTGCAAGTGCTGTGCAGGCGAAACCCTATAAAGAGGGACGGTAAAGAAAAAACCAAATGGGGACCCCAAGGCCCTTAGCAATCTTCGTCCGATTTCTTTGCTGGCAGCACCAGGCTAAATGCTTGAGAAAGTAATCCAGCGCCAATTGAATAAATTCATTGAAGATAATGAAATATTACACGAGACACAATCAGGCTTTAGACCCGGCTTCAGCACTGAGACAGCACTAATTGAGGTGGCAGAGTCAGTGAGGTGGTCGATGGATTCAGGAGACTCAGCGATGCTGGTGCTCCTGGATCTGTCGGCCGCTTTTGATACGGTCGACCACGCTAAACTGCTGTCAGGACTGGTGGAGATAGGCATCCAGGACCATGCACTGGGGTGGATACAGTCGTATCTGACCCAGAGAACACAGAAGGTGGAGCTAGGGTCTGTTTCTTCAAAACCTAAGGACCTCAGCTGCGGCGTCCCTCAGGGATCGGCTCTTAGCCCACTTTTATTCAACATTCACCTGGCTCCACTCTTCACGCTGATTGCCAACTGGGGGGTCAAGGCAATTTCATATGCCGACGACACCCAACTGGTGTTTCCGTATTCAGAAGTGTCGGAGACGTCCTTTTTGAGCTTCAAGGGCTGTCTCCAAGATGTGGCTTGCTGGATGAACACAAATAAAACTTAACGCTAACAAGACGGAAGTGATCTTTTTCGGCAAAGGCCCCCCTCCTCCATCTGATCTCTGGTGGCCGGCAGAGATGGGACAAGCCCCCTCGCCTAGCCATTCGGCAAAAAATCTAGGGGTGCGGCGGGATGACAGTCAACCCTTTGCATCGCACATCACGCAAATAGTTGGCTGCTGTTTGAGTAAGCTGAGGAATCTCCGTAAGATTCTGCGACTCTTACCAGCAAGCTGCCGAAAAACAGTAATCCATGCCACAGTGACATCTAGGCTGGATTCAGCTAACGGCCTGTATTTGGGCTTACCAAAGTACCTTATACAGCGACTGCAACTGATCCAAAACGCGGCTGCGAGACTATTAATGCGGATCCCTTTCAAGCACTCGGTCTCTCCGCATCTTCTCTCACTTCATTGGTTACCAGTAGCAAGCAGAATAAAATTTAAAGCACTTACACTGGCCTTCAGATTTCTGTATGGCACCTGCCCAAACTATCTGAAAGCCCGACTGCCAAGATACACCCAAGCTCGGTCCCTCCGATCCAACAACAGTGTTCAGATTGCAGTTCCTAGAGCAAAAAGAGCTCGGCTGGGAGGACGGACTTTTTCGGCCAATGTGGCGACACTTTGGAACACCCTGCCCCCTGCTCTTCAACAGGCCCCCTCTGAGGTATGCTTCAAGCGTATGCTGAAAACCTGGCTTTTCGCTCAATCGCGCTGGACGCCAACACCCCTAGCCCTCCTGGTCAAATAATATCTTGTTCTTGTAGCGCCGGGACACCTCCTCGCGAGGTAGCTGTCGCGCTTTATAAAATTCCGTATTATTATTATTATTATTATTATGTAGGAGGGAGGAATATGACCAGAGCCGCGAGTCATGAATAGAGTTAAATGTCTAAGGACTGTTAGGAAGTTGAAGCTGTAAAACTTTATTGACATTTTACTGTAGAGGCGCCTGTCACACGTGTTAGGCCATATTTTTCGTAGCTGGTATGAGGAGGTTATGCATTTGTGTACCTTATGGAGGGTTACTATTTATAGCAGCAATTCTGATGTTAGAAGTAGAGGTAGTGTTGAAGCCTGTCTGACCTCTCCTCACTGACATTTTATGTTTCTGATTTCATCAGAAATCAGCTCTACAGGACCGCCCTCCGAAAGCACTGAGGCCACAACAGCTGTGACCACCCTAGGCAGCCCAGCCTTAACAACAGGTACACTTTGAGTCTTGATTTCTGCTGAATAGTTTCTTGGTAACAAAGTAACTCAATGTCTGCCCTGGTACTATCATTGAGGGCTTAATGTTTGAAAACAAAACTTCTTCTGAAGAAACAGTTTTAGGACTTTAAGGAATACTGGTTAATTTTTTTGTTATGTGTCTCTCTGAGTCAGGAGAGAGCATACATTGTGTTGTCAAGTTCCTCCTAAACAATCCTTGGATGAATGAGCTGCCTGTCTGTTTCCTGGTAGTTTCTTGTCAGTAGGCTTGTATCTAAAAATCTAGGAGACTAATGGTAAACATAACACATGTTATGTGTGAGACAGCCTTAATTTTCACAGCAAGCACACATTGCATTCTGGGATTTGTAGTTTCAGATTTAGCATTCAATGTTACATCTACAACCATTAGCATGCACAGTGCTGTCAGCTTACAGGAGTGGCTAAAAGTATCACAGACAGCAGGTGGGATTCAAGATGGCTGATTGGGCTGCTCAAGATGTCTGAATGAAGTGTTCAAGATGGCTGCTTGGGCTGTTCAAGATGGCTGCATTAAGTGTTCAAGATGGCTCCTTGGACTGCTCAAGATGGCTGCATGAAGTTATCAATATGTCTGCTCGGGCTGCTCAAGATGGCTGCTTGGGGTATTCAAGATGGCTTCTTGGTCTTGGAGCTTCTGCGCACGGTTCTAGCTGCCTGCCCATCTCTCCACTCCGGATACTGAAAGCCCGCCAGGAGCATGTGGAACTGGGCTGTCCACAACATGCTGCCCGCAGGGTATTCATGTTGTAGGAAACATTGAAGAACTTGAACAGCAGAAAGCAGACTTGTGTGTTTTGTGACCTGATGGGCACACAGACTGATGGTGAAGGGCAGTATACAGGGTAAAGAAAGCCTATAGACTTCCCCCAAATATCTAGGGGTGGAAGATCATGGTGGTGCTACAGAGGGACTCCAAAAATGAATTCTAAATCGACATTGCCATTTCCCTGAATCCTCAGAACACACATTCATTCAACAGTGGGGCCCATTACACTTCACATTTTCTCCGTTCATTTAACTCGACTTCAGAGATTTGGCAAAAGAACCAGGAGTCCTACCATAACATTGACGGGGTGTCTAGATTTAATTAACTATTTATGATTTACATCTATAGTTTAAAACGATTTACCATGGTTTCATTAAACACCCTTTTAATCAGACACACCACCATTGTGGCAATGGATCTGCTAGAACGAAAATCAAGCGTAGGAAAATACAAGACCAGCTTTTATTTCTCCATTTATCTAATTTTTATTCAAAGCAAAACTTTTAGTATGACTGACATTTAGGCATTTATTAATTCTTTATTCAGTAAAATCTTTAACTTTATTTTAAAACGATCATTTATTCAAGAGCTCAGAAATAGACATTTATTTAAAAGTTCAGTTGGAAAGTTTAACAAAGAACAAATAGTTCCAAATTCACTCTCTCCTAACATCCCTAACTAACACCCTCATCTTATCCTAACAGTCCTGCAAAGAAAAACAAACCAGCATTAAGGAGATCTTACATCTAAGAATCGATCTTCAGTCCGGCAGCATCTCCAGAGGAAATCGAAAGAAGCGAAGCCTCTAAGGAAAATCAGGGGGTTTTATACACTAATTTCCTAACTTAATCTATCTAAAAAGTATCTAACATCACCTTCGGGTTCTGATTGGACAAATCTGGGGTAGATGAGCGTCTCCTTATCATTACAGCATCCTTTTCACAATGAATCAGCAGAAAAATAAAGGGGCTTTCTTTAGGACAGTCCGCGGCCTAGGCACTTCCTTCATTCGCAACTTCAGGAATTTTTCCCAGGATCAGGACATTACAACGTCCATCACTCGCGCTTGCAGGCTTTGGATACACATGCGCAGTCTAATATTCGCTCGCAGTTCATCAGAACGGCCATTATCTTAGTAGGCCTCAGAGGCTACTTTTGGAACTATCGTAGGAACAAACACAAATTCATGTTAAATATGGAGCTAAAGCCCTTCTGTTTACTTCCCACCATACTAATGTTTCCCCATTAGTTGTTACCTAGCAAATAAGCCACATAAATGCGTTTTATACATACATTTCCGACGATTTTATGACACAAAAGCACGTACAATGAGCACATTTAGGGTGCATATGTTTATATTTAAGCTGTGCATTAATTCACATTACAGTAATAACACATATTATTTAATTTTATTGCATCATGCAAGCAAGATTAGTATTCCTGTGTGTGAAAAGTGTATGCAACTTATACTATGGTTGATTAATTCACAATACCATGCCATCAATAAATATTAACGTTATAAAACATTGATTTCGAGAGAGGTGCACAAAATTTAGTTTTACCACCTCGCTCCATCAATTCCCTCATCTGGTGATCCTATCACCAAACATCTCTCAAAATTTTGTAAAAATTTAGTAGAACATGTTTCGAATTCTTCATATTAGTATAATCTATACTCTTGTAACTTTCTCCTTCGATTCTTTAAAAATCTTTTCTCTAATTTCTCCCATTTCTGTTTCATTCTTTTCTCTTTCCGTTGCTTTTCGTTCTTGAATTGTCTTCTTTATTGCCTTTCTGAAATCTCTCCTACCTTTGCATATACAGCATAATCTTATCAGAAAAATCACTACCACTAAAATTGTTATTGGAATAAATATTTTACCTATAATTAAACTACCTATTTCTTGGAACCAATGCTTAACTGCTGTAAAACTTCTACCTAATTTTTCAAGAACACCTTCAACCTCCAGTGGTTCAATCTCTTTATGTAAATCTGTAATGTTTGTAATATACTTTTCAATATTCTGACTTTTATCTGGAATATAAGTACAACAATGTTGAACTTTCAATATTCCACAGACTCCTACCTCTTTTGCTAAAATTATATCAAGGGCAAGTCGATTTTGCATTACCATAGCTCTCATTGCAATCATTTCAGTATCAACCATCAGGAAACCTCCTGCTGTGTCTGTTGACAATCGATCAACTATTGTGGACAATTTTCGGATTCTGTTTGCATTAAATGAAATTCCCACTGCTGGTATCAGTGCTCCAAAAACATCACCTATTATTTCTAACACACTCTCTCTTCTTTTACGACTTAAAACTTTACCTATCTCATGCTTTCCATTAGTACCTCTATCTACATGGAAAAGTTTAGGAAAGACCGAACCCACATAACAGGTCCCATACCAATGGTCGGGTAACCTATATTAAGCATTATTCCCACAGATAAAATTAACACCCGGAAAAACAGGATCATTTCCTCCTTTAAATCCCCCACCCCCTAAAATTCTATAGGTGTCTTTACATTGACCTGCACCCACAAAATAATTGTCATACATGGTGTTATGTCTTCTAATACAACATTTCCCTAATATTGGAGTATCTATGTTTATAGCTACATTCACATTCTTATCATCAAAATTTTCATCATTAAATGTCTAATATTTAGATTTCGAATGTTTTATTTTCTCACTTCGTTTATAAGCAATCCTTCTTTCCTCAACCATATTTAAAAACGTTTTCTTTTCAATTCTCAATTTACACGTCAAATTATTATTAAAAGCATATTCATGTGTCAACTCATCTATTTCTAAGAAATACTCTTCCATCTCTTTAGCAGGCTTCTTTTTGTTCAATGCACTAGCAATTTTCAGTTTCGCAAAAATTTCATCTACATTGGAATAATGATATTCCAATTTCCCAGTCTGATAGAACAAACTTGCTCTTACACTACAGGTCACACCATATGTAAGAGGAAGGTGGTGATAGGTCACCCCTTCTGACACTAACGCTGGTAATTTTACACAAACATAGCAATCATCAACATTCATGGTTTTAATATACTCAAGCAATAATTTTGAAAATGTATTCTTCGTATAATCACTTATAGACCTATCCTGATGCACCTCTGGTTTATACACATGCGTCTCATGAATTTCTACTTTCCCACTTGGCTTATTTGAACTTACATTTGACTTCAGTTTTGTTAAACTGTCTTGGAAAGGAATTACAATTGCTAAAATCACCCACAATATTATCAATAATCCCAAACATAACGAACAGCATCTGCACCATTTTCAAAAAATAGAACACTTTGTTTTATGGTTGCTGACAGCCATTTTTTTTTCTCTAACACAATTTCTTCGACCTTGTGTCGCCTATAGATTACTTGATACACAGATCACTAACAAGATTTCTTCAACCTTGTGTCAATTCTATTCTAAACTATATTATAATTTATTTCTCTAACAGGTTTTCTTCAACCTTATGTCAACTCCGACCTCTTCTATATTTACAATATCCGTCTCACAGGACTTCAGACTTTTATTTAATATCATATACTTCGAGTAACACTCACTTTTCTCTTAGGTTGACTTCTTTACTCACTTTTCCCAATTGCTTTTGGGCAGTACAAGTTTTCTTGACTACTATTAACTTCAGCAATAGGTGGTAGGACTATATAAGTCCACTCAGGTGATTTTATTTTCTGATTTGGTCGTCTTACTCTTTTTGGCCTTTGGACAATTTCTATTTTCTTTCCCAGTATTTATCTCTGGCTAGTGATCTTATTCACTTGCTCGTCTGGCTCTTTTGCTTTGTTCACTAGTTTGAATCCTAGTCCACCAGTTTCTTTAGGCCAATTATCTCCTTTACAAATTTTCTTAGTCTTTGGCTCTATTGTGTTATGCTCCACTCTCCAAGCTCTTTTCCTTGGGCTTTTTCTTACTGCAATTTCATCTGAACTGTCATCAGTTTTGCTTTCAGTATCTTCAACTGTGTCATTGATTATGATCTTTACAATGTCTTTGTCTTCATCAGATTCAGCTTTCTTTTCTGTTACTCTGTTAGGAACACCTTCATAACTGGCACTTGGAATCTCATCCTTATCGTAAGTCACTTCCTCTTCCCCAGTTTCAGGATTTCCATTCCTGCCTTCAGAGTTTCCAGATTTCTCTTCAGCTTTCTCCTCTTCAATGTCCTTATCTTTACTTACTTTTGCGTTTTTACTAGTGTCTGTCTTTACCGATTCTCGACCTTCAGATTGATCTTCAAAATCTGGTATCTCCACAATCTCCCTTTCAACTTCACCTTCAGACGCAGAACTGGCTTCTGATACTTCCAGAAGTCGACATTCCTGTCGATCTTCAGTATCTGGAGTCTTTTCTGGTTCAGCTTCAGAATCAGAGTCAGTTGTACTTTCACCGTCATATGGGTATTCAGGTGCAGGCACACGGATGGTGTGGCTGGCATGCACCCACCTCTTCAAACCAGCACACTTGACAGCAGTAGTACTCACTAGAATAACCTGGCGTGGCTTCTGCCACCGAGGTACCAAGCAATTTCTGCTGCGATGTACTTTCACTCATACCGAGTCTCCAGGGACTAGATCAAGAGCCAGATTTTTCTCTTTGGGATTTGACTCAGTCCCCACCTGGTGGAGCACAGAAGTTACCACATCAGACAGGTTTTTGCAGTAGTCCAATATGATGTCATCATTTATTGTCAATAACTTATCAACAGGTACATAGGCCTGCCTCATCACTCTTATTTATTTATTTATTTATTTGCTTCTATAGCGCTGGACTCGACCCCCAAAGGGGTATCTCCGCGCTTGGCTCACTGTAGGTGTCGGGAACTATGCCTTTGAGATATGCGAAACGGGAGGCTATACCTCCCGGAAAAGATGTGTTTTTAATGCTTTCCTAAAGGAGAGAAGATTGGTGTTTTGTCGCATGTTAATGGGAAGCTTGTTTCAAAGGGATGGCCCTACATAAGAGAGTGCTCGGCCACCCTGCTTGGCCTTCTTTATGAGGGAAACTTTTAATAGAAGTTGATGGCTGGAGTGTAAAAGGCGTTCCGGTGTGTAAATTTGAAATTTCTGGGCCAGGTAATGAGGACCTGATCCAAAGAGGCTCTTATGTATAATGCAGCAAATCCTGAACTTGATTCGCTGGCGTACAGGCAACCAGTGAAGCTCTTCCAAGAGGGGCCTAGATGGTGTTCTTGAAGGGACATTGAGGACCAGTCTGGCCGCGGTGTTTTGGGCCACTTGGAGTCGGTTGAGTACATGTTCGTTCGCAGAAATGAGGAGGCCATTACAGTAATCTAACCGACTTATTACAAGGGCCTGGACTAAGGTCTTTCTATAGACATCTGAAAAGAAGGGAAAAACCCTTCTAAGGAGACCAATTGTCCGGAAGCAGGATCCAGTCACCAGGTTCACGTGTTCTTTTAAAACCAGGTTCTGATCCAATCGCACTCCCAGATTCTTGGCTGATTGCTTTGGGCAAGGGATGGGTCCTAACTCCAAAGGCCACCAGTCTGGTGACCAAAGGAGATTGGCTTTCCCAAAGAGCATGACTTCTGTCTTGCCCACATTGCACTGGAGGCAGTTGGAAGCCATCCAGTTGGATACCGCTCTCATGCCCTCCGCAAAGGAGTTCTTGATTTCTGGGGTAAGGGTCTGGAAGGGGAACAAGAGCTGGGTGTCGTTGGCATACAACACTGGGGTAAACCCATATGCGCTCACAATGTGAGCAAGGGGGGCCACATACACATTACATAATGTGGGGCTTAGGCAGGAGCCCTGTGGAACCCCCTTGGTAAGCTTCCTAGAGATGGAACGATAGGAGCCCAAGCTCACACTTTGAGAGCGGCCAGTGAGGAAGCTAGGACAGAGCTACACCTCCAAACCCCACTCTCTGCAAACGGCCGAGAAGAATCTCATGTGACACAGTGTCGAAGGCTGCAGACAGGTCTAACAGCACCACAATCATGGAGCCTCCTCTATCCTGTGTCATCTTGATGTTATCTCCCACGGAGAGGAGCGCAGATTCGGTGCTGTAGTTGGGTCTGAACCCAGATTGAGAATGGTCCAGACCCCCTGTAGCCTCGATGAATTTTGACACATGAGTGTTCACATGCTTCTTAGCCAGTTTGCTTAGGAATGGTAATAGGGAGATGGGGCGTAGGTTGGACAATTCTGTCCATGGCAGGGCCGTGTTTTCACGGATAGGATTTACTACCGCATTTTTCCAGTCTTGAGGAATTTGTCCCTCTTTAAGGGTGAGATTGGTGATTGTTTGAATCATAGGGCACAGAAGATTGCTTATTAATGCCATTGTTTTGCTGGAATGAGATCTAGCGGAGAGCCAGTTTTGATGTTACTTATCAGGGACAGAATTTCTGTTTGACTGGCCCCAGGGAAATCAGTCAGCTCTGCCCATCAAAATCTCATGTGGACTTAGTCCAGTTTTCTTGTCAGGAATGCTTCTCAGTGTCATCATGACAAGCGGCAAAGTGTCTGGCCACTTAAGTCCTGTTGCCAAACACATTTTTGAAATTCTGTTCTTAATGGTTCCATTTACCTGCTCTACCACCCCTGAAGCCTCAGGTCTGTAAGCACAATGCAGCTTCTGGCGAATGTCCAGAGCTTCACAGATCATCTGCATCAACTCATTTTGAAAATGTGGTCCGAGGTCTGATTCAATCGATACTGGGAATCCAAAACGCGGGATTATCTCTCGTAAAAGCAATTTGGCAACAGTTATCCCACCATTCCTCCTTGTGGGGAATGCTTCCACCCATCGGGAGAACAAACAGATTATCACAAGAATATACCTAAGCCTGTTGCATGGGGTTAACTCCACAAAATCCATTTGAACCCTTGTAAATGGACCACCCTCCCGTCCTATGGTTCCCAAACTTTTTTTTTTTAAACTTTATTTTTCAGTTTTTGCACAATAACATAACAAAAAGATAGCTCAATTCGCATGTAGACATCTCATTACAATATCTAGTAAATTCTCATCATATGAGCAGAGATATGAGCACATAATCATGGTAATAGCATATCATTATCAGTAGCAGTCTAAGCAGAATCCTAGAGCCTGACAGCAATGCATTCAGTGGTATAGGTTACATATGTGGCTTTTCCATCCCACGTCAACAGCAGACCCTTACAGGTTGCAGTCATGCAGTTGTCTACATGGTTCCTAAACTTAAACGGTTCTTCTGGTTGGATTAAATTGCTGACAAATTAAACACCTTTGGCACAAACTTTCAGCAATCATTCTGAATTTGGGGTTATACCAAGTTTGTCTAAAAAGACGTATCATGGCATCTCTTCCAATATGGGCTTGACCATGGTACATTCGAGCCATGTCTGAGATCATGCTATCATGCTATCGGGCATTACTGGTCTTTCATCTTTGTAAATCCAAATTTCATCTTCTTCTCTCTGTCTGCATCCTGCTTTTAACCAAATATCTTTTTCTTTTGCTTCTGCCTTTTCCTGTATCTGTTTCACTTCCTGCCATGTCTCAACTACAGTAGTTAGCATTAAAGGACTCAGAACATGTTCTTTTAGCCTATCTGTATTGATTGAAATTTAATTTTTCGCACAATGCTTTGCAATGGCATCCGCATAATTATTTTCTCTAGAAATGTAATCCTCATTCTTTTTGTGTGCTACAGCTATTCTTTCAGGAAGCTGAATTACATCAATCAGTGTTTTTACAAATTCAGCATTTCGAATAGGTGTTCCCGCAGAAGTCAAATAACCTCTTTGAGACCAGAGTTGTCCATAACCATGAACAACTCCGTAGCCATATTGACTGTCAGTCACTATGGTTACCTTCACCTCTTTTCCTAGTTCACATGCTCGTATCGAAGCAATCAACTCCGCTACTTGAGCAGAATTAATTCCTTTCAAACAAGATGCTTCCAATACTTCTGCTACCGTACAAATGGCATAAGCAGCGCTCAAAATGCCACTCTCTGTTCTCAGACATGATCCATCCACAAACATCACAAAATCTGATTCAGGTAACGGTTCGTCCCTAATGTCTGGTCTGGGTTTGGTGCAATACTCAAGAACATCCAGACATTTGTGATCAAGCTCACCTTTCACTTCTGCTTCAATAGTGTCAGGTAGTAATGTAGAAGGATTAACATTCACACATCTGGCAAGTGTCACATTTTCAGCTCTCAAAATTACTTTTTCATATCGAGTCATTCTGCTGTTGGTCATGTACTGTGTCTTGGCTCTAGTGAGAAGAATCTCCACAGAATGAGGTACATACACCCTCACAGGAAATCCCATCACTATTCCCTCACTTTGCTCCAAACTTACACTGGTAGTCGCTACTGCTTTCAGACATCCTGGCAAAGCCTTTGCAACAGGGTCCAAAACAGCTGAGAAATACGCAATTGGTTTTCTCATTTTTCCATGTCTCTGAATTAACACTGACAATGCACATCCTTCCCGCTCACTGCAGTACAATTCAAACTCTTTTTCATAATAGGGCATTCCCAATGCTGGTGCTTCACACAGTTTTGTTTTTAGCTGTTCAAATGCTTCCATTTCAGTTTTGGTCAAAACTATTGAATCTCTGATATCTGCTTTTGTCAATCTCTGCAATGGTTTTACAATCAATGAAAATCCACTAATCCACTGTCTACAATAACCTACCATTCCCAGAAACATTCTCACTTGTCTTTGAGTTTTGGTGGCTGCATTCCTTGTATCATCCTGATTCTTTCTATTGTGACTTGTCTGATTACTTTTGCAATCTTGTGACCTAAATATTGTACTTCTTTCTGACAAAACTGTAATTTAGATGGAGACACTTTATGTCCCTCCTCTGCTAAGTGATTCAACAATGCTACTATGTCAGTTACACATGCATCTTTTGTTTTTGATGCAATCAAAAGATCATCTATGTATTGTACTAATACAGACTCTCCAGGCATGCTCAAGCTTTCTAATGATTTCTTTAGCAACTGATTAAAAATTGATGGGCTCTCAAAGTACCCTTGTGGAATTCTACACCATGCTAGAATACGATTCTGGAAGTGGAACGCAAAAATTGGCTGGCTTTCTGAATGCAATGGAACAGTAAAGAACGCATTGCACAGGTCAATCACTGTGTACCACTCTGCATCATGGGGAAGTTGGTACAAAATCACTGCTGGATTCGGAACAATCGGGCAACATGGGACAAGACTTTTATTAACCTTTCTAAGATCCTGTACAATTCTAAATGTTCCGTTAGGCTTTTTCAATCCCATTATTGGTGTACTGGGCTGCTTTCTATTTCTCTCAGAATTCCCTGCTCAATCATTTTGTCAATCACTGGAGTAATTCCTTCAATTACTTCTGCAGTCATCTTATACTAAGGAATATTTGGGTAGCTTGCACTTTCCTTTACTGTGACTCCTACAAGATCAACACCTTTCATCAATCCTATATCCTTTCCAGTGAAATCCCATACTTCCTCTTTCACTACTTCTTTCAATTCAGCAGGAATCTTTTCTCGATCATAATCAGGAAATAACTTGCTCTGCTCTGCCTCAATCATGAGCATTGTCATTTTATACAAACTATCTTCCTCTGGGGTTTGCAATTCTATGCCATCCGGTGAACAATATATGGCACAGTTCATTTTGCACAAAATATCCCGTCCTAACAAATTAACAGGATTACTATCACACACCACAAATCGATGCATATCTTTGTAATTTCCAATTTCTATTTCAACTGGTTCTGTCAAAGGAGTTTGTATCTGTCTGTTAGCTACACCTACAACTTGGATGCTCTCTCCCAAGAGAGGAAGATTTTAAATTTCCACTGATCTAACAGTAGAACGGGTAGCACTAGTGTCCACTAGGAAAGTTATTTCCATTCACAAATGGACCAGACTGATCTACCTCAAGAGTGGCTCAAAGCACACACTCTTCTCCATCTCTCTGGCACCATCATAAACTTTCATCCGACTCACTGCCACCTTCTTCTTGTAACCAATACTGAGGACACGCATTCACTCTTTGCAGTCTTTTTACCTGTTCACCTCTCCTGAATCCTGTCTCTGCACTGTATCTCTGCTGGTTTACACTGTTTGGCAGTGGCGGTTGTGGCACCTGACTTTGCTGATTTGCTATCTGCTGTTGTTGCTGTTGTTTATTTACCTCAAACTGCGCCTGCAAATTTAATTAATTATTTTCCATGTTAACTCTTGTCGAACATTTACACTCTTTCTTCCACTGCCCTAACTTGCCGCAATTAAAACAAGGGAGTTTCTTCTTTAGTTCATCTATATTTCCTACTAACCTAGGTTTACCCTAAAAATGTCCTTGATTCCTCGCATTCTTACTTTTACTTGTGCCCACATGGCTTTCTCTTTTAGCTTTTATGCTTTGCATCAATTTCTTCACTGCAATATTTTGCTTTTCTTAAAACATCATCCACTGTACCTGACTGCCAACCTATCATGTTGTATCGTATCATGTCTCCAATCTCTGGTCTCAACCCATACACAAATCTGTATATGAAGTGGCTCATATCCTTCTCATTTAGTTCCTCATATCCACTATACTGTTTAAAGACTAACAGCAATCTTTCATAAAATGAATGTACAGATTCTTTTGGCTCTTGTGTGGTCCAATCAGTTTCTTTTGGAGGTATCGTATTTTTCAACCGTACTATTACTTGTTCATATTTCCGCATTACATCTGGTGATGGAGCTCCTGTGACTTTGTCTCTAGCAAATTCTTCTCTTGGCCAATCTATGGCTATTTTACATTCTGTCCATAAATCTGCTGGCACTACTATGTCAAACAATCCATCCAGGTCAATCCATAAAACTTTTGACACTTTTACAAATCTGTCTACTAAGCATGGGCGGAAAATCCGTTCCGCTGACGGATTTTCGGTAAATTCACAATCTGCGAGATTTGCGAATTTCCCGCAAAATCCATGAGCGGAACGGATTGGGTCAAAAGTTCAAGCTGACTTTTGTAACTCTTTTAGAATGGCGCCGGCAAGCTGCCAGACCCATTCAAAATAGTTACAAAAGTCAGCTTCAACAGGAAGCTCTAATAGATAGGTAAAGTAAAGCAGGTGCTCGAGCTCAAATTCAGTTACACAATCATTAATCACCCCAAACTTGGGGTGATTAATGATTGTGTAACTTAATTTGACCTTCAACTCGAGCACCTGCTTTACTTTATCTATTAGTGCTTCCTGTTGAAGCTCTTTGTAGCTATTTTAGAATGGCGCTGGCAGCTTGCCGGCGCCATTCTAAGTGGGGCTGAGGGCAGAAGGGCACAAAAGTGGGACAGAGGGCAGAAGGGGACAAAAAATGAGTTGGGCAGAGGGCAGAAGGGCACAGAAACAAGTGGTACAGAGGGCAGAAGGGCATAAAAAACGAGAGGGTGGCAGTGATTAACCAGGCAAAAAAAAAACCTGCGCCCCGCGAACACCCGCGAACACGCAAAGCACCGCACGAATTTGCAAATTTTGCGGATTGCGAATTCGCAAATCTGCAAATTTGCAGATCGCGAATTTGCAAAATTCGCCCATGCTTGCTGTCTACCTGTCGATACCATTCTACTGGTTTCTCTCTCAATCTCTGGAAATCATTAGTAAACAACAATATGTCCTGTCTGCTCCAAGGAACATGTACATATCCTCCTCCAGGTATCTCTCTCATGGGGAACTCAGTTACCACTGCCTCTTTTTCCCTTATTGGAAAAGCTAAGGTAGATTTATCACTATTTTCTTCCCTCTTCTTTGCCCATTTAAGTCTCCACTTGCTCACATCTCCCCTTTTTCGCAGTAGCACAATCAATTCTTTTATCTGTGCTATTCTCCCAGCAGTATTCATGTTTTCAATGTCTTTTTCTGCAAAATCCACTCTATATGATTTCTGCAATGATTTAAATTTTGAAAATTCTACTCCAAGGTAATCAGGCTGCACCAAGACACAATGTTGGTGTGCTTAGCAGCAGTGGTAAAGTTGCCATCGCAATCAGGGTGCATCGAGGTATAGTGTTGGTGATTTTAGCAGCAGTGGTAAAGGTGCCATAGTAATCAGGCTGCACCGAGGCACAGTGTTGGTGTGTTTAGCAGCAGTGGTAAAGGTGCCATAGTAATCAGGCTGCACCGAAGCACAGGGTTGGTGTGTTTAGCATCAATGTTAAAGGTGCCATAGTAATCAGCTGCACCGAGGCACAGAGGAGGAGTTTGCACACGAAGCCCGTGAAGCTCAAAGTACGGAGCTTGAGCAGGACAAGGCATTGCAGACGCTGCTGCTTTGCTCGCTTGCCCGCCAGCTCATTTCCCTCTCCACACCCATGAAAAAAACGCTGCGCTGTGCCGCGCTGATCCGCGGCTCAGGGTGGCTCCCGTGGCACCATGGACTCGGCGGGTCCTGGGAGAGTGGAGAGTGGACTGCAGCCCTGTGGTGAAGCCAGCAAAGAGACTGCAACTGAGTGGAGGCGCGCTGACAGTGAGCAGCAGAGGAGGCTGAACAGTAGTATAGCAGCGGGAGCAAACGGTGAGAAGCTGCGGGTGCGTGGTGCGTGAGGTCCTTGATTTCCCCTGGCCCTCCCCCGGCAGCACGTCTCTGCGCCGCTAAGCACAACCCTCCAATCCACCAAAGCCTGTTTAGAACAGCAGGGCAAAAGCCCCCGTCGGATGCAAGCGCGGCTGCAGCAAGCGTGAGCCCCTGGCAATCAGCAGAGGCGGCCTGACCAGACCAGGTGCAGCCTGCACTCTAGCCTCGAGAGCCCTGCTTGCCTTATCCCTGAACCTACTTTTCACCACAGTGGCATATCCATCTCAAATTTACCACAGCTCCCGCCATTCCGTCTCCCCGCTCCAGGCCGCACAGCCACAGAGCTGAGCCAGACATTACTCTGACCAGCCACAGATCCACCCATTATTATCAGACTCGCCAGGAAGACGGGCAGCCCTTTGCATCTGCAAATACCCCTCAAGTATGAGATCGGGCGAGAATGAAAAGCGCCAGCATGGTCCACCAAAAGGGGCGAAAAGAAGGCCTTCCCCAAAGGCCTGGCAGTATCCTCAGTGGCCCTCAAGCAGCCTCAACTACCTGCAAATTCAAACCCAGGCTTTGACCCAGGGCAAGAATCTCATCTTTGGCACCCCTGTTGCAAGCCCAACCCGACAACAGCCCCTGCCGCACGAGCCCGTTGTAAGGGCAGCTATGGCCCAGGAACACCAAATCGACAAAGCATTGAAGCCAGCCCTTATAGAGTCACCAAAATCCATGAAAAAAAAGATTTAATCAAGGGACTATTTCAGGAATTCAGCACCAGCGACAACCGTGAAGAATAAACCTAGTCTCTCAGAAAAGTTTCAGGACCCATCTTCTATGGTCACAGCAGTAGGGCCGCAGCAAATCCTGGCTCAAACCATGGTCCACGCAGCAGCCAGTGGATTTGACAGTGTGTTGCCATTAAGCCCCTTAGCAACAACAGAATTCCTCCCCATTGATGCCCCAGCATATCTAGACAATAGCCGATTACACCAGGCTTTATGTCTGTCACCCCCGATCAACAGCCATCCCAAACTGAACAGGCACCCTCTCAAGTTACCATCCTCAAAGACGCCCCCCTACCACCTCTCCAGGCTGTTTCGAATCCAAGCCAGTTTTCTCCAATAGCACTTATATCCCCAAACTCAACCCTATCCGACCACAAAAGTTCTGTTACCACAAGGTATGACCCAGCCAAGTGTCCACCGCAGCAAAGTCAGCCGGTTGCATTTAAAAAGTCCTCCAGATACTGCCGACACCGGTGATCAAGCGTTCAAACAAGAAGGATCTCATGAGAACATCATTTACACTCCTTTAGACTTATCGTTCTTTATCAACGAGACTGAAGTCTACTGTTCAGGAAAATGCTCCACCAACTGACCTTAATGATCATTGGTCACAACTACTACAAACCCTTCAAACCATGGCTTCAGCACTAACCTGTCACTCAGACAAAATGGACATGCAGGTGGACCTTTTAAACACACTTGCGGTATACACTGCTGGGATTGATCAAAAACTGGAGGCCCTTAACTTACTCATTATAAAAGCTCAATCTCAAGTTCAATTGGTCCAATCAGTATGCTGCTGTTCTCCCATATTCGACTCTTTATTATCCTTACCCTAATTTCTTTCCTCAGTCCTAACCGAAATTAAGAAACTACCAGTATCGGGGCCACTTGATTATCCACCCCAGGCTCTAAGCCCAGCTCAGGGATCTACCTCCGCAGAAGAACAACCCCAACCTCTTTCTCTGTACCTTACAGAGCCAGCGGAATGCAAAGAAACTCCAACCAATACATCACATCATCACAATTCGCATTGGCTGTCGAAACGAGAAAAAAAAGACTGCAGAAGAGCTGGAACAAACATATGATGGGAGCCAAAATTACAAGTGTTAGCCATCCCCTAAAGATTAATAAAGAGTCACCTCAGGAACAGCCAATCATGGCAGAAGCAAACCCCAGTTCACAATTAAAAACGGTCCAATTGGTTCCTCAGACAGAACTCTCATAATTAAACAGTCAAAAAGCAGGGTCAGCTCAAATTCATGGCTCTTCTTGCAGCCACCTACTCAAGTAACATCTGGATTTAATCAAACTCCAATAGAAGCGTTAGTACCCGACAAAGGACGACCACTAACTGTAAATTCTCAGATACCACTTTTAGACTCAAGTACCGTCTGCCCAACCACAGAGGAAGCCAATACCCTAGCCCCGAGGTGCACAGCCAATGAGCTCTTCCCCCTGAACTTCTCAGTCATCAAGCCATCAATAACTGACAGTCATGAGTAAAAGTACTTCAGTTCTTCCTTTAACCACCCACCACTGAGAACTGTCTCTTCCATCGCCCGTAGCAGGCACAACAAAGCTGGTATCTGAAGAAAGTCTAAAGCAAATAAAGCTGTTAAGCACTGAGGAGGTACCTATTCAAGCACTTAACATCCCAGGCACCAAACTGCTGCAAACCCCAGAATACGTTTCCCGAGGCCCTCATGATATCCTCAATCGAGGGAACATTCTAAGGCTCTTGAAATCATCTCCGGACTTAAGCACCTTGCAATCGAAAGATATAATTGCCATTGAATTTATTCTAATCTCAGGATCCCAAGCAACCCAAATAACACTAGCTTCCCCAGCTATTCGAGAACTGGTTCAGTCTAACACTGATCAATTTACAAACTGGGGCATAATAATAACAATGCCCTGCCCCCCCGCTACCCATTGATTCTAGAAAATAATCAGGCTCATGCACCTAGAGCAACATTGGCTCCTTTTTTGGTATTAAGTTGAGCAAGAAGCTACTCACCAGCAGCAACTCTTGCGCCTAAAATCCATAATCGAAATCCTGAAAGTATAGATTGTGGCTACCAGGAGCTTTATCCAGAACCCGGAATGATTGAAATACTCTTAACCATGGCCTAGCAGTATGTTCCTGGAACATCAACGGATTCGGGCAGAAACATCAATCGGCTTCCACCCTTGACTTCTTAAAGGAACATGACATCATTCTCTCACAGGAAACCTCCATCGAAGGCTGCTTGGAATTCCCCACCCTAGCCTCAAGACAGTCTAATTTCAGCTGGCTGAGCGGCGGGCTCACGATCTACGTATCGACCAAATTATCTCAACGCATCAAACAGATAACATTTGCAGAAGGCTGGCTCTCTGAAATATTGTTGGGAAGCTCAACCACCAACAGCCAGATGCTTCTCAATGTCTATATCTCTCCATGAACCACCGAGAAAAAATTCAAATGGGATAATTTGAAGAATATTGTTTGCAATTTTCTAAGTAAACATGGCAGCATACCTAGTATAATCTCAGGAGATTTCAACACCAAACTTTACTGTAATCCTCCTGAGGACATAGGGATTGTTTGTCCAATGGTTCCCCCATACCTTGCTTCACAATCTGCCCCCTTAGGTGCTTAGGCTAGGTGCCTGCCCCGCGCCCTCTCAGTCTGCACGGAATCTGGGTGTAATCTTTGACTCTTCACTTTTCTTTGGTAAACAGGTTAGCAGGACTGCCTCAAGCTGCTGTGGGGTTCTGCGAATCCTAAAGAAAATCGCTCACTATCTGTTGATCGAAGCCCGTAAACAGGTCACCGTGGCCCTCATAACCTCAAGATTAGATTACTGTAATCTACTCTATCTAGGAATTAACAAGCAACTAGTCCGGTGTCTCCAGATTATATAAAACGCGGCCGCTAGATTCGTTGTTGATGCTCCTAGGTGGTCATCAGGCTCTTCCATCAGAAAAAATTTGCACTGGCTCCCCATGCAAGCAAGGATTGAATTTAAGGCCTTGTGCTTTACTCACCGTGCCCTGCATGGACTTGGGGCAGAAGACATTAGTTCTCTTGTGTCTCGTCATACCCCCGGCAGGGCCCTTAGCTCTGCGACTAAACCTATCCTTGCCGTTCCCAGAAGTACTAAAGCAAGGTGGGGCGGGAGGGCCTTTTCCTCCCTCGTTCCAAGGATTTGGAACTCCCTTCCAGTGGAGCTTAAGGCCCAATCATCCTATCTCCTTTTCCGGAAAGCCCTAAAGTCTTGGCTCTTCAGTGAATTCTATCTCTAGTCGGCACGCCTCCCCCCCCCACACAGATTTTTTCCATCCTCAGCGCCTTGACGCCCACGGGCTAAGTTGCGCTATATAAGGCTCTTATCATCATCATCATCATCATCACCTTAGGAAATAGTCCATTGAAATTGGGGGAGTATTCTGTCATCGAGCCTAGCAGTGTAGGATTCACTGTACTGAATGGACGCTTTTCCACGGATGTCCCTCCTCCCTGGAAAAGATCAGATGACCGAACCCACTGCTTTTTGGCTTTTTCCCTAGGGTTTAGGGAAGCACTTCCTCTAATTGAGAGTTATCACATCGCACCTCAAGGTGAGAGCGACCATCGGCCACAAATTATAACATTATCTGCTAACATCCCACGACATCAGGAACTTGCCCATACCCATTCAGGCTGTCATACTGAGAACCTAAAGCGACTGAAATGGTCAGTGGGCTCGGCCCTCCACTGGATTGAAAAGTCCTGAGCTTTATTACTCTTACCACCAGACACAGATTCCTCTGCTATCAGTAGTTGGGCTAACTTCATAAAACAATTATTTGATGAAATTTCAACCAAGAGGTGTACACAACCACAAGTATTTCAATTTTGCATCTCCCCAGCTGCAAAAAAATTAAAGGAGCACAGAAACCCAGCCCTTCGCTTGTCAAGGAAGAGCCCAGGTAACAAAACCAAATTCAACAATTACAAGCAAGCCCAAGCAGCTTTCAAGTCCACGATACACAGGGAAAAACAAGTCACCTCGGATCATTTCTTGATTAAATTTATCTACGAAAGCAAGAACCCCAATGCAAAACAATTCTGGTCACTCATAAATAGGGGCTTACAAGGCAACCTCGACCACAGCAGCGCAAAAATCAGGGCAGACGAATGGATCCAGTTTTTATCATCTCATTTCAGAGATCATTCTAAAAAGAACGACCACCTTAATCCCCTCGGATTACCCAATGTCGTGATACCATCTCCGGAAGTTAAGAGTTCAAGCCGACCTGGCCTCAGTCCCTCAGCTATTAACGCAATAGACGAACCAACAAACGAGGGCTATGTGGAAAACAACGAATCACTGACAGAGACCATATCGACACCAGATGATCTAAAAAACAAGATCTCACGCTCAATAGTGAAAGCAGGGCCGAAGGAGCCCCAGGGCCAAATAGTCTTCCCCAGGCCTTGTTTAAATCAGAAGTTGAGCTATGGTCAGTCTACTTGACCCCGTCTTGATAGAGAAAGCAGCAGTCCAACAAACCCAACTACATTGCTGCTTTGTTGATTTTAAGGCAGCCTTCGACCGAGTGCCTTGGACCCTGCTGTGGCAAAAACTAGAGTCCTGGGGCATACCACCAGCCCTTCTACATGCTATAGTCCAACTGCACTCGAAAACATGGATTAGAATTAAGCTGGGTGAAGGCTCCCACGTCCCTAGGAAGATCGGAATCAATAGTGGTGTCAAACAAGGCTGTGTGTTGGACCCACTCCTTTTTAACTTGTTCATATCGGATTTACCCTCAATACTTGATTGCCTTAACTGTCACCCCCCTCAACTAGACAGAACCCACATCAGCAACTGCTGTATGCTGATGATTTGGTGTTGCTAAGCCAAATAAAAGCAGGCCTAGGTCGAGGTTACTCGTGTAACTGTTTCCCTACACAACAAGAAACTCCCTCGAGTTGAAATTGCTGAAAACAAATACAATTTCCTTTGTGAATCATAAGAGGTCACCCGGAAGGTGGTATTTTAACAATGCTAAGCTTGAATCAACACCCCACTACAAATACTTGGGAATCTTTCTTGATACTAGATGCTCATTCGTCAAGCAGAAAGAAGCATTAAAGGCCAAAGAGTTGTCACTAGAGGCCACCGCTGCGAAACTGTCAAAACAGCTACTTGGCCCAAGACTCACCCCTATGCTGAAAGTGATGAAGGCAAAGATAACTCATTATCTGTCATATGGGCACGAGATCATGAGGGACTCAACAAGCACTTTATTGAACAATCTAACAATCAAAATTCATAAACGTGCATTCCGACTGTCAAAATCAGCTTCACCAGCCCAAGTCCGTCTCAAACTAGGCCTAGTAGACCACCATGGCGTAGAGGCTGGCACGTTTATAAAGGTTGGTAACAGATTGCGTCACGCCCGCGAAGGCTCCTTGGAGGCTAGACTTTGGAAGGAAATATCGAAAAGCCCTACTAGCCAGAAATAGGGACATCATTAGGATCACAGCCTACAATTACTTGGAGTTAAGGAATTCTGGGGAACAAATCCCTCACAGCCGGCGCTAAAGGCTCTCATAAAGAAGAGCGTCCGGGACTGGTCCTTACCTTCTGATAGGGCAATATTGTCAAAGAGGAAGCATGCATGGGCAGTGATTTCCACATTTAAACCAGGTGCTGAGTCTCCCTACTTAGCAAGCACATTTGCACTTAACTGGAAGCAAACGTTTTTAGCACGGAGGATGGGAGAATTGTCTTTTTTGAAGAACCTTCCCGAATCGCGTACTTCCGACAATAGTATTAAATGCAGGATGTGCAGGTACTACTCTGAATACATTGATCACATAGTCTGTGTTTGTCTCACAATACTTACAGACAGACGATCTCTATTGCGAGAAGAATGGATTAGGTTAGAAGTTCGATCATGCCTAATAGCTGCCTTAAACCCGGACAGCATGAAGCTGAACATTGGGTTCACAGAATTAGTCAGTAAAGCATCAAAACTGTTGCAAGATACTAGAGCTGCTGATTCTCTCTTACTTCAGCAGAGCGGTATTTTATCTACAGGTCCCACAACAGAACCTTTGACTGTTAACCATTACCGATCTTAATCTGACCTTTAGCTGAATGTTAACGGCTTATATTGTTTTAACGAATTAATAACACACTTTTGTAATTTTTATTGACTTGTCTTTTTCGCGAGTGAACTGAACGTGTTTACATTGTAATGGTTTTAAGTAATCAAACAATAAAGTATTAACAGAGAACCTAGGCACAGTCTTGGTGTGTTTGCCAGCATTGTCATTAAGGTGCCATAATGTTCATAGACTCTCTTCAAAGTTTCTGATCTATTGTTTTGTATTATTCCAGATGTGCCGCAGTGTAACCCTGCGTGTGCTGATAACGAGCTGTGCACTAACAGTGCAGGGTACACTGAGTGCAAGTGTCAAAGAAGCAAATACCTAAATGCAAGTAAGTATGCAAGGTGCTTATGTATTGAAGCAAACACAGACTCAGAGTGGGTGCATTCCTATAGTTAGTACAGCATTATATTATCACTCTCCGCAGTCACATGAAACTACGTAACCACAATTGAGTAAGGCAACCCAACCGTTTCACTCTGTCCAGACCTAAAATACAATCCACACATGCATTTCCATAACCCGAACAGAAAGCAGCAATTTTCTAAGTAGATATAGCTGTGCCAGAGATGGACAGAGGGCAGATGGAGAAACAAAACAAGAAACACAGATGACTATTATAACGTTGCCCTTTACTCCAAGCCCAGGAGCGTTGCCCTCACGGGGCCAACCAGGCATTCAGTGCAGGTGTGGCATGTGGTAAATGGGCCTCTAGGGTGGAACCATATGCTTACGATGGTGACCTATTTGTGGGACTCAGAAGAACTGGGACCCTGAGACGTTCGAAGGGATTCGATAAATGTGACCTAATCGGGAATACTAAACTAGGAGACCTATGGAAAAAAGGAGACGTGATCTCCTTTGCCACTTTGCAACAAGAATACGACCTAGCTTATTCAGAATACTTTCGGCATGCATTGACAACTAATCTGACATGGGGAACATCCCCTCCGGATGCTTCACCGTTAGAGGACAGATTGCTAGACGGGTCCTTCCCAACTAAGGTGGTATCCCTGACGTACAAGAAATTGGTAAACACACTAGACCCCCTCCAGGTGCTTCGTAACCGCTTGGGAAATGATGGCTTGGAACTTGATGATAGGAAGTGGCCTCTCCAAGGGAAGTGGCTATATCATCTAGGTTATGTCTGGCCCAACTGAAGATCCTACATAGATTTTACGTTACGGGGATTCAGCTTGTCTGTATGGGTAGAGCGGATGAGGGCATATGCAGGAGACAGTGTGGACAAGAGGGCACATTTATCCATATTCTGTCGGAGTGTGAGCATATACACCGGTACTTGAGGGCGCTGCACGCCTGTCTCGGGGAGGTCCTCGGGCTTGTGTTTGGGATGGAGATCAAGAGGTGTCTCTTGATCTCCATCCAAATATTTAGGTAGAAAATACCAGCCTTGGGTGACGTTGGGGCTAATGGTCGCAAAAAGGAACCTGGCTGGGCCCACGGCCGAAGGCTGGAAAGCAGATTTGGACTGGTGTATGTTGCGTGAGAAGTTTGTTTATGTCTCAAGAGGTTGCCGCCAATAATGGATTGACATATGGAGTAAATGGAAAAACTACCATGGGAATATATGTGCACCCCCTGTTCTCTCTTTAGAAGATCCTGCAACACCATAGAAGTTGTTTTCTTATAACGACAAAAACAGACTGTTAAATGTTGACCATTGTAATTTTTTTTTTTTGAAAACCTTTATTATCAAATGCACAGTACACAGCGTCTGCCTACAACCCAATCGGGCCGGCCGCTATGACAATCGACAGAGCAATCAACCACATTACGTTGCGGACAAAGCCATACATCGCTTCATTACAGTGTAGTGGCATAAAACATCATAAAAAGGATCACGGAGGTTTCATTTTATAATTTTGATGAAGTTCAAACAAACAACAGAAACACTCACATGGTGAAAACAATGTCTAGAGCATGGGAGGGGGGAAAAGGGGAAACCAATCTCTAAGAATAAAAACAGTTCTCCAAGGGACAGGGAGATGGCGAAAAGGAGCATTAGAAAGGAATGGTAGCCAGTCTAAGGGAACGTCAATTACGGGGACGAGGGAATGTTAGCGGTGTAATCAAGTGGTGGGGTACAGATGTCTCCACGGTATTCGTTCCATTGTGACCAGATCCTACCCCATTTCTTGGGACGGCCCCGAGCCTCATATACTGTGTTTTCCCGAAACATGCACCAATCCATGTTATCTTTCCAGGCACGCATTCCAGGTGGTCTGTGGGAGCCCCAGAGTTGCGCTATATCCCTCTTGGCAACCATGTTGCCCAGGGTGATCCAAAAGGTCTGAGTTGCGGTACAATCCGTACGTTCCCACACATTAAGCAGGCAGCGCCTCGCCTCAGGAAGGAGGGAGACCCCAGTGACTCGTCCCATAACATCATGCACTCTAGACCAGAAAGCGGAAATAACCGGACATTCCCATAGAATGTGAAGAAAGGTGCCATCCATCCCACAGCCACGCCTGCACAACCCATCAGTTAAGAACCCTATCCGAACCAGACGCATACCAGTCATATAGACTCGGTGGAGGATCTTCAATTGCACAAAACGAAGTTGAGCCGGAATAGCCACCTCCCTGGGGGAGGAAATCGCCATTTGCCAGTCCTCGTCATCCAATTCGAGGCCATCTGCTGTCCAAGAGGCCCTGAGTTTCACCAGAAGATCAGCCCTGGTGTTAATGAGCTTTTTATAAATTAGAGAAATCGTACTGTCCGGCACATGGCCGTCCAGAATACGATCCTCCAGCGGGGACGCCTGGGGGACTTCCATCCCAGGGGGAAAGGCAGAGAGCAGGGCGTGAAGCACCTGAAGATAACAAAAATACTCCTTATCGTCCAGTTGATATTCTACCTTCAGGGCCTCAAAGGACTTTACTGTGCCTCTGGCCCAAAGATCCTCCACCTTGCTAATACCAATCATGTCCCATCTGTCAAACCCTTTCGTCCACCACAAGCTACCCAGCCGCTCAGAGTCATACAACAGAGTCATGCGCGTCAATCTATCACTCCAACCTGTGGCCACAGTCGCATCCTTCCATGCACGCACGGCGCATTTCGCAGGTCCAGTCAGGAGTCGGAGCGGTGCCTTCGAGTATAAGGCCCTATTGAAGTTGCCGCCCGGCAACAGAAGTTTATCCATAGCGAAAGCGGGAGTGGGCCCTAGGGAATACGTCACGTGGTTAATTGCACTCAATTGTGAGGCCCAGTAATAACGCCTAATGTCCGGCAGGGCAATGCCACCATCGTACCATGAGAGGGTGAGTTAAGATAGGGATATACGAGCTCGTCCGTCCCAAATTAACTGCCTCTGAAGGCCCTCAACCTCACGGAAGTAACGGGAGGGAACAGGGTCAAAAAAATTCTGCAAGGCATACAAAAACCTAGGGAGGGACATCATTTTAAAAAGTGCCGCCCGTCCCAGTGGAGATAGAGGCAAGCCACGCCACCTCCGTACATCTTGCTTAAGGCGACGAAGAGGAGCATAGAGATTACGGTCATAACGCACTGAGGAGTCCATAGAAATGAAAATTCCCAAATATTTGAAGCCAATATCTGCCACTTGGATCGGGAATCTACGAGGTAGTGGAGGCAGCACCCCCGCTATAACATAGACACATGATTTGGTCCAATTAATAACGAGCCCGGAGTTCTTCCCAAAAGAGGTGAGAACATCGAAGAGCACGTTGAGGGACTTCTGAGGTGAGGTGAAATAAAGAAGAATATCGTCAGCGTATAGCGAGACGCGATCCTCCAGGTCCGGTGTCCACTGGATCCCCTTAATCGAGGGCTCCCATCGAAGCCACGCCGCGAGTGGTTCCAATGCCAATGCGAAGAGAAGTGGAGAGAGCGGGCACCCCTGACGGGTGCAACGCCCTAATGTAAATGATTCAGAAACCCTGCCGTTAACTACAACTTGGGCCAATGGTTGTTCATATAGGAGCCGCACCCACGCAATAAAGCTAGGGCCAAAACCAAACTTGGAAAGGGCCGCCCACAAATATGGTCACTCAATGGTGTCGAAGGCCATCGTGGCATCCAGGGAGGCCACGACAGCAGGTTCAGTAAGGGTCTCAGCTCTCGCGAGAACGCTGTGGAGTCTACGAAGATTGAGCGCGGTATTCCGATGAGGAATAAAACCGGACTGATCCGGATGGATCAAGTCGCAGATTACTGTCAGTAAACGATTAGCAAAAACCTTGGCCAGAATCTTAGGCTCGGCGTTGAGCAACGAGATGGGGCGATAAGAGGTGCATCGATCACGAGGCTTGCCATCCTTGTAGATGACTACTATGGTAGCAAGACGCTGGTCGGAAGGGAGGAGGCCCGCCTCAAATGCGTCGACAAACATAGTGCGCAGATGGGCCGCCATTTTGTCCGGTCGCAGCTTGTATAGCTCGATAGGTAAACCGTTGGGCCCCATTGCTTTGCCTGATCGCAAGGACCTAATGGCAATAGCGATCTCATCCACCATGATAGGTGCGTCTAGAGCTGATCTATCCTCCTCCGACACACAGGGCAGCGCGATATCGCGCAAAAGCTAGCGGGAGTCAGCCTCATCTCGGTCACTCACAGATCGGTATACTGTTTGAAAATGGTCCACAAAACATTCAACAATCTCCCCCGGATCAGTCACACACACACCAGTCTCACGGGTTATTACGGGTACCACACAATTCAGTCTCTCAGATTTGTCTAACCACGCCAAGAGCTTACTAGCCTTATCACCCACATTATAAAGCCGGCCCAGCTGATTCATACGCATCACTTTAGCAGCGTCAGTTACCAAGGCTCTATAGTCTGCCTGTTTCAGCGCTAAGGAGTGCAAAATTGCAGGTGTAGCATCACCACCCAACTCTCTTTCAAGCGTAGTAATTTCCGCCTCAAGAGCTGTCACAGTTTCTCTCCTGGCCTTCCTATCAGCCGCAATAAGGGACAATCCGGAACCCCGTATAACGGTTTTGAAAGCCTCCCACAAAGTCGTAGGGGAAGCGACTGATCCCTCATTCTCATCAAAATAACAATCAATTGCCTTAACCAGGTCCGAGCGAAGCTGAGGATTCCTAAAGTGCCAGGGATGAATAGGAGGGACCCTACCTACAGAAGAGCCTCCCACCGAAACCTCAAGTAGTACGGGGAATGGTCAGCGATACCCCTAGGGAGTTGCCAGACCCCACGCACCAAGGAGGTGTTAGCAGTTAGCATCAGAAAATAGTCTATCCTCGAGAGACTGCCGTGGGCACCAGAATGAAAAGTGTGCTGAGTTTGTGTGGGGTGCAACATCCGCCAGACATCCACTAACCCAAAAGTCTCAATCAGCGCAGTCAGCCACATCTGGGACAACGGCAGAACCCTAGTGGGTAGCCGGTCACACTCGCCCGAAACCACCAAATTAAAGTCCCCACCCATTATAAGGACACCATCCGGAAGCCCTAGAAGAGTTTTGCCAAGGTCAGCATAAGTGGTAGCCTGGAGTCCCGGAGGAACATAAACAGCAACAATTACAATCAGCCTCCCCTCCCATCTCCCCGTAGCATCAGCATATCGACCCCGATCGTCGAGAGCGACTTCATCTATCTCAAGGGGCAAGGAGGATTTCACCATTATACCAACCCCCCGGGAACCGGATGTAAAACCAGCGTGCGCCACCAGTCGGTATCCTCGGCGATCTAGGGCTTTACAAGCATTCCCTATCAAGTGGGTCTCTTGGAGTAAAACTACATCAGGGGAATGGCGTATAATAAATTGAAGCACAATACCACGCTTAATCCTGTCTCCCAGACCATTAACGTTCCAAGACAGCACTTTCACGTCACCCCTCCCCATCCCTGTAAGACCCCCAAACCATCCCCTCCCAGAACCTCAGAGCAAGGATACAAGCAGAAGAAAAAGTACCATGTGAGAAACAAAACATAGAACACAAAAATCGACCAAACCACCCCCCCCACCCCCCAACCAAGAACCCGTTACAACACCCCCCACCCTGCACCCCTGCTGACTCATAAGCCACCCCAAACTGCAGTGGGCCTGTCGCCCCTTCCGAAAATCTACACAAAGAACCCCTGAGGAGGAAGGGAGAGACAACCCCATCCCGCCCCACCCCTGGGCCTAACAGTGAAAGCTTATAGAAAATACTCTGCAAATAGTTACGACCCAGAATCGGACCTCAGGACCCAAATGTCATTCCTGTGCCGATGCACCTCCATCTGCGCCGCCGGGGCCCCCGCTCTCGGTGTCCTCCTTTGGCAATGAATCCAGCCAGTCGCTAACACTGTCCGGTTGATCAAAAAAGAAAGTACGTTCTCTATACTCGATGCGAAGGCGAGCTGGGAACAGCATCACATATTTAAGTCCCAAGTCCCTCAGTCAACGTTTCACTCCCAGGAATCCCGATCGTTGCCGCTGCACTTGAGGAGTGAAATCAGGGTATATAGAAATGGAGCTGTTCTCAAATTTCAGTGGGCCATGCCTGCGAGAGGCCTGAAGGATGGCGTCCCTGTCCCGAAAGTGGAATAGCCTAGCAATAATAGGCCTCGGGGGAGCCCCCGGCTTGATCTGTCCACCCGGGAAGCGGTACGCACGCTCAACCGCAAAGAACTTGCTGAGGCCTGCGGAGCAAGTTTGGTCACAATTAAGTCCTCGACCAATAGATCGATAGAAACAGCGCCACTGTCCTCCGGTACCCCGACCAGGCGGATGTTGTTCCGTCGGGCCCTGTTATCATACTCCTCCATACCTCCGGCCAGCAGATCATGCGATGACCGCAGATTTCCGATCTCCGATTGTGCGTCCGCCATGTCGTTAACCAGACTGGTAGCTTTAAGGTCCAATGCTTTGACCATCTCATTGGTCTTAGCCAAGTCAGCTCTAATAAGGGTAACATCAACCGCCACCGTGTCTATCTTGGACACGATGGCCTCATACTGTTGACCCATATCAGTCTTGAGTCCAGCAATGGCGGCCATGAAGTCTTGAAGGGACACCTCCGATGTAGCCACCAGGTCCGTCCTCGGGTCCTCAATACTGCGGCTAGCAGAGCTGGGGGAGCCTCTTGGTTGAGTATAACGATCTATTACGTTAGACTGGACTGATCCCCCACGATTAGTGACTTTTGTCCTGCGCTTCTCCAGCTCGGGTTTCGTCGCCATATTGGAATCAGCACCCCAATGGGTCTTCCCGGTCCCGGTGAAATGGCAGTGACCTGCTGGTCTCCAAAGCAGCACTTAGGCAAAAAATCGCAGACTGCCGGCCCAGGGCTGTGGTCAGAACGCAAAACTGGTTAGACTACCGGAGCCAGGAATGTAGATTGCACCCTAGGTAGTCAGCCCGGAGGTGGAATGGAAACCGAAAGTGAAAGTGACAACACCACCGGTTGAGCAGATGCCAGGCGACCGTTGTTGTTGAATTACTGCTCGGCCATCCAGAGCAGCAGAGACCCCGGTCCCGTCCGGGGCTAGGCCAGAAAACTTAGGACGACGTAGAAATGGTTCCCGAAGTCCGATCTCGGCCCTGAAAAGTGCGGCAGCATCAGCACGAGTAATACTTCAAAATCCCATCAAAGTAACCAGGATGTCAGCAGGATAGATCGATGAGGGCGGCGCGGGTCTCGGGAGCTCTCTGCTCACGCGACCATCTTGGATGCCCGCGTAGCTCCTCCTCCCGACCATTGTAATTTTGATTATGTATTGTGAATCATTTCTACGAAACTGTGAATGAAAATGTCGTGTACATTTTTTTCTATATATATCGCACTTTATTGGACATCTTTAGTCATGTGTGATCCTCATTTGATTGTTATTATGCCACCTCTGTTTTAGCCTTCACCTGGTATTCCTACTATCATGTGGGAAGATTGGTTAGAAATGCTAGAAAATTATATTATAGCTCTTGATGGAGCTAATTTTTCATCCGCAAGGAAGAAGGCTTTACTACTGAGTGCTTTGGGGAGTGAGGGTCAGCATTTTTTTAAGTATCTTCCTTTAGCCAGGGACCCTAATGGTCAGCCTATGGATAATGAATACAAAGAGACTATCAAGAGGTTGGAAACAAGGTTAGCAAAAGAAGTGAATTCAGTCATGGCTAGGTAAAAATTCTACACTCAACCTCAGTCTGAGGGTGAGAGTATTGACAATTTTGTAGCCAGGCTACGTGAATTGTCATTGAAGTGCCGCTTTGGGACAATGTGTGTTGAATTGATTCATGATCAACTCATAGTACAATGTCGAGACAGGAAGATACAAGAGAGACTTTGGGCTGCTAAAAACCCATCACTCAAGGAAGCTATTGACTTAGCTAAGGTAATTGAGGAGTCACAGAAATGTATAAAGGAACTAAGCAAGAGAGATAAACTTTCCAATGACATAGCGAATATCAAAACTAGTAAGGATGATGAAGTAGATGTTAATGCTGTGTCTAAGAAAAGTGTAAAAAATGTGAATACTTTTGGTAATGTTTCCAAAAAAAAGAATAGAGAATGTTTGAGGTGTGGTAGCCAATATCATTTGGCTGATTATAAAAATTGTTTTGCTTTAGAACAAATCTGCAGGAAGTGGGGTCGCATAGGACATTATGCACGCATGTGTATGTTGTCTGAGAGTATGTGTGGGAGGGCAGGTCGGATATATAAACGCGGAGGCTGGATATATTGTCTAACAGTGGCTGATTTATTAGCAGGAAGTACAATGGGGCATGGTGATGTGGGAAAACAAGTGTCTTCTTCTTCTGACTCCTCAGGTCTTGTCACAGGGGTCTTGATATCTTCCAGTGTGGAGCCTGTGGCCATGGCTTGAGACTCCTCCCTCTCCATGATGGTGGGCGAGTCCGGAGGTTGTTTAAGGAGAAAAAGAATGAGGGCCGTCAGTGGTATTGCAGTATGAGGTTAGGCTACCGTCACCAACACCCGGTGGTTTGAAAGTACTATTTCAAAATGAAGTAGGGAAAACAGTGGTGTTTAGGAATAGGAGTTTGTCTTTTCCTAAAAGGTAGTGCGGGGTTTTTCCTGTTTTAGTGCAAAAGGGTTCACGTTTCTCAAGGACTTAAGGGTGATGCAGGTTGGGGGAGGTTAAGTGCATAAGGACCCAGATACCACAAGCGTCAAGCGGCAAAAATAACACCCTGCCTTTGTTTCTACAACCCCTCCCTATCTCCACCCTTGATTTCGCCCTCCCCGACTGCCCGTGAAGAGGTGTGACTCACCGACCCTGCCATAACTCTCCGGAGTTACGGCCGCTCCTCAGCTTCCTCCGGTGGACGCCACGAATCTCCAGTCCAGTGGTCATTTTCTCCGTCTTCACCGGCGGCGTCCTCCTCGTGTTCCCGTTCCTCTGACTCGCCAGGCAATTCCGCGTTCGGCTAGTCCTCTCGGGTTCCGCTTCTGCAGGATAATGCGCATTCCTCTTTCCGACTCCTGTTTTTCAAGGAAGAAGCATTATCGGTTCCGGGGTTAGCTCCGCCCTCCCTGGCTTCCTCACGGCTCTGCAGAGAAAGACGAAAGGTGGATGGTCTTTCTTCCTGGCTCCCGAGTGATCGGATACTTCCCCATGTATGCAGAGTCCCGGGGAATTCTGGAGCATGTAGTATTTTTGGGGTATCGTACCCCTTACTCTCACAGTATGGATAAGTTTAAATCTAAAGTTAATGTAGTCCAACCAGGTCTTGACTCCAAACTAACACTAAGTCGGCCGTTCGTTTTGGGAGAAAGTTCTGATTCCTGCATGGTTGGGGAAGTTAATCAAGACTTACGAAAAATAACTAGACTTACTGCTGAATTTAATGTGTGTGGTAAGAATGTTACTCTCATGGTTGATTCGGGGTCAATGTTCACTATCATACCTGAGTCACTTTTTAACACACTTTGGGAGGGTGCCCCTCTGTTGAATAAAGATATAAATCCTGTTAGTTACCAAGGTGCACCAATTGATATCTTAGGCTATATGGTTCAATTAAATTTGGTTCAAGATGTACTGAGGGAAAAGTGTACATTGCGAAAGATGGTCCACCAATCATTGGTTGGATGCATCAGTATGACTTACATAATATTATAAATCCAAGGTCTCCCAATCAGATTATGGTTGTTGAAAATGATATACAGATTGATCACATTTTACAAGATGCACACAGAGTATTTGAGGACAAATTGGGATGTGTTAAAGGTTATTTACATAAAATAATCCTTAAACCCAATGCTTGTCCGGTTTAGCATAAGTTAAGAAAAGTACCACTCTCTGTGAGAAAAGGACTTAATAACCCTCCTCAAGAGTTGTTGAATTCAGAGGTCATAGAACCCGTGGAAGCATCACCATTGATTTCACCAGTAGTTTTGACCCTTAAATCTGATGGCCGTTTGAGGTTTTGCATCAATTTAAGATCTCTCAACCGTGACATTGTTATGGATACTTTCCCGTTGCCCAACATCGAGTTGTTGCAATCTGTTGGTGGTGGTAAGTATTTCTCAAAAATTGATTTGAGAAGTGCTTATCACCAAATAAAAGTTCACCCTGATTCCAAATCACTCACAGACTTCATTACCACTGAGGGCACTTTTCAGTTCATTCGTATGCCATTCTGTTTGGCGTCGGGTGCAGGTGTCTTCCAAAGAATGATGGCAAACTTGTTCAAAGGTTTAATGGGAGTTGTTTATTTCCAAGATGACATTCTTATCTCTGGGAAAATTGTTGAAGAGCACAATGCCACTCTTAGACAGGTCCTTTGGAAACTTGAAAATATGGGTTTAACAGTCAATAAGGATAGGCAAATTTTTAACTGAACAGGTTGAGTACTTGGTGTATAACATATCTAGCGGGCGCTTAGCTCCAAAACGTAACGTGTTGGAGGCTATAAAAGATGCACCTCACCCTAAAGATAAAGATCAGCTTAGGTCTTTCTTAGGCCTTATGGAATATTATTCCAAGTTTGTCAGAGCTTTTGCTGACATTTCAGATCCTTTGAGATGTCTTTTGCAAAAAGGGACCAAGTTTTTGTGGAGTAAAGAACAGCAAGAAGCTTTTTCAGAAATCAAAGATAAAATTTGTGATGCTGGTATTTTAGCCCCTTTCACCCCTGAGTGCAAATCTCTTCTCACGGTGGATGCTAGTCTTAATGGCATTGGTGTTGTACTTTCTCGAAAAGTGTTGAAAGAACAATTGATTTTGCTTCTAGAACCTTAACTCTAGCAGAAAGAAACTATTCAGTAATTGAGAAAGAGGCACTCGCTGCAGCATGGGGTGTTGAACATTTCAGAGTATATCTCTGGGGTACTAGGTTTATTTTGAAAAACCTCTTATAAAAATTTTGTCAGCTGGAGGTGCTGGTTAAGGATCTGCACGTTTGGCTAGATTTGCTGCCAGATTGCAAGAATACTCGTATGATGTTGAGTTCATTCAGGGATGGAGGAACTCACAAGCTGATTGTTTATCTCGTATGTCCTTGGATTGGGAAGCTGTTGACAGAGATATTGTTAAGAAATTAGAATCTGAAGAAGTGGTGGCTTTGGTAAGTGAGGTATGGGATTGCAGTTTGGGTGCGTTTTTTAAAGCACAATGGGTACAAGAGGTGCAATCTGATGCCATTTTGAAAGAGGTTATGTCTTTTTTTGAAACTTGTTTTTATTGGCATTTCATAATTTGAGCATAACAAGTCATGTAACAAGACATACAAGCAATGAAAAATACTGCATTTGTATTAGTCCATTATGTCATCATTGATGTGTGAAACGGATCTGTAGGTTTTATGCAACGGTAGTACTTGGAACTGGGGCGTAAACTGAGGAGAGGTGCATGTAAGTACGAAGTGTGGGTATAGGAGATATGATACGGGTCTGGGTGGTGTACGTCTTGCTGAGTTGTGCAGCAACATTGAAAGAGGTTATGTCTTTAATCAAGAATGGTACACCTCGTGAAAACATGGTACCTATTTCTATCAGACCATTCTGGAAACTCCTATATGAATTGTCTGTGTGTGGTCCTTATGTAGTTATGAGAGGTGACAGGTTGTTACCTCCGAGTGGTCTTCGCTTGCATATTTTTTAACTTGCTCACGAAGGTCATCTGGGCTAAGAATCTCTATTACAAGGATCAAACAAGAATTCTGGTAGCCAGGAATGGATGATCCGATTTGCAGGTGGGTTGAAAATTGTATTCTGAGTAAGGAAAGTGAAAAAAAGACTCAAAGTGGGGAATCAAAAGAGCATGGAACATATTAATGATCCTGAGAAGGCTTGGCACACTATTTGTTTAGATCGTATTGGTCCTATTTCTGAACTTGCAATTGATATGCGTTTTGATGTGGTCATTGATGTTCATTCAAGATGGCTTGTAGTCAAGTTTGTGAGAGACATTACCTCACAATCTACTATTGAAGTATTAGAAAATTCTTCTAGACGTTTCATTGAAGAAATGCTTTGGGCTTATCGTTCCATTGAGCACAGCGTTACCCATTTGTCACTTTTTCAAAGCATGAGAGGACTTATGCCTGGTTCTAGGTTAGTTTCAGCATGGTTAAAGGATTGGGTGTTATCTGATGGTGATCGTCCTAAAGATTTTTTTGATTCCAAGTACAGGATTGGCAATTGGGTCAAGTTGAAATGTGGAAGAGTTAACGCTGGTTTGAGCAAATATTCTGGTCCTTGTTGGGTGATTAGTGTTGCTAAGCATTTTTCTGTCGTGGAAGGTGGTCAGAAATGGAATTTGCACACAGTTGTTCTCTATCAAAGGAGAGGGTCTGTCATCAAGCAGTCTAGTGACAATGATGGGTGTTCTGGTACAATGTGCATTCCTGACAAGCATTTCAATGCGGAAACAGAGAACACAGTTCATGGAAATTCTGGAAATGTTGATGTTAATTAGTATATTTTGAGTAGTTCCGGTGCTAGAATCCGCAAACCACCTTCATATTTACAAGACTATGTCACTGTGTGATTAGGGGATGTTCTGGTGTAAAGGTTTGTTAGGGTTTGCACATCTCCTTCTTATTTATCTCTTCTCGTTTCTGTTTCTTTCTTTCTTTTGTTTTTTTTCCTTAGAATAATTGTTAAGAAGGAGGATGTTTTGTGATGTTGAATGTATATACGTAAAGTGTATCTTACCTTATTTCCTTTGATTCTTGTTCTTCCAATCTTACATGACCTCATGATGGAATTGTGGATCTTTGGTGTTCTGTAGAATTCAAGGCTTACGACGCTCGATCTTTGGTAGTTGCTGCTGGATCGTCAAGGCTGTCGGATTCCAGGTTTCCTCCTTGAATAAATAATCTTTCAACTTCATCCAGAGTGTTGAGATTGATTTCCAGACTTCATCGCAACAGTTTCCAAATCCTGTGGCAGGAATCGATTAGCTGGTGGGAGATTGGTTGAAGGATGATGAATAACTGGAATGTGGCAGTTCAGAGGAATGGAGAGGACACTTTATAAGTTTTACTGTCATGACTATCATCTCGTTCAGCTTTTGTAAAGGAGTTGTGGAAGGGAGATACTTCTTACCTCATATATTGATCTTCTAAATCCCATGCACTGACCTAAATTGTGAAGGCTTGCACATGGAATTAATTCCTAAAATGCACTTCTCACGTCAGTTGAATGGCTGCCTATATATATGCATGTGAATACCTATGTTGTGTGTTGTATATTGTGTGGAGTTTGAGTGTCAGTATAAGGTACACATAGCTTATACTGACTATAGCGAGACCTAAAGAGAGGCAGTGAAACAGTTACAAAAATACAAGTAGTCCAACTCCGTTTGCTTTGACCACTGACCTCTGTGTCTTGTACTTAGGGGTGGTGTCTGTGATGCACTTACAACATAAGCACCATACTTTAAGAGAAAGACTTTGCTCAGTGTAAATATGCTGAAGCATGAAGCAAGAAAAACTCAGTGTGCATTTTGTGGTTATTGTGTTTGATGTGAGCATACCAATTAGAAAGGGCCTGTCTTGCAGAATTGTAAACTAGAGGAATGCTTAATAAGCCGTCCATGCATGTGATTATTTCTCAACCAGTCGTGTTTTGTTGCAGGTCGCAGTGACATCGTTCCCACTGTGCAGTGTGAAGGTTCAGCAATGACATTGTCTCTCAACAAGTGCCTCCTTGAGAGGTTCAATTACAGCTTCACACAGATGCATTTTGAGGATACGAACTGTATAGCCTCACCTTCTCTGCAGCTGGAAGGAAATGAACGGGTGGTCCAAATTACAGCCAATCCACAGGCAACATGGTGTGGAAATGAGATGCTGGTAAGAAAGGATACACTGTGTACATTTCAGGCCTTTCAGTTAGTAAAGGTGGCTGTTGTCCTGTTTTCAGTTTCTATTTTTGGTAAATTCTGTTTTTTTTTTAGTGTTTTCAAGGGATTTCAATACCTTAAAAAAACAGTGGTTATCAGTGGTTTCACATTTTTGCGCCATTAAAAACAACAGAAAGTGTTTTTCCGGTGTTTATGGAACGTTTCGCTTTTATTATTGCTTGCTTTCTGCACTGATAGCGCATGGTATATAGACAGTGTAAGTATAGTGTATATGAGGTCCAAATAGATTTTTGCAAATTAAACTTATTGTAGTACACCATACAATACTTCCTCAGTGAGTCTTTGGTCACGTGTGCTCGCTCTTTCCTTCCTGTGTAAACTTCTGTGAAAGGGCCCTCTCAACATTGCCACTTGAGATGGGCAACACCAACACAACCAGTAAACAATTTGTTAACACTTGCATCTGACATAGCTTTCCGTGCCAATACTGGTTCACTTGAAGATTGTGATTCTCATGGAAGGTTCTGCAACATTTGCGCTGAGCTGGGCGCTTATGCCCTCAGAGTTATTGAAGTGGTCAAAAATGAAGCAGCACTTTTAAAACTATCAAGGAAACTCTCCTTTACACAAGGGATATGAACAAAGTACCACAGTGAGGTTTCATTGACTTCAAATGCCATTGGTGGGGAAGGTACGTTTCTATGCATCATTGCAAGTCATTTCTCATACATTGTAAAATAAAAGTTCGTGAATTGCTCTTCACCATTGCTTTGGTTACCAAGTGGCAAGCACTCTAACATGGAACCTGTTGCAGTGCCAAAGTCACTAAAGGTGTCGCCCAGCCTACTCTCAAGACGATGTTTCACATCTACACCAATTATGCTGAACACTTGGCAGACAAGGGAGTTTTTTTATTATGTCCACTACAGAAGTTATGTTTTCCTGTGAAAATTTAAGAATGCAGTAGAGTGTTCTTTTTTTCACATCACTATCAATTTGTGACCAAAGATCCTCACATTTCTTGCCATTGGCATCACCACTCAGCAAAGAATTAATTCTGTAAACGGTTGCCACGTGGATAATATAGCATTCATAGCCCCTTGGACTGAGAACCATTAGCTAACGGACACAGTTGTGATGACTCTTTCTTTGATGACACAAAAAGCTAAAAATTATAAATATTTGCATTTTAGTTCCTGGCCATAGGAAGCAGTGCACCAGAATGGGCTAAAAAGTCAATAGCATTTCTCCTTAACTCTGAAGATTGTAAAGATGCTTTCAGCATACCATCTCAGAAAGGGCAAGGATCTCTTACACAGAAGCACTTCAGCTCAGGTATCAATTTGTACAGGTCATCACACAACTTTTTCATATACGTAGCTGAATCACTGCAAATACAAAAAATATCACTCCAACCTTTGTTGAACTTAGAAAGAATCTTTTTTGCAGAGCATTCCTTTTTTTTTTTTTTTTTATAAATTTTTTATTGGAACCAGTATTTAGCAGAGGGTAATACAAAATACAAACTTAATATAAAACATCGATTGTTTACATTTCAATTCAGAGGAAAAGAACAAATAACAGAAAGTACATATGAATCTTCACGTTTCCATTAACCAATTCCACTGGGACAGAGCTCTTCTTTCCATAATGATATAGGGTGCCACAATTCTTTACCACGTAATTTTGTTTTGATTCCTCTAGTTGCATATATTGCAGATTCAAAAGAGTAAACTGCAAGAAATCGAGCTAGCCACATTTGAAAGGTAGGGGGAAGAGTATCCTTCCAGCGCGCGGACAAGATTAATCTCAATACAGCTGCACCTATAAATAAAAGTTTTTGTTCAGATTTACTTAGTTTTAGCGAGCTATCATACCCCAACACAAACACGGTATTAGACTCTGGGAGTTTGTGATGGAAGACTTTCTCCCAAAATGTGGCAATCATATTTTTTAATATACGTAGCTCGGGGCAGCTGCTAAAGAGGTGAATTAAAGTCGCTGGACCTTGTGAACAACGTGGGCAATGATCATTTTCCCCTTTCCCCCATGCAAAAAGTTTGGCAGGGGTAAAATATAAATCATAAATAGTTTTGTATAGTTGTGCCTTTAAATTACTAGCCATAAATAATTTATTGCTCATTTCAAGTGTTTTATCTATATCAATATCAGGATTATTTAATTTTACCATCCATTTAGTTTCTGTTTTCTCAAGATCATCGTTAATATTAGTTAACAAGATATTGTATAATGTTCCAATCCTAGTTTTTGCAAGATAGCATGCTTCTATTAAATCGTTCTTCTGAAGATTAATAACATATTTTTTTGCTTTTAATTTTGCCTGTAATTGTGCAAATTTAAGAAATTCACCTTCTGGGAGATCAAATCTTATTTTAACATCTTGAAATGTAGTTTGTGGCCCATTTATCCACACTTCGTTAATTGTTTTTATGCCTAGACTATACCACTTCTTAGCTGTATGTTCAAAATCAAGATCAGAAGTGATGGTAGAATGGAAAATGGGCGTATATCGGTTGATTTTGCCGATCTGTGTGTGTTTAAGTATCCTATTCCAAATCAGCCAGGCACTTTTAATGATTTCACCCTTAGTTTGATTATAATAGGTTTTTTCAGTTTTTCTTAGTAACAAACCTTTCGCTTCATGCCCTAACATTAATTCATAAATTGTGGGTATAGTAATGTTAGAAGTATCCGAGGTTAAGGGTGTTTCTAAAATCATAGGTTTTAGGTGTTTTAAAAAAGCTGCCCAGTAGTATAGAGTTAAATTCGGAGCAGTAAGCCCACCTCTATTAAGCGGAGTGGATAGATAGAGTAGAGATCGTCTGATCTTCCCATTTTGCCAGACAAATTTGGAAGTAAGTTTATTAATTAAATTAATTATGTTAGAATCTATAAGTAGAGGAATGGAACGAAAGAGATACAAACATTTCGGTAGTATATTCATCTTTAAATAGTTCACTCTACCTATAATGGAAAGATGCAAACCATTTACCCTATCCAAGTCGATCTTGATTTCATCTATTAGTGGTTCAAAATTATTTTTAACTAATTTCTTTATGTCGGCGGATAATATCACACCCAGATATGTCGCATTGTTTGCTCTTCTCGCATCTAAACAAATAGTGTTGTCTGTGCACAGCACAATGGTCTTTCCCCTATTCAAAGAATAACCCGAATATTTACCGTATTGCAGAGAGAGTAGTTCAATTTCGCGTATAGCATTTGCAGAGCATTCCAAGTGACACTGCGTTCCATATTTTCCAAAAGTCTGGTGTCATCTTTTCACCACTATCCCAGATGCTTGTGATAGCGCTCTTTCCACACATACTTGTCACTATACCTTGCATTGAATGTTTAAAGCCTGAGGTGTTGGCAATTCACCTACTACTAATACTGACTCACTAGAAACTGGGGGCTGATTTATTAAGGGTTTTTACCCATTCTATGTGGGTAAATGTCATAACACGTATTAGGAAATATTCTTATGAAACCAGCCATTTTACCTATCGGTGAAAGAATCAAACATAGCCAAAATATCAAATATGATTTTGATATTTCCTGATTCTCTACAGCTAAAATAATTAAACACAACCTAAAACTTGCTTCTAAAGCCTGCATATTTAGACCAAAGACCAACAATCTGAAAAAAAACAATAGGAAGAAAAAACAATATTTTAGTGGCCTCGCTAAACAACCAAACTGAGCAGAATAATGTTAGCCCAGACTTTCTTACTGCTAGCTTGTATAACAAAGTTATATTATATTGGCCCCTTCAGGAAGAAAAAAATTACTTTCACACTCTTTTACCTTTCTTTGAATCGCATTTAGTTTGTGGTTGTGCAGGTGTTTCTTTAGTGTTTATATGTTTTCACTGTTGAGGGCTATTTCTCTTTCAGTGGTGTTTTATCAGTTATAATAGGTTTAAACCTAAAACGGACAGCCTACTGATATAACATTTTTTCTTCAGTGCAGAAAATAAATAATAAGTAATGCATTTTTTTGTAGTGTTCTTCAACTCTTTCCTAAATTGGAGCAGCATTGGGGTGGTCCTGAAGGAGACCGGGTTGCTGTTCTAGATCCTTGGTGCATGACATAAAAGGCCAGCTGTCTTGTTTTGCCTTTTTTACACTTCTAAGTCTGCAGTCTGATGGTTTCCTGGCTGCAAGTATACCTCAAATAGCAAGAGATTGTGAGCTTGTCTGCAAGATAAGTGGGAGTGATGGTCATGATGGCTTTGTGAATGATACAGCTGGTTTAGAAGATAGTGTGGTTGGCAACGAGACTCAATGGTGTTCCATTAGGATGGGGGTGGTGTGATCATATTTTTTCAGGCCCTGGATGAGTCATGCTGCGGTGCGTAGAATGCCTTTAAGCGGTGCCAGTGCAGATTCTGATAAGCAATGGAGCAGGGAGTAAACACTATCCAGATGCAAGAGCTCTACGATTCAAATAACAATTCTGATGTCACTTTCGGAGAGAGTTGGTTCCAGTCCATCCTTGTTTTTTGACAGTGTGCTCCTAGAGGGTGACATTGATGTCCAGGGTGAATTCAAGTGACTTGGCATTCGGTTAAGTTCAGGTTTAAAATCATCAAGGTTCATGTTATTATCATGTCATGTCATACCAGGTTTTTGACAAATAACAAGAATTCTGTCATGGTTGGGTAGCACTTCAGGTTGGTGCTGAACATCCATGTCTAGATGATGTGCGGGCAATGTTTGAGGCTTTGGCTGTCTCAATACAAGGATATTTTCAAATAAAGTTGTGTATCACCAGCATAATGGTACATGTTAATGGTTTCTAGACCACCACCAAGCTCCATGTGGGATCTAACAGCTGGTAGAGACTCAGCAGATTCAAGGCTCGTGCAGGTGAGATCTAACAGTTGTTAGATATTCATTAGAGTCAGATCTACTTCATGTGCAATGAAAGTGCTACTAGACACTCAGCAGATGCGCGGCTGCTAAATGGGAGATCTAGCAGCTGTTAAATACACAACAGACTCACAGCTACTTCGTGTGGGATCAAATAGCTGCTAGACACTCAGCAGATGCATGGTTGCTGAATGTGGAGTCTAACAGCTGCTAAATGTTCACTACTATAGCCTTAGAGCCCACTGTAGAAGACAATACCAGTCATTAAAGGCCTGTTCCAACATTAAAGGCCAGAGCACATGGCTATTCCTCATCCTCTGGGTCTTAATTTAGAAGAGCAAGTCACTTACTTTCGGTAACACTCTTTATGGTGGATACTATTTCTAACTGCAGTTTCCTCACCTTTAAAATATCTCCAAGGGAGAGATTTTTTTTGCAGAAATACACCAGTGAGCCACTAGATGGTGCCATATGGCTCCTCCTTGACTTCATATTACCCTGAAGAGCGGGGTATGAGCACCCACCCGATGACTTTATTTCTTTGGGCCTGATTTAAAGTTTGACTGACAGGGTAATGTGATGGAGAACACTGTCTGCCAAATTGTTGGGCAGAAATTACGTTGACAGAGACCCTGCTGGCTAAGTCAACAGCATACTTCCTCAACTGATCAAAAGGTAAAAAAACAGCAATGACCCCTCACACCCTGGGAAACACCCATAATTGTTTTTGCGTCTTAATCAGAAACTCCTCCTTTGGGAGTTAGTTTTATAAAAACAATAAAAATTAAAAAGCCTTCGGCCAGGCCCTGCACCCAATTCACCAATACTCCAAATTCCCACTGTGCATGACCTTCAGTCATGCACATTATGATTGGCTGCAGGGTCTTGCACTCAGCCAGGTACTGTGCTCAATCTAACACGAGTTGCCTATGGACACCAACCTACATTGTATTTTTTTCATATAGTTTGTATATTCTTTCCAGGTACCCCAGAACTCCCACAGGATAGGCGTGCAAGATTCACCCATATGGTATTGCGGAGCCGTGCAAGGGCAGGAAGGCCGACTAGGTCCTTGGCAGTTCTGCAGAATTCACAGCAAGAATTTTCTTTTTTCAATGTTCACCCCAAGACAACTATTACTAGGTCCTGCTCATAAGTGCAATAGGATCTGGGTGTCTTTAACCTGCCTATTTATATATTGTTTCAATAGAAGTTAAGGACACCGGTATTTAGACCCTAAGTAAAGTAGTGGCAGCCACAATATTTTCCTCTGGTTTGCAGCTAGCCAATCAGATCATTCGGTACCTGGTACTGAAAGGACAGATGGGAGAAAAAGTGCCGGTGTCAAATCACAGGGCTCTATGTTTTTTTCAGTAAGTAAGTAAAGGTTTTGTAGAGCGTGCAATTGTTATGGCGTCCTGGTGCTAACAGTTACTAAGAACAAGACAAAATACCCATTTAACGATTAATAACTGGTTATGCTGTTAGTAAAAAGCCATGTCTTTAGAGACTTTCTGAAAGAGGAGTACTTTGATTCAAATCTCAATTGCATCGGCATAGAGTTCCAGAGTTTCAAGCTAAGAAGGAGAAACTTCACTCTCTTCGTCGTGCCTTATTTATTTTCTGAAGTGAGACAAGCCTTGCCATGATCATGATACATGGCAAGCAAAGATATCTTGAAATTATGCTGGACCAGTTCTGTGCACAGCTTTGTGGACTATACACACAGCCTTGAATTTGATTCTTTCACTGACAGGTAGCCAGTGAAGATTCCTAATGGTTTTGTAGACAGAAGCACATTTGGGTATTCCCAAAAGCATACAGGCAATAGCATTTTGGCGGGATTGGAGCGTCAATAGCAAGCTGTTCTCGGTACTCATATACAATGTGTTACAATCATCTAACATAGATAATACCAGGGCCACCACTACCGTTTTCTGCATTTCTTCTGAAATGAATGGAAGTATTGCCCTCACAACTCTAAGTAGATGGGCACATGCAGAGGTGAACTGTTTAATTTAAGCTGATAAACACAACTGATCGTCAAATAGCACTGCCAGGTTTTTTCTTTCTTAACAGGGCGGGTACGGTGACCAAGATTTGTCACCCACCTCAATTTATTCTAAAAAGATCTGATTGGCTCAAAATGAATTACTTCAGTCTTTTCTGAATTCAACTTTAGGCAGCTTTCCTGCAACCAGATGACTCTATTGGCCAATCAGTTTTGAAAGTTTCTGGCTGCCTCATCAACATCAGATGATATTGTTACAAATAATTGTGTGTTATCTGCAGGATACTGCAACAAACCGACATGACCGAATGAGTTTCGTCAGAGGGGTGACATAGAAGTTGACAAGTGTAGGTGATAAAGACGATCTTTGTGGGATTTCGCTGGGTAAGGAGAAAGGGTCTGATGTGATATCTCCAAAGCAAATATAACAGTTGATGGACAGAATGCAGAACAATGTCATACACTCACCCCAGTACAGATATCTGGGCCTAAATCCACCCCACCCCAGTTCAGACATGGCCATATGCAAATCAGCCTTGACCCTGTGCCTCATGGGAACAGTTCAGCCCGAGCTGCCAAGCCATGTATTTCCTGGACCGGAATCAAGCATCCTAGGACCGGTTTCTGGCTATCAGCCGTCTTCAGCCAGGATAGCTTGACTCCAGTGGTGTGGAGAGCATGGGACTCACGTCTGAGCATACCCATCCAACTCAGGGTGACAAATGCAAAAATAACAGTTGATGGACAGAATGCAGAACAATGTCATACACTCACCCCAGTACAGAGATCTGGGCCTAAATCCATGTTTTTTTTGCCCTCCACACCACCCCAGTTCAGACATGGCCATATGCAAATCAGCCTTGACCCTGTGCCTCATGGGAACAGTCCAGCCCGAACTGCCAAGCCATGTCTTTTCTGGACCGGAATCAAGCATCCTAGGACCGGTTTCTGGCTATCAGCCGTCTTCAGCCAGGATAGCTTGACTCCAGTGGTGTGGAGAGCATGGGACTCACGTCTGAGCATACCCATCCCACTCGGGGTGACAAATGTAAAAATAACAGTTGATGGACAGAATGCAGAATGATATCTCCAAAGGACACCCTTTGCTCTATGTTGGATAGGGATAATTGTAGGATAATAAGGGCTGCACTCTAATTCAGACACTCTCTAAACGGCTGACGAGCATTGAATGGTTCACCGTATCAAATGCAGCTGAGAGATTGAGAAGTATTAGTACACCCTCCCTCTGTGATCCACCAATTTACGCATCTCTACTATGGCAATCACTTGAGCTGACTCCATTGAACAATGCAATTGTGTTGAAAGGGATCCAAAACATTGTGGGCATCTAGAAAGTAACTAGGGGTAGAGGAAGCCTGGATATGGGTCGGTAGTTTTTAGTATTTCTCCGATCCAAGGAGGCTTACTTTAAAAGGATAGCAGCCTGAAACTGTGAACAGACAGAATATCGAGTTGCTTATTTCGAACTCCAACAATTTTGAGTTTGAAATATCGTGGTACAAGAATATCGACAGCAAGGTAAGAAATATTGTTTTTTTAATATCGAAGTCAGTAATATCATTTGTAAAACTATTGTTGTTAATATTATCAATATTTATATTAGTGTTCTGTATTTTAGTATATGTGTTAAAAGTATGTGACGTAATTTTTTGGTATAAGTGTAGATTTTTTTTAATATATGTGTTAAATGTTTAGTAATAATTACTTTTTTTAAAATACATTTTTGCTTGTTTTAGTTCTGTAGCGGGTTGTGGGTTTATAGGGGAATAGTGTGGGAAGTAATTTAATTATAATTTGTTTTTTATAAATTTGTATTCATTATTATTTATAAATAATTTATTATTAATTATTTATTAATTTGTTATTAATTATTAGTAATTAATTAATTGATAATTATATTAGTTGTGTTACTTTCTTAAGAGTGGGTTGTGGGTTTATAGGGGAATAGGGTGGGAAGTAATTGAATTATTATTACTTTCTAAAACAATACTATTAATTTTATTTATCATTATTTATAAGCAATTTAATATTAATTCATTCTTAATTAGTTATTAATTACTATTAAATAATTAATTGCTAATTACATTAATGGTGTTATTTCTTTAGGAGCGGGTTGTGGGTTTATAGGAGAATAGGGTAGGAAGTAATTTAATTATGATAAAGTGATTATTAATATGTAAATGTAAATGTAAATATAAAATGTAAATGTGGGTGTACTTGTAAAGCGCACTGTGACTCCAAGGAGTATCCTGGCGCTGAAGACAGCTGGGGAACCCGTCCTGGTTTTCCCTGTGAGATGGTCCCTTTCTGGGTATCTCCAAGGTGAAACCAGGCATCCCCGGCGTCTGTGGGGGCCGTTGTAGAGATGAGGCAAGCTTTTTGCCCAGAGTTGCCGAGTGTGTTCCCTGGTTAGAGTAGGCACCGAGGCGAGAATTATCGAGTCCGTTTGACCCTGGTCCACAACCCTGCCACGTCGGGAATTGAACCCTGGTCCCGGGCCGTTCTCCGCTTACGGGTCTGCCGCCTCTAACCAGTGAGCCACACCACTCCATGTATTTATTAGTACTTATAATTAATGTATTATTAATTAATTATTAATTGGTTATTTAATTTTAATAATTATTTAATTGATAAGTAATTTGAACCCTTTGGTATACAGCACTTTCCCTACTGTTGCAATCACTGGAGTGGGAATACTTATTTTTATTCCTACGCTAGCCAACACTTTACTTACTGTAGCACTCTCTGGAGTGGGATTAGTTATTGTTACACCTACGCTATCCAACACTTTCCCTACTATTGCACTCTCTGGAGTGGGAATAGTAATTTGTACATCTTCGCTATCCAATACTTTCCCTACTGTTGCACTCACTGTAGTAGGATAAGTAATTTTGACCCCTCCGCTCTACTCAACTTTCTCTACTGTTGCACTCACTGGAGTGGGAATAGTAATTTTTACATCCACGATATCCAACACTTGCCCTTCTGTTGCACTCTCTGGAGTAGGAATAATAGTTTTATCCTCTCCGCTATCCAATATTTTCTCTACTGTTTTAATTGATGTGTCAAAAGTATTTTAAAAAGATGAACAAAATTATTATTTTAATTTGTTATATATGTTTTTTGTTTATTATTTATGTATGTGTAAATATATGTATGTATATATTTTTAATTTTTAACAATTTATGTTATTAAAATAATTATTTATAAATATTATTAAGTATATATATATTTTTAGGATATATATATGTTTAAATTTATTTTTACATTATATGTATTACTTATAATTTTAAGCATTTTCTAATCACTTTAACTATGTTTTTAAAATTATATATCTATTATTTACTTTATTTTACATTATTTTTTAAACATAAAAACAATATTTTTAACAAAGATATTTTTAACAACAATGTTTTTTTTTCTATATATTTTTGTACTTACTATTCTGTAGATATGACTTCGATATTCTGGACATCGATATTTTTGTACCTCAATATTCTGACTGTCGCTATTCTGTCAGTGATCTGTTAAAACTAGCACCTTGTTAAGAAGGGGAGTCAAATGCATGGAGATTTGAGACCACATGTAATACATATGGAGGACAAGGTCCATAGGAGAACCCGAATTGGTAGCTCCTAATAAACTTCTGACCCTAATTTCAGTTAAGATGGAGAAATTATCAAAGATATACGTGTCACTTTCTCCCTTGTTGGGTTCTCCTGGGATATCCAACAGGAGCATAGTGGTGTCACAAAATGGTCAATCTTTTGGGTGCCAGAGAATTCTTTATAAATATCATGAACTGTAGCCTGAAAGAACTCGGCCAGTTCTGTACAAAATTGCGAGGTTGTAAAAATCTAGGAGTTATTGAATTTAAATAGGGGCTTCACTGTTTCAAAAATGTCACTTGAAGAGTCTTTAGCTGTACTTTTTTTCTGTATAATATTTTGTTTTTTCTGTCTTGATCAATTTCTTTTTCGTCATCATTGTATTCCTTCTTCCACCTACGCTCTTGAGCCCTGCAGTTTTGTTTATGTTTTTTAGTTCTTTGGAGAAATACATGGCAGAAGGTTTTTTCCTGTCCCTTTTTAGATTTTTTCAGGGGCTAATTTTATAGCTGCTTTTTTTATCCAATCTGTAAAAATTGGTCACCACCATACCTACCTCATTATTTAAATCAGGTGTGTGCTCTTCAGCAGAACCTCAAGCTCACCTCAGTCTATTTTCTGCCATGGGCGGCACTTTAAAAACTGCTCTGTGATCTGTCTACATTAGTGGTAAGACTTTATCAAAAATGATTGCAGGATTATTAGTAAAAATTACACCCAGTGCACAATTGGTATTATGGGTCGGTTGAGTGACAATCTGATTAAGATCAAACCTCAGTGTCACTATTATCTCTACTTTCTAAATGAAAATTGAAATTTCCTAGCAAAGTAAAATTTGGAAACTCCATGCAAAACACAACAAATAACTGAATGAATTCTAGAAGATGTCTTTGGAGCTAGGTAGGGGATATACCAATACACCATTAAAATGAATAATATTGTTGATCTTAAAGGTGAAAATTAGAGCTTATACCATTAATTGTGGGGCTTGATTAAACATAGCTTTAAAGTGGTTACGATATACTACGGCTACCGCTCCCCCCCCCCCCCCCCCGTTTTCCTTGTCTGTCAACTCTGAATATATTGTATCCTTCTGGTATAGCAATGCTCAAATCTGTTTCCGATGTAAGATCTGTCCAAGTTTCCGTTAGGAACATTAGGTCAGAGCCATATAGCTCAATAAAATCTGGGAATTCATATCTATGTTTAACCAGCAATCTAATGTTAAGTAGTGCAGCTGAGCGACTCAGCTGAACACCCTGAAATCATATCATTGCCTAGAGAAGTTGTATTCTCTACTTTACTGTGGTCATCCTTAGGCTGTAAGTTAAATACAAAATGGCATTGTTCGCATCAGTAGCTGTTGAGAATATCCTGACAATTACAAAATTCACATTTAATTCACTTACCTCCATTACTGATGTCCATCAGTTGCTGTCTTGTGTAAACTTGGTTATTAAAACGATCAGGGGTCCTAGTGGCGCTTTTGCTGTCCGGCCGCATTCGGATGCCGACAGGCTTGCGTTTGGCTCATCTTGGCAGTGGTATTTCCACAGGACTAACTGTCCTTTTTAAACCCTTCAAGCCCACCCCTAGGACTTTACAAACACACATTTCTTGAAAAGGCTGAACAAATGTACACAAAACTTGTGAAAACCCCCCACAATTACTCAGTAGATGTCTAATTTATTTCAAATTTGGTTCTGCCATTTATTAAGAGAGCAAATTCTCCTATGGTAATTAACGTGGGAAATCAACATTTTGGGACAACACCCTTTCTTTTTTCTTGATCCATGCTTTATGGATCTGCTGAAAAATGTGTGGATACATTTTTTTAGTTGAATGTTTTGAGCAGATTAATCAAAAGGCGTCAAAGTTATTCAGAAAAAAAATGCTCTGACATAACTACAATAACAGAGTGGCAAACTCCACTATGTAATGCCTGTCTGTCTGTATCTGTCTGTCTGTATCTGTCTGTCTGACTATCTATCTATCCAGCTATCTATCTAAACATCTAGGTAAAATGTATATATAGATATACACACATATATATCCATCCATAGGTAAATTGTTTTTGTTTTGCCAATAACTTTGGTGCCGCTTGACAAATCTCCACGAACATTTCACAAGTTTGAGTGCAGCTGCTGTGTTGAAAGTTTTGCGGGGATCCGTCAAGCGGGGGCCGAGAGAAAAGGGGGTTGCAAAACAGGTTTTTGCCATGGTGTGTCTATGGGGATTTTTCAATTTTTAAACATGAACTGCTCAACAGAATTACTCCAACTTTGGCAGAAAGGTAGATGTTGGTTCAGAAAGCATGCTCTTTGTAATTTCAGGGTGATCTGTCAAGCAGGGGCCCCGGAAAAGGAAGGGTTCCAAAACTCAAAATTTCCATGCATTCTCAATAGAGGATTTTGTAGTGCAATACCACAAAAAGTGCGAATGAAATTACACCAAGTTTGGGAGGGAGCTAGATATTGGTCTGAAAAGCGTGCTATAAGTGGGTTTTTCTTCCTTTGGCCTTCTATCTCCAGGAGTAAGGACGCCACGGGAGCGAGCACTCTAAATAGCTGTCCACAACATGAACAACATTTTGTGGTGGCCCTTACAAGTCTCAGTGACTTAAAACCCTGTCCAGAAAATGTAAAAAAAATATGTCATGGTGGCCCCAAGTTTTTTAAACAAAATATGATCCCCCAGGCTCCCCCAGGCTCAATATGCAAAATTATTTGGGGGGGGGTGTATTCCAGCTCCTTGAGCCTCATAAGGTGCTGGAACCCCATCCCTCATGGCTGATTTTTCAAATAAGGGGGCGGGGAGTGAGTGGCCAAAGTGTGCGTGTTGTATGGCATTGGCTGTCTGTTGGGGCGCAGGGCCTGGCCCTTTGACTGATCCCACGCCATGCAGAGCCAAAGGCATGAGCTCGGCTTTATTTTTGACTTGACGTTGAAAAAAAACATGGAAAATCCCTGAAAAAACTAAAGGTCAAAGTGACGTTATAGTTATGAATTGTGGTTATATCTAACTTTACATTTTTACATTTAAAAAATGAAAAACCTTTGATATCTGCTGAAAAAACAAAGCTTGAAGTAACATTATAGTTAGGTGACAATTTCAGTGACAACATAGCCTTTTAAACTAAAAAAACACTGACATTTACAAATTATAGTTATCTCAAGGAACTATACCTTGCATCCTAAGGTAACTATAACTTCGGCCCCACCATGCACAGTCTTGTCATAAAAAATGCATTTCCGGATGTTGCAGTCATGTTATCAGTGTTGGTATAGTACATCATGACTGATGTAATATGTGGGGTAATTAACTCTGCATGACGAGGGTGCGAGTTATTTAGGAGGTAACTATAACTGGTAAAGTTTAAACATTACATTGTCACTGAAATTTTCATCTAACTAGTGTTTAATTTGAGCCAGTGGTTTCCTATGCTTGACACCGGCACTTAATTGTCACCACCCTTGTGTTTGCTTTGTTCGCCCTAAGTTGGCAGGGTATGCACAGACGGGGTTGCTTGCTCTCTTTGCCACGGGATTCAAGCTAGCCTGGCTGATTACGGGTGTTACCCAGAAGCCGGTCCCAGGATGCTGTTTCTGGCTCAGGGAAGACCTGGCTTGGCAGTTAGGGCTGGACTGTTCCCATGAGGCACAGGGTCAAGACTGATTGCTTATAGCTAGGTCTGAAGTGAGGTGGTGAAGTGCGCTAAAGAATGATGATGGATTTCACCCAAATCTGTGACTGGGGGTGAGTGTCTGAAAAGTTTCAGCGCTCCGTCCATCATCTCCTTGTGTTTGCTTTGTTCGCCCTAAGTTGGCAGTGTATGTCCAGATGTGGGTACCTTGCACACTTTGCCACTGGATTCAAGCTAGCCTGGCTGATGAAGGGTATTACCCAGAAACCGGTCCCAGGATGCTTGTTTCCGGTTCAGGGAAGACCTGGATTGGCAGTTCGGGCTAGACTGTGAGTTAAAGAATGATGATGGATTCAACCCAGATCTGTCACGGGGGTGGTGTCTGAAAAGTTTCAGTGCTCTGTCCATCATCTCCTTGTGTTTGCTTTGTTCACCCTAAGTTGGCAGGGTATGCCCAGACGTGGGTCCCTAGCCCACTTTGCCACTGGATTCAAGCTAGCCTGGCTGATGGAGAGTGTTACCCAGAAACCGGTCCCAGGATGTTTGTTTCCGGTTCAGGGAAGACCTGGCTAGACTGTTCCCATGAGGCACAGGGTCAAGACTGATTTGTATATAGCTGGGTCTGATCTGAGGTGGCAAAGTGAGCTAAAGAAGGATGATGGATTCAACCCAGAACTGTCTCTGGGGGTGAGTGTCTGAAAAGTTTCAGTGCTCTGTCCATCATCTCCTTATGTTTGCTTTGTTCGCCCTATGTTGGCAGGGTATGCCGAGACGTGGGTCACTTGCTCACTTTGCCACTGGATTTAAGCTAGCCTGGCTGATGAAGGGTGTTACCCAGAAACCGGTCCCAGGATGCTTGTTTCCGGTTCAGGGAAGCCCTGATTTGGCAGTTCGGGCTGGACTGTTCCCATGAGGCACAGGGTCAAGACTGATTTGTACATAGCTGGGTCGGATCTGAGGTGGCGAACTGAGCTAAGAACGATGATGGATTCAACCCAGATCTGTGAGTGGGGGTGAGGGTCTGAAATGTTTCAGCGCTTCGTTCATCATCTCCTTGTGTTTACTTTGATCACCTGCGCTTGTGACAGTCTACCTCAAGGTGGTGCTGTCTGGCTAATTTAGAGATGATGACAACAACAGTTAATTATTAATTCAATGTAAATTACAAATAATTATTACCTGCTGTCCAAGCCATTGAGTGTGATGGTTAGTATTATGTTGTTACTATCATTGGCAGCATGGCAAAGAGAGTGTGTGGTGCAAGGTGCAGTGGCCTCCTGATGAGAGAGCCTTAGCTCCTATTGTTTTTGAAAAATGAACCACTGCACCAAAATATTACATAACTTTAACCTTTGTTCTTTTAGTGAATGTATTTATATGTATACTTATATTACCTACTGGCGGTCGCCAGTAGGTAGTTATGGTTAGGATTGTTTTCCATAGGGAATCCGCAACATTCTATTGGGAATAACTTTGGCGCCGGTTGAGGAATCTGCCTGAATTTTTCCTCAAATTTGCCTCGCGGCGCTCCGGTCCTTCCCTGAAAGGTTGGGGGGGATTCGTCAAGCGGGGGCCGAGATAAAAGGGGTTCCAAAACGTGTTTTCCCCATGTTAATTTCCATGGGGCGGTCAACCTCACTTTTAGCCTGAACGGCTGAATGGATTTCCATCAAACTTGACAAAATTGTAGGGACTGGTAGCCCGATGTGCCTTTGCTATGTCTCAAGATATGTGCTCCAGTGGATTTTGAGTAATTTAGGTTAAAAAAAAAATATATATCTATGAGCGCGCTCCGGTACGCGCACCGGGGCGCGAACCAGCGCGCTATGCGAGTTCGCGCGCGGAAAGCTGATTGGCTCTCGGGTGTCTTTCAACTTTCCAGACAGTCCGTAGTGGCCGCCATCTTGTGTCTCGGTAGGATCGAGACACAAGAGGTGGCAAAAACAAAGGGGGAAATGACCATAGGGGGCAGAGTAGACCCCCCCTGACCCCCTAGGTTTGATGTGGGGGCTATAAAAAAAAAAAAATTCGATTTGCGCGAGGGGAGCGCCCAGTACGCGCACCGGGGAGCGTACCGGGGAGCGTACCATGAGGAAAAAAGAATGACAGAGTTTTTTAAAAATGAAGCCTTTTTTTATAAATTGGAGGTAGTTCTAAAAAGAACTGTTTTTTTTCTTCTTTTTGTTGTTTTATATTTTTTTTTATGTTTTTTGAACATTTTGTACTTTTTTTGGCTTTTATGAACTATTTTATATATTTTTTGATAGTTTTATGGGGAGAAACAAAAAACAGGGAATTGTAAACGGCTCAACTGGAGCAAAAAAAAATCAGGAAAAAATTAAGTTTTTTTTGGGCACTTGTGGTTGTCACCAGCAAGGTTGATGAGCTTTATGCTCTGCTCACCATAGGTGATGGTCTTACCACAAAAAATACAAGTGATCCTGAATTCACTAAACTGTGGTTGTATGCTTGGGACCATCTCCCTTGTCTCTGGTCCCGATGGAGTGGGGTTCTTTCTTTTGGAGGTGCTGGGTGAAGATTGGGGAGGGTTACTGGCCAGTTCTCTCACCTCTGTGGCAGAATAGTTGATGGGATGCTTGTGCTGCATATGCCGAATCATGGTGTTATTGCCAAATGAATATTTCTTATTTGGGTTCCCCCTTGAAAGTTCAATGCCACAGATTTTGCAAGTCACCTTTGGCGCATTCACTTTCTTCTTGCCCTCTGGGATGGAAAAAAACTTCCATACAATGTGCTGCTTTGGCCTATATGGGGTATTGTCTTCTGACAGGAATGTCCTACTCCCCTCCTCCTCCTCCTCTTCCTCCTCTTCTTCTTGACCACCAATGTGATGTTGTGGTGGTCCTCTTGGTGGTGGTGGTGGTGGTGGTGCAGATGCTCCAGCTGCTGCTGCTACTAAAGCCATTTTAAAGTACAAAATATTAATCACAGATCTCCAAACAGGTCTTCCTCAGTCAAAGGACAAAGTCAGAATAAGGAAAAAAGGTGGGGACTTTCATCATTTGGAAAAAAAACTGTCCTGGACCAATGAAAAGTGTTATTTTCAGGTCACATGACTCGGGCCTTCATCATTTGGAATCCAAAACTGTTCTGCACCAATGAAAAGTGTTATTTTCAGGTCACAAGACCCGACGCGCTTACGCTACGTGCCCACGGGCGCGTAAGCGCGTCGGATGCTTACGTTGCGCGATCGTATGCGCTCGAGTGCTTCCGGGTGCGCTTACGCCGTGCGTATCACGCGGACGCGGCTACGCGATACGTAGCGATGATGTTTTCGATCGCGGCAATAGCGCTAACGGGACGCTCCCCGGTACGCGGCCCGGGGCACGCCGGAAAACTGCGCTTTCCGGTGCGCTCACCGGGACGCGCACCGGGAGCGCTCCAGGGCAAAAAAAAAAACATAAATAAAATAGTATTATATAAATATACAATATAGGATTCATTATAAAAAATATTACATTTCATAGGTTTGAGGCCCTATATATAGTTAGGAATTAGCATTTAAAAAACCTATGAAATTCACAGAAAAAAACATAGGTTTCACACCAGTTATAGTTAGGAATTAGCATTAAAAAAACCTATGAAATTCACTGAAAAAACCATAGGTTTCACACCAGTTATAGTAAGGAATTAGCATTTAAAAAACCTACTAAATTCACTGAAAAAACCATAGGTTTCACACCAGTTATAGTTAGCTGGAAATTTTACTGACATAAAACCATTGAACTCCACGTTATAGTTAGTTGGACTCACTATAACTTGCGCGCCTGCAATGCACTGCTGATGACGTCACATATTACATCACTCATGACATGGTCAGTGACATCACTCATGAAATCACTAATGACACCATCCTTGTGACAGACTGACAGACCTCCTTTCAGTGTAATGTAACCCTTGAAACACATATTCAAAAATAGAAACAAACATTTTAAAAAAATAGAGATACCCATACCAGTTACAACAACCAATTCAGTAATACCACCATCTATATACACATCCACTCATTCAACAACAGTTCTATATAGTCACTCATATATATATTCACTCATCATATTGTGTGAAACACCTATACATCCTGTTACACACCGACAGTCATCCAAAAGTTACTCACACACATAATCACACATGCAAATAAACTATTGAGCATCCATTTATTTGCATATACAGCTATACACACACTACCACCTTACTTCTAAGGAAACGTACACATACTTACTCTCTTGAACAATCACTTATAGAAACACATACTTATTTAAACAAGAACTCTTTCAATCTCTCACTCTCACATATACTCACTTATATACATCAATACTCACATATACTAGACTAAAACATATGTAGTTACTGATAAAGACACTAGTGAGACAGTCATTCACTCACTAACACACACATATACACACTCATCCACCCATACAGTCCTGCACATATTCTGTCTTCAAAACACATACAAACAGTGAGTCAGTCACCAACCCATGCAGCCACTTATACACAAAGAGAAACACTGATACATATATTTAAATATTTAAAAATTACTCGCTAATACACTTAATAAGCCAGTTAACCAATCAATTTAAAAAAACAAACAAACATCCATTTAGACACTTATTTAAACATTTATTCTTCCATCAACCTTTACATATACATAAATAAAACATATTTATTTTTCAGAAAGACACACATTCACTGGATGGTGTCATCAGTGATGTCATGAGTGATGTCACTGACCATGTCATGAGTGATGTAATATGTGACGTCATCAGCAGTGCATTGCAGGCGCGCAAGTTTTAGTGAGTCCAACTAACTATAACGTGGAATTTCAATGGTTTTATGTGAGTAAAATTTCCAGCTAACTATAACTCGTGTGAAACCTATGTTTTTTTCAGGGAATTTAGTGGGTTTTTTAAATGCTAATTCCTTACTATAACTGGTGTGAAACCTATGGTTTTTTCAGTGAATTTCATAGGTTTTTTTATGCTAATTCCTAACTATAACTGGTGTGAAACCTATGTTTTTTTTGTGAATATATATATATATTCAGAGAAAAAAACATAGGTTTCAGGGATGTTATTGTTAGCTGGACATTTCACTCGTACAAAACCATAGAACTTCCTCCGTTAAAGTTAGTTCTGCTAACTACAACTCGCGTACCCGCAATGCACTGCTGATGATGTCACATATTAAATCATTCATGACATGGCCAGTGACATCACTGATGACATCACTGATGACATAATCCAGTGAATGTTGGTTAGTTTGAAATTAAAATATATATTATATATATACATATATATATATATATATATTCAATGAAAAAACCATAGGTTATAGACCATATATAGTTAGGGATTTGCATTTACAAAACCTTATTTTATTCGCATAAAACCATTGAAATTCCATATATAGTTAGTTGCGCTAACTATATATCGCGCACCCGCAATCCACTGCTGATGATGTCACATATTACATCATTCATGACATGGTCAGTGACATCACTGATGACATCACTGATGACATCTCAAATGACATCACTGATGACATCTCAAATGACATCACTGATGACATCACTGATGACATCTCATTTGACATTACTGATCACATCACTGATGATATCATTCATGTGATAATACGATGAACCTCTTCAGACTCTAATATAACCTTAGATACAATCAGTGTAAACAGACACTCACAGACTGTCACTCATCCATGGAGTTACTCACACACCTAGTCAGTCATGCAAAGAATCAATCACACCTCCATTTCCTCAACTATACAGTTATACAAACTTTACTTATTCAAACATATACTAACACATATTTACTCTCTTATACAATCCCTGATACAAGTTCACAATGATCCATACAGCCACTCACACATTCACTGGCTCTTATGCACAGTTATTTATATATGTCAACTCTCACATGTACTGTGTTTTACATATGTACTTACTTTGACATGTAGCACTGAGATATCCATTCACTCACCAATACACTCATGCACACAGTCAACCACCCATACAGCTGTTTCCACATGCACTTTTGAAACCATACATCTAGTGAATCAACTGCTCACACATCTATGCACAGAGTCATACACCTCCCAGCCACCCACACACACACTCAGTCTCCCATACAAATACTTGGGCAACCAATCAATAACCCATATAGTTACTCATATAGCTACTTATCAACACATGCAACAGTTTACAGAACAACAGACATAATGATGCACAAATTAAGACAGTTTAGTCACTAACCCATGCACTCAGTGAGACACATTTAATCACTCACTCATACAGTCAGTCATGCACCTACTAAATCCTTCATCCAGACACTTATACATCCACTCATTCTTCAATATGTAAGACATATTTTAACTTTACAGAAACATACAAACACTGGATGATGTCATCAGTGATGTCATCAGTGATGTCACTGACCATGTCATGAATGATGTAATATGTGACATCATCAGCAGTGGATTGCGGGTGCGCGATATATAGTTAGCGCAACTAACTATATATGGAATTTCAATGGTTTTATGCGAATAAAATAAGGTTTTGTAAATGCAAATCCCTAACTATATATGGTCTATAACCTATGGTTTTTTCACTGAATTTCAATGGTTTTTTAAATGCAAATTTCTAACTATATATGGTCTATAACCTATGGTTTTTTCTGTGAATTTCATTGGTTTTTTAAAAGCTAACATCTGTAGCTATAAAATGTATTCTTCTTTAAATCCCAAAATATATTTAGATGTTTGTTGATAATTTTTTTTTTAATTTTTTTTTTCTTCGCTTCTAGTTCGCGAACCGGGAAGCTTTCCGTTAGCTCATCTCGATGCCGCGATCTAGTCCGCGAACCGGTCAACGTTACGTTAGCGGAACTGTGACGCGTCGCGGAAGCGCGACGTATCACGTTATCGCGTAATGCGTCTAATGACGCGCCGCGTTAGCGCTCCCGGAAGTGCTCCGGACCGCGAACCGGAAGCGATCTGGGACGCGGCGCGCGCCGCGTAACGTAAGCGGAACAGGTCATGTGACTTGTTTATCAAACTTTTCATTGGTTCATTTCACTTTTGGTTTCCAAATGATGTATGACTAGGTCATGTGACCTAAAAATAACACTTTTCATTGGTTCAGAACTTTTGCTTTCCCCAAATCATGTAAACCCCTCCTTATTTCCTCACTCTGACTTTCATCTTGGTGAGAGAAAGACCATTTAGCAAGAATTGAACAATGGCTTCTGTACTTGCTGCAGCTGGTGGAACCCCACCACCACCTCCACCTCCTCATAAGAAGAGAGGACCACCTAGTCAATTTATCTCTAACAGAGAGGAGGAAGAGGAGGAAGAAGAAGAAGAGGACAGAGAGGAACAACAATTTGTCGAAGAGTTGCCCCGGGTTTCAAACCGAAAAACAAGTTTCATCTGGCAGTTTTTCTCCATCCCTCGTGGATCAAAGAAGGTGAATGCTAAATATGCCACCTGCCTCATCTGTGATTACAGATTGTCGAGAGGCACAGATAAGAAATACAGTATGGGCAACTATACGATGCATCGACACATGAGCAGGTGGCATCCCTTAAACTACAGCCGGGCTGAGTTAAGGGATCTTCAAGACAATCCCACGACAACTCCTGTGGCCAGATCGACCTCCACAATCTCTTTGACGGGAAGAGAGGCACAAGAAACTGTGCCAAACATTCAACCCAACTTCCAGCATATGAAGTTAAGTTGTATATACTGTGGTGCTATGCTGTCATATGGCAACATGAGCGTCAACCTGATGAACATGGCGTTCGAAAATCATAAATGCCCTAATGCACCCAAGAAGTAATTTTTTTTTTTGCTCCAGTTGAGCCGTTTTCAGCCGTTTGCCTGTTTTTTGTTGTCTCCCCGCCATAAAAAACACAAAAAAAACATAAAACAGTTCTAAAAATACAAAAAAATCAAAAAATGTTCAAAAAAAAAAAAAATAAAATAAAACAACAAAAACAAAAAAAACCAGTTCTTTTCAGAACTACCTCCCCTTTCAATCAAAATTGCTAGAATGTTTATCACTCTGGCAAGCTCTATTTCTTTTGGTTCGCTTCAAGTTCGCTGACCGGTTCGCGAACTTTAAGCGAACTAAAAAAATATTTTTTAAAAAAAAAGAAGAGTTAGTATAAGGGAAGTAAACAGAGAATAATGTAAAAAGAAAGACAGCTATAGAGAGTAAATGAGAGATACTGTCAATGACATCATCAGCAGTGCATTGCGGGTAAAAAGAGTAGAAAACATTTACCTTATAATTCTTGTTACCTTTTTTTAAATATTTTTTCATACTTTCAATCTGTTAAAAAAAGAACAAACATTTCCAAAAATATTAAAACATGTATTTAAAAATTAGAAAAGACAAGGGAAAAGGTTCAAAAACAAACAGTTTTTCAACAACTTTGACATTTACAGAAGTCTCTGCTTCTCTACGTCCCCTACACAATCCTAAAGATATATATTCTAAAGAAACTGTATCTTGATGTTGATGAACTGAGGCCTATTTTGGAACATGATGTTTTTCTTGCACTGCTAATGTCTCACAATAGTGATGCAATAGCAGGGCAAAAAAGATGTAAAGCCATCATAAAATTGTGTCTAACATTGTAAATGCTTGATTTAGGATGCAAATAAGATGTGTGCTTTCAAGAGCTTTCTTTGAGGTGAGGCCTCTTTTCTTTTTTTTAAAAAAACACTACCCAGAAGTACAGCACTGAAAGCATTAAAATTGATATTTACAGAACTCAGCTTACCCATATGTACCTCACATTTCTAAATGTATATCATAAGGACAAAAAGCATAACATTAATTATACATGTTAAATGGTTTCTTTTTGCTGTTCTCAGAATGTATCAAATTTCACTTAAATCAGTGACTTGAAGGTATTCATCATGTAACAGCGGGGAAAAAAAACACAATCAAAATGACTGTGTTTAAAAAACCCATACAACCTTCGAAATCTGATTTCAAAACTCCTTAAAATTAACTTACTTTCAATGACGTCGAACGATCTCCTATGAACAGCATCCACTCTGTTGTGCTACAAATATTTTCAGCCCGCCACTTTCTGAAAGAAAACCTCCATCGATACGTAAAATATGTTACATAGAAAAAAAGACTTCTCTCATTATATCACATGTTTCCACTAGGCCAAATCATGTTGCCGCGATTCGCAAGTCTTGTTATTCTTCCAATCAAATCCCGACATTTTCTATTTTCGCAACTTTCAAAAATAAAATATTTGAGATTATTTTCACAATCCTGGACTACTAATAACTTACTCTTCTTTGTCACTCATGTTCTCCTTTTCCTATGACACTGATACTGCTTACTATGAAGCAGACTTACTTGCATTAGGTTTATATAGTTGGATTTTTAATCTAGACAGCATTGCAGACTTACATTCCCTCTACTTAAAATTTTGGTTTTAAAAACACCAGGTAAGAATTTTTAAGGTCAAACGGCAATTTTTTTTTGAACGTTACAACGGAATCATTACAGAATGACCAGCCGTTTCCAGACTTTAAGTAAGCTGTATAATGTCCTGATGTTGTTGATGGACCATCGTGATAGATAATTGCTACAGTTACAAAAGTCCTCCCTGATATTGACAGCTGAGAAGCCACACAATTTTTTATTAAAGTTGACAATTTTGATCCATCAGGCCTACAACGTTGGATCATTAAAATGACATACTGGCCATATCTACGTATAAATAATGTTGACATCATATCACATTTACATTGGCTACACTCCATGTTGTGATCCGCTGCATTTACTAGCTTATTAAAGGAGACTGATTTACTGTCTGGCAAAGTTAAATATATAAATCTTTCTGAGTCTACACTAGTAGTACTTGATACCATACAGTTCTCGCAGTCATGCTGCCATTGATAAGAAAGCCCAAACAGGTGATCTACATCTACACCCTCAACTTGCAATATATCAAGCATATACATTAAAAACTCCTGACAATCTTGCTGATTATTTTCAGAGAAGTCTGTTTGACCTGAACATTCATCTAACAGATAACGAACTTCAGACACACTTTCTACTTTTGTTCGATCAGTGCTACATTTCTCGAAAACAGAATTCAACAAACAGCATAAAATTTGTTCAGAATTCAACAGAATCTGTTCTTTTAAACTCTCTAGTGAAAAGAGAACATTAACCACTACATTTGCATAGCAGTTGACACCAGAACTGTTTTCAAATTGAAAACCGACAACATCTTCAACAGAATCCACTTTCTTTCTGCTAACAATTTTCGGTTCATTGACTTTTAGTCTTTTTGCAACAACCTCCCTACTATTACTGCTATTTCTACGTTTGCGGCCTACCACACGTTTCTCAAACAAAGGATATTGAGGCAAATGTGGCGCATACTCTCTTCTTAACCTATTGTATTCCTTAACACAATCTAGATCCGCACAAATGTTTGTGACATCACAGTCAATCAAGTACAATCCCGATAAAGTTCTAACTCGTGACAATGCCACATATGCCATACCCTCCTTGAACACAGAACTGCCAATATTCACCAATGCACAGTCTACACTTAAACCTTGCGATTTATGGATTGTCACCGCATATGCCAAGCAAACAGGAAACTGTTTACGGCGAACATATAAATCTTTAACAAGCAAAAACCTAGCAGAACAACGACCAATTTGCTGTACTTCCTCAATGCCATCAAATTTAATTCTTAAAAATTCTATTCCATCTCTATTTCTGTATTTCTCAAAATCAACAACATTACCCATTGATCCATTTACCAGACCTCTTTCTACATGTAAATTCCTTCTCAAAATAATTCGGCAATTTAAACACACATTCAAAGTCTTTTCAAAACCCGCTGTTTTAGATATAGTCTTCTCTAATGAATCCAATTTTGATTTCAAATTGTCTGACAAAATAATTGTTGATCCCATATGCTCTAATTTGTCGATAGCTTCAAGTTTCACAATCTCTTGCTTTTCTAAATTCAACATTTTGTTGTTGAAGATGGCACATTCTGCAAGAGTTGGCATGAGACATATCCCGGATTTCTTCTCAGTAATTTTCTGAAAAATATTCTCAGGCACAATCTCTTGTTTGGGATATAAATTTGACAGTAATCGTGCATTTAAAGCTTCTTTCCCATGCTCGGTCACTTTTCCAATTCTAATATCTTGTAGAATATTCTTGTAATCTTCATCCTTTGCCTGACGCATATTTTGATGCAGTTCTGCATAATTGAAGTTTAACCATATATTGACGTTGCCAATGCTCCCTAGGCACTTCCTGGTATCTTCATGCGTGAGTATTTTGAACACAGGTTGACCTTTTACTGGTGTCAGCTGCAGAAGATCTCCGAAAACAATGATGTGTTTCCCACCAAATAACACATCATATTCAGTTTTAAGTACTTCTTGCATTCTCAAATGCACAAAGGCAAGCATGACATTGGAAACCATGCTTACTTCGTCAATGATAAGTAGTTTCATTTTCCTCAAGACTCTTGAAACTTCACAGCAAGCATCTCCAGATAACTTGTTGTATTGTAATTTGTTGTCATGCTCCACCGGCAGCATCAGTAGACGATGCAAAGTAATACCTTTAATGTTATGTGCTGCCAGTCCAGTAGGAGCGGTGACAACACAAGACAGCGATGACTCAGTCCTTTCCTGCAAATAACAAGAGATTGCTTTAATGAGGAAACTTTTTCCAGTTCCCGCTTCTCCACTCACGTACAGTCGGACAGGCTTCAACGATGTACATGAGCACTTGTTCTTCTCATGACTTAATCCGTGCTCAATTTCCGTGGTAACTTCATCATATATTTTCCTCTGCTCAACGTTGAGTTGTTTTTCCAAGTCTTCTAAGTTAACTGAATCCTCCTGAGCATGTGCCATGGCTCTTACCACTTCATTCATAGCAGTGGCAGCTTCATTTTCGATAATAGGTCCTCCAAGTGGATCTTGACTCAATGAAACAGAACTCTGACTGTCCTGAGAACTGTCTCTGGCAATCTCGGCTGCAATCGTTGCTTCCTGCTCAATTTCCAAAGTTAGCATTTCTTGATATTTAGAAAAAGCAGGACATTCTATGGACTCCTTGGCTGCATTGAAAGAGTCTTCGTAACAGAGGAAATCTCCAAGCAGTTCCTCTTCTGCACGCCAAGGCTTGAAAAGTTGCAAAAGTGCTAAATAAAAAAACTCCTTTTTTTCTGGAGATTCACCACTCAATTTTCGATGGTTTACTAATTGGCATTTTCTTTGCTTGACCAGGCATCCCTCACTTCCAATTACAGCATACACTCCTTTCTCAATATCTTCTTTGATGTTCCTCTTGAATATATAATTTTGGAGAACCTCATATAGACAAACATTCTCAAGGTGACTGCTTCGATTTGGATAATATGTATCCAACATGTTGGTCTTCAAAATGTCGGTACTGTTTGGTTCCTTTTCTGCCAAATACTCAATTTCCCGGACAGGTTTTAGAACTCGATTTCGCGTTGCAGCAAGACCAAGACTCGCCCAAACGAGACTCCTGGATTTGGCATAGAGACTTGCTGAAGACAACCGGTCAGAACATTCGTAAGCTCCGATTTCTCGATGCGACAACATCTTCAGACTGAAACTGTACAACCTCTTGCTGAGGCTCTTTTCATGAGAAATGTCCTCCCACATATCCTTCAGTTCGGTCTTTTCTTTTTTGGTGATGTAAGATGTCACATATCGAGCCACAGCCATACAGTTGTCAGCCACAAACTGTATATCCATGTTAGCATTCCACATGGACAAAATCACTGGGTTGTAGTCATTGATGTACTTGGACTCTTCGTTCCTTTTCAAATTGTATGTATTCTTGGGTGATTTCCTCGTCACATTATGTCGCAGCGAAGACATCAAACTGTTCACTCTTCCTTTAGAAATCACCGGTCGTGGAAAGTTGAAACGACATTTGGTGTAGAACTTGTCCTTGTTTCTGAATTTACGACGACAGTACTTTCCACAACGATGGCTTTGGAAACGTAGAACTTGTTCTCTTAGACTTTTCTTCTCCGTTGCGTTTGGAACAGCACACGTAGAATACTGTTCGATGAAATTCATCACTAAGTCATCCGGATCTGTTCCAAATTTAGGTGCATCCTTGATCCACAACAACATATGTATATGAGGGGCACCTCTTGCTTGGTACTCCTTTCTCCAGAAGAAATCCAACACCTCTCCAAGAGGTGGATTCTTTTTATTTGTGATGAAAGACATCATAGCTTCAAATCTATGATTGAAGTACCTGCATACATTCACTGGATCCAAAGAACACAGTTCTCCAGGTGTCTTGAATTCAATGTTTTCAATATTTCCATTTGCCTCTCGTAGAAATTCAAGTAAATCTTCCCAGCCATACTCGGCACAGCTCAGAGTGAGGAACCATGTTGGAGTTCCTAAGTTCCTCAGCATACATTTTAAATCACCATGACGACGGTACCAGTACTCATTAGTACCACGCTGACACGCCATGAGATTAATTAAGTGAGAATCCAAAATACTGTCTTGGACATTGACTTTATGCATAAAGTCACTTGCCGAGATGTTTCGCATCTGTATACCACTTTTTAAGATGTGGTTCACTGCATATGACAGTCCAGACAGATCGCTTTCAAACAGGAGATGAAACAAATAGGGAATGCATTGCCGAAACCTAGGATCTGCTGCATACAATCGTAAAGTCCGGTATTCAGACGCAGGAATTTGATGAGGTCGCTCATCATATCTTCCTCCTTGACCTGTGGGAAATAGCTGTGGGAAACACCGAGCTTCCAAACTTTCCTCCCAAACACTAATGGGACTCCCTTTGGCTTGTTTCATTTGAAACAACTCAATAGCATTCCCCATGACTTCCTTGGAATGCAAAGGATGAACACTATAATGTTCATATATTTCTTCACTTTTAGAGGCCTCTACTTTCTCAATTTGGCCAGCACACAAATCGCTATCCTCTTCATCACTTACTTCCTCTTCTGCAACATATACATTCTTATAGTACTTATTATTTTTCTTCAAATACACTGTTGCCTTTTTGACTTTCCTAACATCCACTAAATCTTGCCATATTTTCTTATTCTTTGTCGGAACCCCATTAACCAAGATAACCAGAGGTTCCTCTTCCACTTTTTCTATTCCAATTGTGTTAATGTTTTTCTTCAAATCTAGAGGCAAATAAACAACTCTTCCCTTTAATCCTCTCTGTAAATCTGCTGGAGGCAACTTCCCTGTCTTTGGCTCCATTCTTACAATAGCCTGAAAGGGATGGATACTTTGAATCAAAATAGATTCATAAGTATTTAAATCCTTCAATTCAGAAGGAATCTCAACCAATTCCAGATTATTATGAACTGCCCTAGCAGGCATCTGGTTTTGGTTTAATTTATTACAACAATAAGTACACACACGTTGATCCGATCCCAAATCAAAATAATTTTCTACCATCAAGTATGTGGCAAAATCCTTCCATTCACTGTTATTTTCCCTTTCACTTTTTGCATATAAATCCACTACCTTAGTCTGATTCTTATAATAAGTGCGTCGACAACATACACAAGTGAAATTAGGCCTCTCACTTGATTTCATCTGAAACGTGGCAATTTCCTTCTGAAAATTATCTGTACTGGAAACCTGTACATTATCTTCCACATTACCCTCTACTTCAGGGTCATTTTGAACATTCTCATCTTTACTACCAAAGTAACAAAACTCAATTTCTTCACAAATATTCTTCACATCTATTTCAGAACCATGCAAAAGAGCAGCACATAATTGTTTAAGCATAATTGCTGGACTCTTAGCATAATACAACATTCTCACTAATTTTCTCACTTTATTATGATGCACTGCTAGCATCCTGAAATGATGAAAAACACTCTGGCATACTCTCCTGGAAAGACAAGCCAGTGAATGACCACGCAAACCTGTCATTTGTCTCACTCTGCAAGGATCTAAATCTTGCAACAACTTCATTTTCTGCTTCAAACTTTTCTTATTAAATGTCCGTATAAAATCACAAAGCAAATTGATGGAAACCTGTCGCACACTGCAAATAGAACTACACTTCCAAATGTACACAGGACCCTTAGGACGTCTTCCTAAAACCTCATCACTTAGCGCCTCTTCTGTCTCTGTTGTCACAAGTTGTTCTTTTTCAACTGGACAACCATCCTTCACTTCATAAGCTCGACCACTGATGTCAACTGCATGCACCAAATCATTATCCTGAAAATAAGTCTCCTCATTAAAAAATGCCTCAGAACTTGAACTATGCATCCATTCTCCGGAAAAAACTTCACAAAAGTTAGTACGATTTACTACTCTCTTCCATCTACTTTTTGTTTTGAAATCAGAAATTACCTTGCTTAGTTTCCTAATTCTATTGATTACCAAAATAAACAACTTTCGCTTAATTTCAAAAGCATGATCAATAATTTTCTCTACATTTTTCTTCTTCTTATAAAATGCCGCTTTCTGTTGGCCTTTCTTTTTAATACTTTTCAATAAATTAACTAATATCCTATTACGGAACATTCGATTTCGAATGTCCCTAAACTGTTGTTTCCTTCTACTATCATGCACAGAGTTATCTCTTCCTCTACCAGTAACATTTGTGATGGGTCTCTCCTTTCCATTTAAATTACTTTTCTTTTTGTGAACTGAAACATTTTTTTGAGCAAAACTTTTTTTACTACAAATATTTCTTAAGAATGATTTCGTGCTCTTACCCGGACCTTTCTTGGTGTTTTGACAAGTATTTGGGGAAGAGGACTGCTGCAATAAAACATCATCCTGCTGTCTTTGACGTTTTCTAGCCTTTCGTATTCGACTTTTGGAAGGCATTTTCCAAACTATGAAAGAATCTGCAGTTGAATCTGTGGAAAAATATAATATAAAATGTTATTAACCACTATTACCAAACAGTAAATAAATAACAGTCATCTAAAACTTAATGCCGTACTAATAATTTAACATAGCAAATGTTTTCCACCAGCACTGCATCACAAAAATGACACTCAATGGTACAAAAAAGGCATACAACACTCATAAATCACTCCCTAATATTTTAAATCATTAATTCAGAATGACGATAAGATGTAGCCTATCTAAAGATTTGTTTAGGCCCTGATCTTTAGACTGGGGTAAATGTGTGTCATTGATCCACATTCAGTCCATCACCTGTTTTGTTTATTTGAGGTGAGGCCAACACATGGTTGCAGATAAGATTTTCACTGAAAAATATCAAAATAAAAAAACATGTGAAGGCCTACCAATGAAGTAAATCATTAAATGAAAACCAATACATTTCTGGAAATATGCACTACTAGTGCTTCATAAGATGTTTTGGGTCATATTTATAAGGCATTTGAGTATCTAGTATGCTATTTTACGTTCTTCCTGGTGCAAATTTATTGTAAATATGCTCCCACCTGCGGTTGGCAAATTTAGATTTTGATTATGGGAGTTAGATAGGCATGTTACTAATTTCCCAAAAAAAGGTGTATAACCCCAAACAACCTTTGAAGCAAATGCTCTTAGCCATGTTATCCACCTCCCATTGGATAACATGGCTAAGAAGTGCTTGCAAATGTGAAAAAAACGGCCGCAATGCATGAATATCGCAGAAAAGTCAGCGATATTCATGCATTTTCCAGCACATGCTCTTGTTATCCACTTCCTATTAAATAACATGGCTAAGAACTGCTCAGGGCCCCATGAGGAACGCTTTCCATTTAAAAAGGGAAAAATAACATCAAAGACACTAAAATGCCTTCTAAATATGACCCCAAACAACCTAAGAAGCTCTAACAGTACATATCCTGAAATGTAATTGATTTCAAAATTCGTTTTTAAACACAGCATATAAATCAATTGTATACCTGCATTCATGGCGAAATGACTAAAAATGTCCTTGAGACACATGAAAGTGTTTTCTGGAATGCCCTAGCACCATTTTTGGGACACTATTAACATGGCTACGTAACTCCCATAATCAAAATCTAAATTTGCCAAGCGCAAGTGGGAGCGTATTTACAAGACACTTGCCCCAAGAGGAACACTTTCCATTTAAAAAGGGAAAAATAACATCGCAGAAAAGTCAGCAATATTCATGCACTTTCCAGCAAATGCTCTTAGCCATGTTATCCACTTCCTATTAAATAACATGGCTAAGAACTGCTCAGGGCCCCATGAGGAACGCTTTCCATTTAAAAAGGGAAAAATAACTATACTGCATGCCAGAATGTTACACCAAATATGCAATTACAATTTCTCTATGAAACTAATTCTATTAGTATATCACTAGAGACAAAACCACATTTTAAAAACACAGCTTTCTTCATCATTTTCTCCTTAAATCATACTATTCTCTATCTAAATTAAATAAATCTTTTCTCACCTTAGCAAATATTTTTTGAGTTTTGAAAACAGTCTGAGAAATACACCAAATTGTCTTCAGCAGAAGAAAAAGGATGCACTCCAAAGGCTGCAGCTATTGAAAGCACAGAAATACAGATATTCTTTTCACATATCTCTCATATTAGCCAATCATACCTCTTCCCTCACTTTTTTCAAATCAAAACCCTTCCCCCCTCTGCCCTGTCTGCCTTGTTTCCATAGCAACCACCTCCTGGAAGACCTCTCATGTTTGCAAATTCACACAACAATGTTTCAATTGAACTCTGAACTCTCAGTGCACCTGCGTATCCAGTGCAATCTTTCATTAAATGTTTCTTCCTTGACCATTCAAATTACATGTTTGAAAGAACACATCCATGCACCCTAACTTTCTGTTTTCAGAAATGGAAATGCACCAATCACTGCTAATGATTCATTAGCATTGGAAATCCACAGTTTTTTTTCTTTACAAACTCCTACTGTTTCAACTGCCCTTTCATTACCACACTTCATCTGACTGCAGCACAACCTTCACCCACCATGTTTAACGTCTGGATTGTTGGACACCGTTACATCCACTGGGCTCAAAGGTATGCTGAGAACAGAAATTTACCTAACCTCAATTTACAAGATGTGGAAATTAAGTGGTTGGGCCAAAGAGGATTAAAATGTCACCAATTGATACCATTGGTGAAAACCTTTATGCATTTGCCAAAACCTGACCTGTTAATAGTGCACTGTGGAGGTAATGATTTGGGCACTTTGACAGGGGTAGGTCTGGAAATGCTTTTAAAGGACACCTTTGAGCAATTAATGGCACTTTTTCCTCAAACTGCCTTGGTATATTCCAATATATGCCAAAGACAGAAATGGAGGTGGTCCAACCAATTTTGTCCACAAATTGAGAAAGCGAGGAAGCATGTAAACAAATCTGTTTCAGCTTACATGAGAGACCATGGAATGGGCTCTCTGTACAACAATAACTTGCGTTACTACATGCAAGATATCTACAGAGGAGATGGAGTTCACTTCTCAGATGAGGGCAACAGAATTTTCATTCTGAATTTAAGACTGTGCATTGGTACCTACTTATAAGTACCTAAATGTACCATAAACCCAAAAGCTCTTCTCAGAGCTACCCTACATCTGATCACTCACAATTATTATTTTTCTCTAACTTTTTTCACTAATTTTCCACAAAATTCGCTCCCCGGAGCGCTACCCGGTTCGCTAACCGAAAGCTAACCTCGCGGAATTTTTTTAAAAAAAGTTTTTTTTTCCGCACATATAAGCCTCCTCAGCCACGCTCAGAAAACCTAGGGGGTCAAGATAAGTCTACCATGACCCCTTCTACCCATTGTAAACATTATTTGCCCTCCATCTTGTATCTTAATGCGACCGAAACACAAAATGGTGGACTCCCGTGACGCTTAAGGTTCGCTAACCGGGCCGCTTCCCGGAAAGCGGTCCTAAAAAAAGGCGGGAAAGTAATTTACAGAAAAACGACTAGAGACACTCTCACCAAATATAGATTAGCTCATACTACATAACAATCCCTTCCATTCTCACAAATTTCATTTAAATTCCATTTAGCCATTTAGCCTGTAGACCTCTCCAAATACCGTGAGGTAAATTACTTCACAAAACACATCTGAATTGTTGGAATTGACAACCAATGAAAATGTTACTTTCCTTTTCTACTTTTATTACCTGACATTTGATTGGTTATATACCTGTATATATATAAAGGGAGAGAAGGAAACACAGCCATTTTGACTACTACTTGTTGTTGTATATATCATTTAGAATATCACTAATAACATCAACTTGTTTCTAAAGGTAAGTTGTTATTTTTAAAACTGAAGTATATTGTGCACTATAAGTAAATATGGTAAACTTTTTCAGATAGTTATATACTATCCCTCTGTAAGAGTTAGACATTGAGAAAGGCTTCTTTATTATAATTATGGACTGATTTAGGTTTCTGTGGTATAATTATAAATTTACTTAGGCTTCTTCACAGGCACTTTTTAATAGTACTACTTCACGCCTGAAACCATACAGTGCCCATAGATTACTTCTCTGTTATAAACTCACAAGTGCCTGTCTGAACTTAAACCCAACAGTGCCCTATCTCTACTGATATATTTATTTTTTATGCAAATTACAGCAATAAAATGGAAGGTGAGCAGAATGTTTCCTTCGAAATTGTTCTGGAGACCAACACAGAAAAAGTTATTGCGGACAATGATGACTCAGATTTCATGGATGAATCACGGGACCATGAATTAGTTCAATGTGTAGAATCAGTGGATCATTTACTTCATTATGATGACGGTCAAATGTTTGAACTTATGTTCACTGAACAAGAACACATATCAGACAGTGAAATGCTAGACGTTGTATTAAATTTCGAAAAACAATCCGAAAAAAAAAATTGTATGTAATATTAAAAAATTGTTTGAGTCTTTAATCATTTTTATATGTAATTCATAAACTAGTTAAATGTTAGAAATGTTATTAAATTTTGAAACACAATCACAACAATAAAAAATTGCTTAAAAAATAAAAAAATTAAAAAATAATCAACAAAACCAACAAATAATTAACATACAGTATTAGAAAAGTCTTTCATTCTTTTATCCATAAAGTTCGCTGCCCAGAACGCTTTCCGGTTCGCGAACTTGGGGCTTACCACGCAAAAAAAAAAATTTGTATATTTTTTTTTTGGACCCTCCTAGGCCCTTTTAAAACCTCCACATAAAACCTAGGGGGTCAACGAGGATCTACTATGCCCCCTTATGGTAATTTCCCCCTTTGTTTTGGCCTCCTCTTGTCTCTCGATCCTACCGAGAGACAAGATGGCGGCCGCTCCGGACTGTTTAGAATGTTGACAGACACCGGAGGGCCAATCAGCTTCGCATCGCAAAGTTCCGATACGCGAAAGGTTCGCTAACCGGATCGCTGCCCGGAGCGCTGTTACAGATATATATCTTGATTTAAACGTTAATTTCTCAAAATCCACTGGAGCACATATATTGAGACCTAGCAAAGGCACATCGGGCTAACAGTCCCTACAATTTTGCCAAGTTTCGTGAAAATCCATTCAGCCGTTCGGGCTAAAAGTGAGTCCAACCGCCCTATGGAAAACTCAATGCAAAAAACGCGTTTTGGGACCCCCCTTTTTTCTCAGCCCCCCCTTGACGAAACCCCACCAAATTTCCAGGGGCTGCTCAGAAACAAAATGTGCCATTTTCCTGAAAATTTCAGCCAATTCCGTCCACAAACGCAAAAGTTATTAGGCATAGAATTTTCAGAAATCCCATAGGGAAAAAATCCTAACTATATATACCTACTGGCGACCGCCAGTAGGTAATATATATATATATATATATATATATATATATATATATATATATATATATATATATATATAAAAATAATCTACTAGCGGTCGCCAGTAGGTAGTTATAGTTAGGATTTTTTTCACTGTTAAATCTGAAAATTCTATTTGGAATAACTTTGGCGCCGGTTGACGAATCTGCCTGAAAATCTCCTCAAAATGGTCTCGCGGCGCCCCGGTCCTTCCCTGAAAGTTTGGGGGGGATTTGTCAAGCGGGGGCCGAGATAAAAGGGCGGTCCCAAAACATGTTTTCCCAATGTTAATTTCCATAGCGCGGTCGACCTCACTTTTAGCCCGAACGGCTAAATGGATTTCCACCAAACTTGGCAAAATTGTAGGGACTGGTAGCCCGATGTGCCTTTGCTATGTCTCAAGATATGTGCTCCAGTGGATTTTGAGTAATTTAGGTTAAAAAAATATATATATCTATGGCAGCGCCCCGGTACGCGCACCGGGGAGCGCACCGGGCGCGCCACGCGACTTGCGCGCTGAAAGCTGATTGGCTCTCGGGTGTCTGTAAACATTCTAAACAGTCTTTAGTCGCCGCCATCTTGTGTCTCGGTAGGATCGAGACACAAGAGGTGGCAAAAACAAAGGGGGAATTGACCATAAGGGGGCAGAGTAGACCCCCCCCGACCCCCTAGGTTTGATGTGGGGGCTATAAAAGGGCCCCGCGGGGCAAAAAAAATATAAATTTTTTTTTCTCGTTTTTTGCGGGGGGAGCGCCCGGTACGCGCACCGGGGAGCGGACCGGGGAGCGGACCATGGGAAAAAAAGAATGACAGACTTTTCTAAAATTGTATGTTTATTAATTGTTCTTTTTTTTTTTTATTTTTTTTATGAAGTACCAACATGTAGGTACCAATGCAGAGTCTAAAATTTAATATACACCGTCTCCTTTGTAGATATCTTGCATGTTGTTACAGAAGTTATTGTGGTATATGGAATTCATACCATAGTCTGTCAGGAAAGCAGAAACAACATGGAGGCAGGAGATGAAAAAGAGATGTTAAATACACATTGGAGATAATATAGTGGGAGAAAGGAAGTAACTATGAGCAAATTTACTATGTAACAAGTTGCACAGTATACTATAAGTCTGACTTTACATTATAATCAATTTGGTAGTAGTTTAAGAATTACATATAAAAATTAATAATGTCTCAAACAATTTTAGAACTATTAAATATACATTTATTTTTCTGATTCTTTTTCCAAATTTAACAGAACTTCTAATATTTGATTGTCGGAAATGTCCTCATTTTGAATCAGGAAATCTACAGATTGTACACATTGAAGTAGTTCATAGTCCCGTGATTCATCCATGAATTCTAAGTTATCATTGGGTTCAATACCTTTTTCATTGTTGCTCTCCAGAACAATTTCGAAGGAAATGTTTTGCTCTCCTTCCATTTTCGTGCTGTAATTTGCATTAAAAAATATATCAGTAGAGATAGGGCACTGTTGGGTTTAAGTTTAGACAGGTAGTTTGGATTTTTTAACAGTGATTTTATCCTTGGGCAGTGTATGGTATCAGACTGGAAGTAGAAATATAAAAAAGTGTATGTGATAAAGCCTAAGTAAATTTATAATTATACAAGACAAGCCTAATTGCATCCATAACTGTAACAGAGAAGTCTATCTCAATCTATAACTATTACAGAGGGATAGTATATAACTATCAGAAAATGTTTTCCAAATTAATTTAAAGTGCACAACATATTTCAGTTTTCAAAATAACATCTTACTTTTCAAAAAGAAGTTTAAGTTGTCAGTGAAAATGCTCTTGAAATGTACTTCAGGAAGTAGTAGTCAAAATGGTTGTGTTTCTCTCTCTTTCTTTATATATATTCAGGTACATAACCAATCAAATGTCATTAGATAATATTAGAAAATGAAAGTAACATTTTAATTGGTTGTGAATTCTAACACTTCAGATGTGTTTTTGTGAAGTAATTTACCTCAGGATATTTAGAGAGGTCTACAGGCTCAATGGCTCAATGGAATTTTCACCAAATTTGGGAAAATGGTAGGGATTGGTATGTAGTATGAGCTATTCTATATTTGGTGAAATTGTCTCCAGTGGTTTTTATGTAAATTAACTACCCACATTTTTTGGGAACGCTTCCCGGTGCGCGCCCCGGTACGCGCACCGGCAGCGCTACGGAAGTCCTCCATTTTGTGTTTCGGGAGATTTGAGACAGAAAATGGAGGACAAACAACGTTGGGAATGGGTATAAGGGGGCATGGTAGACACTCCCTGACCCCCTAGGTTTCCTGAGGGGGTTTTAGGAGGCCTATATAGGTCAAAATAAAAATAAAAAAATAATTTCGCGGGGGAGCGCCCGGTACGCGCACCCGGGAGCGTACCGGGGAGCGTACTTTGGTGAAAAATAGTGAAAAAAGTTAGAAAAAGAAAATCATTATGAGTGATCAGAGGTAGGGTAGCTCTGAAAAGAGCTTTTGGGTTCTGTGGCTGATTTAAGTACCTACAAGTAGGTTCCAATGCAGTCTTAAATTCAGGAGGAATATTCTATTCCCCTCATCTGAGAAGTGCACACCATCTCCTCTGTAGATGTCTTGCATGTTGTAACGCAAGTTGTTGTTGTATATTTAACCCATTCCATAGTCTCTCATGTAAGCAGAAACAGATTTATTCACATGTTTCCGTGCTTTCTCAAATTGTGGACAAAATTGGTTGGACCAGTTCCATTTCTGTCTTTGGCATATATTGGAATATACCAAGGCAGTTTGTGGAAAAAGTGTCATCAATTGATGAAAGGTGTCCTTTAAAAGCATTTCCAGACCAACCCCAGTCATAGTGCCCAAGTCATTTCCACCACAGTGCACTATTAAGAGGTCAGGGTTTGGCAGAGGCAAAAAGGTTTTCACCAATGGTATCAACTGGTGATATCTCAAACCTCTCTGGCCAATCCACTTGATTTCCACATTTGATAAATCAAGGTTGTGAAAATTTCTGATAGCTGCATACCTTTGAGCCCAGTGGATGTAGCTATGTCCAATAATCCAGACAGAATACATGGTGGGAGGAGGTTCTGATGCAGTCAGATGAAGTGTGGGAATGAAATGGCAGTTGGAACAGTAGGAGTTTGTAAAAAACAAATTGTGGATTTTCAGTGCTCTTGAATCACAAGCAATGATTGGTGGATTCAGATAGTTGAAAACTGGAAGTTAGGGTGCATGGTTCTGTTCTGTGAAAGAGGTAATTTGAATGGTGAAGAAAAAGTTATTTAAAGAAAGATTGCAGCGGATAAGCTGGTGTATTGAGAGGTCAAACATCCTTGCTGACTTAATTTGCAACATTGTAGAATAAACTTTTGAACCTGAGAGCTCAGTGAGGAGGGAGTTGCTATGGAAACAGGTAGAAAGGGCTGAGGGGGGGAAGGGTGTTGGTTTGAAAATACAGAGGGAAGAGTTTTGATTGGTTACCATGAGCAATATGTGTGTAGAATTAGAGGTTTTCAGTGCCATTAATGGTTGCAGTGCCTGGAGAACATACCTTTTGCTCTGTTAAAGAAATATTGGTGTGTGTATCTGACACTGTTCTCTATCTCCCAAAGCATTTGTAAAGGTGAGTTGTGATTCATTTGATATAGATAGAGAGTTCAGATTAAGAAGCACATTGCATTGAATACTTGAACATAGGATCTTTGCTGTGTTTCTAAAATGGTTTTCAAAAAACGATTTTGGGGGCAAATCAATGGTATTTTTATTTGGTCCTTATTTATGATTGCCTTGTTCTGCTGGTTTGAGTTTGTTTGCTGTTGGTTTGTTTTTTGCTTTTTGATAATGCTTGTTATGAACATTTGCAAGATAGAGGATTTGTATTTTGGGAAAAAGTGAGGTTTCAAAAGTGATATTGAGTGGTTGTACATAGGTTTTGCGCAGTGTTTTTTAAATGTTATTCAAAAAACGATTTTGGGGGCAAATCAATGGTATTTACATTTGGCCCTTATTTATGATTGCCTTGTGCTGCCGGTGCATCACTTAAAACATGGGAAAAAAGTGACGCTCTGGTGGCGCAAGGCCTTCATAAATAAGGCCCTGAGTTTGTTTGCTGTTGGTTTGTTTTTTGCTTTTTGATAATGCTTGCTATGAACATTTGCAAGATAGAGGATTTTTATTTTGGGAAACAGTGAGGTTTCGAAAGTGATATTAACTGGTTGTACATAGGTTCTGCGCAGTGTTTTTTAAATGTTATTCAAAAAACGATTTTGGGTGCAAATCAATGGTATTTACATTTGGCCCTTATTTATGATTGCCTTGTGCTGCTGGTGCATCACTTAAAACATGGGGAAAAAGTGACGCTCTGGTGGCGCAAGGCCTTCATAAATAAGGCCCTGAGTTTGTTTGCTGTTGGTTTGTTTTTTGCTTTTTGATAATGCTTGCTATGAACATTTGCAAGATAGAGGATTTGTATTTTGGGAAACAGTGAGGTTTCAAAAGTGATATTGAGTGGTTGTACATAGGTTCTGCGCAGTGTTTTTTAAATGTTATTCAAAAAACGATATTGGGGGCAAATTAATGGTATTTACATTTGGGCATCATTTATGATTGCCTTGTGCTGCCGGTGCATCACTTTAAACATGGGAAAAAAGTGACGCTCTGGTGGCGCATGGCCTTCATAAATAAGGCCCTGAGTTTGTTTGCTGTTGGTTTGTTTTTTGCTTTTTGATAATGCTTGCTATGAACATTTGCAAGATAGAGGATTTGTATTTTGGGAAACAGTGAGGTTTCAAAAGTGATATTGAGTGGTTGTACATAGGTTCTGCGCAGTGTTTTTTAAATGTTTTTCAAAAAACGATTTTGGGGGCAAATTAATGGTATTTACATTTGGGCTTCATTTATGATTGCCTTGTGCTGCCGGTGCATCTTTTTAAACATGGGAAAAAAGTGATGCTCTGGTGGCGCAAGACCTTCATAAATAAGGTCCTGAGTTTGTTTGCTATTGGTTTGTTTTTTGCTTTTTGATAATGCTTGCTATGAACATTTGCAAGATAGAGGATTTGTATTTTGGAAAACAGTGAGGTTTCAAAAGTGATATTGAGTGGTTGTACATAGGTTCTGTGTAGTGTTTTTTAAATGTTATTCAAAAAACGATTTTGCGGGCAAATTAATGGTATTTACATTTGGGCTTCATTTATGATTGCCTTGTGCTGCCGGTGCATCACTTTAAACATGGGAAAAAAGTGACGCTCTGGTGGCGCAAGGCCTTCATAAATAAGGCCCTGAGTTTGTTTGCTGTTGGTTTGTTTTTTGCTTTTTGATAATGCTTGCTATGAACATTTGCAAGATAGTGGATTTGTATTTTGGGAAACAGTGAGGTTTCAAAAGTGATATTGAGTGGTTGTACATAGGTTCTGCGCAGTGTTTTTTAAATGTTTTTCAAAAAACGATTTTGGGGGCAAATTAATGGTATTTACATTTGGGCTTCATTTATGATTGCCTTGTGCTGCCGGTGCATCACTTTAAACATGGGAAAAAAGTGATGCTCTGGTGGCGCAAGGCCTTCATAAATAAGGTCCTGAGTTTGTTTGCTATTGGTTTGTTTTTTGCTTTTTGATAATGCTTGCTATGAACATTTGCAAGATAGAGGATTTGTATTTTGTGAAACAGTGAGGTTTCAAAAGTGATATTGAGTGGTTGTACATAGGTTCTGCGTAGTGTTTTTTAAATGTTATTCAAAAAACGATTTTGCGGGCAAATTAATGGTATTTACATTTGGGCTTCATTTATGATTGCCTTGTGCTGCCGGTGCATCACTTTAAACATGGGAAAAAAGTGACGCTCTGGTGGCGCAAGGCCTTCATAAATAAGGCTCTGAGTTTGTTTGCTGTTGGTTTGTTTTTTGCTTTTTGATAATGCTTGCTATGAACATTTGCAAGATAGAGGATTTGTATTTTGGGAAACAGTGAGGTTTCAAAAGTGATATTGAGTGGTTGTACATAGGTTCTGCGCAGTGTTTTTTAAATGTTATTCAAAAAACGATTTTGGGGGCAAATCAATGGTATTTACATTTGGGCTTCATTTATGATTGCCTTGTGGCACCGGTGCATCTCTTTTAACATGGGACACACTGGTGGCGCAAGGCCTTCATAAATAAGGCCCTGAGTTGCTGTGGTCTAAACTATAATATGTTGCAAATTAGTGTTTATATCGTTAGCTTTTTGTCATTACTTTGTTGTTTGCTAATAGTGGTCTTTAATGTGTTATTTTTTTCAGAACAACAGATTAAAATCAACATTTTAAAAGCAAGCAAAAATGCCGTCAAGGCAAAGGAGTAGAAAAAATACCATACGTAAAAGCTCAAAATCAGAAACGGAATTAAAGGAATCCTCTACAACAAGTACTTCAAAAAACACCAGAAAGCTCCTGGTAAGACAATTAAGTCTTTTCTTCGCAATATATGTAGAACAAAAAGAAATGTTAATGGTAATGTAAAGATCCAGAAGGAGAGAGCAAATCTAAAAAGGAAGGAGAGGCCCTCAAAAAATGTCTCTATTGGAGCAGGAGAGAAGAGTATGGATAGCAATAGAAGGTTAAATCAATTTAGGGACATTCGTAGACGAATGTTTCGCAATAGGGTAGTTTTAAATTTGCTAAAAAATGAAAAAAAAGGTAAACAGAGAACTGCTTTTTACAAGAAAAAGAAAAGTGTAGAGAAGATTGTTGATCAGGCTTTTGAAGTTAAGATTTATTTTAGTAATCAATAGAATTAGGATACTTAATAAGGCAATTGATGTTTTCAAATCGAACAGTAGATGGAAAAGAATTATTAATCAGACTAACTTTTGTGAAGTATTTTCTGGAGAATGGATGCATAGTTCAAGTTCTGAGCCATTTTTTAATGAGGAGAGTTACTTTCAGGAAAATGATTTGGTGCATGCAGTTGACACCAGTGGACGAGCATATGAGGTGAAAAATGGTTGTTTGATGGAAAAAGAGAAACTTGTGTCTAGAGATGCAGAAGAGGTGTTAGCTGATGAAGTTTTAGGGAGACGTACTAAGGGTCCAGTGTACACATGGAAGTGCAGTAGTATTTGTAGTGTGCGACAGGATTCAATCGATTTGCTTCGAAATTTCTTACGTACATTTAGTAAGAAAAGTGTAAAACAAAGTGAAGATCTTGCAAGAGTTAGATCCTTGCAGAGTGAGAGAAAACACAGGTTTGCATGGGCATTCAGTGGCTTGTCTTTCTAGAAAAAGTATGTCAGAGTGTTTTTCATCATTTTAGGATGTTAGCAGTGCATCATAATAAGGTGAGGAAATTAGGTTGTATTATGCAAAAAGTCCAGCACTTAAGCTTAAACAGTTAAACAGTGCTCTTTTGCATGGATCTGAAGTAGATGTGAACACTATTTGTGAAGAAATTGAGTTTTGTTATTTTGGAAATAAAGAGGACAGTGTAGAAATGGATATAGTAATGGATGGTAATGTGGAAGACAATGTACAGATTTCAAGTACAGAAAGATTTGACGAGGAAATTACCATGTTTAAGGTGAAATCAAGTGAAAGGCCAAATTTAACTTGTGTGTGTTGTCGACGGACTCATTATAAGATTCAGACTAGGTTAGTTGATTTATATGCAAAATGTGAATTGGAAAATAATAGTGAATGGAAGGATTTTGTAAGTTATTTGTTGTTGGAGAATTTTTTTGATTTGAGTTTTGATCAGTGTATTTGTAATTATTGTTTGAAAAAATTAAATGAAAATAAAATGCCTGCTAGAGCTGTTCATAATAATCTTCAGTTGATAGATATTCCTTCTTAATTGATGGATTTAAATACTTATGAATCAATTTTGATTCAATGTGTCCATCCTTTTCAAGCTATTGTTCGCATTGAGCCTAAGATAGGGAAATTACCTCCTACAGATTTGCAAAGAGGATTAAAGGGAAGAGTTGTTTATTTGCCTCTAGATGTCAAGAAAAATATTGATACAATTGGTGTAGAAAGAGTAGAAGAGGATCCTCTGGTTATTCTAATTAATGGGGTTCCAACAAAGAGTAAGAAAATCTGGCAAGATGTAGTGGATGTTAGGAAAGTCAAAAAGGCAACGTTGTATTTGGTCAAAAACAATGAGTACTATAAAGATATAAGTGTTGGAGCAGAGGAAACAGCTACAGAAGAAGATAGTGATTCTTCAGTTGGCCAAATTGAAAAAGTTGATGTGTCTAGAGGTGAAGAAATATATAAACATTATACTGTTCATCCTTTGCATTCCAAAGAAGTAATGGGGAATGCAATTGACTTGTTTCAAATGAAAGCAGCAAAAGGAAGTCCTATTAGTGTATGGGAAGAAAGTTTGGAAGCTCGTTGTTTTCCACAGTTATTTCCAACAGGTCGAGGTGGACGATATGACGATCGACCAGTTCAAATTCCTGCAGCAGAATACCGGACTTTAAGATTATATGCTGAAGATCCAAGGTTTCGTCAATGCATTCCGTATTTGTTTCATCTACTGTTTGAAAGTGATTTGTCTGGGCTTTCTTATGCAGTTAATCATATACTGAAAAGTGGAGCTCATCTGCAAAATGTTTCGGCGAGGGACTTTATGGAGAAAGTCAATCTGCAAGACAGCATTTTGGAATCTCAGCTAATCAATCTCATGGCATGTCAGCGTGGAACAAACGAGTATTGGTTCCGTCGTCATGGGGAATTGAAATGTATGCTAAGAAACTTAGGAACTCCTACATAGTTCCTCACTCTTAGCTGTGCTGAGTATGCATGGGACGACTTACTTCAATTTCTACGAGAGGCAAATGAAAACATACAAAATATAGAATTGAAAACACCTGGAGAACTGTGTTCTTTGGATCCAGTGAATGTTTGCAGATATTGTAATCATAGATTTGAAGCTATGATGTCTTTTATTACCAACAAAAAAAATCCTCCCCTTTTGGAGGAAGGAATATCAAGCGAGAGGTGCTCCTCATATACATAAGTTGTTATGGATTAAAGATGCACCCAAATTTGGAACTGATTCGGATGACACAGTGATGAGTTTCATTGAAGAATATTCAACATGTGCTGTTCCGAAAACTACTGAAGAAAACAGTTTAAGGCAACAAGTTTTACGTTTTCAATCTCATCGTTGTGGAAAGTACTGTCATCAAAAATTTTAAAACAAGGAGAAATTCTACACGAAATGTCGTTTTGCATTTCCACGACCAGTGATTTCTAAGGGAAGAGTAAATAATTTGATGTCATCTTTACGACATACTGGGACGAGGAAATCACCAAAAAATACATACAATTTAAAAAGAAACGAAGAGTCCAAGTACATCAACGACTACAACCCAGTGATTTTGTCCATGTGGAATGCTAACATGGATATTCAGTTTGTTGCTGACAACTCTATTGCTGTGGCTTGATATGTAACATCTTACATCACAAAAAAGAAAAGACAGAACTAAAGGAAATGTGGGAGGACATTTCACATGAAAAGAGTCTAAGCAAGAAATTATACAGTTTCAGTCTGAAGATGTTGTCGCATCGAGAAATTGGAGCATATGAATGTTCTGATCGGTTATCATCAGCAAGTCTCTATGCCAAATCAAGAACAATCATTTGGGTGAGTATAGGTCTTGCTGCAACACGAAACCGAGTTTTGAAATCTGTACAAGAAATTGAATATTTGGCGGAGAAAGAACCAAATAGTACAGATATTTTGAAGACAAACATGTTGGATACATACTATCCAAATAGAAGTTCTCACCTTGAGAACACTTGTTTGTATGAAGTTCTGCAAAACTACAGTTATAAGAGGAACATTACAGAAGATATCAATAATGGAAAATATGCTGTCATTGGGAATGAAGGATGTCTAGTGAAGCAGAGAAAAGGCAATTTGATTAATCATCGAAAATTGAGTTGCGAAGCTCCAGACAAAAGAGAATTTTACTATTTAGCTCTTTTGCAACTGTTTAAGCCATGGCGTACAGAAGAGGAACTACTTGGAGATTTTCTCTGTTATGAAGACTCTTTTAATGCAACCAAGGATACCATAGAATGTCCTGTTTTTCAAAATTATCTGCAAATGTTGAACGAAGAAATAGAGCAAGAAACCACAATTGCTGCAGAGATTGCTAGAGACAGTTCTCAAGACAGTCAGAGTTCTACTTCATTGAGTCAGGATCCACTAGGAGGACCAATTATCCAAAATGAAGCTGCAACTGCCATGGATGAGGTGGAAAGAGCTATGGAACAAGCTCAAGAGGATGTAGTTAACTTAGAAGATTTGGTGGAGCAACTAAACATTGAGCAGAAAAAGATATATGACAAAGTCACAGATCAGATTGAACATGGATTCAGACATGAGAAAAAACAGCGCTCATGTACATCATTTAAGCCTGTTCGACTGTATGTAAGTGGAGAAGCGGGAACAGGAAAAAGTTTTCTGATTAAAGCCATTGCTACTTATTTGCAGAAAAGGACTGAATCACCGCTGTCTTGTGTTGTAACCGCTCCAACTGGACTGGCAGCACATAACATTAAAGGGATTACTCTACATCGTTTACTGATGCTGCCAGTGGAGCATGATAATAAATTGCATTACAACAAGCTATCTGGAGATGCGTGTTCTGAAGTTTCCAGAGCCTTGAAGAAAATGAAACTTCTTATCATTGATGAAGTAAGCATGGTCTCAAATCTAATGCTTGCTTTTGTGTATTTGAGAATGCAAGAAATTCTTAGAACAGAGTATGATGTGTTATTTGGAGGAAAACACATTATTGTTTTTGGAGATCTACTGCAGTTGACTTCAGTAAAAGGACAACCAGTGTTTAAAATGCTTACGCATGAAGATACCAGGAAATCCCTTGGAAGCATTGGAAACGTTAATATATGGTTAAATTTTAAATATGCTGAACTGCTTCAAAATATGCGACAGGCAAAGGATGAAGATTATAAAAATATTCTACAAGATATAAGAATCGGAAAAGTAAGTGAGCTTGGGAAAGAAGTTTTACATGGTCGATTAATTTCAAATTTGTATCCAAATGAAAACATTCCTCCAGAGAATATTTAAAAAAAAATGACTGAGAAGAAATCTGGGATATGTTTGATGCCAACTCTGCAAGAATGTTCTATCTTCAACAACAAAATGTTAAACTTAGAAAATGAAGAAATTGTGAAACTGGAAGCAATAGATAAAATAGAGCATACGGGTGCAACAATTGTTTTGTCAGAAAATTTGAAAACAAAATTGGATTCATTAGAGAAAAGTATTTCTAAAACAGCTGGTTTTGAAAAGACTCTGAATGTGTGTTTAAATTGTCGTATCATTTTGAGAAGGAATTTAAATGTTGAAAGAGGTCTGGTAAATGGAGCAATGGGTTATGTTGTTGATTTTGTGAATTATAGAAATAGAGATGGAATTGAATTTTTAAAAATAAAATTTGATGGCATTGAGCAAGTACAACAAATCAGTCGTTGTTCTGCTAGATTTTTGCTTGTAAAAGACTTATATGTTCGCCGAAAACAGTTTCCTGTTTGTTTGGCATATGCGGTGACAATTCATAAATCTCAAGGTTTAAGTGTAGATTGTGCTTTGGTGAACATTGGAAGATCTGTGTTTAAAGAGGGTATGCCATATGTGGCATTATCACGAGTGAGACCTTTATCAGGATTGTACTTGATTGAGTATGATGAGACAAAGATTTGTGCAGATCTAGATTGTGTAAAAGAATACAATAGGTTAAGAAGAGAGTATGCTCCACATTTGCCTCAATATCCTCTGTTTGAAAAACGTGTGGTTGGCCGAAAAAGAAGAAATGAGAATAATTGCAGTGAGGTAGTAGCAAAAAGACAAAAAGTAGATGAAACTGTAATTGTAAGCAAAAAGAAAAAGGATTCTGTTGAAGATGTTGTTGGATTTCAGTTTGAAAACAGTTCTGGTGTCAACTGCTATGCTAATGTAGTGGTTAATGTTGTTTTTTTTTCTTCAAACTCTACAAGAACAGATTGTTGAAAATCTGGATCAAAGATTGTGTGGTTTATTGAATTCTGTGTTTGAGAAATGTAGCAGTGATAGAGCAAAAATAGAAAGTGTAACAGAAATTCGAAATATTTTAGACATGTGTTCTGGTCAAGATAAATTATCACAGAATATTCAGCAGGATTGTCAGGAATTTTTAATTTATATGTTTGGTGTTTTGGAAGATGAAGGTGTAGATGTAGAAAATATTTTTAGCCTTTCTTATCAATGGCAGCATGACTGCCATAACTGTAGTTCATCAAGTACTACTAGAATAGACACTGAAAGATTTATATATTTGACTTTACCAGACAGTAAATCAGTGTCATTTAATAATCTAGTTAAAGCAGCAGATCATAATATGGTGTGTACCCAATGTAAGTGTCCAATGCTGTCCACATTATTTATACAAAGTTATTGTCAGTATATCATTTTCGTTTTCCAACGATGTAGACCTGATGGAACTAAATTGTCAACTTGTATCAAAAATGTTGTGGCTTCTCAGTTATCAATTTCAGGAAGAACCTTTACAACTGTAGCTATTATTTATCATGATGGTCCTTCGACAACATCAGGACATTATACATGCTACTTAAAATGTGAAAAAGGTTAGAGTTACTGCAATGATACTCATTTGACTTATAAACAACGTTTGCTTTATGACTCTAAAAATTCTTACCTAGTGTTTTTAAAACCAAAGTTTTAGTAAAGATAATTGGCCTTTGAAGACGGGAGTAGTTAATAAAAGTTAGTTAGTTAGTTAGTCTAATGTTTAAAATTATTAATTTCATACAGGTACTGTAAGCAGATCTCTTAGTAAGTGATATCAGTTTTATAGGAAATAATGAACATGAGTGATCAAAAAAGAGAATATGAATTTTTAAACTTTGGGAAAATGTCATATGAGCTTTTCTTTGAAAACTTCGGGTAAGCGGTAATTTCAGAGTTTAATTGGAGAAAATTCAAAATATACTCATATATCTGACACTATTTGGCCGTAAGGAAAGGTCAAGGTATGAGTAATAAATCATAACATAACACAAGGAGGAAAATAAAAACATTGAGAATTATTTCAGAGGTTCTTAGATCTTTTTTCATAGGAAGTCGATGAAATGGAAGTTTTAGAGAACAGCAGACTTTTTTTCTACCAAAAGGACCTTCACTATCAACTATTTGGCCTCAAGGAAAAGTAAGTGAATCAAAGATTAGTGTACATATATGATTTGTAAATTTAGATGTTTTTTTTAAACACATTCTTTTAGATTGTGTTTTTTTTCCTGCTGTTATATGATGAAGAGTTTGAACTCACTGTTTTAAGTGAAATTCAATATATTCTGAGAACAGCAAAAATAAACAATGTAACATATTAAATAAGTCATTCTATAGTTTGCATTGTGTAATTTATATTGTATTCCCATTGTCTCACACTCATTTTCCTTTTTGTACCCTTATTCAGCTCTCTTTACTCACTTACACTGCCTTTCTTTCACTTTGTTTGATCGCTGTTCCTTTACTCCACTTCTTTCACAACTCCGTAATCCAATTTCAACTGTCTGCATTTCCTCTCTCCCTTGCACCACTTTTCAGGTTTCTCACATTCTCTCAGTACCACTGCTTTAGTTCTCTTCCCCTCTATTTCCTTCTTTTGCTCTTTTACTCTTTTTCCAATCTTCACTCATTGTACTGCAGTTCACTTAGTCTTTCCCTTTGTCTTTCTGTGTACTTACTTCCTCACTCCTTTTTCCTCTATCGTTCTATATTAACCTCATTCCTTTCATCCCTTCACTCTGTGACTCCCCTTCACTCTCTCTCAGTCATCTTCCATTCCTGTTTCTTATTAATGGATCATCATTTAGACTCCTTTCTCTTTCCCTCATTCTCCTTTTACTTACTTATCTTTCCTGATTTCATTTTGGTATCTCACATTCTTTTAGTATCTTACTTATCTTCACTAATTTGTTCTCCTTCTATTTCTTTTTTCTTCTTTTTTGTCTTTCTACATTACTTTTTTTCTGTTTCTGTATCCTTCACTCTTGCTTTATTTCTTAGTACACTTTCTTGATTTTTCTCCTCTTGAACTGTTTCTTCTATTTTAAAATATATTTTTTACTAATTATAACTTCTTTTCTTCTTTTGTCTTTCACAGATAGAAAGTGTAGTTTTAACATGCACTGAAGATTTCAATAATTATATTGTAAGTGTGATTAAAAAAGTAGTTTGTCATCACCCTTTGCTTTAACCTCACTAATTTTCTCTCACCCTACCTCACCCCTGTTTCCTTACTGTGCTTCCCTCACTTATTCTTATCCTCCATGTTTACTTCTCTTTTCTTACTTTCCTACCACATTCAACTTCTTTCAGTGCCCCTGCTCATCCACACTCCCTCACTTACCTTTTTTTTCAGGTTCACTTAGTCCCTTTCTGACACTCCTTCCTTTACTCTCTCTGTTTTTTCTCTCTGTCACTCCCCATGTCTTACCCTTGTTCACTTTTATCCAACTCTTTCACCCCTCTTTACTTACACTCACTGCTCTTTTCTTTCCCTCCGTCACCGCTGTTCCTTTTCTCTGGTTCCGTCACTACCCGTCATTCCTCATCCTTTACTCTCCTTCCTTTTATTTTTATCACCCATTCACATTCTCTCAGAACCTCTGCTTTAGTCTTCTTCCTCTTTCTTCTGTTCTTTTGCTCCCTTATTCATTTCCCTTTTCTCAGTTACTTCCTCTTTCACCTTTTCTCTGTTTTACTATCTATTACACAGTCCCTCTGTGTTCCTCCCTCTAGCTCTCTTTCTCTTTACACTACTCTCTCTGTCCCCTTACCTCATGCTCACTCCTTCATTATTTTTTTTAATATGTAATATGTGACGTCATCAGCAGTGCATTGCAGGCGCGCGAGTTATAGTTAGCTGAAGTAACTATAATGGGGGAATTTCATTGGTTTTATATGACTAAAATGTCCAGTTAACTATAACATGTGTCAAACCTATGGTTTTTTCAGTGAATTTCATAGGTTTTGTAAATGCTACTTCCTAACTATAACGTGTGTAAAACCTTTGGTTTTTTCAGTGAATTTCATAGGTTTTTTGAGTGCTACTTCCTAACTATAACAGGTTTAAAACCTATGGTTTTTTCAGTGAATTTCATAGGTTTTTTAAATGCTAATTTTGAACTATATGGTGAATACAACCTATAGTTTTGTCAATGAATTTCACCAAATATTTTTTTCGGAAAGAAACAGTTTTCTTGACTGTCAGACTTGTATAGGGACTCCTTGTAAAGCGCTAGTGGATTAGAAAGTCTCTACCTTGCCTTATTTTGAACGTATTGAAATTTGTCAGTAAATGGAGATCGCCTTTGTAAACTTTTGTGTGCGACCGGGTGCGCGCACCCCGCTATATATTTCGAGAAAAGATTGCAATTCCAACCCATCGAGTTTCTTCATAGACCCCTCAAAGAAGTTATAGTAGGTCAAAGAAACTGTACCTAGCCTTCTTTTTTATTGTTTTGAAACTTTTCAGTAAAAGGAGCCGAACGCCTTTTTAAACTTTCGTGCGTGACCGGATGCACACCCCCCGGTATTTTTTCAAAAACATAAAAGGTTTTATACTTTAACAATTTTGTGCTTGGATCCTCCTCAGAAGATGTACAAAATCAGGATGTGTTTAGGTTTACTCCTTTTCACGTTTTGAAACTTCAGTAAATTAGACCGCTACTTCCAAATGACGTACGTGACCAGATACTGTCACCGCGTACATGTCCTGATGCGCTCATGTGAAGTCATGTGACTTCAAAACAACATTTCCAATTGCTTCTTAGTAGTTTCTGTTCTCGAATTTTCACACATCCCACCCACTTCCCTCCCTCAGCACGTACACGTCCTAATGCGCGTATGTGAAGTCATGTGACTCGAAAACAACACTTCCAATTGGTTCTTAGTAGTTTCTATTCTGGAATTTTCACGGACCGCTCCAACCAGTTCCCTCACTATCTTTTGTACTCTCAAGGGAGAACAACGTTTTACATCTTTCCGAAGACTTTGGTGAAATGGCTGCCGCACAGAATTCATCTTCAGAATCTGAAGAAAATTATCGACTACCTTTAACAAGAAGGAAGGAATCTTTCATCTGGCAATTTTTCACTTATCCTAATGATCAAAAAAAAGTGAATGCGCCCAAAGTTACTTGCACAATATGTGACGCAGTTCTTTCAAGAGGAAATCCGTCGAAAAAGTATTCTTTTTCCATACATACCATGATGAGGCATTTGAGGCAAGTGCATCCTGAAAAATTTGCACAGGCATCGACAAGAGCTCTGGCAACACAACTACCATCAGCTGTGGCCAGCACATCTTCTGGTGGACGACCTCCATCTCCATTCAGTGCAGTGATGGACTTGAGACCATATTTGTCAAAGGTGCATATGAAATGCAACAAGTGTGGAGACCTTATTGTGTACGGAGAACAGAGCCTGATTCTTATTGAAAAAGCAATTAACACTCATCAATGCTTCGACAAAAGATATTTTTTTTCATTTAATTTTGATCCTGTGTCACAGTTTTACAGTTAAAAATTTCGGTGCAAGTTTTAAAAATCAAAAACAATATAACACTTGTTAAAAAAAAAAAAAAATAGTTATTTTCAGAACTAACTCATTGTACCAAAAAGAGCTCTATTCACAAGCTGAAATATCGACGCTTTTTTTTGGGACAATTATGCAAAAAAACGACGATACTTGGGGCATATTATGAAGGAGGCGTAATACATTATCGGCGGTTTCATCGACAGCACACTGCCGATAAAACGATGATAATAGCCTTCATAGTATGATCTATGAATTACAACCGAAACCTACGTTAGTTGTCTTTACATCTAACATTAGATTCGATTGCTATTCATAGAGCATATTATCAAGGCCGTTATCGCTGCTATATCTGCACTTTTCTGCTGATAAAAGCGGCGTTAATGTTTTACCTATCCTTAAAAATATTCTGCTGCACCTTCTTGAAAACGGCATTACATCGCCTGCCGTAAGACCACTTTGCATATGTTGCGCACAGTAAGTTATTGACATGCAAAGTGGACGTAGGTCAAAGCACATGCAAAATGTGGTTGGACGGGAAAACACCCTATCACGAAAAGAGGCGTTGCGAGAAAAAGAGGTGGAATAAACTTGTTTATCGCAGGACTGTTAAAACCTGCTCTAATCAAACATTCGGCAGCGTTAACATAACAGTGTGGAAAATAAAACTAAATCCACCCCGTCCCCTAATTACAAAGCACACATTACTGTGTGAAAACAACATTTGTTTTCACGCGATAATGTTAAGTACCGCGGCTGTTACAGCATTTACTATCAAGTCAAGTCAAGTCAAAGTATCTTTATTCGATTGTTTGCATTTAACAATCATAAAAGTACATTTCATAACAAAAACATTTGACAGAAAATATGATTATAAAAAAAGAGTATTTCCAAAAAGGCCACGGACACATGCGGAATAACAGGTTTAAAAAAATATAAATATACAATTCAAGTTAAAAAGATATACCTGTCAGTAGCAAAATTAATTAACCTTCCATACTTTTTCTAAACTTGAGTGCTAATTTTAAAAAACTACATACAAACATAGTGCAGTCACTGTTTAGCATTTTAAGGTAATAAAGTGCTGGTCTGATTTGTGCAAAATACAGCTATTTAAGTAAAGGTTTTAAAAACAAATTGCGAGGAACTGTATAATACGAGCAGATGAATAAAAAGTGTGCCAGATCTTGCGGAGACTTATTGTCGCAGCCGCAAGCTGGCAACACTTGACCTCTATGGGCCCCACTTGGTACAGCTAACAATAAGTGAAACAGATCAAAACGAAACCTTGTCAACAAAAAGCGTTCATAGCCCGACATGGGCCAAGATAGATAGGGTTCCATTTGTAGACAGGTTTTTGTAAGAACGTGCAATCTCACACTATTTTTCTTAAACTCTCTCTCCTCCCTAGCTAGGTACCGAGATGACATAAAGGTGTTCTTCACATAAGTTACATCTGGTTTAGTTATTGTCTCATGGGCTAGGAAGAGGTCCAGCCGACCTATTTCAAGAAGACATCTTCTGATATATTTTATCCACGGGATCTTGTACCTCCCTTCCCACGCTAGTGCTTCTTTTAAAATGTCTCTGGTGAGGGGTATGTCTATATTCATCCAGCTATTTAACCAGCACAGCAAGGGATTAACAGCTATCCTGTCACTTAGATAGGACATGCCAAGTTCTTCATGGACAGAAAAGTTTGCTGTTCCCCTGGGGACCCTTAACACTTGCTTTGAAAAGTTATTTTCAGTAACCTCAGGGTCATCTAAAGGAACAAAGCCCCATATTTTGCTCCCATAGCATGCGACTGCAGTGCTTTTGGCTTGGTATAGCTTTAACACGGCAGCCACTGGGCTGTTTCCCATTTTCCTTGCGAAGTCTATTATTGCTGCGTTTGCACGCACTACCTCACCCTTTTTCTTTCGTATCGCTGGTGCCCACGTTAGTTTGTGATCAAAAAGAACACCAAGGTATGAAAAAGTCTTAGTTATCAGTATTTTTCCGCCGTTTACTAAATGGGGGTATGTTTTCCTGGGACCAGATCCTGTCATCATAACAAAGGATTTCGAGTTGTTGATGTTCAGGCCTCGGGAGTTCATGAATTCAAAGAATGTATCTAGCAAGGTTTGAAGCCCAATCGCGGTTCTAGAAATTAGGACGGCGTCGTCCGCATATAGCAGGACGGGCACGCCCTTCCTTCCTATGTATGGGTAGTCTGTACCTGTTTTTAATAGATGCTCTTCCAGTTCATTAATATAAAGGTTAAAAAGAAACGGGGCTAAAATGCACCCCTGTCTGACCCCCCCGGTTTATCTTAAAATCCCTAGTTACTTTCATGTCTTGGGTATAACGGACATTTGCACTTGTGTCCGAGTGAAGGTCAGCCAAAAAATTAATCAGGTTTTGCTCCACTCCCATTTTTTGCAGGACCTCCCAAAGCTTACCTCTGTCAACGCAATCAAAGGCGGACGATAAGTCCATAAAGGCCATATGAATGGACCCTTTTCTAGCCATAGTATATTTGCCATTTATTAGATACAGATTCAGACATTGGGTTACTGTTGAGGGGCCTGGTCTGAACCCGTATTGTGTTGGCGACATTATGTTGTTTTCATTTGCCCATGCTACCAGCCTATTTAAAATTATACCCCCCACCACCTTTGCTACTGAGTTAATCAACGAAATAGGTCTATAGCATGCTGCGCTGCTTCGATTGCCCTTCTTAAATACAGGCACTATGGTTGAAGACCCCCAAGACTTAGGGCAACCAATTGTTGCGCCAGCATTTATTACTGCAGTAAGGACTGGAGCCCATAAATGGATGTTTGATTTGAATAAATCAGGAGGGAGGCCATCAGGGCCAGGAGCCTTATTGCAGGTTAGACCCCGAATCCCCTTCTCTACCTCCCCCGCTGTAAAGCACAATAAGTCTTCCTCAGAAGTTTTAATATCAAATTCCGCTTGTGGCTCATTGCTTTTAAAAATTGTACTAAAATGGGATATCCACTCTTCCTCGGGTATGTTAGATCCAAGCATAGAGTTACTAGGATCATCAAACAATGGCTTATTAATAATGTTCCAAAACTTAGAGCGATTACCCAGGATTGCAGGATCAAGCAGAGACTCTTTTCCGAGCTGCCAGGGTTGCCTTATATTTAATTCTCAGAGTCTTTATAAGGACAGAGTCTCTTGGAGTAGCCTTTAATGCCTTTTTAAGATTTCGCCCAGCCTTAGAACATGCTTGATCAAACCATCTTGGCTGATGTTCAGACTGACCCTTCACTGGTATAGTTAACATTTGACCAACTCTATGAACCACAACAGAAAAGGCATTTAGAGTCATTTCAGGCAATGTAGTTGGAGAGACACAAAGACCAAGTTCTTCGCCACAACTGGTATTAATTGAACTGTACAAAATGTCACTATTAACTTTTGACCATTTCAGTCGTCGATTTCCATTTGTTGATTTTAGGGACCCACAGTCTTTATGCGTCTTCCGTTGTTCAAATATACCTCCTCCTACTACAATAGAGATAGGGTTGTGGTCGCTATGAATGCTTGTATGAATTTGAAAGTCAGAGGCTAAATCAACAAGATCTCTGGAAAGTAAAATATGGTCTATATAGGATCCGTGACCAGAGCCTTTATAAGTAGGAACGTCAAAAATGTGAGAGTCCTCCGTCATGGACCTTGCAACAGTTAAATTCCTGTCGTCAATTAGGTTATTAACATGAGTGCCACGCATCGAGTGGTCAAAGTGGAAACCAAACCTGTTATTACAACCTAGGAGACCAATAGGTGTCGTTACAGGGTTGCCACATGGATGCGTAGTTAAAGTCACCAGCAATTAGTATGTTTCGAGGCAAACTTGCCGCTTTGTCTTTTAAGGAGTTGTGTAAATGGAGAATATTACACTCCCTGTTTGAAAGTACGGCGTTGTAAAAGTTGATCAGGGTGAGTGCCCTTTTACCTCTCCTAAGCACCAAAGCTTGGATATGTCTATTAACAGATTGTCTGTTGGTGACCTGGCAGATAAGTGCGAGACTAATATAGGTTACCAAACCTCCCTTTGATCTTCCACTGTTTGACGGGGCTGCCGGTGAAAAGAAACTCTGAAAGCCCTCAATGTATACATTTTCGTCTTCCAGCCATGTTTCTTGGAAACACAGAACAGTGTATTTCTTTATGTATGCCACCCATGTTGGATCCTTTACCTTAGCAACCAACCCAGCTATATTCCAGGATAAAAGTTTTATAGTACTAGGTGGTGCGTAGCCTGGTCCTGCTACCTGTGCCATATTTGTGGATGAGGATGGAACTTGATTACCTCGGTCTATCGCTATGTCTGCTTGCACTTCGCTGGTAGAAAGCAGGGGATTTACGTCGCTAAGGGCAGAGCTATAAACTTGAATGGTAGAATATAGTGAGGTAAACCCATTTTGTAACAGCGTGCTCTCAGGATAGTTTACTGACTGTTCTACTATACAGGTTTCATCTAAGTCTTGGATGGAAATTTGTGCACTCCCTAGGTTAGTGCTCTTTATTTTGTTAGAGAATACTACCCTATTTGGGGGCTCAGAGAGGGCAGGAAAGGGCGAGAGTGTTCCCATTGATATTAAAGCACTAACATCGCGGAAAATTCCGCCCATAGCATCGATATTTAGAACGCCGAGCAGCGGCGATTTTGATCACTTACGAGCCTTGCTATTATGAAGGTTTATCTCCTAGTCTCTGATTCTCAAACTATGCACCGCGGCTCCCCTGTGCGCCGCAATAAGGTACACACTGTAGACTTACTAACCGTCCATAAATTCCATGGACAGCCATACCCTGTTATCTGCAATTGTGGCCATCAAAAGGAGCTGCGCTACTCCCCTCTGAGAGGCCTCACTCCCACTGCTGCAGCGGCCTCGCACTCCTCCAGGAGCACAGGAGCAGCCCCTCCCGCCTATTGAAGTTCTGTATCGGTCTCATTGCCACTTACTGAATGAAAATGAGCACTGAAGGATATTCAAGTATGTAGCGCTCCTCCTGCTACAGCATACAGAAGGGAATGTGTTACGTATAAAAAAGTGAAACGCCCACGCTACAATGATATAGAAAACTTCCTTTAAAGAAGCCTGTGAATAAGTTTAAAAGATCAGGTTAACCTTCTTTTACTCTCTCATGATTCTTTAACATAAGTATTTACAATACTATATTCAACAATGCCATGGTTGCTGCTTTTTTATTTTAAGAATCTAGCAATCATTCACAAAGCCAATAGTCATGGCTTCTTTTTCGTGACAAAAAACTTGCTATATTAGATATCTACATAGAATGACAGAAACAACATAACACCAGACGGGCGCAACACTCTGCTAAGCGCAGATTTTTAGGTTATGGGGCAGATTTATGTTAACTGCCGCATCCCCAGGGATGCACCAGTTAATGTGCGCCACAGTGCGTCACAGCTCCGCCACCCATGGTGCACCGCATTTATAATGCGGCGCACCATGGTGCAAAAACAGCACAGATGCATGACGCATGTGTGCCGGAAAGGTGGTGCATTGCTGGAGTTGTGTCGCAAGTGTGACGCAACTCCAGCAAGGCTCGGGGGTGCCACATCTTCACAATGCTGCGTCAACTCCTACGCCTGCTTGAAGCAGGCGCAGGGTTTTGAGGCAGCATTGGCCTGAAAGTGACTGAGTGAAATCTCATAGATTTCACTCAGCCACTTTCAGGACGCATTCCTGCGCAGGAACGCCCCCCCCTCCACACGAACGCCTCCTTATGGCGCAGGGCTTTACAACGGGACGCATCTCCTAGATGCGTCACGTTGTAAATAGGGCGCATTGTTTGCACCGCCATTGCGTCAAATAAAGTGACGCAATTGTGGCGCAAAGAGACGCAAGGGCATCATAAATCTGCCCCTATGTGTTTTAAACTGCCCTCTAAATTACAACCAACACTCTCTTTGAAGAGACCCCCCAGTTTTTTTAACACCTCTTAACCCCTCCCATGCTCATGACGGAGCCGCTCCATCATGAGCATCAGCTGAGCTGTCCTCATGACGGAGCGGTTTCATCATGGCCCTGCCGCCGCGCTTGCGCAGCGCTGATTTCGCGCCTGCACGGCACGTTCTATTGAGCGAGCGGGGCCATGACGGAACCGCTCCGTCATGAGCACAGCTCAACCGCGGCTCGTGAAGGAGCGGCTCCATCATGAGCATGCGAGCGCCGCTCAACCCCCCCGCCCCCCTAGCGCTGTGGCGGAATTGCCACCGCAGCAAAGGAGTTAAAGCCCTGGAAACAACACCATTTAACATTTACTATGATTTACCTCCAATGTTTTCATATATCAGCGTTGTTGAACTCACTGAGTGAAATGTCGCTGATTTCATTAAATCACTTTTAAGGCGCTCCTTATGACAGTGCACCCAATCCTGTGTGCAAGTGCTTACATACAACATGACACTGGTATAACCAGGATAGACAAAGAAATAACACAGTGATGGAAAAGTTTCTTTATTTTGTATACTTACCTAAGAAATAGTAACAAAGTAAAAGTACATTTCTTTAAAAAACATAGTATCTGTGGAAGAAAAGTAAAAATAAGATTATAATGTACATTTCATAAAACAAAAAAAAGTAGGAGTGAATGAAACAGAAAGTGAAAGAAAACAAGACTGATGGAGAGTAAGAGACAGAGACAGAATGTCTAGTATATAAATCATTGAGTAAGATAATTAATTGAAAGAGATAATAGCACTGAAGGAATGAGTGTCTAAACGAAAGTAAAGTGAGAGAGAAAATAAGAGTATGATCAGTGATAGTACACGAAATAAACAGTCTCTTAAAGAAACACAGTAAGAGTACAGGAATATCTTAAGGAGATAAATAAAATAAAGGAAAAACAGTAAAACAAACAGAGTGAAAAAGGGTGAGTAACAGAAGGTGAACGGAGTAGAAATAGACAAGCACTACAAGACACAGATAAATAGAAATGAAGTAGGGTAAGAGAAGTAAAGTATGGGCCTTATTTATGAAGGCCTTGCGCCGCCCATGCGTCACTTCTAACATGGGAAAAATTGGCGCATCGGTGGCGCAAGGCTTTCATAAATGAGGCCCTTTACATTTAACTTTAAGAATTGAGCATAATTAATGAAAGCAGAGTAAGGGAGCAAATATTAAGGTACGGTAAGACAAACGAATTAAGATTCTAGAAACAAATGTGATGCAAGGTCAATAAAGGTAAGTCACCATGAGACAACGGTATAAACAAACTGAAGAGATAGATAGACTGAATAAAATAGTGACAGAAAAGATGTTAGAGAAACAACAGAAAAAATTAAACAACGCAAAATGTTAAACGGAATAACCGTGACTGAACAGTACTGACAAACGAAGGGGATGAAAAGAATAAGGATAAAAGAGAGGCAGAGGAAACTCTCGGATGTAATTAGTTGTACTTACCTTATAAATGTAATATCTGTGGAAGACAATAAAAAAATCTGTTATAATACATATTTCTAAATCCAATGTAACAAAATAACTTAAACAACATATTACATGGTTTATTTTTGCTGTCCTCAGAATATATTGATTTTCACTATAAACAGTGATTTCAATAGTAACCATCATGTAACAGCGGGGAAAAAAAAACACAATCTAAATGATTGTGTTTAAAAAACCCATACAAGATCTCTATACATAATATAAATACCTGAAAAAAACATGTCTTAAATGTTTTTCTCTAATTCGCAATTTCTTGAGTAAGCACAGTACATCTTCCACAGTTACAAACTAATTAAACTATACCACTTATTTTTAAATACGTCTCAACAAAGCTCCGTGCAAGTATGTTCTTTAAAAATTTATCTTAAGTACACATTTTCTTCTCTCATACCTTTCCGCGTGGCCAAATAGTATAAGTTAACTCGTTATTTTTTAAATACCTCTCAACAAACTTCCGTCCAAATCTGTTCTAAAAACATTTATCTGAAGTACATATTTTCTTGTCTCATATTTTTCTGCGTGGCCAAATAGTATGAGTTAAGTAGTTATTTTCTCAAATTTCTTAATCGTAGTCTTATCCATTCTTTTCTGAACCTTTCGAGTAAAAATTGTAACGTGTTCTGTATCATCAAACATTAAGTAAACTTGTACCTGATGCTATCACTATGCCAAGTACAAATTTCATTTCTAGATTTGCACACCCTCAGTCACATGATATTTCTAAACAACAGAGTTTCATATCTTTACAGTATTAATCTTCCTACACCAAGTCATTTTACTGAAATTTGGGTTGCAAAAATAGCAGATAAGAGTTAGTTAAGTCAAAAGGCAAACGTTTCTTAAAAGTCAATTGACTATCATTGCAAAGCGTCCAGCCTCTTGGACACTTCAAATAAGCTGTGTAATGTCCTGATGATGTTGAAGGCCCTTCATGAAAAATAATGGCTACAGTTAGAAATGTTCTTCTAGAAATAGATACTTGAGAAGCCACAACATTTTTATTTAAAGTTGACAATTTACTCCCATCAGCTCTGCATCGTTGAAACATTAAAATTACATATTGTCCCTTTCTGTGGATAAATAATGTTGATAACATTTCAGACTTACATTGAGAGCAGACCATGTTCTGATGCGCATCTTTAACTAGTTTATTAAAAGACACTTCTTTACAGTCTGGTAATGTTAAATATATAAATCTTTCACTGTGTATATCAGTAGTACTTGAAAATGAACAATTATCACCATTTTGTTGCCATTTATAAGAAAGGCCAAAAAGACTATCAATATCTACACCTTCATCTTCCAAAACTGTAAACATATACATAATAAATTCCTGACAATCTTGCTGAATATTCTGAGAAAATTGATTTAGTCCTGCACATATGTCTAAAACATTCCTTAGTTCTGAAACACTTGCTACTTCACTATTACCACTGCTACATTTTTCAAATACAGAATTTAACGAACAACAAAATGTTTGCTCCCGATTTTGTACAATCTGTTGCTGAATTTTTTTTAGAAAAAAAACAACATTAACTACTACATTTGAATAACAGTTGACACCAGACCTGTTTTCAAACTTAAATCCAACAATCTCTTCAATAATAACCTTTTCGTTACTCCTACCAATGACAGCTACATCTTTTTTTCTTCGTTTCTCGACTACTTTGGTACATTTTTCCTCATTTCTCCTTTTCTGACCAACCATACACTTTTCAATTAAAGGATATTGAGGTAAACTTGGAGCATATTCTCTTCTTAACCTATTATACTCCTTCACACAATTTAAATCTGCACTAATCTTTATCTCATCAAAATCAATTAGATAAAGACCACATAAAGTTCTAACTCGAGATAAAGCAACATACGCCATACCCTCTTTGAATACAGTGCTTCCCATATTTACCAAAGCACAATCTACACTTAAACCTTGAGATTTGTGAATAGTCACTGCATATGCCAAACAAATTGGAAATTGCTTCCGACGGACATATAAGTCTTTCACAAGCAAAAAATGAGTTGAACAGCGACTGATTTGTTCAACTTCCTCAATTCCATCAAATTTGATTCTTAAAAATTCAATCTCATCTCTATTTGAGTAATTGACAAAACCAACAACATTACCCATTGCTCCATTTACCAAACCTCTTTCTACATGTAAATTTCTCCGTAAAATAATCCGACAATTTAAACATACATACAGATTTTTTTCTACACCAGCAGTTTTAGATATAGATTTCTGAAGAGAATCCAATTTTAACTTCAACTTTTCAGACAAAACAATAGTACTACCTTCATACTCTATTCTATCTTTAGATTCCAGTTTCTTAATTTCTTGATTTTCTAACTTCAAAATTGTTTCATTGAAAACCGAACATTCTTTGAGAGTTGGCATCAAGCAAATGACTGACTTATCTGCTACCTCTTTACTATATATTTTCTCAGGTACATTATCTTCATTAGGAAACCGCTTGGAAAGTAATTGTGTTCGTAGAGTGTCTTTCGCATGTTCAGTTAGTTTTCCAATCCTTATATCTTGAAGAATATTTCCATATTTAGTATCCTTTGCCTGTCGCATATTTTGAATCAGTTCAGTATATTTGAAATGTGACCATATATTCACATTTCCAATACTGCCCAGGCACTTTCTGGTCTCTTCATGCGTAACAGTTTCAAATACAGGTTGTCCTTTCACAGGAGTCAGCTGCAGTAGGTCTCCAAAAACTATGACATGTTTACCTCCAAATAACACATCATAGTCTGTCTTAAGTATCTGTTTCATTCTTAAATGCACAAAAGCAAGCATTAAATTGGATACCATGCTTACCTCATCAATAATGAGAAGTTTCATTTTTTTAAGGACCCTAGAAACTTCAAAACAAGCTTCTCCAGATAGCTTGTGCTATTGTAATTTATTTTCATGTTCAACTGGCAGCATCAGTAAACGATGTAAAGTAATACCTTTAATATTCTGTGCTGCCAATCCAGTTGGAGCAGTAACAACACAAGACAGTGTTGACTGAGTTCTTTGCTGTAGATATGTAGTAATTCCTTTAATTAGGAAACTTTTACCAGTTCCAGCTTCTCCACTTACATATAGCCGAATAGGTTCAAATGACATACTTGAGCATTCTTTTTTCTCATGACGAAAGCCATGCTCAATGTGCTCTGTCACTTCATCATATATCTGTCTTTGCTCAAGATTAAGTTGCTTCTTCAATTCTTCTAAGTTTATTACTTCCTCTTGACCTTGCTGCATTGCTCTTTCCACCTCATCCATGGCACTGGCTGCTTCATTTTGGATAATTGGTTGTCCCAGTGGATCTTGACTTAACGAAGCCGAACTTTGACTACCTTGTGAACTGTCTCTAGCAATCTCCGCTGCAATTGTTGCTTCTTGCTCTATTTCGTCATTCCACATTTTGAGATAATTACTGAAAACAGGACATTCGATACTACTTTTAGATGCGTTAAATGAATCTTCATAACTATCAAAGTCACCAAGTAGTTCCTCTTCTGTACGCCATGGTTTAAAGAGTTGCAAAAGAGCTAAATAGTAAAATTCTCTTTTGTCAGCTGTTTCGCAACTCAGTTTTCGGTGATTAATCAAGTGTCCTTTTCTTTGTTTCACCAGACATCCTTCATGTCCAATTACAGCATATACACCTTTATCAATATTCTCTGTAATATTCCTTTTAAAACTGAAGTTTTGAATTATTTCATACAGACAAATGTTTTCAAGCAGAGTACTTCTATTTGGATAGTATGTATCCAACATATTTGTTTTCAGAATGCCTGTACTGTTTGGTTCTTTCTGTGCTAAATATTCAATTTCTTGCACAGGTTTCAGCACACGGTTTCGTGTTTCTGCAAGACCCAAACTCACCCACAGGATAGTTCTTGATTTTGCATAAAGACTTGCTGATGATAAGCGATCAGAACATTCATATGCTCCAATTTCTCGATGAGACAACATCTTCAAACTGTACGTATACAATTTTTTGCTTAGGCTCTTTTCATGAGAAATGTCTTCCCACATCTCCTTCAGTTCCGTCTTTTCAGATTTCGTGATGTACGACATTACATATCGAGCCATGGCAATAGAGTTGTCTGCAACATATTGTATGTCCATGTTAGCATTCCACATGGACAAAATGACTGGGTTATAGTCATTTATATATTTGGACTCTTCACCTCTTCTTAAATTGTACGTATTTTTAGGTGACCTTCTTCTGATATTATGTCGCAAAGATGACATTAAATTGTTGACTCTTCCTTTTGAAAGTACCGGTCGTGCAAATCCAAAACGACATTTGGTGTAGAATTTACTCTTTGATTTGAATTTTCGCCGACAATATTTTCCACAACGATGACTTTGAAAGCGTAACACTTTTCCTCTTAAGTCCTTATCAGTTGTACTATTAGGTATGTCACAAGTGGCATATTGTTCAATAAAAGACAGTACAGACTCATCCGAGTCTGTTCCAAATTTAGGAGCATCCTTGATCCATAATAGCATATGAATATGAGGAGCACCTCTTGCTTGATATTCTTTTCTCCAAAAGAAATCCAGTACTTCACCAAGAGGTGGATTTTTCTTGTTTGTAATAAAAGACATCATAGCTTCAAATCTATGATTAAAATATCTGCAAACATTAACCGGATCCAACGAACACAGTTCTCCAGGTGTCTTGTAGTTTATATTTTCCATGGTTGCATTCGCCTCCCGAAGAAATTCAAGTAAATCTTCCCAAGCATACTCTGCACAGCTCAGAGTTAAAAACCAAGTAGGTGCTCCTAAGTTTCTAAGCATGCATTTCAAATCTCCGTGACGACGGTACCAATACTCATTAGTACCACGCTGACAAGCCATTAAATTAATTAGGTGTGAATCCAAAACACTATCTTTCTGTTGCACTTTATCCATAAATTCCTTTGCTGAAACATTTTGCAAATGCACTCCACTTTTTAAGATATGGTTTACTGCATAAGAAAGACCAGATAAGTCACTCTCAAGCAGAAGATGAAACAAATATGGAATGCATTGCCGAAACCTCGGATCTTCTGCATATAATCTTGTTGTCGGGTACTCAGATGCAGGAATCTTTATAGGTCGATCATCGTATCGTGTACCTTCACCTGTAGGGAATAACTGTGGGAAACAACGACCTTCCAAACTTTCTTCCCATTCACTAATAGGACTTCCTTTTGCTTTTTTCATCTGAAATAATTCAATAGCATTCCCTATTGCTTCTTTGGAATGCAGTGGATGAACACTGTAATGCTCATACATTTCTTCACTTCTGGATAAGTCAACTTTTTCAATTTGTCCAATAGACAAATCATTGTCCTCTTCTTCACTTACTTCTTCTTCTTCTATGTATACATTTTTATAGTATTTATTGTTTTTGACTAAATACAACGTTGCCTTTTTGACTTTTCTAACATCCACTAAATCTTGCCAGATTTTCTTACTCTTTGTAGGTACACCATTAACTAGAATAACTAGAGGTTCCTCTTCTACATTTTCAACACCAATTGTTTCCATGTTTTACGGTATATTTATCAACTCAAGATTATTATGTACAGCTCTAGCAGGCATTCTATTTTCATTTAATTTATTATAACAATACTTACATATACGTTGCTCAAAACCCAAATCAAAATAGTTTTCTACCAACAAATAAGTTGCAAAATCTTTCCATTGACTATTACTTTCATCTTCACTTTTTAAATATAAATCAACTAGCCTAGTTTGACTTTTGTAATGAATGCGTCGACAACACACACAAGGAAAATTTGGTTTCTCACCTGCAATGACCTTAAACTTTGTTATTTCCTGTTCAAAATTTTCAGTATTAAAATTTCCACCATTTTCTAACACATTTCCTTCTATAACTATATCACTTTCTGCATTGTCTTCATCTGGACCAAAGTAACTTACCTCAATTTCCGCACAAATCTTCTTAACATCTAATTCACATCCATGCAAAAGAGCACTATTTAACTGTTTAAGTCACGCTTTTGTTCCCTGTGGTCCGTTAATCTATCTGTGCTGTTCCTCGTTTCCTGAGCGGAGCAGTGCCTGCAAAATCCTTTGCCACCGCCCTTGACCCCATTCAACCATCGTTGCAGTCCTCCCGCCGCCGCTATTTACAACAGCGGCCGCCGAGTGGAGGACTGCATTATCCAGGGGGCCGAGCGGCAGGAGCCGCCAAACCTCATCACAAGGCACCCGCGGCGCTATTAATACAGCGCAATTTTGGCGGAGCGGGTGTCACGCTTTTGTTCCCTGTGGTCCGTTAATCTATCTGTGCTGTTCCTCGTTTCCTGAGCGGAGCAGTGCCTGCAAAATCCTTCGCCACCGCCCTTGACCCCATTCAACCATCGTTGCAGTCCTCCCGCCGCCGCTATTTACAACAGCGGCCGCCGAGTGGAGGACTGCATTATCCAGGGGGCCGAGCGGCAGGAGCCGCCAAACCTCATCACAAGGCACCCGCGGCGCTATTAATACAGCGCAATTCCAGCTCCGCGGGACGCCGGGCGAACACCGTACAAGGTTTTCAACAATATTTGTCAACTGTCACCAGAAGTTCTCACCGTTTTGTTTTGACTCGGTTGAGACTGGGCACTGCTCATCATCTAGTGTCTTTTCCTCAAATTAGAAGGAGTAGCACTTTGCCCTGCCCATGTGATGGGACATCCAAACAGAGTTGTTGTCACTTTATGCTTTTTTGTAAATTTTATATTCCTTATAGGAAATTGTACCTTAAGCCTTTATTCTTAAAATTTAATACAAGAAAAACCAAATATGCTTTGCAATTAATGTTTGACTTGAGTAGCGCAGAGGTTTGCTTCCGTGTAGCTTCCTACATTTTAAAATGTGTTTCCCACAGGAAATCCATTATTTTATGATGCATATCGTCATGATATCATGAGTTTAGTAATTTCTGTTTACCATTGATGTATTGGTGCAATCCTTCTAAACTAACGAACTGACTATATTTATTGGATGAAATCACTATAGATTATGAATTTTAACATGTTTTTTAACTTAGTAATTAAGCTATATGTACTATTTCACCTCTATCTGATAAGTATTGGTATTATGCACTGCGTCACTTTACAACTGAAATTATTTAACAATGTATTTGTTTGTAACGCATGTATTCTTGGGTGAAATACCATTATGATAACGCATTTTTTTTCTGATGATGTTTTATGTATGCTATATGGTTATATTTTATACACCGAATAAAGCATTTGAAATTTGAAACTGTTTAAGTTTAAGTGCTGGACTTTTTGCATAATACAACTTTCTCACTAATTTTCTCATTTTCGTATGATGGACTGCTAACATCCTGAAGTGATGAAACACACTCTGGCATATTTTTTTAGAAAGACAAGCCAGAGAATGGCCTTGCAGACCTATTTTTTCTCGCACTCTACAAAGGTCTAATTCTTGCAACATTACAATTTTTTTTTAAGACTTTCCTTAGTATACTTACGTAAGAAATTGCGAAAGAAATCAATTGAATCCTGTCGTACACTGCAAATGCTACTACAATTCCAACTGTAAACAGGAACATTAGAACTTCCCTCTAAAACTTCTCCAGCTATCACTTCTTCTGCATTTCTAACCACAATTTTCTCTTTCTCAATTGCACAACCATCCTTCACCTCATATGCTCGACCACTGGTGTCAACTGCATGCAACAAATCGTTACTTTGAAAGTAACTCTCTTCATTAAAAAATGGCTCAGAATTTGAAGTATGCATCCACTTCCCAGAAAACACTTTACAAAAATTACTTCTATTTATGTGTCTCTTCCATTTACTCTTACCTTTTAAAACTCTGATTGCCTTATTTAGTGTATTTATTCTATTAATTACTAAAATAAATAATTTTCTTTTTGTCTCAAACGCGTGCTCAACAACATCCTCTATATGTTGTTTCTTCTTATAAAAAGCAGATCTTCTTTTACCAACTTTCTCCTTTTTTAATAAATTTGAAACTACTCTGTTATAAAACATACGCTTCCTGATTTCCGTAAACTGATTCATGCGCGTTTTACTATATATATTTTCCTCTCTGCTGATGCGAAAAACATTTTGATTTTCTGTAGCATTTGTCCTTCTAGATACTGATAACTGTTTTTCCTTTTGCAGATTATCCTTTATATTTGTCCTTTGACATAATCTTCTTAAACAATCTTTGCTTTTCTTACCAGGAGCACTCTTCTTTTTATCCGTCCTTTGTTGTTTTGATAATTGTTCTAATTCTTTCCTCTTCAAATGGTATGTCCGTTTATACAGCTTTCTTTTTTCATTTCTGGTCGGCATACTAATTTATATTTCTGATGAAAATGACAATCTGTGAAGAACAAACATAACAAATATTATAGTTGCCTACTAGCATATAACATACAAATTAAGACCACAGATTCATTTTCTAAGTAGAATCAAGACAAAGAAACAGTCTCTGAACAGAGTAGGAAATCCTGTAGTGAATGTTGCTTCTAAATTTATGATAGTCCATAGCTGAGTCAGCATTATAGACGTATTTTCTGATTCTAATTTTTCAGGCGTACGATCACTACACTAATTTTCAAGCACTGTAGGTGATCCTAGTGCTTTTAATTTTTTTGACTATAATCTCTTATACACTTCATGAAAACATTTATTCTCATTCTCAGCAAGTAGATCAACGACGAATAGTACAAAAAAACTGCCTTCAAGAATATTTTTCTGTCAAAAATAATTTTATTCATTTAATAATTCATATTCTAAAATGACTTGTAGCATAATTTCATCAGGTACTTCTTCATAATCAAAATTATCATCATCCAAATTTAGTTCTTCCCCTTCCACCATTTCTAAGTACGCACTGTCGAAAGTATTGCCCATAAAGTCCTCATTTTCTGACTCAATTTCCTCTTGAAATACTCCATCTAGTAATTGCTCTATCAATTCATTAGCAATTTCAAAATGTAAATAAATGTTGTTGGAATAATTTTCCATTTTAGGAATCTTTTTGTTTCTTCTGTATCCTAAAAAAAATATAAAGACTAAATTATATCTTTTTCATAAGTAGATAACGTAAAAGTACCTTTACTAATTTTTAAACTCCATACATTTTTATATTTTCTAACTCATCAACTACATATATTAAGATAGCAGCTTCCTCTTGTTTTGAAAATAAATTGACACTATGAGCCTAGACATTAACACTGTTCCTTTTTTTTCATTAAATAATTAGTGCTGTAAAAATACATCTTACTGTAAAATTTGTTTTTAGATTTTCTGGATTTTACAACTATTGATAAACTTTATAATTGATTTTTAGGGACCCATTTTCTGAGTTCACCACTACAAACTGCTATTCAAACTACATACAGTCTGAAGGGGAGGCTGACATTGTACAAACCATAACATTCACTTAACAGATTACTATTTCCCACAGAGACAGTTGCTTTTATGTTTCAACAGCATACTCAGCATGTGAATTTCATAGCATGTACAAAATTTCATGCTAACAATGAGGAACCACGTCATAATAAAGCTCTGCAAATGTATGTAAAACAGTGCACACGGATAGTACAGTCACAGATATGCAGAAAAGATGCCCATCACACCAAGAGCCATATCATAGTATACCTCTGTAAATGAAGAAAAAAGACTGGCAAAGATAATACAGCATGAGTTAGAGAAATAATGAACACTTAGCAAGAATTATTCCATGGAAACTGCAAAGAATTACAATCAAATGATAGATGAACAAGAACTGCATCAAAAAGAACACATATACCAGGCCCATCAAAAGATAATATCAACTGGCAGTGGAGAAATATCTCAAAATACATATCTACTACAAGCAGATACACACATGGCAAAAATAGAAGATAAAATCATGCTCCAAACCGAAACTTTGCAAATATTTAAAAAAATCTTGGTTATTATTTTAATGTGGACCCAAAAAAATTGCCTTTCAAAAATACCAACTCACCTGAAAAAAAGAATATGATTCCTGAAAACTCTAACGTACAGGGCAGGTTGTTGCTGTTGAGCACCAAACACTATAAAAAAGAGAAATAATGAAATTTAAGTAACATATTACAGACATATTTATTACCATTGTAGCAAACAACAAGCCTGACACATAAATTACCTAAGATTCTCTACCATTAGATATCTTAATGCCTAACTAACTTCAATAATTGTTTTTTGAATACATCAAATAACTAAATATTAAATTAAATATTAAATGTAGAGTAGAAAAGACACACAGGACAGGAGAGATACAGACTACATGAGACAGACAAACAGTAGCAGGGAGAGGAACATACAAAGACAGACCAGCATTCAAAGCACAAATGGAGAGACAGAAAAATAACAGCAGCACTGAAAAGTCAAGAAAGAAAGGGAAGGTACAATAAAGAAAAAGATGACCATGCAGGCGCAGTCACAGAGTACAAATAACAGACAGAGCACAAAGAAGACAAAAGAGAGGAAGCACAGGAACAAAGAGGACAGCAGGCAAACACTACAATAGGGTGAGAGAGAGCAGAAAGAACACATAGATAGACAAACAAAGCAGAAGAGAGAGAAAGATGGAAAGAAGAAGAGTGAAGAAGAGGAAAAGAGATATACACCACCATACAGACAATGTAGGAGGAAGACTGAGAACAGGACACAGAGAAAGATACAAAACGAGCACGAGAAAGAGATAGATATCACAAGGGACAATGAAGGTAAGAGTGCTTTAAGGCCAGAAAAGAAAAGAATAAAATAAATGAATAAATATAGTGAAAAGCACAACAAAGACAGAAAGAGCAAGAGAAACAAAAAGAATTGCACACAACGGGCCTCATTTATGAAAGCCTTGCGCCACAGATGCGTCACTTTTTCCCATGTTAAAAGTGACGCACCGCCAGCGCAAGGCCTTCATAAATAAAACCCCATCTGAGGAAGAACAACAACTGCACATTGAGAAAATGTATGAGAGACAGGAACGGTAAAACTCAGAGGATAGGCAACATGGAGAAAAACTGCACAGTAGACAGAGATACAGAGGGCGAGCCAGACACACTAAAATATATGAAGTAAGCAGCACAAAAACAGTATGTTCAGAAAATGAAAACAGCAACACAGATATATATATACTGACTCCACTAACTTAGTGCAAGAACGTATCTGTTACAGGAACTTCTGCATAATCTTAAGTCACAGCTCTTTGTTTCCCTTTAGCCCCAACCCTTTCCCCTCTGAACTCTCACCCACCAGTGCAGCTCTCGGTCACAAACCACACTGTAAATTTTGCCCTCCATATTTTTACATGTAGGTATGGTACAACACATAACATCATACCTACAGCAACTAAGTACTAATGCCTTTGACACAGATTCATAGCTGCACAAGTTAACTAAAAAGTCTGCCTACGACAAGGCTTAAAAGTGCAGCCCGATAGACAGCAAACCTACCTTTAAGAAACTGCATATGCTGAAACCCGAACAGACCCGGCCAACTTAAAGCCCTGAAACTATCTTAATTTTCTCCTCTCTCTTTAAACCTTTATATTTCATTTTCAAAGCACGTTTGCTTTCCATGACACACGTTTTTTTCAATGTTTCACATTCAACGCCTAGACACTTTTCCCTTTTTAGTATCCAAAGCCGCAACTGCAACATGGCTAATGCACAAATTAATTAGTCTACCTTTCATGTTTTTTCAGTGTTCAAATTCTATACATTTCTTCTTATAAATGGATACCAGCGGCTCAGTACCTCCTACAGTCATAAAACAAAGTCGCTCCCTTTCACTTACAAATGCCTTGGAAACGGCAAAAAAATGCCGGGCAGATTTACAAGCCCCTTACGCCACTTTAGCGTCACTTTTAACATGGGAGAAATGAAGCAAAAGTGCCGCACGGAGCATGTTAATCTGCCCCTATATCTGTATACAGATGACTGTACTGAAACATATAAGTAGTCGTTCACATTCACGCACTTTCAATTACATGACTTATTTAACTAGAAACGCTGTAATGTTGCATATCTTTTCAAAGATACACCAGTGCCTGCTATAATGCCGACTTTTTCCTTATTCTTCAACAGTGGTTATTTTTTTTTTTCATGTAATGAGAATTGTTATGAGTTTTTAAACGGCAAGGCTTACGCGGTAATAGTCACTCTGCATATGCTTCCCTGTTAGAATGTAGTTTATCCACCCCCGCATGGGAACCTTGATGTTTCCATCTGGCCGCGAATTCCGGCCTTGAATTGAATCTTGAATCTCAAGACATGAACAAGAGCCTTATTGTCACAAAAATAAGTTACCCTACCATCTGTTCACAAACATATCTCTTTCAGTTAGCTAATATTCACAGAGAAGTGCATTCCTTATAAAATAGTGACCTTCCTGTACAATTTGCTGAGGTGACTCCCTTATTCTTTAACGCATCCTCCACTTCAAGGCAGGCCTTTTTTTTTTTAATAACTACTAAGCAATGTTTTAGTGACTTCTTTGCCAGAAATTACTTGAAGTCATTCTGCTACTCTTCACTCCATAGTCGGCGACCTATTTTTCTGGACTTCCTGTTCTTCTACCACTACCAGCTGCTTTTCTGTTATTATTTTGTTTATTACAAAATGAATGTCCCTCCTGTCTTCGCAAACGAGCCGAAGCACTTAGAACTATTTCGCCACAGGATGCTTGACTACTATGGCATCCTGCCACTCACGACTTTGAGTGCGTCATATCGATTATCATTTCGATTTTCCTATTTCACCTGTGTGCAACCTGTATTTCATTGCCTGAACTGTGATTTCATGTGGGCCCTGGACTTATGTCTCTGCAACTTGGTATCTCCTGAAGTGAATTACAATCATCTCATGAATCCGTTAATTGATCATGAACAGCTTTGTTCCGACGGAGGGATTATGGCCTTTGCAGCGATACATGGAGTTCTGGGTCATTGGAATATATTCACAGCGGCGCAAGATTTCTTGGCACACAGCTACATAGAAAAGACACTGAGTTGCCCTCTGATGGTACTAGAGGCTCCGGTAATTCAAGACCATGTGTGTTCTTTTCCTCTTTTCAATTGGATGGCTGACATGTTTTCGGATGATAACACTGACTTCCTTTTAGAAGCGGTAGCTGCTTATTTCGCCTACTCAGTTGTTGGATGACTCTTATGCAAGCCATTGACGTCTACATTTTGTTTTCCCTCCCTATCTTTTTCATATTTTCCTGGACTTTTTTTTAGATGAACAGACCTATTGGCTTTACTAACAGTGCACATTACAATTTCCTGCTGGTCACATATTCGTGTGTTTTATGTGGACAAAAAATATTTTTTCCTCACCTACTCGATTTCAAACTTTACTTTTTATTGAACTCTAATTTCAACACTTCAGTTGCATATCCTATCTTATGTTTTTTCAAACGTACTCGGAGCAAAGCAGAGTAATATATGCTACATGTACCCTGATTAATGTGTAAACTTAGCATGAGCTTTTTATAAGTTTAAACGGCATTTCCCTTTTCAGCTGCTTATTTGCGCCTCACACACCTCTGCTGCTTTAGTTTTCCATGTACTGAAATATTTTCGATTCATACGAGAAAAATATGTTCTTACACTAATATTTGCATTACTTTTCGAGCTGTATTTCAGATGGAGTACTGAAACGTTCTAAAGATATGTCAATACAGTAGTTTTTCTCAACACTTATTTTTGAACGTTCCAACAGATTACATACATGCACCTCCAGCCAACTTGTCCCTTTTGGCGCGTTTTTTTTCCCTTACACAATAGCATAACACAAAGTTGATAGTGCTTCGTATACAGAAAGCTGATTGTTAATGAGCTGATGTCTAACCACTACCATTTTCATTTATCGTTGCTAAACTTAAACGCAAGACACCTTCTTAGATTTAATAAAATGTAATGTACTTCCTCAGAACGGTGTAGAATAAATTTTACTAAACCGTATTCATTTTACATCAACTATACCGTTTGTATTCTATGGCCTAGTGACTCTGCCGATTACTTTATTTCTTACAATATCTGTACTCGTATTAGATAAGAAACTTGCCTTGAAATCATTGCATTACTGAATAAACCTTTCAAATATACACGTTCTCTCTTTTAATCCATATTCTGAACTGAAATGATTGTATACTGAAAGAGTATTCATGTGTTCCACGTAACCTCAGCTGTACTAAGTTCATGTTTTCTTTTGTCGACCTGAGTTACTCATACTACAACCCGCAGGCCTATGAAGGCCCGTCAAACCTTTCTTAGCGGGTCACGGACCATGCAAACAGTCGTACCTCTTGCAAGAAAATAATTTATTACTGTTACCAAGCACCGCCACAGTTCCGCTTCACTCACAGTGTTAATCACTGCGTCCCCGCTTCTACAGACCAGACGCTATGTCGTATTTCACTACTTATCACGCTTTCATCTCCACAATAACAAACATTTCTCCGCCAGCCACCAGAGAACACAGTGCAGATGCACAGGCACAAAGAAGTCAAATACGACATACCCTCTGCTCTGTTGAGCCAACCGAGCGGTAATTGTGAAAGTAGACATTCAGTAGCGCTTCAAAAAAGCATCTCAGTTATTTATATAGTTTTTAGAAAAACAACCAAGTACTTTGATGCGACTATCTGTGTGTGCCTGCAGAGCAAACTTCCTCAGCCCGAACTGAAGGCAGACACAGACAGACACACACACACTAAGATAACACAGGGCAACGGAGACAGAAAACAGGAGGGAGATAAAGATGGAGTCAAACGGCAGGAGGGAGAGAGATATTTATATACGCCGTCTGCTACCTCAATCTATGAAGCCATTCCCTGCACAAACCTGTATACAACCTCATAATTACAAGTTTTTATTTTATTTTACTCGGCCACCTCCCCCTCTCACCCCACCCCCACCAGTGCAGCGCGCGACCACAAACCACACTGTAATTTTGTCGTCTGACAGAAACTTTATGAATACTTAAGCATTAGCACTTTTTGAAGACGGTTTCACATGTGTACTGCACAAACCTGTATACAACCTCATGATCACAAGTTTTCATTTTATTTTACTCAGCCACCTCCCCCTCTCACCCTACCCCCACCAGTGCAGCCCCCAGCCACATACCACACTGTAATTTTGTCGTCTGACAGAAACTTTATCAATACCTTAAGCATTAGCACTTTTTGACGACGGTATCACATGTAATGTACCATTTCTCTCTCTCTCTACATTATCTGTGTCTCTGCTAATACCATTTTTTCATCTCAAAACCAACTTCTCTGATTATATGGAAACCCTTCAAAATCACACAAATAATTACTATCTATTTTAAACATATTTTATATTCCATTTTTTGCTGTACACCAAAATTATATGCAAAACTGTAATTTACACTTGAAGGAATATGAAGAAAAGGCTCGCAACCCCCATTAAATTCACAAGACTTCAGGCCCCCACCCCCCTCCCGTCTGGTGTCGCAGTCCAAGGTAACATATATATTCCAGATACACACAGAGCCGCACCTGAACGTTTCACATCTCTATAAACATCCATTTGAATGTTAATTAGGCCTTACCATTGTTTTACCCCTTCTAAAAGCCCCTGCAGCTTTACTCTTCCTACTAATTAAACATTCATTTTCGTCTATGAACATTTTCTTAATTTCCCCCCCAAAATTTCGTTCCAGTTTCGTCTGACTGACAGTGAATTAAAAAAACTAACAGTAAAAAATTACATAAAAACAGGACTGAAGACCATTCAGCTTATTGAAATTTATTATTCAATTTTTTAAACTAATAATTGCAAACAAATAATGTCGTTAAAGATTGAGGAAACGAAATGGTAAAATAGTTTTAAAAATACAACACATTGTCACAGTCAAACATGAGATTACTCAAACACTGTGAGGGAAATGAAACAATTATAGTGACTAAACCACATTTTACGGTACATGACAAAAGAAACAGTTACAGACTTACCTATACCAATGCTTTGAAAGATGTAGAACAGTGGCAGTCACAAAACAGATATTGTTTTGACGGAACTCTCAATAATGCTTCTATCACTGCAACCAAAATTCAATGGCACAGATATCCTGTCAATACAGACTCATATATGTCTCTTCAACTAATCATATTTGTTCCCGCACAATTTTAAAATCAAATTAACATTTCAGTTGGTTGTCCCTTACAATATTTTCAAAGTCACATAATGGTCACCCATCACCCACTGCCTTCTCTGGCTGTTTCCATGGTAACACCTCATTCTGCACCTGGCTGAAGGCACAGGTCAAAAGTTCATATCTCAACGTTCTACATCAAAACAACAATGCTGTTTTCCCTCCGAAAACACCTGCCTATCCACTCCTATGTTACATGTCATTCTTTTGACACCCAATAGTACTTTTCGTTTTACATAAACATTAACATGCAACGTAGTCTTCAATCTTGAGGTATTAGAATCAACCAATCATTTTTAGTTTTTCAACCACACCAAGCCTCATCCTTTTTTTTATCCTGACTTTCAGCTTCTAACTGCCATTCCACTTCCAGAACCCATCGGAGTACTAGTGCATCTGCCTTGAAAATGAAAGTTTGGCTTTTAGGACACAGCTATATTCACTGGAGTGGAAAATATGCAGCAAACAGACGAATTTCCAACCTTGATTTACCAAATGTGCAGATAACGTGGATTGGCCAGAGAGGATTGAAATGTCACCAATTGATACCATTGGTGAAAACTTTTATGCATCTCCCAGAACCAGACCTTATAATTGTGCACTGTGGTGGGAACGATCTAGGCACATTGACTGGGGTAGGTCTGGAAATGCTTCTAAAGGACACCTTTCGGCAATTGATGACACTTTTTCCTCGAACTGCCTTGGTATATTCCAATATATGCCAAAGACAGAAATGGAATTGGTCCAATCAACATTGTCCACACATTGAGAAAGCAAGGAAACATGTGAATAAATCTGTTTCTGCTTTCCTCAGAGATTATAGCATGGGTTCTATTTACCACAACAACTTGCGTTACAACATGCAAGGCATCTATAGGAGAGATGGTGTTCATTTCACGGATGAGGGAAACAGAATCTTCCTCTGTAACATGAGACTCTGCATCGGTACTTACTTATAAATGCAGAAAAAACTCAATTAACACAAGGGCTCTTTTCAGAGCCAACTTATATCTAAACACTCAAACTTCTGATTTATCTCCACTTTCACACTCTTGTAAATAGGTGTGCGCGACCGGGTGCGCGCACCCCGCAACTTTAAAAAAAAAAAAAAAAATCTTTTCGCGTTCAAGGGCCTTACTGCACCCCCTACGAAAACCTACGCGGCCAGACAATCTCTACCTTGTCCCCTTTCCATATTCCAACGCTTTGAAATGTACAATATATTCACTCGCACTAACAAAATGGCGGTCAACACTTCCTGATTTCCTTCGAATCAAACGTTCACCGACGTCACACACACCAAAAAAATCCCGCTCGCGCACAGCCGCAGTAGTGCGCGCATCCGTGCGCGCTTATAGATATATAATTGACTTCAACTTTAATTTTCTCAGCAACAACTGAACGGATTTACACCATTCAAACAAAAGCGTAATCTGCGATCCGGACTCTACCTTTTTGCCAAATTTCTTATAAATCCATTCAGCCGTTCGAGCTGTAGCCGTGTCTAAACGTCCTATGGAAAATAACATGGAGAAAACACGTTTTGGGACCCCCCTTGTATCTCAGCCCACACTTGACGAATCCCCTCGAAACTTTCAGGGAAGGAGCGCAGCGGACCGAGCCATCTTCTTTGAGAACTTCGCAAAGATTCGTCCACCGGGGCCAAAGTTAATCCAAATAGAATGTTGAGGATTTCCTATGGAAACTAGGTCCTAACTTTAACTACCTACTGGCGACCGCCAGTAGGTAATATCAATCTGTATTGAAGATTGAGTGGATATAAAACTGTCTGGATGGAGGATTTAGTAGCAGTCTGACTGTCTGTTTAAGTGAGTAATTAAAAGTGTCTCACTTAATACATGGATTAGTACGTAAACTATGTGAATGTGTGCATCACTGTCTCTGTTGTTGTATAACATGCTGCATCAGTTGGTCACTAACTAGAAGAGTGTGTATATTAGTTATTGATTAGTTGGGTGAGTATTTGAATGGGACACTGAGTTTGTGTGTGGTTGGATGGAGTTTGTTAAATCTATGAATAGATGTGTGAATGGTTGATTGACTAGGTGTATAGGTTTAAGAGTGGATGTGGAAACAGTTGTTTGGGTGACTGAGTGTATTTATTTGTGTGTTGCAGAGTGAATATATGTTTTAGATGTACATCTTCAACAAAGTAAAAAAATAAAAGGCATTGTATGTGAGAGTTGGTGTATATAAATAAGTATATGTAAGAGTCAATGATTGTGAGAGGAACTATATGAATGAGTATATAATTGTAATGGTGATTTTTTACCTTATTAACTATGAGTTGCTATGTGTTTGAATAAATGAGGTCTTGTGTGTATAATTGTGTAAGTGAGTAAATGTAAGTGATAACTTTTTTTCATGAGGGAGTAGGATGACTGCATAACCGACTAAGATGACTGCTGATGTGTCAATGTCTATATATGTGTGTAAGTGCATTTGATAGTGTTCTATTAATTAGTGACTGCATGTATAAGTGAGTCTGTTGTTGAATGGCTAGTTGTGTGTGTAGACTTAGGAATCAGTGAGTGGGTATGTAGTAACTGGTATTGGTGTGTCAATGGTTTCAAATATGGTACTCTGTATTTTAAAGTGAGTGATAAAAGGTTATACTAGTGTATGATGAGGTGTATCAGATTGTCACATGGATGATTTCTATTCTATTTCTATTTAACCCATTTATAAAGCGCACGTAGACCAAGGTTTCATGGCGCTGATCAGAGTAGGGTGTGGACGGAGACTAATTCACTTTAGTTCATTCATGTGCCTGTGTAAACAGCCAGGTCTTAAGTTGTCTTCTGAACTGAAGTAGCTCAGAGCAGGAACGGATCTCAAATGGCAACGTGTTCCAAAGTTGTGGCGCCAGGAATCCAAAGTGACGGCCACCATATTGCTTTTTCTTAAACCTGGCGCTCACTAGCAGGTTTTGATGTTTGGAACGGAGATCACGAATGGGGATGTGCCTAATTATCAGATCGTTGATGAAAATGGGACTGTAGCAGTTCAGGGACTTAAATGTTAAGCAGGCAGTTTTGAAGGTTGACCGTTGAAGCAATGGGAGCCAATGTAGTTGTTTTAGTAGGGGTTTGGCCGATTGCCATTTGGGTAGTTGGTAGATCAATCTCACGGCCTGGTTTTGTACCAGCTAGAGCCTCTTTATCTGATACAGGGGAAGACCCAGGTAGATGGAATTAGCATAGTCCAGGTGAGACAGGACAAGTCCTATCACAACCTGGATCAGTGCTGCCTGGGTAAGCAGATGGTGGATCTTCTGAATCTTACGTAACTGGAAGAAACACTTCGATACCACTGAACCCACTTGGGTGTTTAGCGAAAGATCGCGATCGATGTTAACCCCTAAACTTTTTGCAGCAGAGGCCGGTTTGGGCAGAGGACCAAGTTCTGTGGGCCAATAGTGGGGGCCCCAGAGAATGCAGCTATCTCCTACCAATTACACCTCAGTTTTCCCGGCGTTTAGTTTCAACTGGTTATGGTCCATCCAGTGACGGATGAATACCATAGTTTCCTGGAAATCGGTGATGGACTTAGTGGAGTTATCAATAGTAAAAGACAGCTGCAGATCATCCGCATAGTTAAATGTGGATACTTGCCTCTGTTTTAGAGCTTTGATTAAGGGGAGGAGGTACAGGTTGAATAGGTGTGGGGACAGGGAGGATCCCCTTGCGACTCCGCAGGTGGTATTCAGCCTGGGGGCAGTGAAGGTGGATAAACGAACTGCCTGCGTACGATCCTCCAAAAAGGAGGTGATCCATTTCAGGGCAGTGCCCTGAAAGCCTGCCCGTCCGACACGTCCACCAAGATGGTATGGTCCACCGTGTCAAACGCGGCAGACAGATCTAAAAGGACCAGTGCTTGGGGGATGCTTGCATCAACCTTCCTTCGGAGCTCGTCCAGGACTGCCAGAATGACTGCCTCTGTAGAATGACCCGGTCGAAAACCGGCCTGATGGGAGTCCAGATGTCCAGTGTGCTCTATGAAATCGGACATACACTTTGCCACATGTGCCTCTAATACCTTGGCTAGGTAAGGGAGCTGAGAGATCGGGCGATAGTTGGAGGGTTCCGAGGTGTCAGCCCCGATCTTTTTCAGCAAGGGAACCACTATCGCGTCCTTAAATGATCTGGGGACACATCCTTGAGAGATTTATGAATTGAGCAAAGACAGAGCAGGTTGAGGGGAGGAAGAAAAAACCTCCCTCAATATATATGGTGGGCAGCAGTCCCGAGGAGAGCCAGATTTTACTTTGGACAGTAAAAGAAAAAATGTTTCCTCACTAATTGAGGGGAAAATGTCCATGATAGAGTTGTTCATGATAGTGTCCTTCGGTGGCTTAGTTGATGGGGGGCATATGATACTAGCTTTAATGGCTGTAATTTTATCCAAAAAGAAGGAGTTCAATTTGTCACATAGCTCGGGAGAGGGAGTGGGTTTAAGTGACAGTCTATCCGGGTTGGATAGCTCATCCAATATTGAAAAAATCTCTTTTGATTTGTTGGAAGAGGTAAGGATTCTCGAAGAGAAGTGTACAACCTTTGCTGCTTTAATAGCTTTATTGGATTTGACCTGTTCTTGATGATGTCATCAGTGATGTCATTTGAGATGTCATCAGTGATATCATCAGTGATGTCACTGACCATGTCATGAATGATGTAAAAGTGACATCATCAGCAGTGCATTGTGGGTGCACGAGTTATAGTTAGCAGAACTAACTATAACAGAGGAATTTATATGGTTTTGTACAAGTGAAATGTCCAGCTAACTATAACACCCTTGAAACCTATAGTTTTTTTTGTGAATTTCTAAAGTTCTTTAAACGCTAATTTCTAACTATAACGCCTCTGAAACCTATGGTTTTTTTCAGTGAATTTCAAAGCTTTTTTGAATGCTAATTTCGAACTATAACGTCTCTGAAACCTATGGTTTTTTTCAGTGACTTTCAAAGGTTTTTTAAATGCTAATTTTTAAGTGTAATAGTAGTTGTAACTATGTTTTGTACTGGTTTTCTACAATTTTTTAACTGTTTAGTTAAACATATTTTATTCATTAAATAACATTATATATTTTTCTGAACATTGCAAAAAAATATTTTTTTTTATTCAAACTGAAATATTGTTTTATTTTTTTGTTTTAATATATTTATATTATTTTCATTTTTCCATTTTTTTTTCGGAATTGCGCACCCAAAGCGTACAAATCATGGTGGGTGCGCGGATTCCAGCCGCCATTTTAGAAAAGTCGTGAAGGATCCGCGTACGGTGTGCGACGACTGCGTGTTTTTCAGTTACATTATATACATTTAATATTACGTGATGTGTGGGATTGGAATGTGACCAGTCTGCAACTCCTGCTCCCATGCATTTGCGACACATGTGCATTACAGTACGCTTGTGCAGTGGAAGGTCCTGCGTGACGTCATATACGTGCTGGGGCGCGCTGGGTGCCCGACTCTCGCAAAATGTTTTTATGTTCTAAAATGATATGTATGTGTCTTTAGTATACCTATTAGGGCAACAGATTATCTAAGATAGTCATAACAATCATATATTTGTACTTATAATAAACTTATATTATTTTTAAATATATTTTTCGGAAGTCGCTTAAGGTGCATGCTTCGTGAGCGCAGAGTGCGCGGATCCCATGTGACCTCAAGAAAAAAGATTTCATTGGTTCATAACATTTCCCACTGTACCTATTGAAGGACCCCACCCATTTCAATCTTTCTTGTTGGAGTATATTTAGAGAGACATCTCTTTTCCTACAAGAACCCTTTTTGCTTGTTTTTTTGTCCACAGAGGCCGGAATCTGTTGTGTGGAAATTCTTCACTTTTCCACCTGGAGAGAAGAAAGTAAATGCGTGAAAGGTGACATGCAAAATTTGTGACTGAGACCTGTCAAGAGGCAGTGAAATAATATACTCTTGTGGCACTGCTTCTAAGTACAAGGATCTCTGGACCACACATCCTTCCAATCTTGCTCTGAAAGAAATGAGGCGAGCTGCTTTGAACCCCTCACCTGCTGTTGCAAATACATCTGGAGTGTCCTCAGGAACACTTGCAATGGACATTAGGCCAAAATTCGCCTTTCTCGAGCAACACTGCATGAAGTGTATGAAACTTATATGCTTCGGTGAGCAGTCGGTGGATGCAGTTTGTTGTGCGCAACGCAACCATCATTGTTAATTTTTTTTTTGTTGTCTTTGAAATAATAAGTAATTCCAAAAGTTTCCTGTTTTATTCGTTCTTTTTTTTGTTCATTTTTCGAAAAAAAATCAAATAAAAAATTGTTCAAAAAATTAATACAAAAGAAAAAAAGTTCTTATCAGAACTACCTTATCTGGTTAAAGAAAGAACTATTATTGCAAAGTATTGTGTGAAGGTTTGGTTGAATATATGTATACAGCATGATTTACTGAAAGAATGCATTAGTAGTGTATGGTGAATTTATAGGGGAAGATTTATGAGGAAGTATTGCAGCGTAACACTCCAAGTTCTTTTGCTGCACTGCACTGTGGCACTTCAGAAGCACAGGGATGTGACATATGTACATGAATATGTTGCAACTCTGTGCTTCCCTCTGCACTGCAGTCATGCGGTGACACAGGCACCCTTCACCATGGTGCAAGGATGTCTGTGTTGTGCGGCTGTGTCGTGCGGAGATTGTTTTTTGTGCAGGAAGGGACACCTTCCTGCACATGGAGAAGTGCATGGGACAGACATAGGAATTCCTAGACTGCATAGGTAGTAACTGGGTATTTAGAAGAGTGTATCAAGACAATATTGGTATGCAACCTTTACAACGCAACTTTTACCACGCAGTGCTGTTACAACGCATGTATTACAACGAAAACCATTACAACGCATTACACTGGGGGCGCTCTAGGATAAGGAATAGTTTTAATTTACTATCCAACACCTTCCCTAGTGTCCACGGGGACTGGAGTTGGAATAGTAAATTAAACTATTCACTATCCAGCACCCCCAAGTGTAATGCGTTGTAAAGGTTTTCGTTGTAATACTTGAGTTGTAACAGCATGCGTGGTAAAAGCATGCGTTGTAACGTCATACATCCGAAAATAATATGTAGCTGGTTAGAGGTCTGCATGCATAGTGTACAGAATATTGTAGCTGTACTAGTATTGGTGTGTCTATGGTTTCCAGAATGGTAGTCTGTATTTTAGGGTGTAGGAGGTGCATCAGATGATCATGTGGATGATGTCATCAGTGATGTCATCATTGATGTCACTGACCATGTCATGAGTGATGTAATATGTGACGTCATCAGCAGTGCATTGCAGGGGCGCAAGTTATAGTTATCACAAGTAACTATAACGGACGAATTTCTCTTGTTGTTTACGAGTGAAATGTCCAACTAACTATGACGTCCATGAAACCTGTGGTTTTTTCAGTGAATTTCTGAGGTTTTTTAAATGCTAATTTCTAACTATAATGTCACTGAAACGTGTGTTTTTTTCAGTGAATTTTATATATATGTATTTAATCTCCTCTCACTCTTACAAGGAAGGAATCAGCACTCAGGTTGTAGTTTGGAAGTATTTAATCTGAAAAAGGAAGTGATCCACGCGTTTTGGCTCATCCGAACCTTGATAACGATACAAGACGTCGTTGTAGCATCCTTATTTAAATGTTCAAATGCCTAAAGTTCAAAACAGTATATAGAAGGTGCACAGCTACTGATTTGTACAAGTTCTAGAATGAAGTTCAGAAAAAGTTTGATAGGATAGGGTGCTCTCGCCGGAAGCGTGTCCGTCCTGTCACGCTGTCTGATAAGATAGAAGTAGTGCATACATACATATGACTGCATCCCTGTGTGAGGCACACCACTGGGTTCATCAAAGATTGACTCCCATACAATGTTCATTGGATTTTGCAAAGTTTATGTTTAATTGTTATCTTCTGATATTTTCAACATATCATATGAACGACGTTATCATCTTTGCATCATTATTCATCATATATACACGTTTCCACAACTCCAATGCATTTCGGGCTTGTCAGCCCTTTTTCAAGGAGTTCTAAAAGATGAAGGAGATATAGCAGTCAATAAAGCATACAATTCGCTAACATGTGGAGTGAACAATACGTGTTGTGCAGTGAGGTATCCCAGTTCATGCAGCCGCGCTAGGCCGCCTGTGTTGAGCGTGTTCGGTGAAAAAGGAAAGAGTGCTCGGTGAAAGAAAAACGAGAAAATCTTGGGCATGCACAAGTTACCGTGTTGGGAAGACGCCAGTACTAGAAGTGCTCGGTGCATAACTGGAGGCCAAACAAGGTTCAAAGTGCTCGAAGTGGTTAAAAAAGTTGTGTACTCAATGGTATCTAAGCTACTTACAGCTGCGGTAGTACGGTGAATAATATCAACAAAGCTGTAAGAATAACGACATCACGTAAGATACTACTTACGATGGGAGACCTGCCCCATCAGACTATAATGCAGTGCTAACGACTTACTAGGAAGGTGGATCAGCGTTTCACGATGATGCTACGGGTCCGGAAGGTGCTGCACTGAGCGTCCTACGGGATCACAGTGAAGAGCGCGATAGCTATCAGGGTGGCCATCTTGAGTGAACTTCGGAAGTGAGAATGTGTATTAGTCATGTGTCCCGATGTGGGTGTATTCTCAATAAAGTTGTGTGAGACAAAAACAATGTGAAGTAACGAAATAATGTAAAGTGATAAGAACTACAAAATAGAAATAGCGAACAGTGTCAATGTGAATGATAAGAATATTATAAAAATATAATAAACAAGCCACAGCAAAGCTACAGTGTCAGAAAGCCACACTTGTGTGGTTGAAGACAGAATTAATGGTTGTAAACAAGAAAAAGCATTAGTTATCAATGTGAATGATAAGAATATTATAAAAATATAATAAACAAGCCACAGCAAAGCTACAGTGTCAGAAAGCCACACTTGTGTGGTTGAAGACAGAATTAATGGTTGTAAACAAGAAAAAGCATTAGTTATAGGTAACAACTAAATTCAATTCTATCATTGAGCCCAAAGGGCTTCATAGATTGTAAACGGTAGATCCATGACATTTCTCGCTGGAGTAAGGACGAAAGAGAAGACCCAGGAGGAGTAAAAAACAAGGAGAAAGAAAAAGGGCCTCCGAACACACGAAGCATGATTCAGAAGATGGACAACAAACCCAAAAATAAAACACCTAGTGATCAACATCTCGGATACCAATTTGACGTCATACGAAATGAAATTGTTAGAAAAAGGTACATCCTTCATCCCCACAAGGCAAACCAACTTACTTGAACTGGAAGTAAGCACTTTCAAATTTACACGAAAATTAAGATTGCGTCATTTTTTTGATAACGTCTTACCACCCACAACACAGGAAAAACCGGATCAACTTATGGGGTTACGCCCACACAGTACATACCAAGCGCCGTGTAGCCACAAATGTATAGACTTATTTGAAAACCTTGTAAAACGCGATCTCACTAAAATCAACTATAAAAGGAAAGTTATAAAAAACATCAACAAAAAGATCAAGACACTCTTAAGAAGATTGCTACCAATAAGGATATAAAATGCTTAAAAGCAGATAAAAGGCGGAGCCCTGGTCATTGTTAACACTGGAATGTACATCAGAAAAATAACCGAACATATTATGGATGAAAACACTTACATGAGACTGGAAGCCAACCCCACTACCCAATTCAAAGAAATGCTTCAAACTATCGTCATCAAGGTTCATGAATCAGGGACTATAGATGACCGCACCAAAAAGTTTCTGCTTCAAGAACATCCTAAGAGCCCGTCAATACACATGACACCGAAAATACACAAAAATATTGAAGAACCACCGTTCAGGCCGATAGTGTCTACGAAAGGATCTCTAAACGAACCCGTGGGGAAGTTCCTAGATAGGCACCTTCAGCCTTTAGTTACCAAAATGAGAAGCTATGTGAAGGACACTACAGATTTTTTGTTAAAGTTATCAGAAGTTTCAATCCAAGCAGATGAACATCTTGTCCTATGCACCGCAGACGTGAGTGCACTATATACCTCCATCCCTCATGGTGGAGGTATAGAAGCAATTGAGAAGGCCATCCTTAACAGCAATATTGGTCCCTGATGCAACAGTTTCTGATGGAACTTATGATTTTTACATTATACCATAGCTATTTTGAGTATGACAAAACTTGGTACCTCCAACTATCCGGAATGTCAATGGGGAATTGTGCGGCTCCCATGTATGCGAACATATACATGAAGGAATATGAAGAGACACACATCTATGGAGATGGCAATTGGAACAGCAACACCAAATTATTTATTAGGTACATCAATGACCTATTTATTATATGGAATGACACTAAAGCCAACTTGCAACAAGCCCTCACTACCCTGAACACCAAGGATGAAAGAATTCAGCTCACTTGGCAAATGAGTGAGGAATCAATCAATTTTTTAGACGTAGTTATCACCAGAACACCCAATGGTTCCAAAAACTGACCTATACCAGAAACCAACGGATCAAAATAACACACCTCACTACTCCAGCTTCCACCAGGGATCATTAAAAAGACATCTTCCATTTTCGCAAATGTTGCAAGCTAAATGTATCACATCTGACGAACATATGGCTGAACAACGTATTAATGAAATGAGTACGCGATTCTCAGAAAGAGGGTACCCTAAAACTATACTAGAGGATGCTAAGACACGCATTCAAGCGATCAGCAGACAAGAGGCTCTTACAAAAACTACAAAACCCAAAGACACCAGAATGGTACTAGTATCCAAATTCTCAACCATGAGTGCTACATATAAAAAAATCATATTAAAACACTGGCCGATCTTGGAATTAGAGCCCGACTTTAAAGATATGTTTAAAGACCCCCCGATATTCGCCTATACGTGGAGCAACAACATCAAGGAAATATTAGCAAAACAACCCCTTACCACAACTGAGAACAAAGGCACACGCCCTTGTATGAACTGCAATAAGTGTAATAACATCATTAAAGAGAATACCATCACCCACCCTATGAAAGGGAATGACATCAAGTTAAACGTTAATGCCACGTGTGATTCCACCAATCTCATCTACTCATTGAAGTGTCCCTGTGGAAAAATCTATGTGGGGAAGACTGAGAGGAAAATTAAAGTGCGAATAAACGAACACAAATCAAACATAAGAACTAGAAACAAAAAATCTATTGTTGTCGTTCACTTTAATGAGCAAAAACACACAGTTGCGCAATTAAAATTCATGGTACTTGAAACCATTCGAAAAACAGAGGGTAGAGACAATCACAAATTCTTACTCCAGCGAGAAATGTCATGGATCTACCGTTTACAATCTATGAAGCCCTTTGGGCTCAATGATAGAATTGAATTTAGTTGTTACCTATAACTAATGTTTTTTCTTGTTTACAACCATTAATTCTGTCTTCAACCACACAAGTGTGGCTTTCTGACACTGTAGCTTTGCTGTGGCTTGTTTATTATATTTTTATAATATTCTTATTATTCACATTGACACTGTTCGCTATTTCTATTTTGTAGTTCTTATCACTTTACATTATTTCGTTACTTCACATTGTTTTTGTCTCACACAACTTTATTGAGAATACACCCACATCGGGACACATGACTAATACACATTCTCACTTCCGAAGTTCACTCAAGATGGCCACCCTGATAGCCCGTCGTTTATCTCTATTAACCACACGTGACTGGTGTAACTAATCACCTCGGTTTAATATGGGCGCGTTATCGCGCTCTTCACTGTGATCCCGTAGGACGCTCAGTGCAGCACCTTGCGGACCCGTAGCATCATCATGAAACGCTGATCCACCTTCCTAGTAAGCACTGCATTATAGTCTGATGGGGCAGGTCTCCCATCGTAAGTAGTATCTTACGTGATGTCGTTATTCTTACAGCTTCGTTGATATTATTCACCGTACTACCGCAGCTGTAAGTAGCTTAGATACCATTGAGCACACAACTTTTTTAACCACTTCGAGCACTTTGAACCTTGTTTGGCCTCCAGTTATGCATCGAGCACTTCTAGTACTGGCGTCTTCCCAACACGATAACTTGTGCACGCCGAAGATTTTCTCGTTTTTCTTTCACCGAGCACTCTTTCCTTTTTCACCGAACACTCTCAACACAGGCGGCCTCACACGGCTGCATGAACTGGGATACCTCACTGCACGACACGTATTGTTCACTCCACATGTTAGCGAATTGTATGCTTTATTGACTGCTATATCTCCTTCATCTTTTAGAACTCCTTGAAAAAGGGCTGACAAGCCCGAAATGCATTGGAGTTGTGGAAACATGTATATATGATGAATATTGATGCAAAGATGATAACGTCGTTCATATGATATGTTGAAAATATCAGAAGATAACAATTAAACATAAACTTTGCAAAATCCAATGAACATTGTATGGGAGTCAATCTTTGATGAACCCAGTGGTGTGCCTCACACAGGGATGCATTCATATGTATGTATGCACTACTTCTATCAAATACCTAAAGTTGCCAACATTAACAAAGGACTACATATTACATTAATCACATTAAACAACTATTCTTAATCACTAAAGTATTATCAGGCAATTCCCCAGACCTTACTCCCCCCCCCCGTCACAACTATTGTGTGACTCTCTTGCCTCTTTTTTCTTCACTAAAGTAGATGATATCTACCAGGCGTTCTCTTCCAAATCACCCCCTGGTACAATCTCATCTACTACTTTTTCTCCAGCTAACACGTTCCCCAGCTTCCAACCGGTCACCCCGGACCAAATAAAAAATACACTATCTACTATTAAATCAGGATCACCCCTGGACTCTTGCCCTCTATCTGTACTTAGACCAGTAATGGATGCCATCATACCGGCACTCACGCAGGTTTGCAATTTAATATTGCTGTCAGGCAATTATCCGGACCCCCTTAAAAAAACTTTACTAAAACCTCTGTTAAAAAAACCCTCACTGGACAAAAGTGAGTTAAAAAACTATCGCCCAATTGCTAGTCTACCCTTCATTGCGAAGGTGATTGAAAAAATCATGAATACCCAGATTTCCGAGTTTATCGAAAAACATCAGCTCCTCGACAACACGCAGTTTGGGTTCAGAAAACATCACGGGACAGAGACAGCCTTGATTAAAGCCGCTGATGATATCAGGGTAATCAGGGACCAGGGTGGCACTGCCATACTGGTTCTGCTAGATTTATCAGCGGCTTTCGACACTGTCGACCACAACACCTTGGTCGACCGTGTCCAGGGATTTGGCATCTGCCACACTGCCAAAAACCTAATTGCGTCCTTCCTAGCCAAAAGAACGCAGGCTGTCATTCTGGGACCCTTTCAATCAGCTCAACTCTCTGCTCCTTGCGGAGTTCCTCAAGGCTCATCCCTGAGTCCGACACTTTTTAACATTTATGTGTCGGACCTTGCCAAGACCATCAAAGCACACGGGATGAGCCTTACCTCTTACGCCGACGACACCCAACTAGTGTTGGCGATTAAAGGGGATGGAGAGCAAGTAGCTGAAAAATTTAAGAAAGGGCTCCTAGATATAGGAGACCGGATGGCTACCAACTGCCTAAAGCTAAACTCGGAAAAAACCGAGGTACTCATTTTTGGTCCACTCTCACCAGCCTGGTCCACCAGTTGGTGGCCAGAGACCTTCGGTACTCCTCCTACTCCCACCTCGAAGGTTAGGAACCTTGGTGTCGTCTTTGATGATGGACTAAATTTCATGAACCACGCCAACAAAACAGTATCAACAGCACATCTGAAATTAAAAATGATCCGGAAAATACGCCCTTTTCTCCCTGACTCTGCCATCAAGACACTGGTTTCTGCCCTTGTCCTTTCATCCCTGGACTATTGCAATGGGCTATTCCTCAATGCTCAAACCAGAGTAATTGCAAAACTCCAAACAATACAAAATGCGGCAGCTCGCCTTCTCTCCGGCAAAACAAAGTTCCATCTCCAAAAATATAAAAGATCTTCACTGGCTTACTGTGCAAAAAAGAATTCATTTCAAATCCCTCTGCATTGTATTCAAAACAATCAACAATCAAGGACCACATTTTCTAAAAGACCAATTACAACCTTACAAACCCACAAGAGCTTTACGATCAGCCACTCTTAGCCAACTGGTCGTCCCTCGCACCAAGACAGTTACCTGGGGTGACCGACGCTTTCTGGTGGCGGCCCCCAAACTTTGGAACACCCTGCCTCTTAACATCAGACAAAGTGTCACACTGCTTCAGTTCCGCAAACTCTTGAAAACTTGGCTGTTCTCTCATTAGTCTTTTCTTTTCTCCCCTCATATCTGTTTAATTAACTAGCTTACCCCCTCACATTTCCTGAGTTAATATTGGTTTTTAGCGCCAAGACCCCTACGGGTATATGCAGCACTTTACAAATATTAAAAATAAATAAAAAAAATGAATTAATCCAAAAAGCTGGCAGCCATATTGCCCTAGTCACAATGTGAAAATCCAGGAATTGATTCAATAAAGAAAAGTAACAAGTGTTAATATGCTCACAATGTCATATCCGCATATCTTGACCCGTGCCCGCCATACCTGTATGTTTGTCAAAGTGACTTATTCATAATAAACATACTTAGGATTGGAAACATCAACATAAACAATGGACTACACATTACTTTAAAGTGAAAGTCTATCGGCCATATTAATCTGGGCAAGTTGCGTATTCTAAAGGTTCCTACACGAAAGAAAAGAAAAAAGGGGTGTTAGTATACACACACTAACCCTAAATAAAGTTCTAGCGATTATAGTTCCATTCTATTCACAGCTCATTTGAGATGTCATGAGTGATGTCATGAGTGGTGTAACTGACCATGTCATGACTGAAGTAATGTCTGAGGTCATTAGGAGTACATTGCGGGGGTATAAGTTATAGTTAGCTCAGATAACTATAACTGCTGAATTTCACTGGTTGTGTATGAGTGAAATCTGAGTCTAACTATATCGCCCCTGTAATCTTTGTTTTGTTCAGCAAATTTCTAGTTTTTTTTAAACGTTAAGTAAGATGCATATCACAATGGAAGGTGGGGGGTTGGAAGCAGGGCCTGGCATTTTGCTGCCCCCACCCACGCTTGCTGCTCCTGCCTTCCCTCCTCCTAGCCATCCATTGTCCAAGTTCATGTCCCTGCTCCCTTATGCGCCCTGTGTGGCCATTGTTCTGCCACTGGCCTTCCCACCTTCTCTGAAAAGTTAGCTTGCTGCCCCATCCACCTCCTCCCTATCCTCTGTTGTCTGAATCTATGGACTAGCCTCCTCCCTCCTGCCATGCATGGTCTGATGTGCTGCCACTGCCCTCCATTTAGCATGATGTACCAGTCCACTCCTCCTACCCTCCATTGCCCAATTCTGTGCCCCATCATTGACCTCCTGCTTAGCCTCTGTACTTAGCTTACTGCCCCTATACTGCTTCCCCTGCCCTCCGATGTCTGTGTGCATGACCCTGCTCCATCCTTTTTGCCCACCATTTTCCATGGACCTGCCACTCCTATCTACTCTGAGGGTTCTGTTGAGCTGCCACTCCCCTCCCACCTGCCTAGCATTTTCAGATGACTGTAACCTGTCTCTGCCACCTCCACCCTGCCTGTCCACATTCCATGCCCCTATCCCCTTCCTCCTGTTCTCCATGGTCCATTTTACTGCCACACGCTTCTACCCTCCCTGATCTGTTGCGCTGCAATTGCTCCTCCTGCCTGCCCTGTGTGGTCTGTTGTGAGGCCCCTTCCCCTGAACTCTCCTCTCTGTGCTGAGGTCCTGACCCTCCCTTCTATCCTCCATGGTCCTTTGTGCATGCCCCTGCACCCTCCTACTTGCCCATCATAGCCATTGTGCTGCCACTAACCCTCCCGCTTGCCATGCATGGTCTTCTGTGCTGCCACGACCCCTCCCGCCTTCCCTGTGTGGTCAGCTAGCTTCCCCTGACCCCCTCCCACCTTCCCTCCATGGTCTGTGAGTATGCCATTATAGTCTCACTGTTGCTCCCCATGGTGTCTTGCTTCTAGTGCCCATACTGCCTGACCTCATTGGTCATCTTGCTGCTCCTGCCCTGCCCCTTTGCCCCAGCCCTCTGTTTCCATGTGCAGACCCCTATTCCCTCCCTCCTGTCTAGTCTGTTCCATTGTAATGCCCCTGATCCGTCCCTCCTGCCCTTTATGGTCTGTTATGCTGCAACCTTATCTCCTGTCTGTCCATTATGGTCAGCTAGCTACCATTGCCTCTTTCCCCTCTGTTTTCTGTTGTCCATGTGCATGATCCTGCCCCCTCCCTATTACTTTCTATGGATTGTTGTGTTGCACTCCCGTCCTGCATGCCCTGTGTGGTGTATTGTTCTGCTGCAAACCCTGATGCCTGCCCCGTAGGGTCAGTTTGGTGCACCTCTCCATGTTCCTCCTGTCCTCTATTATACGAGTCCATGTCCCTACCCAAATTCCTCCTGCCTTTCATGATCCAATGCACCATACTTGCTAACATTTTGAACTTGATAAGAGGGAGATTTTGAAAGAAAAACTGGGGTATTGATTTTCCCCTTTGACTTACCTTGAAAAAGAGGAGATTGTAGTCAGGAGACAGATCAAATAAAGCCTTGGGCTTAAAAACATTGGATGTTTCCTGGGTGAATTGGGTCTGTTGGCATGTATGGTTATACTACCACTGCCTCTTCCTTCTGCCCAAAATGGTCTATTATATTGCAGCAGCTTCTCTTGCCAGTCCTGTATTGTTGGTTTGTTGCCCCTGCCCCTATTTCCACTGCCCTCCATAGTCTGTTGTGCTGTCACTGCCCTTCTTGCCTGCCCAGTGTGGTCAAATTGTTGCCTCTGCACTCTCCTACCTGCCTTCAATTTTCAGAGTCCATGCCCCTGGCCTCTGCCTCTCAACAGTATCTTAATGAACAACTAGATTGCTAACATTCTATATTTATTAAAAAAGTGTGTAACACCTGATGTTATCTTTTAGAAATTACATATATGAGAGGGTCTTATTGCATCAAAATCATGGTTAGTGCTCTAAAAAACTAAAATAAGGACATATTTTCTGAGTTTTCAAATAGCGACAAAGCACTTTTAAAATATTTGTTATCTTTATGTTTTTTTATCCAGTTGACCACTTGATTAAATGTTGCACTTAGGGGAGATGATGTGGTGTTACTTCCAGAGCTGCATACTTTGCAACTGGGAACCAGGTTGGAGTTTCTGATTCAGCTCGACATTCTGTGATTCTGGTCAAATCACTTAATCTCCCCATATCTACAAGCAAAATTAATTTTTTCTTGTATGATGTAACCAATGCTCATGCAAAGCACTCCAATACTTGAAAATGGCATGTTTCAGTCTGCATGTCAGAATTTTTAAAATGAATTAGAAGAGGATTTGAGAAGTCACTCAAAATGTGCCCTAATTTTTCTTTCTTCAGCACTAATCATAATTTCTATGGCAAAATGAACCCCCTCGATGTGTTCCATTTGAAATTAAATGTCTTAAGTGTTACCAGTTTATTCCAATCAAGATGGCTTCAGGTGTGCCATACTTTTGTCATAAATAAGACAGTAAGCGCTCTAGTTGTTCTTAAGAACACTCTGGGACATTCTGTCATTGAGCTATACGTGGGCTACATCTGGATAATATTTCTGCTACATTTGGGCTCTTTTGTCTCTGGTGGCCATCTTGGGAGACTTATTTGTTATGAAATTTCCTAATTTCTTCATTTACTGCAGTCTCCTCAGTAGGAAATACTTTCAGTTTTTTACTTTGGTTCCATCAAGAAGGCATTTAGATGTGTCACACATTTGCCATAAATTCTGAATGTTAGCATTCTAGTTGCTCAGTGGATCACTGTAGTAAAGCTACTGCTCACCAGGGAAGTCTGCTGCTGGTATTCAAAGTGCACTTTTCAGTCTGCATGTCAGAATATTTTTATGAAATAGAAGAGGATTTGAGAAGTCAAATGTGCCCTAATTTTTCTTTCTGCAGCACTAATCATACTTTCTATGGCAAAAGGAAACCACCTCATTTTGTTCCTTTTTAAATTAAATGTTTTAAGAGTTACCACTTTATTCCAATCAAGATGGCTTCAGGTGTGCAATACGTTTGTCATCAGTAGGACTGTTAGCGCTCTAGTTGTTCTTTAGAACACTCTGGGAAGCTGCAGTAGAACACAAAGGAATCAAATGACAGTCTCTGCCCTTGTTGGATGTACATGTTTACTGAGAATGTCAGACTTCATTCTCACATGACTGCGAAAGATAATGTGAATTTACAGAAAATATGCTCTCAGTTTAGCTTATAGATCACCTTCCAAACCTCTGTGGGAAAAGCATGAGAAAATAGTTTTCGCTCAAACATGACTCATGATATCCCAGCACAAGGCTTTTTCACATGGTAAAATCACCTTCGAACACACCACAATTCCTAAAATGAGTATGGTACCATCAACAAATGATTTATAATGTAACTAAAGTCTTAAAACCTTTTATTAACTGCAAAGCTTTTTAATGAGGTGCTATCATGTATATGGTCGAAAGATGGCTGCCAACACTTTTTGGATGAAGTGCTGACAGCCAATCAGATCTCACGATGAGATATGTGGTTAGGCTCTGCCCAGATATATATATATTTCTGTTTCCATTAATATTTAAAAAACTACTGAACAGATTTACATCATTTAACAAAAAGGGCTCTTTCTGAACCAAGGGCAACCTTTTTGCCAAATTTGTTGTAAATCCGTTCAGCAGTTCGGGCTGTAGCTGTGTCTAAAGTTTTCTATGGACATTTGATGGAGAAAACACGTTTTGGGACCTCCCTTTTTTCTCGGACCACACTTGCCGAATCACCCCGAAACTTTTAAGATAGGAGCAGACCGAAGCGGTCCATATGTTTTGAAAATTTCACAAAGGTTCGTCAATCAGGGCCAAAGTTATTGGGAATCGAATGCTGCAATTTTCCTATGGTAACTAGGTCCTCACTATATATATATATTCACTGAAAAAACCATAGGTTTCACACCAGTTATAGTTAGGTGGAAATTTTACTCGCATAAAACCATTGAAATTCCCACGTTATAGTTAGTTGGACTCACTATAACTTGCGCGTGCAATGCACTGCTGATGACGTCACATATTACATCACTCATGACATGGACAGTGACATCACTCATGACATCACTGATGACATCTCAAATGACATCACTGATGACAACATCCTTGTGACAAACTGGCAGACCCCCTATCAGCATAAAATAACCTTTGACACACACATTCAAAAATAGAAACTAACATTTTCTTAAAAAAGGAGAAACCAATACCAATTACAACAACTTATTAGGTAATTCCAACATCTACATACACATCCACTCATTCACCAACAGTTCTATATAGTCACTCATGTATGTACTTACTCATCATATGTACTCATACACCTATACATCCTGTTACACACTAATACTCATCTACATAGTTACTCACACACAAATTCACACATGCAAATAAACTATCAAAAAACCATTTACTTGATTTTACTGCTATATACACACCACTACACATACTTCTACAGAAACGGAAACATATTTACTCTCTTAAACAATCAATTATAAAAACACATACTCACTAACCCACCCATACACACAATCATCCACCCATACAGTCTTGCACACATGCTGTCTTCAAAATACATTCAAATAGTGAGTCACTCATTCATGCATCTGTGCTCTAAGTAATATCCCCCACCGAACCATACAGACACTGATACTGATACTCAAAAAACAACTAATAACCCATAAACACAGTCATGTAGCTACTCACCAACCCATGCAGCCACTTATACACAAAGTGAGACACAGATACAGATATTTAAATATTTAAACATTACTCGCTAATATATGTATTCACTAAGATACATTTAATAAGTCAGTTAACCAATCAATGTTACACAAAAAAACATCCATTTAGACATTTATTTACCCATTTATTCTTCCATCAACCTTTAGATATACATATATAAAAAATATTTATTTTTCAGAAAGATACACATTCACTGGATGATGTCATCAGTGATGTCATGAGTGATGTCACTGACCATGTCATGAGTGATGTAATATGTGACGTCATCAGCAGTGCATTGCACGCGCAAGTTATAGTGAGTCCAACTAACTATAACGTGGGAATTTCAATGGTTTTATGCGAGTAAAATTTCCACCTAACTATAACTGGTGTGAATCCTATGGTTTTTTCAGTGAATTTAATAGGTTTTTTAAATGCTAATTCCTAACTAGAACTGGTGTGAAACCTATGTTTTTTTCAGTGAATATATATATATATATATATTCACTGAAAAAACCATAGGTTATAGACCATATATAGTTAGGAATTTGCATTTACAAAACCTTGAAAATTCACTGAAAAAACCATAGGTTATAGACCATATATAGTTAGCTGGACATTTTATTGACATAAAACCAGTGAAATTCCATATATAGTTAGTTGCACTAACTATATATTTCGCGCACCCGCAATCCACTGCTGATGATGTCACATATTACATCATTCATGACATGGTCAGTGACTTCACTGATGACAGAAACATACAGTCACTGGATGATGTCATCAGTGATGTCATCAATGATGTCACTGACCATGTCATGAATGATGTAATATGTGACATCATCAGCAGCGGATTGCGGGTGCGCAATATATAGTTACTGCAACTAACTATATATGCGAATTTCAATCGTTTTGTGTGAGTAAAATAAGGTTTTGTTAATGCTAATTCCTAACTATATATGGTCTATAACCTATGGTTTTTTCAGTGAATATATATATATATATATATATATATATATATATATATATATATATATATATATATATAATATAAAATTTCTATGGCAAAATGAAACCCCTCATTTTGTTCCTTTTCAAATTAAATGTATTAAGTGTTACCACTTTATTCCAATCAAGATGACTTCAGGTGTGCCATACTTTTGTCATAAGTAAGACTGTTAGCGTTCTAGTTTTTCTTTAGAACACTCTGGGACATTCTGTCATTGGGCTATAGTTGGGCTACATCTGGCTGATATTTGGGCTACATTTGGGCTCTTTTGTCTCTGGTGGCCATCTTGGAAGACTGCATATCAGAATTTTTTTAATGAAATATAAGAGGATTTGAGAAGTCACTCAAAATGTGCCCTAATTTTTCTTTCTTCAGCACTAATCATAACTTCTATGGCAAAATGAACCCCCTCATTTTGTTCCTTTGCAAATTAAATGTTTTAAGTGTTAACACTTTATTCCAATCAAGATGACTTCAGGTGTGCCATACTTTTGTCATAAGTAAGACTGTTAGCGCTCTAGTTGTTCTTTAGAACACTCTGGGACATTCTGCCATTGGGCTATAGTTGGGCTACATCTGGCTGATATTTGGGCTACATTTGTTTTTTTTTGTCTCTGGTGGCCATCTTTGGGCTACATTGGGCTACATTTGGCTACATTTGGGCTCTAACATATATATAGCCCAATGTAACCCAATATATATTTTTCAAAGTTAATTTTCGTAAAAACCACTGGAGCATATATCTTGAGACATAGCAAAGGCACATCGGGGTACCAGTCCCTACAATTTTGCCAAGTTTGGTGGAAATCCATTCAGCCGTTCGGGCTAAAAGTGAGTCCAACCGCCCCATGGAAATTAACATGGGGAAAACACGTTTTGGGACCCCCCTTTTATCTCGGCCCCCGCTTGACGAATCCCCCCCACAATTTCAGGGAAGGAGCGGAGCGGAGCGGGCCATCTTCTTTGAGAAATTCGCGAAGATTCGTGCACCGGCGCCAAAGTTATTCCCAATAGAATGTTGCAGATTTCCTATGGAAAGTAGATCCTAACTATAACTACCTACTGGCGACCGCCAGTAGGTAATATATAGCCAGTAGGTAGTTATAGTTAGGACCTATAACATAGGAAAACCGCAACATTCTATTGTCAATAACTTTGGGGTCAATTGATGAATCTTCTTGAAATTTATCAAACGTTTGGCCAGCTCAGTTCTGCTCCTTCCCTGAAAGTTTGGGGGTGATTGGTGAAGCGGGGGCTGAGAAAAAAAGGGTGGTCCAAAAACGTGTTTTCCTCAAGCAATTTCCCATAGAACCTTTAGACACGGCTACAGCCTGAACAGCTGAACGGAATTACACCAAATTTGGCAGAGAGGTAGTCCTAAGTTCCGACTTGTGCCTTTTGTCTATCTGGTGCCAATTTGTTCAGTAGTTTTTGAGAAAATTGCAGTTAAAGTAATTTATATATCTATGGGCGCGGTGGATCGGCAGATTGTGCGAGTATTGTCATCGTAGCATAAGTGGACCGTCCCGATCACACGCTCAATTCTAATTGGCTGTTAAGCGGTTGTAAACATTCCAAACCAGGAACTGTTGGCAGCCATTTTGTGCCTCAGTAGAAGCGAGGCTGAGGAAGTCAGTGAAATATGTGTGCAAAATGTGAATAAGGGCAGGGTAGACACACCCTGACCCCCTAGGCCTGTTCAGGGGGTCTCATGAGATGCGCATAGGATCCGCTCATTTTGTCGCTGAAAAAGAACGAAGCATGTATTTTTTAGATATACATCAAGCTTATATGTACAGATGTTGGGTGGCTCTACATAGAGCCCTTGTGTTTATTGAGTGATTTTAGTACTTACAAGTAAGTACCGATGCATAGTCTAAAGATCATGAGGAAGACTAGGTTTCCTTCATCTGTAAAATGTACACTATCTCTTCTATAGATGCCATGCATATTGAAACGCAGATTGTTGTGGTTTATGTAAACCATTCTATAGTCTTGTAGAAAAGTAGAAACCGATTTATTCACATGTTTATTCACTTATCTGCGTACATCAGGGGTTCCAGTCTTCCCCTATCTCGACGACTGGTTGTTGAAGGCAGGCTCGCCCCAGACAGTCGTCTCCCCCCTCTAACCTACGGCCGACCTCCTGCATCTGCTGGGGTTGTCCATCAACGTGCCAAAGTCGCACCTGTGCCCCTCTCAGAAGCTCCTCTTCATCAGAGCGGTTTCTGGACTTGGCGCAGTTTCTGGTTTTTCCCTCCGAACAGCGGGTTCAGGATATTCAGGCTCCGATTCCGATCTTTCAGCTTTTATCCCGGGTTTCGGTCAGGTTGATGCTGCTGCTCCTGGGGCTGAAGGCCTCCTGCATCCTACTGGTGCATCACGCAAGGTGGCATGTGAATAAATATAAACATAGGCCACACAGTTTACCTCTCATAATATACAAATTTCAGGCGGTGGTGGTTCCCGGGGCTTGAGGGGGGTCGATGAGGCCCACATAGTTGTCATGTTATAGGGGGGGTTGGACGCGAAAGTGGTGCAAGGGCGTTGTAAATCTGGTACACAGTGTTTTGTTTTACTTGGTTTTCCTTTCTGCCATGTAGAAGATCCTGGGTAAATATAACGTTTTTTTTACAGCCAGTAACGTTTAACCCTACCCCAAACGGCTTTCTGCCTGTTACCATAGTAACAGTTCATGGAACACTTACGTGAGCACAGAGGTTAGAAGTTCACCACCCTATGTTGCTAATGAGTTAGCCTCAGAATTATACTTTAAATTATAAATATAATTTCTATTGATGACTGCTACCCCCACAAAAAAAACAGACGTATGTACTTTTTTAATTAACTTTTATTAAAACTATAACTGGAACTATAACTTAAAGATAACAATACAATAAATACCTAGAACCATAACTAACAAAACAATATAATAAACAACACATAATATGGACTCCAAAAGAAGTACTGTAGTTAATCTGCAAAACAAAAAAGAAAATTAGTGTTTAAAATTAGATCCATGTGACTAAATGAGGTCAAACATTACAAGTTAAAGTAACATTTGACGATATTTATAGTTTTTTTAATGTTTGCAGTGTGACTGATAGATTTCATTTATCTTATAGGCTTGCATTCAAACAGTGTTTGTATAGAAATGCCTACTGCATCATATTTATATAAGAGATGAACAAGTCTTTAATTCAGAGATGAGACAGAATTAGGTGAGAGATCAAATCAATATGCAGGACAATATTTTTTAGGGGTTATTTACAAAACTCTTGTGCCACTTTTGTGTTAATTTCCTGATGTTGAAAGTGACGCAAAAGTGGCGCAAGGGGTTTGTAAATAAGCTCTTTTATTTCTAATGAATTTATTCTGAGGCATTGTATATCTGGGCCGCTCTGCTTACTGTGAACAACAGAGTTCACAACTTGAACTCCGCTTTGGTTCTACACGTCAGAGTGGACAACAGCGTTCATAACTTTAAAAGAGAAAATAGAAACGATGTGAGAGACAGAAAGAGAGAGAAAACGACATTAAAACTGTGATAGAAAGTTATAGATGGAGCAGATTTACAAACCCAGCCTCCACCACCCATGGACCTTCCTCCCCGTTGTTGCCATCTCCTTTGCTATGCCTTATCAATCAAATCTCTTTACTTGACCTTGGATGTACTCGCTCCCAAAACGTTTCCACTGGCCATTGTACATGCAGACTTTGGTCCACCCTTTTTATCGATTTTTGCATTTTGAGAAATAATTTCCTACCTCTGTTATTCATCTCCTACTTTCTCCTTTCAAATTCTCTTGTAAAGACCTTATCAACAATTAAAGGGAACATTTTCTGCATATTTTTAATAAAGCATTTGACACAATGCATAGTGACACTGTATTTATTGTATGTTTTGAAATACATTTTCACAAGTCTTAAAAAAGGTGAATGCAAGAAAAGTTACTTGCCGCATCTGCAAGACTGCTTTCAAGAGGAGACCCCAATAAAGAGGACTGGTGTGGAACTGCAAGTATGTGGAAGCACTTGCAGACTAAGGATCCGGTCAACTTTGCAAGGGAAGAGTCAAAGAGATTGAGAGAGGCTCCTCCTGCTTCATGAGGAGGCCTAAGTATCAGTGGAGCAACACCGTCAACCTCTATTGCACAGCCTAATATTCGTCCCCAATTTGGAACCCTTTAAGAGAAAAAGTAAGAAGGTTGGGAGCTCTGTATGCCATCCTAATACCTAATCATCCATTAGTTATACAGAGATCCACCCTGTCTCAGACCCATCCATACAAGTGTGAATTGGAGATTATCTGCCACCGAAAACCCCTCAAGTACTTATATCCGTTACTTTTTAACTTCGTTGAGTAGTCGTATTGTGAGTATTTACCTTAAAGTTGTCAGTTAAAAATGTGTGAATCTCTCTGGATTCACACAACTAGTTCATGCCATATTTGAGACATCGGTGAAATGAGCTGGAACGGGAGGATATACTTTCTTCAATTTCAGCAATTTGCTGCTGACTTATGAAACATTCTGCAAAACGAAAAAAGAGTTAAAAATGTATATGTTGTAGAGATGTCCAAGCTTAAATTTAATGTACATAAAAAAAATTGTGCTCAATAGGATTGAGTTTGAAAAGCAATCATCAGAGGTTATATTTGGCATGCAAAATAGGAAATAGCATTGCATTATACAAATGTTAGGCCGAGATTGGTCACTCACTTCATTCATAAACTCCTGGCTTTGATCGGATAGAACCCTTTTTGGACTTCCATGATCTAGAAATTGATTAAAAAAAATCAAGAAAAATTGAAAGACACGTCTTCAAATAAAATATTTCAAAACAACATTTTCAGATTGTATCTGAAGTGCAGGCTGAAAACATATAACGAATATTTAAATGAGAAACATATGGGTTTCAGAAACAAACGTCTATAAGACTTAGATTTATATTTTATAAAATATTTATAGAAGCAAGAAAAATTATAATTCATATATTGTTCAATTTCAAATGACATATTTGAGCAATAAAATTGGGAGGACTTGCTTTTTTTCCGTTTTGTCGATATGAGGATGGCCACTAATTCTAATATAACATGACAATAGTTCAGTTATCTGTCTGGAAACACATGAAATACACAAATGCTTATTTCAGAATGCTTTTCTATCACGAAATGTTGAAGTCAAACCAGATAACTCCATTAGGTCCATTGCAATTTTCGGCTGATAACATATGGAGAGTAGTCAGTGGATCTTGTGTGTCGAGTTGATGAGCAGCATTTGGTATAGTGCATGGGCAGGAATAAACAGCTTGTGGCGAGGAGTTCGTCCGATGGTTGAGACATCTGTGTAATAAGATAGAACAGGGAACACATGAAGTTTAAGGTTATTAAAAAACTTGGAGAGCGTGCTTAAATACAATATTGGTAAAGGAAAACAAAGTGGTCCTAGACATCACTTAAATCGCAAATCAATAAATGAATTATTGTTTTTCGTTGTGGAATTAAATCCTAAAAGGAAGGAGATAAAAAAACACACTCAGCAGCCAGATGCATATACCATTTGTTAGTACCCAACATGATTTTTAAAGAATTAATCTTTAGGTGATTCAAATTTGAACAATTTATTTACAGCATGTAAAAAAAAACATGAAAAATTATTTGGGAAAAATAAGAGAAACTGCCAGGTGCAGCAAGGGTGTAAGGTAGGTGCTCAAGTGGAGAAAAAAGAGAAGGCAAGATTCAAAAAGGAGAATTCACATGATTTGAGTTCAACTAAAATTCGAATATTCTAGTGGAACAACAAAGAGCCTGCCCACAATACCGTTATATCAAAAATCAAAACTGCATTCATGCAGACATTCAATATGAACTGGGAGGGGGCAAAAGAAGAAGGGTGCAGGCCCCAAACAACGGGGAGAAAAACCGTCGACGTTTCGACCCTGGCGCAGTTGACGGAGGATTGACACCTCTGCTACGGGTCTTCTTCAGGACTGGACAGGATGGGCGGGGATGTAACAGAGTTGAAATGGGAAAGGTGCGTCCCAGCAGTAAATGTAGGCGACCCGTCAATGGTGTGCCCAATTATTCCAGTTAATGCCTCAATGTAGGTATGTGGATTTAGTTAAAAAATACCACAATGGAAATTAATTCCAATCAATGTTCCGATCGCTACCGGAATGAGAGGCAAAGTGTTCAAAAAGAGTTAAAATTAGCCCTTCAAGTTACACAGGCAAACGGCTCTGTATGACAAGGCGATACGTCCTAGAGGGGGTTCCATGTACTAGACGTACATGTAAATACAATATTGGCCAATCGATTACATGTGCATTGCATGGGTAGGAAGCAGCACGTGGCACGTTAGTTAAAAAATTAAAGGCGACAGGATTAAGTGATTTGCCCAGAAACATCGCCTATCAAGGCAAGATATTGGAGGTATAAGAGCCGGAAACCGTGCTAAAATACACTATTGCCAAAAACATTACTTTTTTAATGCATGGGGCACGTGACGCACTACTTAAACGAGAAAAACTACATCACATTAAGTTGAACAGCACGTGGCGCTTGGCAAATTAAAGAAACGTGGCAGGATTAACTGATTTGCATAGAACAAAGGATTGCAAATCAAGTTTAACATTATTAAAAAAACATGGAGCGTTCTAAAATACAACATTGGTCAATCGATTACATGTGTAGTGCATGGGGAGGAAGTAGCACGTGGCGAACTAAAAAAAATTAAAGGCGGAAGGAATAAGTGATTTGCCCAATAAGATTGCCTACCAAGGCAAGGTATTGGATATACAAGAGCTGGAAACCATACTAAAATACACTATTGTCGAAAACATTACTTTTGCAATGTATGGAGCACGTGACGCACTACTTACACGAGAAAAACTACATCGCATTAAGTTGAACAGCACATAGCACACTACTGCGAGAACGGCCACGTGGCGCTAGGCAAATTAAAGAAACGTTGCAGGATTAAGTGATTTGCACAGCACAAACAATAAGAAATCTAGTTTAACGTTATTAAAAAAAAGTGCTTGCTAAAATACAACATTGGTAATAGATTACATGTGCAGTGCATGTGGAGGAAGTAGCACATGGCGCACTACTTAAAACATTAAAGGCGGCAGGATTAAGTGATTTGCCCAGAAGTAGCGGCTACCAAGGCAAGTTAATCGACATAGAGGAGCTGGAAACTGTGTTAAACTACACTATTGCCAAAAACATTACTTTTGCAATGCATGGGGCACGTGACGCACTACTTACACGAGAAAAATTACATCGCATTAACTTGAACACCACGTAGCACACTGCTGCGGTAAGGGGCACGTGGCGCTTGGCAAATTAAAGAGACATAGCAGGATTAAGTGATTTACAAATAAACAAAAGTTACGAAGTCAACTTTAACGATATAAAAAAGCAGGAAAGCGTGCTTAAAAACAGCATTGCCAAATTGAACAAAAATTTGCATTTACACTGTATTTAAAGATCGTTCAGATTAATTAATGTATTTACTCTTAAAAAACATTGCTCACCTACGAAGAAGTGGATACGAACACTATCAATGGCTGTGACTGCGGAATAGGAAAAGTTTGAGAAGGTTAGCAGGTTATTAATGCTTTGCAGAACGATGATTGGTTGAGCATGATGTCACTGGGTATGAGAGCTGTGATTGGGCATGTGGTAATTGAGCATGCACAAATAAAATGAAGTACGTTAGGGGTACATAGCCAGACGGTGGGATGTATTGTGCGCATGTGTAACATTAACACGGATGTGCTACCACAAACATGCATGCGCAAAGTGAAGGGAACTCCTAGGGGGTACATACACAGATGGAGTTCAGATGTCAAAAGAACAACGGCTCTCGCAGGAGGTCGGCAGGGCAGTGGGGGAATTGGAGAACCTCCCATGGTCCCCAACAGTGATGGGCAAAATAAATAAAAGAAAAAGGCCGTCCCCGGGGAATGGGGTCGCCGGGGCCTTGAAGTGGCTTAAGGAGGGGGGCTCTGCATCCATCCTCCATAAAATAATAATATATAATTTGCCATGCCCCGGGCGCTGGGGACCTCTGTGACCGGAATTGGCTACGGGAGGGGGGCTACACGGCTTCCTTCTCATAAAAAAATTGAATACGGATACTCCGCTTATTGTCATCGTACCATAAGCGCACCCTTCCGATCACGCGCTGAATGCTAATTGGCTGTCAAGTGGTTGTCAACATTCGAAACTAGAAACTGTTGGCAGCCATGTTATGCATCGGTAGAAGGGAGGCTAAAGAAGCGTGTGAAATGTGTGTTTAAAACGTGAAGAGGTAGAGGGTAGACACTCCCTGATCCTCTCGGTGTGCTCAGGGGGTCCCTCAAGAACCCCTATTTTTTTTATTTTGCTAAAATCGCGGGGTGCGCCTATGATCCGCACATTCTAGTGATATTAAAAAAAAAAGAGACATGGGCTTCCGCGCGTCTTTGGTAATTTGCATTCTTTCAACTGTTTAGAGGAGATGTAGCAGTGCTGGATACAGGATCCACCACTGAGTAAGAAAAGGTAACGATAACACTATTTACCTGCTAAGTGAATTTCCTTTCATAGGCTAATATTGTCTGCTTTCACTTGAAAATTCTTCTTAGTGTGGAGTTTTGGAACTTTAAAATATTCACCTAAAATCATCCAAACAATGAATTCCAATTTACTCACCTGTTATCAGGAGAGAAACCAGTGCTGCATCCTTTAGCCCAGCACTGACCCTGAAAAGTAGTTCTTAGCATACTTACAAGTAACTTGTATTTACTTCCATAGGAATCCCCTTCCTATAAAAAAAAAGAATACATTTAGATTTGCGGGTCAGGCACTAGGGATGGGGTCTAGGGCCCAAAAAAAGTAGAAGGAAGGGGGGCCAATCAATGTAATGTAATTTAAAAAATACAATATCTACAAATAAAGAGTTTAAAAAAAATAGTAAATCAGTATCAAAAAAATAAATATAAGAATAAATATATTTAAAAATTGTCATTTACAAAACCTTTAAAATTCACTGAAAAACCATAGGTTTCAGATATGTTATAGTTTGGAATTAGCATTTAAAAAACAGTTGAAATTCAATGAAAAAAACATAGGTTTCAGACTTGTTATAATTAGGAATTAGCATTTAAAAAACCTCAGGAATTCACTGAAAAAACTCACAGGTTTCAGGGGTGTTATAGTTAGTTGGACATTTCACTCGTACAAAACCATTGAAATTCCCACATTATAGTTAGTTCTACTAACTATAACTCACGGGCCCGCAATCCACTGCTGATGATGTCACATATTAAATCAGTCATGACATAGTCAGTGACATCACTGATGAGATATATATATATATATATATATATATATATATATATATATATATATATATATATATATATATGTATTAATGTCTTGCCCTCCTTTCAGACTTGGGGTAGTGGTAAAATGCCATTACAGAAGTTGGTCTTTTCGTAAATTATATTAGTTAGTTTAATTTTAATGGTTGTAAATGTCATCTATTTTTGGTTAAAAGTTGTTAATTACTTTTTTTATAATTAAAATTGTATTTTCACTCAATGATAGACTTTTTATTGTGATAACAAAAGAAATTAGGAACATATGTAGAAGTTTGTCTTATATTTCTTGAAACAGTCATTTTTAGTGTCTCTATTGCTGTAATTTCTGTTTTAGATATATGACAAGACAGTGACTTATTCAAATGTCCTCTATATTCCCCCTGATGATGCAAGTGGGATTATAATAAGCAGCAGCCTGAGGTTCAACTTCTCATGTACATATAACTTGACAATGCAGACCAGCCTGCTCACGGCGCTACATCCTCTTCTTATGTAAGTACCCATGGGAAGTGCTGAATGCAGAAAGGAATGATTTCCACCAATCCACAAATACATCCATGAATATTGTCGATCTCATGCTTTTTGTTAAATATTTTTACTCTGAGTTTCTTTTTTGCCCTTACTTTTTCTTTCTGCTTTGTTCTGTTTTGTTTTGTTCCATTATGTTTATATGAAGCATTTTCTACAGGCATTGTGCAATATGTGGAATGGCAAGAGAGGGTCTTCTCAGGAGTCTACGGACAGTAGTTTTTCAAGATTGGTAGCCGATATTGCTTCTACTCAATAGTAAAAAAAAAATACAAAGGAAAATTAATGTGGTTGGTCAGTCTTAAAAGAGGCAATAACAATGCATGGTCAGCATGACTCAAAAGTGAATAATAGAAAATACAGCCTTTTTATTCAACAGATGCCTATGAAAATGCTTTGAGTTGTGGGGGTAGGTACAATGGTGAGGAATCTACAGGCAGAGTATACACTAGGAAGATTGGTACCGTAGGGAAGTTACTTTTTATTATTATGGATACTTTTACCACAGATTGCTCCCATTCTCAATAGATACTGAGCAGCACCCTCTCCTAGGGGTAGGTCTCGAAGAGTAGTAAGGCAAGGAAATCCTGGTTCATTTAACAATCAAAATGGCAATCTGTTCAAACTGTGCGATCCAAGCTGTAATGCTTTGTAAATGTGTATGTGAAGGGAAGATCTGGTCACCATGCAACATATATCTGAAATGGGCTCTCATGTGGGCAGTGCTAGGGTAGAAGTCTTTACTCTATTGGAATGAGCCTGAATTCCTTCTGGTGGATCCTTTTTTATAGCAATGAAGAGGACAATCCATCATGATGGACTCCTCTTCTGGAAAGTCTTGCTCTTCTTGCCCACATAACCATCAAAGATCTGATCTTCAAATCAAATCAAACAGTATTTTTAAAGTGCTGCTAATCACCCGGTGTGTGGGGGTATCCAGGTGTTGATGTGTCATGGGCCTATGTCGAAGAGCTAGGTCTTAAGTCCCTTTCTGAAGTCCGATAGTGAATGTGCAGTTCGGAGGTGTAGGGGGAATTCGTTCCAGTACTCGGTGGCAAAGTAGGAGAAGGAATGACCACCGCTGTGGCTTTTGTGGATTCTGGGGATGTGGATAAGAGCGGGAGAGGCAGAGGACAGTTGTCTGGAGGGTTGGCGGAAGCTCAGGATGTAGTTGAAAAAAGCATGTTCTTGGTTTGGGAGGGCTTTGAAGGCATGGTGATAACATTTCGAACAGACATCTCTTCTGGACAGGGAGCCAGTGGAGGATACTGAGTTGGGCGTGATGCTGGTCCATTTGGTAAGGTTGAGGATGAGTTTGGCTGCTGTGTTCGGTATGGTTTTGAGTCATTTGAGGAGCTGTGTGGAGGGTCTAGTGTTGATATATTTCTGTAGTTGAGTCGGCTGCCTTGCATGACTGTTTTCCTGGTGTTGATGGGGATCCATCTGAAGATCTTATGAAGGATGTGGAAGCAGGAGGAGGATACTGAGTTGACCTGGTGCTGCATTGAGAGTTTTCCATTCAGGATGATCCAGAGGTTGCTAGCTAGGTTGGTCCGGGTGGGTGTGGATACGCGTTTGGTGGGCCACCAGGTGTCACCTCACAATGAGGTGTTCCTCCCGAAGATACGCACCTCCGCCTTGTCCAAGTTCAGCTTTAGTCAGTTGGCCTTCATCCAGCCTGCGATGTTTGTCATTGCGTTACTGAACTTGGTTCTGGTGGATGCTGGGTTTTCAGTGAGCAAGAGAATGAATTGGGTGTCGTCCACATAGGAGATGTTGTTGAGTTTGGCAAGAAGAGTTTCAGAAGGTCTGCATACCACATCCTCTTTTGTCAGCCCGAAGTAAAAAAACCTTGAAACCTGCCCTGCAGCAGCTTCCTCAATATTCAAGGACTCAATGGTTTGAGGAGAAATACATTATGAAGAGGTAAAATCTTCGTCAAATGTAACATATTCCTCAAGATTTCCTGCAATGGTAACTAGAGGGCATAGAACTGTGGAGAAATAAGATGTCCTGAACCACCTCCTGATGTATATGTCACTCATGGTTGGCAAGATGACATAGACTTAGGCTGTCACCTCCTATGTTCAGGGAGCCTGCCATATAGTTGGCAAGCAGCCAGTTGCATCCACCTTCACTCAGGCCCAGAGACGCAAAGCCTCCATACAGGTAAGATAGGAACCCACGCTTTCATGTTTATTTAAATGAAAATGTGTACTTTTATGGTCTCTAGAGAGAACTGAGCCAAGCGATGTGAAGGAAGGGCAGCCTTTAATCTCCAGGTGCGCACCCCACCCTAATATGGAGGCATTCATCACTACTGTGGCAACTGCTAGCGGTGGGCAGGTTCTCCCCCACCAAACACTAGACATTATCTGACACAGTATCTGGAGAGACCATTTTGGTGTTCGTCAGAGGGACTCATGTTGGAACAACTGCAGACAGAAGCACCACTGGAAAGCTCTGATGGGCCAGCATGCTTGGGAGACCAGTAGGAAGGTAGCAGGTCTAGAAGATGAAGAACAATATGGGATGGAACACAAGGTCCTTCCAAATCATTGAAATCATATCTAAAATGCCTCTTATCTTACAGGAACATAAAATACAATATAGGTATTATGACGACTACTGTCCCTATGAACAGCAGTGTTGAGACAACTGTGGGTGCAACTTGGGAAGGTTGATGGAACAGCCCAAGTCAAACAGCAGAGGTACATTAGTCTTCAGATGGTCTGACATCAACTGCAGCATGCCCACCATGAGCAGCCAATCACCCAGGTTACTGGAAACTGAGTGCAGATGTGCCATCACCATCTACTTGGTGAAGACCCTGGGGCCGATATCAGTCCAAATAGAAGCATTGTGGGTGGATCCTTCAATGAGGTTCAGGTATCTGTTGTACAGCTGCCAGAGCTGTAGGTGGATGTACGCATCCTGAAAGTTAAGGGACACCATTCAGTCTTCCACTTTCAGAACAAAAACAATTGAAACAGGGATAGCATCATTTTCCTTCACAGGTAAAATTTCAAAACCCTGAAGTCCATGATCAGACCTAGACCAATGTCCTTATTTGGAACTAGAAAGTACAGAGAATAGCACTCACTCCCAATTTCCTGCTCCGGGCACTACTGCATCACTTCTTTCTATAATGAACTTGCCACTCCTGCAGGTAAATTCAAGTGCTGTCCACTGAATGGAAGACCTAGGTTAAGGAAATCTTTGGAGGGATTTGTTGGAAAGAAAGCACATATCCCCTTTTTGGTGCTGCTGTAAAGCATTAAAACTGTGTGTCTTCTCTCTCGACAGGCAAGGATGGGGTTCTGTGTCTACACACAATACACCCCCTGTAGATAAGAGTTACTCTGTCAGGGTTGCCTGGCACCTAACATTCTTTACCTGAATAAACCTAAATTGTTGTGGAGGGTGGTGAAAGAACACTTGCTCGTCATCCTTGTCTCCGAATAGGGTATGCTACATATTATTCCTCTGGGGCTTAGGAGATTTACCCACGTGTGCCTCTTCAAGATGTGAAGTTCATGACAATTTCTTTAGAAGAATTGCCAAAAATCGTACGTATTGAATAGTTCTTCCCACTTGCGGGATCCCGGAACATATATTCTGCATCATAAGATCTTCATTGAAAGCTATCAACATTAGAATAATGCCCTGCTACTTGCATGATCCCAGAACCCTTCATTTTAAATATCTTTCTATAGAATTATACAGCCAGAGTTCTTTTATCCATATGGAGAAGTGTGGCTCACTGGTTAGAGGCGGCAGACCCGTAAGCAGAGGACGGCCCGGGACCAGGGTTCGATTACCGACGCGGCAGGGTCGTGGACCAGGGTCAGCGGACTCGATAATTCTCGCCTCGGTGCCTACTCTAGTCAGAGAACACACTCGGCAACTCTGGGCATAAGCTTGCCTCATCTTCACAACGGCCCCCCCAGACCGCCGGGGATGCTTGGTCGCACCTTAGAGATACCCATCAAGGACCATCTCTCAGGGTGAGCCAGGACGGGTTCCCCAGCGGTCGAAGCGTGGAGATACTCCTCCGGGAGTCGATTCCTAGCGCTATATAAACCCGCAATTAAAATTGAAATTAAATTAAATTAATATGTCTATAAGATGACCAGCATCCTTTAGAAGCCTATCTAAGGCCACATTTTTCTTGAAAATAAACAGTTGGGAGACCAATAAAGGCTATTTTAAAACTGCATTGCAGCACCCACTGAGAGGGAACTGTAGCCTGATAGGTTAACATTGGGAAGACATGGAAATAGACTTCTGCCCCTTTAAAGCTCCAGGAGCATCCAGTCCCCATGATGCATTGCACTGGCAGTTACGTTCCAGCGTTAGTTCATGTATGCAGTACGTATAGGGAAAGAAGATGCTGAAGAAGTAGTAGTTGCTGTTTCAAATGCACATGATAACCCAGCTGGGGATGTTGGCGGGTCGCTAATACTTAAATGAAGATTCCAATGGCAAAGAACCAGGACTAAAAGTAAGTAATAATTTCTCCTGTATTTTAGGATATTCATTTATAGTAATAAATCATAACAGAGCATCAAGCTAAAAGCTCATTAAATACTACAGCTCCTACAGTTGAAATGTACTCAGGTATTGAGTCTTTTTGAAAATGAAATGTGGGTAACTTAAAATGGCTTGATCAACCTTTGTGTCAGCTTGTTTGTTTGAACCTAGGCAATTATGAGTTTTGCATATGTATATATATGTACGTGCCACAATTGCTTAGTCACTCTGATGCTGTTACAATAACCTTGTCTGAGTTTTGTGCTTTTTCAATACCTTAGTCGCAGGAAGGACGTACAGTATTATTCTTGACCAACTGATCAAAAATGCATTATCCACTGATCTAGCAGTAGATCTCTGGACTTATAGTCTTAGCATTTTGTGTTTTGAGCCATTGTGAAAAGATTTAAAGCTGGAGTTCCCCACACTTTGAAGAAACGTTGCACAACTTCATCACCCAGAATGTGAATTTCCCTCATTGAAGCAGCTGAGGAAGTCTGCCTAGACATCTAGACATCTGCCATAGACTGTCAGGGATGTATACTACCATCATTGTAAGATCTCTGGCTGTAGCCCACAGCTAAATATTTTGCCCTTTTAGCAAGAATGAACTCAACCCAGTGCCTCCCAATTTTCTTAGACAGTGCATGCTTCCGGTGTTGTCTATCTGAATTACTATGGTTTTCATCGCCAAAGACAGGAAGGAGGCTTTGAGAGACAGACGGATTGTCCTCATCTCTAGATCGTTGATGTGGTAAGACTTCTCCTTGGCTTCCCAATGGTCTTGCACTGCCAGATGTCCCAGATCTCTTGTGCACCCCATGAGACATGCATTTGGGTCAATTGTTTGTGACAGTGTTTTCTTCTGGAAGGGAATGCCTTAGAGCAGATTAGGTCTTGTGCCCACCATTAAAGGGAATGCCTAGCTGGGAGTCTGTCGATGTGTGACTTCCCACTTGCCTTGTTTTTGTGTCCATTGATCTTTTAGGTAAGCACTGCTGCAGGAGTCTCATGTGAAGCCTTGTATTCAGGACAATGTACATTCAGGATGTTGGGGTTCTAAAAGTGGCCAAGCAGTTAGATCTGCTGAATTTACCACTGGAGAACCAAATTCAAATCTCAACCTTGACTTAATGTCCTGTGATTCTGGGCAAATCACTTCATCTCCCTGTGTAGAAATATAAAAGGTGGGGGTTGATTTATACATAGGAGATTTTCACTGGCACTGGAACTTTTGGCCTTTCTGCTGAACATGTCGCATCTGTCTGTGATCTCCCAACCTTGAGGGAAATGAGAAATCTTGCAATGCATCAATGTCAAAGATTTTGATAACCTGTGGTGGTGTCCATAGTGGCATTGATGTTGATTCACATTTGACTGGAGGCCCATCACGACCAAAGCCTTCGATGCCTCCCTCATGATCTTCCTCATTGACTGGAAAGATTGACAGGAATGATAATGTTGATGCTTAATGAGATCTATTAACTTCTGCTCTCGGGCAGTGTTTACAAGGGGCTGGATATGTAAAGACTGCCAGTTTCTACTTCCTTAAATTTTTCTTGGCTCTCAAATGCCCCAGTTTTCCTCTCAACCTCAAGCGTTTCTGGTCTTTTAATGTACTTTAGGACATTTTTGGCAAATTCATATTCTTTGACAGAGTAAGTAGGGAAACCCATCACACCATAGTAGCAATTTTCTTTCGGCCACCTAAAGGGCACTTCACAAAAATTGAAGACAACTGTAGAGGAATATTCCTGTAAAACAGCCAGAAATCAGGTTCACTCAGTAGAAGAGATGTAAAGACATCGAGTGAAGCTGTACAAATTAATTTCTGAGAACACTTCCTCTTAAAAAATCCTTCAAAAAACAAAAAGGAATATCTTGGTTGTCTGAGAAATTATATTTCTAACTATTCTGAAGGTTGGCTACTGAACCTTTATTAGTTCTTTGTCTCGATGAACACCCTAAATATCAATTCAAAAATATCGAATTCTCAGAATATCGAATCGAAAATATAGAAAGGACAGAATATTGATCATCAAAATATAGATAGGACAGAATATCAAAATTGGAGAAGGAAATATCGAATTTTATAATATAGATGTACATAATATCGATTTTTTAATTTAGTGTAATGTATGGTAGTATATGTGTTAAAATTATGTTTTATTTTTCTAATGTATGTTTATTTTTTTAAAGTAATGAATGGTATGTAATTTAATTTTAGCGTAATTTAATTCTGTAGCGGGTTGTGGGTTTATAGGGGAATAGGGTGGGAAGTAATTTAATTATAGTAAATTAAATATTAATGTTTATTTATATGTATTGATAATTAATTGATTGATAATTAATTATTAATTGATTATACAATTTTATTAATTGGTAATTAATTTTTATTAATTGATTAATTGATAATTATGTTAATTGTATTTTTAATTAATAGGAGCGGGTTGTGGGTTTATAGGGGAATATGGTGGGAATGAATTTAATTATAGTAAATTAAATATAAATGTTTATTTATATGTATTGATAATTAATTATTTGATAATTAATTATTAATTGGTAAATAATTTAAATGAATGGGTAATTAATTTTTATAAATTGGTTATTAATTTGTAGTCATTGATTAACTGATAATTATGTTAATTGTATTATTTATTATTTGGAGCGAGTTGTTGGTTTATAGAGAAATAGGATGGGAAGTAGTTTAATTGTAATAAAGTACATATTTATTTTTATTGATATGTATTGATAATTAATTGATAATTAATTATTAATTGGTAATTCATTTTTATGAATTGGTAATAATTTTTTTAAAATTGGTAATTATTTTTAATTTTTTTTTTTGGTATTGATAATTAATTTAATCTTATTTTAATATTAAATCATTTCTTTCCCTAATGTTGCACTCTTTGGCGTGGTAATAGTAATTTTTACCCGTACGCTATCCAAAGCTTTCCCTACCGTTGCACAGTTTGGAGAGGGAATAGTAATTTTTACCCCTACACTATCCAACGCTTTCCCTACTGTTGCACTCTCTAGAGTGGGAATGGTAATGTTTACCCCCACGCTATCCAACGCTTTCCCTACTGTTGCACTCACTGGAGTGGAAATAGTAATTTTTATCCTGACGCTATCCAACGCTTTCACTACTGTTGCATTCATTATTAATTAACATAAGAATTATTACTTTAATTATTTTATTTGTTATATATTATGTTTTTATATTTAAATAATATGTTTAATTATATATATATATATTCACTGAAAAAACCATAGGTTATAGACCATATATAGTTAGGAATTCGCATTTACAAAACGTTATTTTACTCACACAAAACCATTGACATTCCATATATAGTTAGTTGCACTAACTATATATCGCGCACCCGCAATCCACTGCTGATGATGTCACATATTACATCATTCATGACATGGTCAGTGACATCACTGATGACATCACTGATGACATCTCAAGTGACATCACTGATGACATCTCAAATGACATCACTGATGACATCTCATTTGACATTACTGATCACATCACTGATGATATCATTCATGTGATAATACGATGAACCTCTTCAGACTCTAATATAACCTTAGATACAATCAGTGTAAACAGACACTCACAGACTGTCACTCATCCATGGAGTTACTCACACACCTAGTCAGTCATGCAAAGAATCAATCACACCTCCATTTCCTCAACTATACAGTTATACAAACTTTACTTATTCAAACATATACTAACACATATTTACTCTCTTATACAATCCCTGATACAAGTTCACAATGATCCATACAGCCACTCACACATTCACTGGCTCTTATGCACAGTTATCTATATATGTCAACTCTCACATGTACTGTGTTTTACATATGTACTTACTTTGACATGTAGCACTGAGATATCCATTCACTCACCAATACACTCATGCACACAGTCAACCGCCCATACAGCTGTTTCCACATGCACTTTTGAAACCATACATCTAGTGAATCAACTGCTCACACTTCTATGCACAGAGTCATACACCTCCCAGCCACCCACACACACACTCAGTCTCCCATACAAATACTTGGGCAACCAATCAATAACCCATATAGTTACTCATATAGCTACTTATCAACACATGCAACAGTTTACAGAACAACAGACATAATGATGCACAAATTAAGACAGTTTAGTCACTAACCCATGCACTCAGTGAGACACATTTAATCACTCACTCATACAGTCAGTCATGCACCTACTAAATCCTTCATCCAGACACTTATACATCCACTCATTCTTCAATATGTAAGACATATTTTAACTTTACAGAAACATACAGTCACTGGATGTTGTCATCAGTGATGTCATCAGTGATGTCATTTGAGATGTCATCAGTGATGTCATCAGTGATGTCACTGACCATGTCATGAATGATGTAATATGTGACATCATCAGCAGTGGATTGCGGGTGCGCGATATATAGTTAGTGCAACTAACTATATATGGAATTTCAATGGTTTTGTGTGAGTAAAATAAGGTTTTGTAAATGCGAATTCCTAACTATATATGGTCTATAACCTATGGTTTTTTCAGTGAATTTTCAAGGTTTTGTAAATGCTAATTCCTAACTATATATGGCCTATAACCTATGGTTTTTTCAGTGAATTTTCAAGGTTTTGTAAATGCTAATTCCTAACTATATATGGTCTATAACCTATGGTTTTTTCAGTGAATATATATATATACATACATATATAAACATATATCATCTGTATATCTATATAAATACAAACATAAATGCATGCATACATATACTTATATGCATACAGATGCATGTTATTTACATGAAAGTTGAAAAAATACTAATAAAAGCAAAGCTAAAAAGCCACCTCATTACAAACAGAATGGCTTTAACTTAAACGAGGGCGAGATCTATTGCATTTTCAATGCTTGTTTACTTTGGTTCCATCAAGAAGGCATTCAGATGTGTCACACATTTGCCATAAATTCTGAATGTTAGCACTCTAGTTGCACATTAGATCACTGTAGTAAAGCTACTGCTCACCAGGGACGTCTGCTGCTGGTATTCAAAGTGCATGTTTCAGTCTGCATGTCAGAATTTTTTTAATGAAATAGAAGAGGATTTGAGAAGTCACTCAAAATGATCCCTAATTTTTCTTTCTGAAGCACTAATCATACTTTTTATGGCAAAATTAACCCCTTCATGTTGTTCCTTTTTAAATTGAGTGTTTTCAGACTTACCACTTCATTCCAATCAAGATGGCTTCTGGTGTGCCATACTTTTGTCATAAGTAAGACTGTTAGCGCTCTAGTTGTTCTTTAGAACACTCTGGGACATTCTGTCATTGGGCTATACTTGGGGTACATCTGGGTGATATTTGGGCTTCATTTAGGCTCTTTTGTCTCTGGTAGCCATCTTGGGAGACTGTATGTCAGAATTTTTTAATGAAATTGAAGAGGGTTTGAGAAGTCACTCAAAATGTGCCCTAATTTTTCTTTCTGCAGCACTAATCATAATTCATATGGCAAAATATACCCCCTCATTTTGTTCCTTTTTAAATTAAATGTTTTAAGAGTTACCACTTTATTCCAATCAAGATGGCTTCAGGTGTGCCATACCTTTGTAATAAGTAGGACTGTTAGCGCTCTAGTTGTTCTTTAGAACACTCTGGGACATTCTGTCATTGGGCTATACTTGGGCTACATCTGGGTGATATTTGGGCTACATTTGGGCTCTTTTGTCTCTGGTGGCCATTTTGGGAGACTGCATGTCAGAATTTTTTAATGAAATAGAAGAGGATTTGAAAAGTCACTCAAAATGTGCCCTAATTTTTCTTTCTGCAGCACTAATAATACCTTCTATTGCATAATATACCCCCTCATTTTGTTCCTTTTTAAATTAAATGTTTTAAGAGTTACCACTTTATTCCCATCACGATGGCTCCAGGTGTGCTATACCTTTGTAATACGTAGGACTGTTAGCGCTCTAGTTGTTCTTTAGAACACTTTAGGAGGCTGCAGTAGAGCACAAAGGAATCAACTGACAGTCTCTGTCCTTGTTGGATGTACATGTTTTACTGAGAATGTCAGACTTCATTTTCACATGACTGAGAAAGATAATGTGAATTTACAGAAAATATGCTTTCAGTTTAGCTTATAGATCCCCTTCCAAACCACTGTGGGAAAATCATGAGATATTAGTTTTCTTTCAAACAATATTCATGATATCACAGCAGAAGGCTTTTTCACATGGTAAAATCACCTTAGAACCCACCACAATTCCTAAAACGAGTATGGTACCATCAACTAATGATTTATAATGTAACTAAAGTCCTAAAACCCTCTAACTACAATGCTTTTTAATGAGGTGCTATCATGTATATTGGTCCCAAGATGGCTGCCAACACTTCTTGGATGAAGTGCTTACAGCCAATCAGATCAGATGTGTGGTTAGGCTCCGCCCAGATATATATATTTTTTTTAACCTAAATTACTCAAAATCCACTGGAGCACATATATTGAGACCTAGCAAAGGCACATCGGGCTAACAGTCCCTACAATTTTGCCAAGTTTCGTGCAAATCCATTCAGCCGTTCGAGCTAAAAGTGAGGCCAACCGCCCTATGGAAATTAACATGGGAAAAACGCGTTTTGGGACCCCCCTTTTTTCTCGGCTCCCCCCTTGATGAAACCCCCCCAAATTGTCAGGGGCTGCTCAAACAAAATGTTCCATTTTCCTGAAAATTTCAGCCAATTCCGTCCACAAACGCCAAAGTTATTAGACATAGAATTTCCAAAAATCCCATAGAGAAAAAATCCTAACTATATATACCTACTGGCGACCGCCAGTAGGTAATATATATATGTGAATATATTTTTAATAATGTTCTAAATATTTTATAATTAAGATTAATAATTATTTTATAATATTATTAAGTAAATATATATTTTAAAACATTTTTTACATTCCATTTATTATTTTTACATTTTAAGCTTTTTTACATTATTTTAACTGTTTTATTTAATTGTGTTTATTATTTAATTACTTTTATAGTATTTGTAATACATTTAAAAAATGTGATATTTTTGTTAACTATATTTTACCTTTCTATATTTTGGAATCGATATTTTAGTACTTGCCATTTTGTAAATAGGCATTCTATATTCTGTCTGTCTGGTTGTGACAAAGGCACCACATAACCAGAGAACGCATCCGCAGGGGACAAGCCAAAAAAGACAACAGAGACCGGCAGACCACAGAGAAACCCCAAGAAGGGGGTTCCCTCGTAATGAATATTTCAAAAAGGACATTGAGCACAGAGGAAATAAGTATTTTGAACAAAGGTACATCATATGTTCCCACATACACGTCAAATTCATTGGAGACTTAAATAGCTTTATTCAGGTTTATGAGGAAGTTGAGATTGAAATGTTTTTTCTTCATGAATACAACATGGGAGTTGCAGGATAAACCATCAGAACCTTTTCGCCTAAAGAGCAAATTCATGCCTCCACTGTCGCATAAGACACTCGACAGCTTTGAGATTCTGGTGAAAAAAGATTTTGAACAAATCTGATACACGAAACCAAGGTACACCAACTTAACTAGTAAGGAATTATGGATCCTCAATGCACTTAAACAAGACTGGAAAATAACATTTCAACCAGCAGATAAAGGGGGAGCCCTGGTCGTTCTTGATACTGACTTTTATGAACTCAGTGTTAATAATCATGTTGACAACAAGGATTCCTATATTCAGTTGGATACAGATCCGACATTCAATCAATCAATCAATCAATCAAAGACATTTATAGAGCGCACTACTTACCCGTAGGGTCTCAAGGCGCTAAGGGGGGGGGGGTGCCGTTACTGCTCGAACAGCCAGGTCTTGAGCTTCTTCCTGAAGGAGAGGTGGTCTTGGGTCAGGCGCAGGTCGGTCGGGAGGGAGTTCCAGGTCTTGGCGGCCAGGTAGGAGAAGGACCTTCCTCCTGTTGTCGCTCTATGGATGCGTGGGATGGCGGCGAGGGCGTGGCTGGCTGATTGGAGGTGGCGTTTGGGAGCGTAGAAGTTGATTCGGTTGTTGAGGTAGCTCGGGCCTTGATCGTGAAGGGCTTTGTGTGCGTGGGTGAGGAGACGGAAGGTGATTCTTTTGTTGACGGGGAGCCAGTGCAGGTCTCTCAGGTGTCCGGAGATGTGGCTGTTACGTGGGATGTCGAGGATGAGTCTGGCTGAGGCGTTCTGGATCCGTTGAAGTCTCTTCTGGAGCATGGCGGTGGTTCCGGCGTAGAGGGCGTTGCCGTAGTCCAGTCGGCTGGTGACGAGTGCCTGGGTGACGGTCTTCCTGGTCTCCGTGGGGATCCACCAGAAGATCTTCCGTAGCATGCGCAGGATGTTGAAGCACGCCGAGGAGACGGCGTTGACTTGCTTGGTCATGGAGAGGGAGGAGTCCAGGATGAAGCCCAGGTTGCGTGCGTGGTTAGTCGGTTTGGGTGCGGTGCCCAGGGTGGGGGGCCACCAGGAGTCGTCCCAGGCGGTGGGCGTGGAGCCCAGGATGAGGACCTCCGTCTTGTCTGAGTTCAGTTTCAGGCGGCTGGTCGTCATCCACTCGGCTACCTCCTTCATCCCTTCATGCAGGTTGGCTCTTGCGCCGGCGGGGTCGTTGGTCAGGGAGAGGATCAGCTGGGTGTCATCGGCGTAGGAGATTATGTTGAGGTTGTGTTGGCGTGCGATGGCCGCGAGGGGGCTCATGTAGACGTTGAAGAGGGTAGGGCTCAGCGAGGATCCTTGAGGGACGCCGCAGATGACTTCGGTGGCTTCTGACTTGTACGGTGGTAGGCGGACTCTCTGTGTTCTTCCGTCGAGGAAGGAGACGATCCATTCCAGCGCCTTCTCCTGGATTCCGACGTTGCTGAGACGTTGCACTAGGGTGCGGTGGCAGACAGTGTCGAAGGCCGCGGAGAGGTCTAGGAGGATGAGGGCCGCTGTTTCTCCGTTGTCCATCAGGGCTCGAATGTCGTCGGTGGCGGCGATGAGGGCGGTCTCGGTGCTGTGGTTGGCTCGGAAGCCGGACTGCGAGGGGTCGAAGGATCCGTTCATCTCGAGGAAGGTGGCCAGCTGTTTGTTGACGATCTTCTCGATGACTTTGGCTGGAAACGGGAGGAGCGAGATTGGGCGGTAATTCTTGAGTTCGGTGGGGTCTGCTGTAGGTTTCTTGAGAAGAGCGCTGAGTTCGGCGTGCTTCCAGCTCTCGGGGAAGGTGGCGGTGTCGAAGGAGGTGTTGATGATGTCCCGCAGGTGGGGTGCGATGACAGCGTCGGCCTTGTTGAAGACGTGGTGAGGGCAGGGGTCGGTCGGAGATCCGGAGTGGACAAGAGAATTTATGGATCGACTGGGGTCTATCTTACAAAAAGTAGTGGATAATGTTTTAATTACTGAGAGCACCAGAAAGTTTCTACAAATCATGACATCTAAGACACCACACATTTACATGCCCCTAAAATACACAAGCATGTGACTAATCCACCATTTTGACCGATAGAAGTAGGATGCGGATCCATACATGATCCGATTGGACAATATCTAGATTACCATTTACAACCACTGGTACAATCGTGGGAAACATACATCAAGGACACCATGGATTGTCTTCTGAAATTCGAAAACATTCAACATCACTTTGATGATGATATTTTACTCCGTACCATCGGCGTGGTCACTTTATATACGTCCATTGCCCACAACGAAGGACTTGATGCAGTGGAATGGAGACTACTACAATCCTCATTATCACATGATACAGGCATATTTTTATTGGAACGACTTCATTTTTCGTTGTATCATAGTTATTCTATTTGGAAGGGCCGGTATTATTTACAGAAGACGAGTACATCTATGGGTTTCCCCGGGGCCCCGTCATACGCCAACACCTTTATGGCGCAGTTTGAGTACCAACTTATCTTACAGAACCCGAAATGGCGTGAAAATGCAGTTATCTTTCTACGGTATATTGACGATATACTTGTGATTTGGAGAGGATCCAAGACACTGCTGGAGGAATGTATTCATGACTTGAACTTATGCAATCCTAGGATACAGTTTACTCACGACATTCAGTCAGAAAAAAATCATTTTCTGGACTTTGAGATTCAAAAGACCATTACAGGTCCACAAACGATAGTATACAGAAAGCCTACTGATGTAAACAATGCGTTACACTTCACCAGTGCTCACCCACAGTCCCTGAAGAGGCATCTTCCAGTATCACAATTGACCAGAATAAAGAGAATAACTTCTAATGACACATTATGTGAGCAAATTATTCAGGAACAACTCATCAGATATAAGGAAAGAGGTTATCCAGATGATGTATTGACAGAAGCAGTAAGGAGGGTAGCCCAAAATAAACTTGAAGATCTATTATCAAAAACCGAAAAACCATCAAGCCGACGTGAGGTTTTTGTTTTAAAACACCCGGTACGGTCTGGGCAAATCAAAGCTATCGTTAGGATTCGTTGGGATATAATTGAACACGAAGCAGACTTTGCCGGTCTGTTTCATGATCCAGCATTATTTGCACACAACAGGTCTAACAACCTGCGGGAACTATTGAAACCAGGACACTCTTTGGCCAGACAGTGCTATAAAGGAATGAGGAAGTTTTACAACTGTGGACAATGTGGCAACATCATTCCTGGAAATACATTTGCTCACCCACATACTGGAAACAAGATCGTACTGTGACACACTTCAGATTGTAACACTGAGGGAGTAGTATATGCAATTCAATGCCCCTGTGGGCTTGTCTATGTAGGCAGAACTTCAAGAAAAATTAAAACGTGCATCATAGAACATAAGAGTAAGATTCGCAATAGGAATTAAAATTCCTATTTGTCTGGCAGCACATTGGGTGAATACATCACACACCATTCCCCAATTAAGGTTCATCATTCTTGAAAAAATTGAGATAACTGCAGGGACTGATTTTCACACAACCCTAGAACGTAGAGAGACCTTCTGGTTTAAGTACTTATTATTTTTTATTTTATTTTATTTTAATTTCTTGTATCGCGCTGGAATCAATCCCATAAGGGTATCTCCGCGCTTTGCCAGCCAAGAAGTTATCGTAGTCTTCAAAGTGCATTAAAGGGACTGAAATGCTTCCTGGAAGAGGAGTGTTTTTAGGGCCTTTCTAAAGGATAGGTGGTTGGTGTTCATCCTCATTTCTATGGGAAGTTTGTTCCATAGAGCAGGACCAACCGATGAAAATGCTCGGTCTCCCTGCCTAGCTCTTTTTGTTGTAGGGGGTTTCAAGAGTGCTTGATTACTTGAACAAAGTGACCGGCTGGGTTGGTACAGTTCAAGAGATTGAGAGAGGTATTTAGGACTGTCCCCATATAAGCATTTGTGGACCGTACAGCATATTTTGAAACTAATGCGCTGCCGTATAGGGAGCCAGTGTAGCTCTACCAACAAAGGCTTAGAGGGAGTCCTGGCCGGCGCACCCATAACCAACCTAGCCGCTGTATTCTGGACTACCTGCAAACGACCTACTGCATCAGCGTTTGCTAGTGTCAGCAGGCCGTTGCAGTAGTCCAGGCGGCTAGTGACCAGGGCCTGCACGAGTGTCTTCCTGTAAGTATCAGGAAGATATGGAAATACTCGTCTTAGGAGGCCAATGGTATAGAAGCATAATCCAGCAATGTGATTGGTATGCTCCTTAAGGGTCAATTTTTGGTCAATCTTAACCCCTAGATTTTTAACATGAGGTTTAGATGTGGGAACAGGGCCTAAATCCAGTGGCCACCATTCAGGAGACCAGAGGAGGCTCGCCTTGCCGAAGAGCATAACCTCTGTTTTTGCAACGTTACATTGGAGGCAATTTGCGGCCATCCAATGTGACATTGCCCTCATACCCTCAGCAAAATTTTCCTTGACTGTAGGGCCAAGGGAGCTGAAAGGGTAGAGGAGCTGGGTGTCGTCAGTGTAGGAAACGGTATGAACCCATACTTCCGCACAATCTCAGCAAGGGGGGCCACATATACATTGAACAATGTAGGGCTGAGGCATGAGCCTTGTGGCACCCCCTTTGTGAGCGCCTTCGAGGTGGAACGATAGGGGCCCAAGCTGACAGATTGCGATCTCCCGGGAAAGGAAACTCTCCAGCCAAGATAGTGCTGAGCCTCCAATCCCTACTCCCTGCAAGCGGCTGAGAAGGATGTTGTGGGACACGGTATCAAAGGCCGCAGACAGGTCCAACAACACTAATATCATGGAGCCTCCTCTATCCTGTGACATTTTGATCTTATCAGTCACAGAGAGGAGGGCTGATTCAGTGCTGTGGTTGGGCCTGAACCCAGATTGTGATTGGTCCAGGCCCCCTGTCGCCTCGATAAATTTGGAGAGGATGGTATTAACGTGTTTCTCAGCCAGTTTGCTAATGAAAGGGAGAAGGGAGATAGGGCGGAGGTTGGAGAGTTCTGACCAGGGAATGGTGGTGTTTTTCCGTATGGTGTTCACTACCGCTTCTTTCCAGGGTTGTGGAAGTTGTCCCTCGGCAAAGGAAAGATTTATAAGCTTCTGAATGGTGGGGCCTAATGATTCCACTAAGGGGGAGATCATTTTTGCAGGGATCAGATCAGTGGGGGAACCAGTCTTCATATTACAATAAGGGTGGTCAGGTCTTTTAAGGTAACTTCTGGGATTCCATGGAGCGTTTTATCAGGGGTCATTGTGGGGAGTGTCTCAGGGGCCATAATCTCTAAAGGACCCGTGACTTTCGTAATTTTCTTATATATCCCCTCAATTTTTTCTTCGAAGAACTGGGAGATGTTATTGCAGAGGTCTTGAGTAAAAACATCCGGGCTCTCACATATTACAGGGTTGGTAAAAGTCTGTATGATTTTAAATAGCTCACGGGTGGAATTACCTGCCTCTGTTATTTGGGAGGAAAGACTGGCTTTCCTTGCTCTTTTTATATTTTTATAATAGGTGGTCATAGCTGTTAAGTAACGATCTTTGTCTTCCTCCTTATGTGACCGTCTCCATAGTTTCTCCAATTTCCTGCACCCCTGTTTTTCTGTTTTAAGGGCCTCAGTGTACCATGCTTCCCTTTTAGCTATGGTAGGTTGCTTGACTATTTTCTGAGGAGCCAGAGTGTTAATGGCTTCCATCAGTGAGGAGTCAAATTTGAAAAGAGCTTTCTCAATGTCATCCGAGCTTGTAAGGACTGGCTGTTTCCAAACTTGAGTGAACCTATCAGGAGTAACTTTGTGCCATGGTCTGCGTTTAATGGCTTGCATGATAGAGTGATTGGTAGATTCGGGTAAATGGAGGAAAGAAAAATCTAACATTTTGTGGTCTGACCAGTAGATGTATTTAGGGGGATGGCAGTAAACATTAGGAAGTGTGGTAAAAATTAAGTCCAGAGTATGGCCACCAGTATGGGTGGGGCCGTTATTACGAAGATGAAGGCCCAGCAGGGCAAGATCTGTTAAAATTGCAATAGTATCAGGGTGGTCTGCAACATCAGTATGAAAGTTAAAATCTCCAAGTAGGATAAAATTTTCATTCGTTTTCATGTGGGGAGCTAGAAGTTCAGTCAAGGCTAGGGAAAACCCAGCATTCGGTCCGGGCGGGCGATACACTAGTGCTCCTTTCCAGTGTACCTTAGGGCTAACTTTTAGATGAAAAATAATTATTTCCATAGTGGGTAACATTACCTGTTCTAAAACCCTAATATTCAGGCTATCTTTATAAACAATGGCGATCCCGCCTCCTATTTTCTCCAGTCGATCTTGGCGGAGAATTGTGTACCCCATAGGTATTCCCAAGGTGATAGTTGGAATAGTGTGGGGTTTGAGCCATGTTTCGGTTATGAAACAGATCTCAGGCATAATACTATGTATAGAGTCCCAAAGTTGCATATGATGCTTTGGGAGGGACCTTACGTTAAGTAAAAAGCTTTTCCAGCCTTTTGGAGTGACTTTATCATTGTTAGGGCTCCCGACTATAATATTACAGTGAGTAGCTTGAAAGCCACATTTTAAACATGAAAAAGGCCCTTCAGGGCAGACTGACAGTCTGTTGGTACATCTATGTGTGTCCTGGGGATGTAGAGCAAGGAGGGCATGTGCTGAATACCTTATATTGGGGCAGTCCCAGGGTACAAGTACTTAGGTACGGTGATCCCCGGGGGGCTCAATGATAGTTACGAACTTTTGTGTTTCTTGTTGAGGATGTTATTCACTTGATGCATATGTCTGTTTCACTTTGACGTGTTCGTCATATCTCAACTTGCACAGGATTTGCACTCCCAATATACCTTTCCCTTTTTCATTCTAGAATTGTGGGATTCCATATAGGTTTCCTCTGAGATACTAATTGACATAGCATCTCAAGCGCTTTGGTTACAATGAGTCAGTTATGTTCTGCCTACTGCACTTCGGCAAGTTTTTTCACTCAAGTTTTCTTTTCCTTAATTTTATTTTGTCAGTTTTAGTGTGGACGAGCGGGTCAACATGTCTTGAGTGACGCTATGGAGTACTTTCACATATTGTCACTGTCAATCAGTTGAATTGACAATAAAGTTGTTTTTTCCCTATACAAAAAGGATGCCGGTTTCTTCAAATAACGTTACATCCGTACACACGTCAGCACGCACGGAGGTGACATCCAGTTCGGGGAATTGAGGAAGGTGGACTGCGTCGGTATCGGGTGAGATTTTTAGAAATCTCTATTTTCTAAACGCCGATTACTTAGGGGCCGATTCCGATCCGGTAAAATTACCGTCTGTACGATTTGCATCCGGAGCCGTCTCCGTATGACTCGTACACACGGCGTACGACCCGACGAGTATGATCCGGACCGGGGTATCAGGACGCGAGTTGTACGGTCCACGTCAGGTAAGGGCGATTCGTACGGAAAAGCATACAATCACATACACTCCATACGGCGCATACCCCCATGATCTCAGAGGTATGGCGTGTACCCCTGCGATCATGGGGGTTCGCGCCATACACCCAGCGAACATGGGGTATGCGCCGTACACCCAGCATACATGGGGTACGGTGCGTACCCCATGTACGCTGGGTGTACGGTACGTACCTCCCATGATCGCATGGGTATGCGCCGTACCCCTCCGATCATGGGGGGTACGCGCCATACCCGGGGGGGCATTCCGTACCTGTTTCATCGCAAACTCTGCTTTTACGGCTATTTTCAGCTCCCGTAGAAAAAGGGCCATACGGTGCGTACCCGACACGTATCGTACTTGCTGGGTCGTATAAACCAGCCACGAACCGTACAGATGTCGCATACAGCGTGTTCCGAGTGAGACTCGTACGGAGATTAGAGTCGTACGGTCTCTGTACGATTCGTACGGAGTCCAGCTCCTGGTACGAATCGTACTTCGTTGTACCTACGGGGGACGTTGCAGGGTACGATTCATATGGGAAAAACGCTCCGAGCGGCTATTCGGAGCGCTTTTTACCAGATCGGAATCGGCCCCTTATTGTGGCATTTTCCGGACAGGAAGTTAGACGGCACATTTCTTTCTTTTCATTTCAGCCTACACTCCTAAAACTTGTACAAACACTGGTAAGCCTCACAAGCAACTGGTAACGAGCGTAGCTATCGTACGCTAGTTCACTTGTAATTCGAGCATTTAATAAGCACCACAGAGGTTTGACGGCAGAATTGTTTCTCCTTTCTCTTCCTTTTCAGCTTACAAACGCAGAACTTTAGCACATATCAGTAAGCTTCTGTTTAGAGTGGGTAGCGATTTCAGCTACCGTTTGCTCGTTTGTTTGTACTTCGAGAGTTTAAAACATGTACCTCTCTCGCCTTGTAGCTTTGTTCACAGCTATTGTAAGATTAGTATCTGAGGCTCTCAAGACGGGTAAGCGTTTTTTTGGCTGCTATGATTTTTTAGCTATGGTTAGAACGTATAGTTTCTACCTAATCGCATCACTGGGCACATGATTCCGGTTTTAGAAAATTACGGAGGTTAACAAGGTGCATGTTGCACAAAGCATGTGTCTGTTACAATATCCACACATCCACAGAGTGCATGTTGCCATACGGGAGCACCTTTTACTTTGTCTTTTTCGTTTTCTTTTCCTTTATTTTTGTGTGCAAATCCTACTTTTTAGACACATTGAAATGTAAAGACATCTACATTCATGAGATATTTCTACTTTTGTTGTAGCTCTGAGCGGAGGACTTCATCTGCATATATCATCTGCATTACTATGTTCAAATAACCCCTGATGAAGGGTGTATCATAATCCGAAATGCATTGGGATTGAATTTCAAATGTGCAGTTTATGTTTTTGTCAAAAATGAAACATGAGTTAATCATTGTATTATGCACCAATGATGTTTTAAATTGCGAATGTGCAATGAATATTGTTATTTGAAAATCATGAAAATATAAGAGTGTTGAAAGTAACTCTGATTTAAAATTGTGTTTGAGTTTGTTTTAAAGAAATTTCACAACATTTGAGTAAGATTGGTTTCTAAATGAGACCTTAGGGTCTTTTGCTGTGCTTCATGCAGGTCTTGGGTTTCCCACACCTTCAGTTCGCTTGTTATCAATAAGGGGGTTCAGGGCTAAACCCTGTAGCGGAAAGCATGCAGTAATAGCAGTTTAAAAATGAATAACATAGTTCCTTTTGCTCTAAAAAGAATTTAATTTGGTGTGCAGGTTCATCTACACATATAGTATGTTTTTATATGGCCCATTTTTAATCATCCCATATACTGACGGAGGCCAACCCATACTTAAATGAGATCAAACAATGGAAGCGCTATATCGACGACATCCTCGTCTTATGGGCAGGAATGGAAGAAAGGTGTACTGAATTCCATAACTGGATCAACATTCAGAATCCCTTCCTCAAGTTTACACTATCAACATCCACTCCCCTTCCGGGATCTACTCATAACACTGGAAAACAGGAACCTCATAACTAAGACATAGCAGAAACCAACTGATTACAATAGCCTCCTCCCCTTTAATAGTCATCATCCCAAAGCACTCAGGGATAACCTTCCCTATGGAGAATTCCTAAGACTGAGAAGGAACTGCAGAAACATCTGCACCTACGAGATACAAGCAGAAGCCCTTAGCCAAGACCTCCAGAAAAAGAACTACCCAAGGTAAGTCATCAGAAACGCAAGGAAGAAAGCACACAATAATCATTCCGATGCTCTGTTAGCAAACAACACTAAAACACAATATGACATCATGACCTGTGTAACTTTATTCACCCCAACTCAAAGTGAAAAACATTGTTCTCAAACACTGGCACATTATATAGACAGGGGATCTACACTGGACTGCCCTAGGTTTGCATTCAAGAGCACACAGAACCTATAAGATTTGCTAGTACATGCCAGACCTCAAATGAGACAATACACAACTCAGACTACCCTATGGGACCTCCCATTTGTAAAAAGACATTACCCATGTGGGAACTGCAATGTATGTACCTCCGCCAGCCACACTAAGGACCTCCAACTGGGTGACCTCACATGGACTCAACGCAAACACACTAACTGTCTCACAAGAAATTGCGTTTACCCTATCAGATGCCCAACAGCCTTCTCTACGTTGACATGACTACTAGACAAGTCATAACTCGAATAAATGAACAAAAAAGCAATATCCGCTGCGCCGCAGCACAACAAAAATAAGCGCCCATGTCATAGAACACAAGCATACCACAGACCAACTCCAATGGACCCTCCTGGAAGCAAATACAGCTTGGAACATCTCTACCCTGATCTGTAAAGAACAACGGTGGGTATTCAAACTATGTTTCAATGGAAATGGACTAAATGATGAGATCCCCTGGATTGAATTACAGACTTGAACGACGTATCCCTGACCACACCTTACACCTTGTCATAATACATGCCACAGTAGCGATACCGATACCCCAAATTGACAAGGATCACATTACTCTCTACCAATGCTCTCTTTGTCAACAGTATTCGGCTACCATTTACCTTACTACACTATAGCACTTAGGCCCTACAACCTTGTAGCTACACTCACTGGTCTTCAGTTATATATTTGTAAATCTCCTATGCCAATTTCGTGACAATATGTTTCTGCCACCTAGCGCATCTCGCGCACTAAACAAACGTTCCGGTTTCAACCTTCTTTACCCAAAGGGCAACTTTCCCTTTAAGCTCCTCTCTCTTCCTGTGCTACTCAATGTAGCACAGTAGCGCACAGGCCAGTCTTCTGGTTAATATTTTACCGGCTGCAATGGAGAAGAAAGACTGTAGCACACAGATGGATAAAGTAGGGCAACCTCCTCTAGTTAGTTATGGCCCTTCAAGTGCTCCATCTTATCCAGCTCTAATGAGTGCTGGCAATACATAGGCTTGCAGCACCACATGAGAGGGAAACACTCACTCTCCTTGTGAGGAACCCGGCATTCACCAGGTCCAAGATCGGAGGGATATTCCTTGTCCCAGGAGGCCCATCCTGCAGAACGTGAGTTCCCAACATGTTCCTAACAATATAGACCTACGTAGAAGCAGACTTGCCCATTTTGACCCGATGATAGACAGGGAAGCTCCTATTCCTACAGATACTGAGAACTCAGGCCCAGTCCTATCGGCCATGCCAATAATAGATCTACCCCCCAGCCTCAATCTCCTATGTTATAGTCTTAACTGGTGTCCCTGAAATTAAACCAGGTCAGAGAGAAACACAATGGGAACTGAGGAACAAGAGTCTTTTTTGGCTCACCAGGCATGGATTGCTTCCCTATGACAGGGCAGGTGAGATATTACTAGTTCGACGAGTGGCATGGGTTGGTAAGAATTCCAAATCAATAAAAGGAGACTGTATAATTATTCACTTTAGCAACCCCCGGACAGTCCAAATATTGGCTGATCAGTTTTCCTGCTCTTATGCATCGCCTACAGTGATCCAACCACACACCCTGCACTTTCCTGTAACTATCCACCATCCTCGACCCCTTGCACTAGAAGCCCAACACATTGGTTTCAACCACATCAAACACTTGGCCAAACCTGTAGAATACAGTATAATGTTGCAGTAGCAAACAGATTTGGGGCCCTTGAAGAGGTGGATTGACTCATAATAACATCCGATCCCACACTTAGCCAGGGGTTAGGATGGGGCAACAGAGAGCCTAAATTGAAAATCATTGGGATACAGCCCCAAAGTATTGCTGGTGTGACAGTAGATGTCCCATGGGAGTCCCTTCCTGAATCTCATCAGGGACCTCAAGGCTACGGTAATGCTACCTTTTGATGTATCGAAAAATCTAGGGGCATATTATCAAGGAGGTTTATCTCCGCTTTTTTGGCATTACAAGCCAAGAAAGCGGAGATAAAATTATCTCCCTATTATCAAGCTGTCGCTAACACCAGTTAGTGACAGCTAATAGGAGATAGCGACCATCTTGGGCCTTGCTTTGCATGTCAGTGATATTTATCACTAATGACATGCAAAGTGGGCGTGCCAAGATGTTAGCGACTGGAAACAGTCCCTAACATCGCTATCTCCTATTACCAACTTTTGGAGATATTCGCGCTAAGCGCGAATATCTCCAAAAGCTAACACCTGCCCTGAGCAGTTCTTAGCCATGTTATCCAATGGGAGGTGGATAACATGGCTAAGAGCATTTGCTCGATAATGCATGAATATCGCTGACTTTTCAGCGATATTCATGCATTTCGGCCGTTTTTTATCGCATTTGCGATAAACCTTGTTAATAGCAAGGTTTATCTGCGATAAAAATCGCCGATGTGCGGCGATAATTTTTGTCTCTAAACAAGTTAGAGACAAAAATTATCGCTAGTTGTTGGTAATATGCCCCATTGTCCCTCTTACCCCTGAATTTATAACCTCAAGCAGGGCTAGGAATAGACCTCTAGCGGAAGCAGGACCACTAGAGCCAGTGACTAGACAAAAGCCCCGAACCCCTCTGGACCCAAAGTATACAATGTCACCTCGAACATAGGCCTCAAATTGAGGGTCTTGACGTGGAATGTTGATGGTATTAAAAACAAACTTCAAAATTCTGATTGGACACAATTTGTACAAGATTATGACATTTGTATGTTTCAGGAGACCTGGGCTAGAGAGGACACCGTCATGAGGGGCTTTGCAACTTTTAATGTGTTAGCAACTATGGGGTGTAGAGGCAGACCATTGGGAGGCCTAGGTACGTGGGTTGCTACACATTTGGACTGCACTGTTGAACAGTTGAACACGGATGATATCCAGTGTACCCTCCTTTCTTTTTCTGCTAGGACTAAAATTGCCTTTATCAACATTGTTAGATCTGGCGGTCTCTAGTTGGCAATGGTATTCACCTTTGTCCAAATAGGGACCCTTACTTCTAAGTCAGGATAAGGGGATTACACTCCTTATTAACCCCTGCTCACCCCCTTGGTAGCTTGGCATGAACAGACAGGCTTATCTCAGAGGCAGTGTGTTAAGCATTTGTGAATATACACAGTGATACAGTGAAAATACTACAGATGGACACAACACAGGTTTTATAAAATAAGTATTCTTTACATAGACTTAACACAAAAACCACAAATGACAAAAATCCACAATACTATACTAAAAGTTGACTTAAAGATGATAAACGTTGCTTAGTTCAAGTTTCTGGTAAATGCGACAAAGTTCTCAAAAAAGTACCTGGATGCGTAACGCAAAGTAAACAAAAGGGGAGATGCGTTGGTTCCGTGATCCAGGGGAATGGTTGCATCCTGCCTCAATGCTTGCGCAGAGTAGGAGACTCGTCTGGAGCCTTACCGGTGCAGAGGTGATGCGTAGATTCTCGGCCTGCGGGCCTGTTGCAGTGCGCAAGATGGTGCCTTGATGCGATGCGATGATCCGGTTGCGATGCGAGAAGATGGCGCCCTTGATGCGGTGATGCGATGACGATTCGATGACGCCCTGGCAGCCTTGCGACAACTCTGTACTTTGGAGCCGCTACAGGCCCTGCGACGCGCTTCTCAGGTGATGCGATGGCGACTCTCACGATGGCGTCACGCTTCTACGGTGTTGCGACAGCAGACAGCTTCGATGAACACACGCTTCCAGGGAGATGCGGCGAAGGATCGCTTCTCCTGGCGATGCGATGATTTCAGCTGCGGCAGTGAAACGCTTCCTCTCTATGCGTCGCGCTTCCAGCTCCCAGCGACACGCAAATGTCTATAGATAGAATTCCCAGCAAGGAAATTCACAGGGGGAACTGGAGGTGAAGTCTTTTGGCCCTGAGACTTCAGCAGGAAGCAAGCACAGTTCAAGCCCTTGGAGAATATTCTCTAGATGATGAAAGTCCTTAAAAAGTTCCTTCTCCTTTCCCTTGGCAATGAAGCAACCACTGCAGGCCAACCAAGCAAACAGCACACTGCCAGAGGGGCAGTCCAAACTCCTGCAGCTTCCTTGGTTCTTCTCTTTGGCAGAAAGGTTTCTTGTTCCAGAAGTGATCTAATTTCTTGGGATCAGGATCCCACTATTTATACCCCAAAATCCTTTGTTCTCTGAAGGCAGAGAGGCCTCTGCCCAGTCCAAACCAGTTTCTGAGCACTTTGTTTACATGACTCTTTTCTTCCTTTCACTGTGCAGGGCAGGGACATCAGCCGCCCCACAGGAGGTGGAGCTAGCACAGGGGAGAGAAGATACAGCTCTGGAGCACTTTGTTGACAAGATTCCTTCTCTCCTTTCACAGTGCAGGGCAGAGACATTAGACAAGCCACAGGGGGTGGAGCCAGCATTGTAGAGGGAAGGCCCAGCCCTATTCAGTTCCCAGGTGGAGTCTTCCCTCCCATCTAGATACAGATCTCTCTATTCACCGCCGGGCTGCCCCAGCCTATCTCCTGGAATCCCCCAGCCCTGACACTCACAAACCCAGACAAGGAATACACAACCTAGCAGAAGCAGGCCTGGACAGTTAGGCAAGAAAATAGGCAAGAAAATACCTACTTTCTAAAAGTGGTATTTTCAAACACAGGATATTAAAACCAACTTTACTAAAAGATGTATTTTATTATTCTGAGTTCAGGCATATTAAATTTGAATTTCTACCGTGTTCACTGAGCCAGTTAGGATTATATGGATGTAATAATCTAACTGCTCATTCTGGCCTATGGAGAACAGGTAGCCTTCAATAGTGAAAAATGAAAATGGCTGTAATTCACTATCACACATCAGGGCATGTCCTACCTTATACTTACAATGCACCCTGCCCTTGGGCCTACCATAGGGGTGTCTAATGTGAAGCAAAGGGAAGGTTTAGGGACTGGCAAGTTGTTGCACTTGGCCAAGTCGACATGGCAGTCACAGACTGCACACAGGCCCTGCAATGGCAGGTCTGAAATACACTTTACAAGCTGCTTCTGTGGGTGGCACAACCAGTGCTGCAAACCCACCAGCAGCATTTGACCTACAAGCCCTGGCCACACATGGTGCACTGAAGTAGGGGCTGACAGTAAATCAAATAACCCAATCATGGAATAACCATTTAGTACATCAATTTAACATAGGGAGCACTTGCACTGTGGCACTGATTAGCAGTGGCACAGTGCCCAAAACATATAACCAGCAAAAACATATCAAAACAGAGGAGGCAATCCGTCAAAAATGGAAGGGAGACTCACGGCAATGATGTCAGGTCTAACAAACATCTATTTACGCCGAGAAACCTGCGCACAGGAATCCCCGACCATAGATATGCTTACCACATTTATTGAGCTAATAACCCCCAAATACTAGGATGGTGATAGGAGGAGATTTTTATTGTCAATTTGAGCCTCTAGCCCTTCCTACTGATTCTTTGCTCTCTGTCGAGGATTCCCTTTGGTTAATCCTTGAACTGCAAATTCCCCCGGTAAAGACCTGGACTCCTTTGGTACTCCAGATTAATGCAGTAACACTAACTCATGCACTGAGGGCATACGAAGTCAGACCAACCAGGCAAGGCTACTTTTAATATACAGGGGCAATCATCCCTATGGGACTATATTCTAGTAGAAGCAAGCATATGGCACTGGGTAGTCCACTTCGCTGTCTTGCCAAGACACGTGTGACCATAATGCTTTGGTACTCGACCTTAAGTTTCAGGAACTTCATAGTCCCCCAATTACTAGCTCCTTCCTTGGTACTAACTTAACACTAGTTGATAATAGGAGGAGAATTAGATGGGAAACCATGAATCAGTCACCAGACAAGGCTGCTGCCCTGAATTCCTTAATAATTTCACCCTTAGTGACAACAGAGAAGGCTGCCCAGACCCTTATTTCTCCTGATACCATCGCTCAACTTGTGGCTATCCATGCTGATTTGACCATTAGCCTGACCAAAAACTTTAATCCCCTGATCCACTCTAAAGGCAAGAGGAGCCCTAAATCCACTTAGTTTAATAATACCTGCCGAATGGCAAAGGATGCCCTCATTGACGCCATAAAATCCAAAGACAGACCCTTGATACAAACAAGGAGGGCTCTATATAGTGATAGTTTAAAGCTAGCTAAAAAGAACTGGGAGTTTGAAAGATGGGATGCGATCAAACAGGCTCTCACCAACAGGCATATGAGGGTCTTTTGGATCCTGGTTTGTACAGTTATCTCCCCAGAGAACTCACCTATTGAGCCGAACATCACTGCAGACGCTTGGAAACTTAATTTCCAATCGCTGCATTCCACAAAGTACACTATAGAACTCATCGAGGGATCTCTGCCAACTGTTCCAGGGAATCCCCTTGAAGATGATGCAGGGTTCACCCTGACCGAGGTGTTGAGCACATTTGGGAAGCTCCCCATTGGAAAGGCCCCTGGACTAGACAAGATTATGAGGGATGTATTTTGGGAACAACCCAACATCTGGGGCCCCTATCTATGTACGAAATTTAATACCATATTAAGCAGCATGAAAATCCCAGACACCTGGCTAGGGGCAGAATTTTTCCTATATACAAGGAGGGCTCACCCCTCCTGCGCATTAATTAAAGGCCAATCAGCCTGATTGACTTAACCCAGAAGCTGTTTGCCAGGATTGTTTTGGAGCGCCTTCAGTCCTGGGTGGACGAGCATGAGATTCTGAGTTCGTATCAGGCTGGTTTCCGTAAAAATATTTCTTCAATCGACCAAATCTTCAGGATCCAACTACTATATTGGAAGATGGTGACAATAGAGGGTGGGAGGCTCTATTTGATCTTCGTTGACCCTAAATCAGCCTTCGATTTGGTACCTTGTGTCAAACTCTGGGGGGTCTAGAGCAAATGGGCATTCTGCCCTATTTGATGCCCTTGATCAAGCGCCTGCATACCGGAAATTTTGCTGAGGTGAGATATTGAAATATGGGGAATTAACCCCATGTTTCCCAGTGAATAGAGGTGTAAGGCAGGGGTTTGTTTTGGCCCCCACACTGTTCTGTCTTTCTATTAACGCTTTGGTGGACCGATTAAATGAGGTACCCAACAGTGATGCCCCCAAGCTGGCCTGTGACAAGGTGCCAGCAATGATGTTTGCGGATGACACCTTACTACTATCTAAGTCATCCATGGGCATTCTAAGGATCCTTGACAGCTTTTCTCGATTCTGCAAAGACAGGGGGCTGGGGATCAACACATTAAAAACTAAGTATAGGGGTTGTGGCCGGGCAAGATGGCCTAGCGGACTTAACCCGTCTCAGCTCCCGGTCCATGCGCTGTTCCGGAGCACTTATCAGCGGTCTTCTGGGGCTCCGGAGGCTGGGATACTCTCATATATGGCGTGGAATATGTAGCGCGCAGGTGGAGTGAATTTACCTGCTTTGCAGCCCACGGGATCAGTCATAGCAGAACCTTGAAGGGATCGAGCAGACGTGCAGCAAAATGGCAGACCCGGCATGGGCCTGAGTGGAAAACCCTGCTGGTGCTCACGGGAGATGCTGTATGGGGGCCCTGGCTTTCAATCTACCTGCTATCGCCAGAGGTAAGGCCCAGACCCAGCGCGACTAACTGAGCACCCTCGTTGACATCTCCCAGAACCCACCCTGTGCCGCTTTCACCGCAACCCGCCTGCCTGACTTCAAAATGGCAGTTACTCTGTAATATCGGCGCCGCCGTCTGCACAACCCGATTCATGGCCCATTCCTACCTCCTTCCAAGTGCTGCTCTGAGAGGATATTATCTTGCGGCCCTCCTCCGACCCTGAGGCAGATTTACCAGCGCACCACGATCCTCCCTGCTGTCTGCTGTGCGGCCCCTGTGTTGATTGGATTTCCTTTCCTCTCCTCTTGGATGATCGCTGCCTGATACTGCTTACATCCACTGGGGTTCACAGAGGTTGAGGGTGGTGGCGGCTACCACCTGGTTGATTGCTGTTGCTCCCTGAGCAAGGCTTCTAGTCCCAGGCTACTCTGCGCCACGTACATCAGGGGAAACAGCATCTGGCACAATCCTCCTCTCCACCTTTTCTGTGGACATTACCCTCCACTCACCAGCAACAACCTCGCAACGCACCAGCTTGCCCAGTAATCTGGGATTCTTGTTCCGGCGGTGGATATGTCCGCATCTCGGGATCTGCAGCGGCTTGCACCCTCAGCCTTCGCCGTCCCGCATGTTGGCTCAGAGAATCTTTGTCCACCTTCACCATTACAGCAGGGGTCCCATAGGACCAGTCCGCATGCCGCCAAAGAAGGGGACAAGCAGGAGAACCACCAAGGTCTCAGACTTCTTCACCTCAACAGATAAGCGACCAGCGTTGCGTACAGACGACGAAGCAACCACCATGGCCCTCAAAAAGGCGGATCTCCTGGCCACGTTCAAAGACTTTAAGACGGAGCGGCGCAAAGACCTTGGCCAGGACATCAAATCCTCCAAGGAACAACTGAGGACAGACTTGACATAAAGGCTGACTTCCCTCCAACAAGACGTAGACTCTGTGGGCACTAGAGTGTTAGATCTGGAGGCACATCATCAAGAACAAGAAAAACCCGCCACGGAGCTCCGGGATGATGTTCGAACTCTCCGAGACCAACTACATCAGACGCAGCTCAAGGCGGAGGACCTTGAGAATAGGGCCCGAAGAGCGAACATACGTGTTAAAGGCTTGGAGGAAGGCCTGGAGGGGCCTGACCTGGGAGCCTTCATGGAGCGGCTATTTACAGAAAGCTTGAGTCCCCAATCTCTCAAAATAAAACTTTAAAGGGTCCATCGAGTGGGAAGCTTGCAGACCGGTGAGAAAAGAATACCCCGTGACATCTTAGCAAAATTCCACTCCTTTAAAGTCAAAGAGGCAGTTCTCATGGCGGCTCGGTCACGGGGTCCATTTTATTCCAAAATCACACATGTGCAGTTTACCAGGACCTAGCACCTGCCACTCTGGCATGGAGACAATTGTTCAGACCCATCACTACCAAACTAAGAGATGATAAATTCAGATATCGATGGACCTATCCGTTTGGACTTAGTTTTGAATTCCACAATAAGCAGCGCCATATCTCCGACCTACAGGAAGGTATGACCCTTTTGGGACTTCCCACAGAGGAGAATGACTCCACGCAAGATAAAGCTAGCGAGCTTCTTAAAGGTGCGGCGACGATGTCTGCGTGGTCTACGGGCCAGAGCAGCGGCCGCAGATGAGCTCCCGGTGGGCGCACCTTAAAAACTGTTCTGTTTCTGCTCTTCAACCGAACTGAGTCCTGCAATGTCACAATAACTTGTTGCTGATTTGGGCGTTTCTGGGGGTCAATAGGGGAGGCTGGCAGTAACCCGCTTTTATCGCCCACCATACCCTCCCTGGACTTATGACATTACCTACTGTTTTAGTTACTCTGCACCCTGCTTCGCCCTTATGGTTGAGAACAGTGATCTTCTCCTCTGCTGATGCCAGGTCTGATTTGAGATCTGCACCATACTTGCATGTTGTTTATTTCTTCTTGCTCAGGGAAAAGCACTATGTTGTCAGTTCCAGTTCCGGAGGACGGCCTCAACTCCTATCATGTGTGGGCCTGTCCCATCGGCAATTCCTCAGCTGCACAAAGATGTTTCTCCCTAATTTCTTCTTGCACTGCTCTGGGAGGGGTGCGGACGGGTCCTCGGACCTGCTGTCCCCCCCCTTATCCAGAGGGGCTTCATGGCCCCTTGCAGAGTTCTGGTAGCGTTTCTTGTATTGTATTTCTTTTTCATGTTTAGTTTCTTTTTTCTTCGGGGGTTCGAGGGGAATTCCTCGAACCCTAGAAGAAAGGGGAGACAGGGGTGCCCCCTTTCACCACTACTCTTCGCCCTCAGTACTGAGCCCTTAGCGACTGCAATTATAGCAAATCCAGGGGATACCTTTCACGGAGGAACAGCACAAAATGTTCCTTTTTGCTGATGATGTCCTATTGTCACTCTCAGATATAGCCATGTCCCTTCCACCTTTACAGTCGCAACTTGTACGGTTTGAATCAGTAGCAGGCTTTAAAATAAATGTAGGCAAATCATACATCTTCAACCTTACACTCCCTCAGGTGGAACTCCATAGGCTCCAGTCTCTTACGCCTCTCCAATGGACCACTTCCTCTATTTAATACTTGGGAGTCCAGCTCACACCAAGAGTAGACAGACTCTATGCTGCCAATTCCCCCCCCATTCTTACCCGTATCCAAACAGAGCTCAAGAGGTGGTAGCCCCTCTTTTTGTCCTGGCTAGGTCGAATACACGCAGTAAAGATGACACTTCTCCCTAAGCTCCTTTACTTATTTCAAGCTTTACCCATAGAATTGGAGAGAGACTTTTTTCGGCGCGTGAAGGCTATGATCTTGCACTTCATCTGGTAGGGGGGACGAGCCCGCTTCTCTTTTTCCCTCCTTCGCCGCTCTCGAACAGAGGGTGGGGTCGGACTCCCATATATCCAACTATATTATAAAGCTGCACAATTAAGAGTCCTGACTGAGTGGTCGAAACGAGAATCGGATAAACACTGGTTACATATGGACCGTAGCATGACAGGAAGGACTATATGGGACCTAATCTGGAGCCCCAAACAGGACAGACCTTGGAATACCTACATCAGCACTCCTACACGCACCACCCTGAAGGCATGGGACTCAGTGGCAGGGGCTGATAGGTGGACCTCTTTCCCCTCTCCATTTATACCAATCCATTTTAATCCCGCATTCCCACCAGGTTTACAGACGAGACCTTTTGATGCTTGGAGGGAGGGAGGGTGTTTACACATCTTTTTCATAATTTTCATCCCCTCACCTTTGACAGCTGCAAAAAGGGCTATGGCCTAGAGAATACAGAAAGATACCGCTACAACCAGCTGATGCACTGGGCTCTCATGCCCCAGGTGTGGGAGGCGGCTACCCGTCCTCTCACAAAATTTGAATCCTTCCTCACTAAGGCCACTTCTATGAAAAGGGCGATCTCCTTTTTATACAAGTTTCTCCTTACCACTACACTCTCTCCACGACCACGCTATATGTCCATGTGGGAAGGAAAATTGCAGCGCAGCATCTTGGAAGACGAATGGGGCCATTTATGGTCTGACATCATAAGGTTCAACCACACCATAGAACTTCGGGATGCCCACCTTAAGACCATGATGGACTGGTACCTCCATCCTTCCAAGCTTAGACAGATCTTTTCCAACACATCCGATAGATGCTGGAGGGGTTGCGGGCTCCTGGGGGACTTTCAACATAAATGGTGGGATTTCCTGACTATACAGCCCTTTTGGGAAGAAGTACTCGTACATATTAAGGATATGCTAGGATACCCCATCCCAACCACTATGGCAGGGGTTCTTCTGGGACTCCGTGACCCTTCCTTGGAACATTAGAACCAGGCTGGTAAGACCATCATGTGGCTCTGTATAGGGGCGGCAAAGGTTACACTGGCGGCCGCCTCGAACAGGAGGGAAGCTCCGGCAATCTCCCTCTGACATTCTAGGTTATGGAAACTGCTCAGCTTAGAACGAATGTCAGACATTTTCAGGGATAATTTCAAGAACTTTGAATTTAAATAGGGACCCTTGGTCACCTTTCTCTCCTGTGGTCTGCCCTCGGCTGTCTGCCATTCTTCTGTCAGAGCCCTGCATCTCTTCCAGATGTGAATTGCCACCTATCAACACAAATTGAAGAACCTGTTTTCTTTGTGCCGCCACCATTGTAGGGGAGGGGGGACGGAGGTAGGGGGGGGTTGTTTCTTTTTGTTTTGTGCCTGTATGACTCGTAGTACTCTCTTTGTACCACCTTCAGACTAGAAGGAATTAAGGACGAGCCATCACAAAAGAAAGATGGGATATTGTCTTACTTCGTTTGCCTTTTTGTACGGACCACAGGGATGTACCCTAAGCCCCAGTAATGCTAGAAACTGTACCCTTTAGTTATGCACTACAATGAGAATGGGTCAGGGACAACCCTTAGTGTTGTGTAACCCTGCCAATTTTTGCAACGCCCCCTGTGTGGGGGTAATCTGATGGTAATAGCATATGCTATACTATGTCAAAATTTTCAATAAAAATATGTTTGAAAAAAACAAAACTAAGTATATGGTTTTTAATCCCAGAAAAACATCTTGCTCAAACACCTCCCTAGATGGTATCCAGCTATAGAGGGTAGCTGTCTTTGACTACCTGGGTGTCACGCTGACGGAAACTTTTGGATGGGGCCTGCAGCACGAAAAGGGAGGTTTAAGGCTAGCACAGATGGCCAGGGGAATAGTAAAACTGTTTTGGAACTCATCATCTAGACAACCAGGTCTGCTGACTGAGATTTACAAAGTTCCAATCAGGAGCGCTACAATGTATGGAGCTGAACTCTGGGGTCATCTGCCAGCGGGAAACACCCGTTACAATGAATGGAACGTATCGCGATGCCATCGCAACGCAACTGTTACAATGCGCCGGGCTCCACAACGCATGCTATCCGTACGCATGCTACTACATCGCATTCACAGATACATCGCTAGCGATTACATCACTGACAATGCCAATGTGTGAATATATGTTTGGGTGACACCCGACTTTACTGGTATCGAGCACTGACAAGCTGTGTGCAAGTTTTATGGCCCTAAAAATTTATAGCAAATACAAGGTGTGAGAAAGTTTTATGACTTTAGCAAATAAATTGATGTTTTCATTACAGACGTGTGATGACAGGCAACTTACATAGATGGGGGTGGGGTCGCACACTACTCACACACCGGCCGTGTCGCCCCTAAGGACTCTGGTCAATGTAGTAAAGTGTTCGCGATGCATCATCTTTCTATCTTCTGGTATCTTCGCTGTCTTCGCCATCCCTGGACACGTGTTTCGGGGTATTACCCCTCATCAGCAGGGATAGGCCGTGTACTGGGGTTGCCGATGGCTGCCAATATCTGCCAGGTATAGTACCACTCAGGCGCGTAGGTGCGGGATCCCAGGCTCGTCAGCCCGCTGCTCAAGGGAGCTTTAAAGTTATAAATGGGGGTGGGGTCGCACACTGCTCACACACCGGCCGTGTCGCCCCTAAGGACTCTGGTCAATGTAGTAAAGTGTTCGCGATGCATCATCTTTCGATCTTCTGCTATCTTCGCTGTCTTCGCCATCCCTGGACACGTGTTTCGGGGTATTACCCCTCATCAGCAGGGATAGGCCGTGTACTGGGGTTGCCGATGGCTGCCAATATCTGCCAGGTATAGTACCACTCAGGCGCGTAGGTGCGGGATCCCAGGCTCGTCAGCCCGCTGCTCAAGGGAGCTTTAAAGTTATAAATGGGGGTGGGGTCGCACACTACTCACACACCGGCCGTGTCGCCCCTAAGGACTCTGGTCAATGTATTAAAGTGTTCGCGATGCATCATCTTTCGATCTTCTGCTATCTTCGCTGTCTTCGCCATCCCTGGACACGTGTTTCGGGGTATTACCCCTCATCAGCAGGGATAGGCCGTGTACTCGGGTTGCCGATGGCTGCCAATATCTGCCAGGTATAGTACCACTCAGGCGCGTAGGTGCGGGATCCCAGGCTCGTCAGCCCGCTGCTCAAGGGAGCTTTAAAATTATAAATGGGGGTGGGGTCGCACACTACTCACACACCGGCCGTGTCGCCCCTAAGAACTCTGGTCAATGTAGTAAAGTGTTCGCGATGCATCATCTTTCGATCTTCTGCTATCTTCGCTATCTTCGCTGTCTTCGCCATCCCTGGACACGTGTTTCGGGGTATTACCCCTCATCAGCAGGGATAGGCCGTGTACTGGGGTTGCCGATGGCTGCCAATATCTGCCAGGAATAGTACCACTCAGGCGCGTAGGTGCGGGATCCCAGGCTCGTCAGCCCGCTGCTCAAGGGAGCTTTAAAGTTATAAATGGGGGTGGGGTCGCACACTACTCACACACCGGCAGTGTCGCCCCTAAGGACTCTGGTCAATGTAGTAAAGTGTTCGCGATGCATCATCTTTCGATCTTCTGCTATCTTCGCTGTCTTCGCCATCCCTGGACACATGTTTCGGGGTATTACCCCTCATCAGCAGGGATAGGCCGTGTACTGGGGTTGCCGATGGCTGCCAATATCTGCCAGGTATAGTACCACTCAGGCGCGTAGGTGCGGGATCCCAGGCTCGTCAGCCCGCTGCTCAAGGGAGCTTTAAAGTTATAAATGGGGGTGGGGTCGCACACTACTCACACACAGGCCGTGTCGCCCCTAAGGACTCTGGTCAATGTAGTAAAGTGTTCGCGATGCATCATCTTTCGATCTTCTGCTATCTTCGCTGTCTTCGCCATCCCTGGACACGTGTTTCGGGGTATTACCCCTCATCAGCAGGGATAGGCCGTGTACTGGGGTTGCCGATGGCTGCCAATATCTGCCAGGTATAGTACCACTCAGGCGCGTAGGTGCGGGATCCCAGGCTCGTCAGCCCGCTGCTCAAGGGAGCTTTAAAGTTATAAATGGGGGTGGGGTCGCACACTACTCACACACCGGCCGTGTCGCCCCTAAGGACTCTGGTCAATGTAGTAAAGTGTTCGCGATGCATCATCTTTCGATCTTCTGCTATCTTCGCTGTCTTCGCCATCCCTGGACACGTGTTTCGGGGTATTACCCCTCATCAGCAGGGATAGGCCGTGTACTGGGGTTGCCGATGGCTGCCAATATCTGCCAGGTATAGTACCACTCAGGCACGTAGGTGCGGGATCCCAGGCTCGTCAGCCCGCTGCTCAAGGGAGCTTTAAAGTTATAAATGGGGGTGGGGTCGCACACTACTCACACACCGGCCGTGTCGCCCCTAAGGACTCTGGTCAATGTAGTAAAGTGTTCGCGATGCATCATCTTTCGATCTTCTGCTATCTTCGCTGTCTTCGCCATCCCTGGACACGTGTTTCGGGGTATTACCCCTCATCAGCAGGGATAGGCCGTGTACTGGGGTTGCCGATGGCTGCCAATATCTGCCAGGTATAGTACCACTCAGGCGCGTAGGTGCGGGATCCCAGGCTCGTCAGCCCGCTGCTCAAGGGAGCTTTAAAGTTATAAATGGGGGTGGGGTCGCACACTACTCACACACCGGCCGTGTCGCCCCTAAGGACTCTGGTCAATGTAGTAAAGTGTTCGCGATGCATCATCTTTCGATCTTCTGCTATCTTCGCTGTCTTCGCCATCCCTGGACACGTGTTTCGGGGTATTACCCCTCATCAGCAGGGATAGGCCGTGTACTGGGGTTGCCGATGGCTGCCAATATCTGCCAGGTATAGTACCACTCAGGCGCGTAGGTGCGGGATCCCAGGCTCGTCAGCCCACTGCTCAAGGGAACTTTAAAGTTATAAATGGGGGTGGGGTCGCACACTACTCACACACCGGCCGTGTCGCCCCTAAGGACTCTGGTCAATGTAGTAAAGTGTTCGCGATGCATCATCTTTCGATCTTCTGCTATCTTCGCTGTCTTCGCCATCCCTGGACACGTGTTTCGGGGTATTACCCCTCATCAGCAGGGATAGGCCGTGTACTGGGGTTGCCGATGGCTGCCAATATCTGCCAGGTATAGTACCACTCAGGCGCGTAGGTGCGGGATCCCAGGCTCGTCAGCCCGCTGCTCAAGGGAACTTTAAAGTTATAAATGGGGGTGGGGTCGCACACTACTCACACACCGGCCGTGTCGCCCCTAAGGACTCTGGTCAATGTAGTAAAGTGTTCGCGATGCATCATCTTTCGATCTTCTGCTATCTTCGCTGTCTTCGCCATCCCTGGACACGTGTTTCGGGGTATTACCCCTCATCAGCAGGGATAGGCCGTGTACTGGGGTTGCCGATGGCTGCCAATATCTGCCAGGTATAGTACCACTCAGGCGCGTAGGTGCGGGATCCCAGGCTCGTCAGCCCGCTGCTTAAGGGAGCTTTAAAGTTATAAATGAGGGTGGGGTCGCACACTACTCACACACCGGCCGTGTCGCCCCTAAGGACTCTGGTCAATGTAGTAAAGTGTTCGCGATGCATCATCTTTCGATCTTCTGCTATCTTCGCTGTCTTCGCCATCCCTGGACACGTGTTTCGGGGTATTACCCCTCATCAGCAGGGATAGGCTGTGTACTGGGGTTGCCGATGGCTGCCAATATCTGCCAGGTATAGTACCACTCAGGCGCGTAGGTGCGGGATCCCAGGCTCGTCAGCCCGCTGCTCAAGGGAGCTTTAAAGTTGATGCATCGCGAACACTTTACTACATTGACCAGAGTCCTTAGGGGCGACACCGCCGGTGTGTGAGTAGTGTGCGACCCCACCCCCATTTGTAACTTTAAAGCTCCCTTGAGCAGCGGGCTGACGAGCCTGGGATCCCGCACCTACGCGCCTGAGTGGTACTATACCTGCAGATATTGGCAGCCATCGGCAACCCCAGTACACGGCCTATCCCTGCTGATGAGGGGTCATACCCCGAAACACGTGTCCAGGGATGGCGAAGACAGCGAAGATAGCAGAAGATCGAAAGATGATGCATCGCGAACACTTTACTACATTGACCAGAGTCCTTAGGGGCGACACCGCCGGTGTGTGAGTAGTGTGCGACCCCACCCCCATTTGTAACTTTAAAGCTCCCTTGAGCAGCGGGCTGACGAGCCTGGGATCCCGCACCTACGCGCCTGAGTGGTACTATACCTGGCAGATATTGGCAGCCATCGGCAACCCCAGTACACGGCCTATCCCTGCTGATGAGGGGTAATACCCCGAAACACGTGTCCAGGGATGGCGAAGACAGCGAAGATAGCAGAAGATCGAAAGATGATGCATCGCGAACACTTTACTACATTGACCAGAGTCCTTAGGGGCGACGCCGCCGGTGTGTGAGTAGTGTGCGACCCCACCCCCATTTGTAACTTTAAAGCTCCCTTGAGCAGCGGGCTGACGAGCCTGGGATCCCGCACCTACGCGCCTGAGTGGTACTATACCTGGCAGATATTGGCAGCCATCGGCAACCCCAGTACACGGCCTATCCCTGCTGATGAGGGGTAATACCCCGAAACACGTGTCCAGGGATGGCGAAGATAGCAGAAGATCGAAAGATGATGCATCGCGAACACTTTACTACATTGACCAGAGTCCTTAGGGGCGACCCCACCCCCATTTGTAACTTTAAAGCTCCCTTGAGCAGCGGGCTGACGAGTCTGGGATCCCGCACCTACGCGCCTGAGTGGTACTATACCTGGCAGATATTGGCAGCCATCGGCAACCCCAGTACATGGCCTATCCCTGCTGATGAGGGGTAATACCCCGAAACACGTGTCCAGAGATGGCGAAGACAGCGAAGTTAGCAGAAGATCGAAAGATGATGCATCGCGAACACTTTACTACATTGACCAGAGTCCTTAGGGGCGACACCGCCGGTGTGTGAGTAGTGTGCGACCCCACCCCCATTTGTAACTTTAAAGCTCCCTTGAGCAGCGGGCTGACGAGCCTAGGATCCCGCACCTACGCGCCTGAGTGGTACTATACCTGGCAGATATTGGCAGCCATCGGCAACCCCAGTACACGGCCTATCCCTGCTGATGAGGGGTAACACCCCGAAACACGTGTCCAGGGATGGCGAAGACCGCGAAGATAGCAGAAGATCGAAAGATGATGCATCGCGAACACTTTACTACATTGACCAGAGTCCTTAGGGGCGACACCGCCGGTGTGTGAGTAGTGTGCGACCCCACCCCCATTTGTAACTTTAAAGCTCCCTTGAGCAGCGGGCTGACGAGCCTGGGATCCCGCACCTACGCGCCTGAGTGGTACTATACCTGGCAGATATTGGCAGCCATCGGCAACCCCAGTACACGGCCTATCCCTGCTGATGAGGGGTAATACCCCGAAACACGTGTCCAGGGATGGCGAAGACAGCGAAGATAGCAGAAGATCGAAAGATGATGCATCACGAACACTTTACTACATTGACCAGAGTCCTTAGGGGCGACACCGCCGGTGTGTGAGTAGTGTGCGACCCCACCCCCATTTGTAACTTACATAGATGTTCCGACTTTGGTGTGAAATTGGTGGGAAATAAATAAAACCAAATAATATGTATCATGAAAACTGCAGGGCCACACAAAAGGGGAGAGGATGTGGTCTGACGGCTAGCGCAGCCAACTTTGGTGCTGGGAAACAAGGTTCGAGCATGTTATCGAGCACTGCCAAGCTGTGTGAAAGTTTTATGGCCATAAGAATTTATACATGACTTTGGTGTGAAATAAATAGATGTTTTATAAACCCCCAAAAAATGATGTTCCGACTAAGGTGTGAAATTGGTGTGAAATAAATAGATGTTTTAAAAACAATTAATATGAATCATGTATCTTTGTTGCTGGGAAACAAGGTGCTGGGAAAGACAAGCTTTGTGCAAGGTATATGGTCATACAAATACATGAATGATGGATGGATGCAGGGTGGGTGGATGGATGCATGAATGATTGTTGGGTGGATGCATGGATGCGTGCATGATGGGTGGATGCATGATGGATGGGTGGATGGATGCATGAATGATGGGTGGGTGGGTGGGTGGCTGTGTGGATGCATGGATGGATGCATGTTGAATAATGGATGGATGCATGGATGAATGATTGTTGGGTGGATGCACAAATGTGTGGATGCATGATGGATGAATGATTGTTGTGTGGATGCATGCATGATGGTGGATGCATGATGGATGGGTGGATGGATGCATGAATGATGGATGGATGCAGGATGAATTGGATGGGTGGGTGGATGGATGGATGGGGGTGCATGAATGATGGGTGGGTGGGTGGCTGGGTGGTTGATGGATGCATGAAAAATACATGAATGATGGATGGATACAGGGTGGGTGGATGGGTGCATGAATGATTGTTGGATGGATGGGTGGGTGGGTAGGTGGATGGATGCATGGATGGATGCATGCATGATGGGTGGGTGGATGGATGCATGAATGATGGGTGGATGCCTGGATGCATGCATGATGGGTGGATGCATGATGGATGGATGGGTGGATGGATGCATGAATGATGGGTGGGCGGGTGGCTGGGTGGTGGGTGGATGCATGGTTGGATGCATGTTGAATAATGGATGAATGATTGTTAGGTGGATGGATGCATGAATGATGGGTGGATGCATGATGGATGAATGATTGTTGGGTGGATGCATGGGTGGATGCATGCATAATGGGTGGATGCATGATGGATGGGTGGATGGATGCATGAATGATAGATGGATGCAGGATGGGTGGGTGGATGGATAATGGGTGGGTGGATGTATGGATGGGGGCTGGGTGGATGGGGGATGGGTGGGTGGCTGGGTGGATGTATGGATGGGGGGCTGGGTGGTGGATGGATGGATGGGTGGATGTATGGATAGGTGGGTGGATGGATGGATGATGGGTGGTGGGTGGATGGATGGAAGGATGGATGGATGGATGGATGGATGGATGGGTGGATGGATGGATGGGTAGATGGATGGGTGGTTGGTTGGATGGGACTGCGCACACACATTAATTACAGCTGATAGCAACCAATAAAAGCAACAATTTCACTGATAGATTACATTTTCCAGGAATCTGGGAATAGGCGGGTCGCTTTAAAAATGTGCAGTTGCAGTAATCTATACCACCAATGAGATGTCTGCAGTATCTATTTCTTGTTTCTACTTAACGCATCTGTAGTCCAGTGTTTTTTTTCAACTGTTTACTGCAGTATGAAAACCATTCTTTGCTCACCTTGTAAAAGCAGACTGGGACATCATAAGTATCAACAATTAGTCAACCAACAATTTCTAGCAATATCTGTTTAACTGTCTTTCAAGCAAGATGTGATTAGGGGCCAGTCTCTACGTCATTCATGGAATTCAGAATTGTGAAATAGTTATGAAAATCCATATTGTAGAGAGATAGTGTAGAAAAGTGATTAAAGAAATGGTTTAAAAGAGTTGTTTGCATAAAATAAAGAGCAATGCTGCATTTTTTATTTTTTTTTATTTTGTAGCACGTGCAATCATTACAGTTGTTTTGTGGACCAGATGTTTTTGAAAACGGCAAATTTAGGGATGTTTTTCATTGGAAGAGCCATTTGTTCATGAGAATAAATGATTTTGGGAGCATATTCCTCACATCCACCCACTTCCCATTATGGCGGATTTTGAACGTTGCTAGCACATCACACTTCGTCAGCATCTAGTTTCACGGCCGTGAAACACATCTGCTTGAACCGCGAGAGAAAGATGCAATGTTCAAGTTAGGAAAACAGTAAATCACGCATGTTAGGAGTAGCTGACTAGTCGAGATTTACGGTTCAATTAAGCTTGTGAAATGCAAATTATGCACAGGACTAGTAATATTTATGGCTGGGTAGAGGTAGGGGTAGAGGCAGGTTCACGCGGCAAATACAAAAAAAATGCGTTGTTTTGCACTGCGACGTGATGTTCTGCGGGGTGATGTTCGGGCCAATGGGAAGCAACGCAATCGCGTTGCAAAAGGCTGCGATGTGTTTGTTCACGATGTAATGGTTGGGGCGAGGTCATAAACGCGATGTTACAGCACGCGATCTGTGTGCCCGCGATGGTACGTCATACATCCTCTTCCAGCAGGTGGACTGGTTAAATCAGAAAACAAGAAAGAACTGTGCTTTAGACTAGGTCGGCCAAACCTATGGACCCATCCTGAGGAAGTGTCCCTGACATTATCGCTGTTTGAACTAGTCACAGCTTATAGACTGCTCAGATTGTCCGAATCCCAAGGGAGTACACAATTACGCTGTCTAACCTCTGATTTCCTCAATTTTAAAGATCAGTATTTATTTGACGCAGATGGTTAAAAGCTTCTCCTATCAGATGTCCTTCTTGTAATAGTCAAGAAGAGTCAGCCATTCATGTTTTCTTCTTTTGTCCAGGCTTTGGTGCACCCAGGAGGTATTGGCTCCTACCATTATGCAGGAACTTGGGGTACATGCAGTGCCTGGAGGCCTTTAGAGTTTTGAGAACTGACACTCATCCTTCGATTGTATTTACTGTGTCCCGTTGTCTCAACTCCATGTGGCACAGACGCCACACGTTTTTAAACTTCCCCCGCACTTGATAAATGTCCCCATTCTATCTCCTACTGTTTTGACATTGTTAGCTTATGAAATCACTGTTTTTACCCTTCTTAAATTGTAATATCTTTTTTCAACTGCCATGAAATTTGATTAACTCATTTGTACTTGGCTATATTTGGAAATGTTCATTGATGCTTTTACTTCCCTGTGATGTATGTAGTTTACCCTTTGCTTTTATGGTCCATAATGACCAAAATAAAGCTTGTAAATGGAAAATGGAATGGCTACTCAATGTCCTTTAATATGGAAAATACTCGCCATATGAAACTATGCCTTCCTAACTCCTAACACCCTCACAGACCGGGACCTTTTTTGTGACACAAAGCACCCTCTTAATACCAATCCAGTTTGTTTACATATCATCACCTGCGCCACCCCTACGGAGCATGGCACTACCTTTTTGTCTGGTCCTATATCTAATAACAGGACGGTTATATGGCTGCAGATCACATGACCTCCGTACTTTCCTGTTTACACATGTGGCCCCCTGTAGATGCTACCACTGAGGGCTACTTTACTTATACCACCTACTACCCTGTGGGGTACCAACAATCCTACTAAGTATACTCTGCTTCCCTCTCATATACTTAGTTAAAACCTACTCAAAAATGGCACTGATTTCTTAATTTTCTGAATTGCACACATGACTTTCATAGTGAAACCCAGTCTAAGGTGGCGCTTCCCCTTTACCCCTTTGACGCGCACATGTGACACCTGCATCATGCCCAGGGCGCACACAGACACACCCACGTGACCACTTGCTTGACATAGCACAAATACAGTGGTAGCTGCAATGCACATCCTACCGAGGCAGCGAGAGGTCCAATACGTTGACAGACCTGCAGACCCTATGATCACTGTAATTATAAACCTTTCCCCACTCCATGGCCCTCGCGAACAGCCGCACCCTACTATGTACGCATTGCAGCACCTAACACTATGACTTCTTGCATAGATGTCGAGGATTTCCTCAGCTCATGGGACACTATTCTCCCTTTGATTCGGTATGCATACACCAACAACCACATTTGAGCACGGTGACCTGAGGTCTTGCCATCAATGGTTTACCATGAATTGTTTTACTCTTACAACACAGCGTTACTCTACAAAATACCAACCCATTTACTAGTGCATCTGGTCCTTGACCCTGATCTTTGGATAAACGTGATGCATTTTGTATGTCTGTTTATGTCAGTATATAGACATCATGTCATGGTTTTAACTGAGAATATTCTATGTATATATGTTTGTTTGTCCACCTGAGCGTCACCATTACACTATATATTGATTGCTCACCACCTGAATAACTTGCTGGAAAATCACAGAAGTTGGTTAATACCACTAGCACACGGTCGACCAATGGGGTCCTCCTCTTTCTAACTAAACCCTGCTCCAATGGTTGTATATGCTGTTATATTTATCTCTTTGTTTTGTCTCTTTTGTAGTTCCACATTATTCTTCTTAAACTAATGGCACCTCATCTAACTGAGAGGCCACTATACTACACTAGCACTCACTGCACTTTTACATTGATCCTGGAGAATCCCAAGGGATCTCCTCCTGAGACCACTCACTGCCTGAAACATGTTGACCTTCAACATGCCCATTATAGGTATGACACTTGACTAGCTACCGAGGGACATTGCCACCCTCAAGCAGCACAACCTCAGTTGTTTTTTACTGATGACAGAGGAGCTATTCCTTATTAGATTTACTAGCCACCCCTCCAGCCATCTTCTAACTTCACACAAGGACATCACTGCCACTCAGACCCTCATACACCCTTACGATAAAATGTCCCTTCAGGGGACCCATAGGGCATTGCAGCACCGGCTCGACGAGGAGCATTGCCCAGTGATGAAACATGACACCCTTCAGGGTGTGTGAGGGCACCAATTCAAGGACACACTTTCCTCAGACACTATAATTTGAGATCGACTCCAGCCTCCCACTCTGTACTCTACTTCTCTCTTAGGGGAACTGTGACTCCCATGAGCCCTGCTTCAAAAGTGGTCTCCTGAGGAGAAGAGAGGGTTGAACTGTGGTCTCTTCCCCTACAGATGAGGTAGACAAAAGAGCTTGCACTCTAAGATCATTTTCCCCTTTTTAGCCATGAGTCAAAACCCTTCCCAGTCTCTCAGCCTCCCATAGGACATATATTTTCAAATTCCACAATCCATGATGGAGTGAAAGTCAGGAGTCAGAAATACACACCACACATTAATCGTGATCGTCATTCTTCAACATCTGCCCCCACAGGCTGGGTATTTATCTCCTGGGTAGTGGTATAAAACAGGGAGGTGAAAATACCCAAAGACAATTCAGGGGAAAAACATTAGGCCGTCCTAATACATTGAATGAAAATAAATATTGTCATTTGGTGTAAGTAGCTAAAAATACCCAATATAAAGCAGGATTTTTTTCAGGATTTTTCTCACAGAGCAGAAAAAATGAACTGCTCAACTATCACTGGTTGGTCATGATAGGGGACACTTCAGTATGTGGCTGCCAGTAAATTCACATTGGGACCTTAGGTCCCAGAGGTACTTGTATTCTCTCTATTGGTGTGAGAGCGTGAAGGAGATGGGCCCTCCCCCATGCAGCTGAAGCACTTAAACACCTACTCTTTCTCTTAACATGAGAGGTATTTGTGTGCTGCCCTGGCCACAAGCTGTCTTGTCAGTGCCTGATAGATCCCAAAGGATGCCTGGGCACCCCTCTTAGTTTTGCACTTGGACTCATGACACAAATCTGTGCCAATATCCTGCACCATGGTGAAGGGGAAATCCATACCATCACTAGTAAGGAGCAGCCTCTAAACAGCCCAATTACTAACTTCCTAACTACTGCTATGGGAGTTATTAACTTAGAGATTTTGTAGAAGAAAACTGGACATTACCAAAAGAGCAGCACCTGAAGCCTCTGGGAATAATTCCAATCTTGATCCTGCTGTCCCACCTTGCTTCCCACAGCTGACTTTCAATTGGAGGGAGGAGGGCTATTGCATCTTTTCCAAAGGCACCACTTTCCATGGAAAGAGCAGAGGGTACAAACCTGAGTTTAGATTCACCCTTTTTACCCCCTCCCTCACCGAGCAAAAACAAAAAGGACTCTGTTTGCATTCTGCAGGTGGTGGGGAAAGTAACTACAAATACAACTGTATTACCTGCCAAATCGATTTGGTGGGGGAATGGTGAAGAATATGGGTTAGACCCCAAATCATGAGAAATTGCATAGTTTAGATGGATTATTATTGAAATGTATGGACCTGATCGCCTGGGCGCCATTGAAGATTGTATTTCAGTCTTTAATGCGTGTGTTCATTCTCACAAGGAGGCTCCACCTTGCCTCTAAAAGGGACCAGTTAACTTCTGTTCTGTCCATTAGACCTGTAATCACACTTAGTGACCTTTCTCCTGCAAACCCAGGTTTTGTTCCAACTGCTATTCCTGCGAGGCCCCTGGGTATCTCATTGTGTAATAAACATTCCTCACCAACCATTGGATAGCCTTTCACACTCCATCTACCACCGGAAGATACACCATATGTTGTAGTTCTTAAAGGTGCCCTATTGCTTAGACCCCACAAATCAGGGATTTAAGAGCAATTAGCCAAAAAAGTAGATCATTGGCTGAAGAGTTGTATCAGTTTTGGTAACCAGATTAGTATGGTTCAGGGAGAACCATGGATTGTAAACAGTCGGAAGTCTGATAGCAATGCTTGTGTTGTAGTTAGTGATTAAGCTAAATTTAGTCCTTGCCTTCCCTACTAAATTCAGCACAGATGGACTTTTATTTGTCTGCTGAAAGTGGTTGAGGGTAGAGTATATAGAGACATGAAAATCAATACAGAGCCTACAAAGATAATTCGTTCTGTATAAAAGGCATAATGTGATGAACTTCAAAATTAAAATACAACACAGAATTGAAGCTGAGTCAAAGTCCTTTTTATGAGGAAGGAAAACAAGTTAGCTTTCCCTACACTGCTCTCACTAAGGGTCCTGCCAATTTCCCTTATATCATACACCATAGGTGTCAGCACGTGTTGACTTCCTAAGAAGTACTCACGTCAAATGGGTCTGATAGCTTAAGGCTATGTAGCTCGCTCTAAGATGCTCCTTCTCTTCCAAAAATGAAAGAAGTTCCCCTACTCTTTCCCTGCGCATCATAAAAAAAGACAATATTCCGCCCATCATACGTGTCCCGTTAGTCGATTTAATTGCAACATTTCGGTACTTTTTCACAGGAGCCGTGTTGTTCAGCTCCTTCTCCAGTGGCCTTGATTCCCAGCCCGGCCAGACACGAAAGGCATCCTCCCTTTTCGCCTTCTTGTTTTCTTCAAAGACATTCCAGGTATCTCCTTAAATCTAAGAATAACGAGGTTGAATTCCTGCACCTGCAGTAGGATGAGAACATACTGTCTTCGCATACAAAACGGACTCATTTAATTATTTCTTGAGCAACCAAGGAGAATCGAAACTAACAACAACCTGCAGTTGGGTCTACAATGCAGGCAATTTAAACGACACGCAGTTACAATATATGAATATAATGCCATCCTGCACATTATGCATACAGAAATTATAATTGTCTCTAATACATGTAAAATCCTGCTCGAATATGTACACAACATTTCAATACTTATATAGTGTGAATAAATGCATCTTAATAAGAATAAAACGCTGCAAACGATAAAATATATGTGAGTGCGTTTGAACCAAGAGTATAATGCACCCATACAATTGCTGTAAGCGCTCTATCATTAGCATTAGGAATTCTGGTGTGGTATCTCATATTGTGAATAAAATCTCTTCAGCTTTACTAGGTCCTAATAGGCTTGAGGCAGTACCTTTGGGTTACTGTTATAGGCCTGCAGCTGACCTCCTTATTTCTTCTACTGCGTGATATAGTTTCCCTAGTCAGGGGTCTTCTCAACTAATCTGCTCAGTCCTGGTTACTGATAGATATACCGTATTGGCTCAGGACATTGCTGTTTTTTTACTTACTGGTAACTTACCATCTGTGTCTCCAATCTCTTCTAATCACTTGGAGTATTCTAATCTATTTACTCACAGGTTAGTGGCTTCTATAGATTCTCTTAACTGCTTAAAGTGTGAGAGTATTGACCACTGCCCACCCCTATTACCAACCTCTAGCCACGCCTCGCAAACACGTTCTTGTATTGCTCATTACCAGAACTCCAGTAGGCCCTCAAAGATTGCTTGATAATTTTACTAAATTTATGTCAGATTTAGATCTTTCAATTAACCACAGTAAAACCCTCATTATGACCTATAGTGCTAGTAAATCGAGAAATTAGGCCTTTTTCTTGAATAGTACAAAGATGAAATTAGTATGTAGGTTTCTTCATTTGGGGTTTTTATCTGATACTTATAATTCGAAAGCACAGGGACAAATTGGGAGCTCTGAGTTTGCAAGGAGTATTGAGACCGTTTTTAGGTCTCGCCTACGCAGTGCGCAAGTGCTGCATAGGAGACCTTTAGTGATCGATTCTGTTTTGGCCCCAAAAAAGTGCACGTGTTGGATTGCTTTCAATGGCAACGCGTGCACGTTTGTCGATTCCCTTGCGGGAGTGAGCCTTGAAACCATATGGTTCCTGCTCGCTCCCGCAAGGGAAACAGGCGCAGGCCCCCTCCTCTCTCCCCTCCCCCTGCTGCCAGTCCGAGGCCCCCCCCCCCTTGTCTTTCTTGGATCCATTTCACAGGGAAGCAACTGAATGAAAGAAGGAAAGAGGTTGTTAACCATTTCTTCAAGTCACAATTTTCAGTAAGTAACCTCTAAAAAAACACAGATTGCCCAGGAAAGCACAGGTTTAATTTAGATGACGATGAAGAGAAGGCATGCCCTAAACCATATGGTCTGCCAGTGGTAACAACCTGGACGTAATGGTCAGGACAGGACAAGCATCTGAAGCATCCAACTGTAACTTGGACATTGCATGTGGTCTAAAAAAATATTAAAGAGGCACAAATAGCACAAATAGATGCACAATGACAAAATCTATGATGGACTGACGTCATTAGATCCACCTGCATCTCACAACGTCATTGCACAGTTATTATAATATACTTCCAGCCACACATACTAGATTGTGTGCAGTACTGAATAGATAATTTAGATAAATCCTATGAAACCTACAATCAGGTCCAAACTCTTGCTTCTATTATACCTTCTGCTTTTTGCATAACACAGCGCCTTCGACGGGCCAGCAGCCTCTCTTATGCCATCCTCCCAGCGACTTGGGGGGGAGGGATGATTAGTCGCGCTTTAGAAGCCATTGATTGATTGACAGCATTTTTCTTTTTCTTGACCTGGTGGTACAGAATAAGTGTCTGGGTTTGGTGACTGCTGTGTGCAAGCAGGAATTGCAGAAGGATATTCAGTGCTTTTAGCAAAATAGCATGTTGCCATCTTCAGCGATTCCTACACAAAATTTTTTTTAATTTAAAGAATGATCAGTCTATGACATCCTACCTTGCCTTCTGGAAGCACTTGCCCTAATCATAATATTTCCAAAAGGAGAGATCTAGAAACATGGTTTGGGGAGCGATGGAGGGGTATTAGAGGAGGGAATGGGGGTTACAGTAGAAGCCAGTGTTTCCGTGCCGAGATTTCTCACCAATCCATGTTTGTGTATTTAGTGTCAGCTGCTGTAGGATTTCCCAAAAATGAGGGTTATGAAGGGGCGTGGTTTCGGACTTGCATCCTTTCACTATTCTCATTCTTTAATTAATTCAAAAATCTTTATTCGGATTTCAAAAATCCATAAAAGCACACTTTAAAACAATTGGCATTTACAATTACAGTTACAATAGGTGCAATAGACACTATAAGGTACATTATTAGTGCATTTACTACGTCACGCATTTCAAAAGTGCAAGAAAGAAACAATAGACATTAATAATTCATGGGTATTCCATACTTCTACGTACATTAAGAATAACCTTTAAAAAACAGCTTGTCCGAAATATGAGTTCATCATCCTCCAGTCTTAAAAGCATCAAATAAGACTGGTTCAGGGAAATGGGTCTACATTTTTTAAAATATGGTGCTAAAAACCATTTAATGTATTTCATATAAAACTTACACATGAAGAAGAAATGTACATCATTTTGTTTGCTGGTTCCGTCACAGGGGCACGGAGTCTTGTCAACTACAGTGTGTCCCAGAGGAAAACAAAGTAAAAATTTTACCGTTCCTGCTTTCAGTCTGAACAATAGAGATCTTTCCCAGTAGCACATTGGTAGAGTCAAATACAACGGAAGCTGCTGGGTTAATAGACCATTGTTAATATAGGACACAACAGTTTGTTTCTTTATCTCTTCTGACAATCTTTTTTTCCCTGTAACTGGCATACAGTTCAAGTTGGACTACTTTTTTGTCTGCCCTCTGTATACAAGATGGGCTTTCAAAGAGGTTGCCCCTGTCTATACTAGACAGACTCTCTTGTATGCCACGGAACCATGGGATCTTATTCCATTTATCACAAGCCAGACATTCCCTCAAAATGTCATGTGTTAGGCTAGCATATTCGTTTACCCAGATAGCTAGCCAAAATAATGCAGGCCTGGCTGCAATAAAGTCACTAATATAGGGTGCATTCAGCTCCGAGTGACAGATAAACCCTGACGATGAAATGGGAGCCCCCAGTAGCTTCCTACAGAGCCGATTTTCTTCTCTTTGTATTGAGGGGGTTTTTACCGACCCCCAAATTTCGGCACCATAAGTTGCCACTGGGATGCATTGGAGCCTATAAATCTTTAAAATTGCTTTAGTTGCTCCAACTTTCCTCGGTTTGGGGAGAGATAAAATAGAGTTTATGGCCTTTGAGAACTTGCCTGTGGCGTGGGCAATATGCCCACTCCACAGGCCGTTCGCAGCAAAGACCATACCTAAGTATGGGAATGTTTTAGTTAGGAGCAGCTTGTCAGCTCCTATCGTGATAGAATTTAATTGCTTAGCACCCGGCCCACAGGACATGATGAATGATTTTTTAAAATTTACTTTTAAATCCAAATTCCCCATATATGATGCAAAATCCCTGACTAGTGCCCGTAGGGCGTTGGGTGTTAATCCCATAAGCACAGCGTCATCCGCGTATAAAAGGCACGGTAGTTGCTGACCTTTAATTTTAGGGACATCTTGGGTAGCCTTTTTTAAGGAGTCTCTCAGGCCATTTATGTAGATAATAAATAATAGGGGTGCTAAAACGCACCCCTGTCTCACCCCCCTCTCTACATTAATTGGACCAGAGAGTGTACCCTCCATGTCAATCCGTACTTGTGCCTTTGTATCTTTGTGTAAATAGGCAAGGAAGTGTACCAGGGGGGGGTCCAGGCCATACGACAATAGAATCGACCACAATTTTGACCTGTTTACCAGGTCAAATGCGGACGATAAGTCCATAAACGCCAAGTAAATGGGAGACGCCTTAGCAATATTATATTTGCTAATTAAAAGGTTTAAATTTAAACATTGTTCGATGGTTCCCACCTTGCGTCTAAAACCCATTTGGCAACGGTCAAGTACCCCCATTTCCTCAGCCCAGTCATTAACTCTATTATAGAGTACCCTACCCAGGATCTTTAAAGTATTGTCCAAGAGCGAAATAGGCCTATAATTTGCGGGCTCAGATCTTTCGCCCTTTTTATAAATAGGCACTATTATGCTCGTGGACCAAGTTGCGGGTATTGGGGCAAACGGTAGACTATTAAAAAGGTTGACAAAAATATTTCCCCAGAGTTCTGGGTTGTGCTTAATTATGTCTATTGGGAAGCCGTCGGGCCCAGGTGCCTTGTTTCCAAGGCTCTGATTTATGGCCACGATGACTTCCCCACAGTGATTTCTAGGGATTCCACTGTTCCTGGGGTATAATCCTCTAAAACCACGCCAGGGCTGGCATATATTTTAGAAAAATGCAATTCCCATTGCTCGCTTGCTATGGTACAACTGGTCGGGGTTAATTGCTTACCCATATCCCGCATCTTTTTAACGGCAGGCCAAAAGGTAGTGCTGCTCCCCAGGGTGGCAGCAGTTGTTAGTGCCTCCCATTGCTCAGTTAGTAGAGCAGCCTTCCTTGAGCTTGTAGCTGTTTTATAATTTACTCTAGCGGTCCTCACATCTGTTTTACTTCTCGGTTTACAGTTTAAAGCTCTACGAAGAGCTTTATTTGCTGCCGAGCAGTGACGATCGAACCACCTTGGCTCAAGGGCGGTTTGTTTGATAGGGACACTTAAGAGGGATTTAATAGTAATGCAGAGTTTAGAAAAGTCTTTTACTATTCTGCAATGGTTCCCATCATCCAGAGAACATGATTCAAGTAACGGACCATGGTTGCTTGTGATAGTGTCCGTTACTTGTTTACTATTTACCCCCCGCCATTTTAACCTCAATTTGTTAGTTGAAACCGTAATATCCCTTGCCCCCAGGGATCGAACAAGGGCATTCGTGGGGCCTAAGCCAATGTTGACCTCTAAAGCGTTATGGTCCCCAAAGGCAGTTTCAAGGATGCCAACCTTATTAACTCTATCTATTAGGTCAGAGGACATGAAAATATAATCCACTGTACTAGAAGAATCTCTTCCTCTAAAGGTTGGAATATAGATAAGTGGCTCCTTTTTGTCAACATCCATTATATCTATTAGGATGTGTTCATTAAGGAAGCATTCTAGTTCTTTGCCCCGTTTGTATGCCCTATCTATTTGTACATTGTTCGTTTTTGATGTTATAAACTTGGCATTAAAATCTCCTGCCAATATTGTCCTGGTGCTTATTTGATAATGGAGCTTTTCCTCTATTTTAGATAGTTCTCCGAAAAGTTCAATAAAATTCCTATTCGGAGTAGAGCTAAAATCGTTATTATAAAAGTTAATAAGATAGTATGGTACCCTTCGAGTATACTCAATTATTTGGATATTTGGATTGTTTGAATGAATCAATTTTATAGATCCTCCTATGCTTATCTTAAACCCTGTCAGTAGACCTCCAATTGGGCGGCCAAAGACAGGCTTTCTGGCATTGATACAATAGCAGTGGAAACCCTCTATATGCACCGCTGTTGTCGCCCAAGTTTCCTGGAATAATATTATATCCTTTTCGGAAATAACCTTTAACCATTCAGGATCAGAGACCCTTTGCTGTAATCCAGCAACATTCCAGCTTATGATCTTAAACTCCTTATTATGCTCCTTTGGGTATTCACTACCTTCATGTATTCCCAAATCATGGGGTGTGGCACATTCTTCTTTTCCGTAGAGCACTAATTGCCCCAACACACCCAATGCATTGACCAATCCTTGTACTGGTGTGGCATTTATCTCATCTATTTGTATGCTTCCTGCCTGAGCTTCGTTGATATTTTTGTCCCTAACACTGGCATCTAATGGGTTATTTTGAAATTCGAGTGGTAATGGGAGTCAGTCTACCATATCCAAAGTATTGAAGGCATCCAATCTATTGGATGTAGAGAACCCCCAAGTTGGATCCCTTGCTAAATGGGGTCTTTGAAAATTCCAATGATTGTTATTATTATTTTGCCTATGGTTATTTCTCCCCCATTCTCCCCAGTTGTTTCTCTGTCCTACCTGGGTCCACCCTTCGTCTAAACCACAATCATAATCATCATAGCATTGTTGTCTGGGATTTCCTCTTGGCGGGTAGAAGTATGAAAGGTGCCTTGTCTCAATGCCCTCGGTATATCCCTCATTAACCCAGGAACAAATATAATCCACTGTGCGAGGGTCATTGAAATTAATAATAACACAGTCACCTTGAACTCTCTTTTTCTCGTGGCCAACCCAAGGTACTCTTCGTACTGTCAGGATTTTACTTACATAGTATGATGGTAAAGGCCTATTATTATTCAGCCAGTGTGTAACCTTGTTAAGTAGCGACCAAGATGGCTCATCTATATTATCGGGGGTCTCAGGTACTCCTGTCATCACTACAACATAGGGGCTTGAACCTGGGGGTAGATTGGCTGCAAATCGTTTATTCTTCCCTTTGTGCCACTCATTTCCCTTATTTGCCTCTTTGGCTTTTTCTTTACCAATGGTGGAATTATCCCCTGCAATATTTTTGTTATTGTCTTGGGGTTTTGCAGTTGGGGTTTGCACCATTGGTTTTGTTGTCAAGTTCTTAGCCATCGGGAGTGCCTTAGAGTTAGTTATGGCAGTAGTAGGGGGTGGATTAGTTCTTGGTGTTGGCTGGGGAATTTTTTGCTGAGGAGGGGGTGGAGGTTTTAGGGGTTTAGCTGGGGGTCCTTTAATTATGGTGCTTAATTCATTCAGTTGTTTTTCTATTAGTCCCAGTCGTGTATCTATGGTCGCAAGATGAGCAGTGACAAGTTCTCCAACCTTCATTATTAATTGACTGTTGGAGGTACAATCTTTACACAACAGGGCTAGGCTGGGCGTTTCCCCAGCACATACAGGATCTGCAGTTCCTTTTTTACTCCCTTTTTTAAGGCTGTTCTTTGCTTGATCCTTCCCCTGCTTTTTCTGAACCTGAGGATTCCCCTTAGAACTTGGTACATTTGTAGCTAACTTTTGTGGCGGTAATTTTTGTACAGCCCCCTCCCTCAGACCTCTCAGATTTCTTGAAGTGATAGTTGAGTCATCCAGAGTATTACTACTGGTAACTATGGGTATGTCAGGAGTAAGGTTAGGAACAGAACGGTCCAAATTTATGTTTAATGTATCATTCACGATAGAGGTATTTTCAATATTAAAGATGGCTTGCGATGCCTCTATCATAACTGGGTCTAAACCATTGGCAAGATTTACCAATGGAATGGACTCAGTTACAATATCTAATTGTGTGTTAAAGTCCTCTATCAGATCTAAATTTGGTGACTTCTCCAGACTCAGTTGTAATTCAGATAATGACTGAGTAGCAGATAAATCAACAGTGTTTGGCATGCTGTGTATCTCCACTATGGCAGCAGGTTGATTAAGTATTCCAGGATCTCGATGGGGTGTTTTCGCATTGGCTAGCAGACCCAGTGATGACCTTTTTGCTTCTGCCAACTCTAAAGAAACGCGTCGATTTAATAAAGATATACCCTGGTCTATTGCATCATTTGCTTTCGCAATAAAATTATCAATGGGTCCAATCACCTTTGCTCCTCCAGCTGCAGTTTTGCTCCGGCTGCCCCTTGTGGACATAGTCACCGTTTAAACACAAACAAAAGGCAAAAAGTATATGTTACAATGGATAATAAGTTATTACTTATCCTCACAAGTCACAGGATCCAAGTGTAAGGGGGGTGGCCCGTCCCGTCCCCGGTCGTCCACGGACGGCCACAGACGGTCCCGCCCTTGTCCCGGGCTTCTCCCGGTCGCTCCCGCGCGCTCCCGCGCCGCGGGAACGCTCTGTCTGCTTTATAGTGCCTGGGATAGGATGGGGGGGGCGTATCCTGCAGGGAGAGCGCCCAGGTGTGTTGCTTGTGGGCGGGCGGTCAGGCGGGCGCTCCTGGGACAGGTAGTCCTGCGCCTCCGCCTCCGCCTGCTCGCAGCCCTCACAGGATACTTTACTTCTTCTGCTCACCCCTTAATTAATTACTCCTTCACAAAACGAAGCGGGACCCGCGGAGCGGGTTCCGCGAGTTGCGACGTGAAATGCAGAAGCGGGAGGGATTTTCTGCAAGTCTCCCCTGTCGGTCAGCAGGCAGCAACCAGTGCACGAGGGTGAAAGTGATCCCGCTGCAGCTCCAATCCGGCAGCCTTTTTACTCCAGTCAATTGGGGGCGTATCCTGCAGGGAGAGCGCCCAGGTGTGTTGCTTGTGGGCGGGCGGTCAGGCGGGCGCTCCTGGGACAGGTAGTCCTGCGCCTCCGCCTCCGCCTGCTCGCAGCCCTCACAGGATACTTTACTTCTTCTGCTCACCCCTTAATTAATTACTCCTTCACAAAACGAAGCGGGACCCGCGGAGCGGGTTCCGCGAGTTGCGACGTGAAATGCAGAAGCGGGAGGGATTTTCTGCAAGTCTCCCCTGTCGGTCAGCAGGCAGCAACCAGTGCACGAGGGTGAAAGTGATCCCGCTGCAGCTCCAATCCGGCAGCCTTTTTACTCCAGTCAATTGGGGGCGTATCCTGCAGGGAGAGCGCCCAGGTGTGTTGCTTGTGGGCGGGCGGTCAGGCGGGCGCTCCTGGGACAGGTAGTCCTGCGCCTCCGCCTCCGCCTGCTCGCAGCCCTCACAGGATACTTTACTTCTTCTGCTCACCCCTTAATTAATTACTCCTTCACAAAACGAAGCGGGACCCGCGGAGCGGGTTCCGCGAGTTGCGACGTGAAATGCAGAAGCGGGAGGGATTTTCTGCAAGTCTCCCCTGTCGGTCAGCAGGCAGCAACCAGTGCACGAGGGTGAAAGTGATCCCGCTGCAGCTCCAATCCGGCAGCCTTTTTACTCCAGTCAATTGGGGGCGTATCCTGCAGGGAGAGCGCCCAGGTGTGTTGCTTGTGGGCGGGCGGTCAGGCGGGCGCTCCTGGGACAGGTAGTCCTGCGCCTCCGCCTCCGCCTGCTCGCAGCCCTCACAGGATACTTTACTTCTTCTGCTCACCCCTTAATTAATTACTCCTTCACAAAACGAAGCGGGACCCGCGGAGCGGGTTCCGCGAGTTGCGACGTGAAATGCAGAAGCGGGAGGGATTTTCTGCAAGTCTCCCCTGTCGGTCAGCAGGCAGCAACCAGTGCACGAGGGTGAAAGTGATCCCGCTGCAGCTCCAATCCGGCAGCCTTTTTACTCCAGTCAATTGGGGGCGTATCCTGCAGGGAGAGCGCCCAGGTGTGTTGCTTGTGGGCGGGCGGTCAGGCGGGCGCTCCTGGGACAGGTAGTCCTGCGCCTCCGCCTCCGCCTGCTCGCAGCCCTCACAGGATACTTTACTTCTTCTGCTCACCCCTTAATTAATTACTCCTTCACAAAACGAAGCGGGACCCGCGGAGCGGGTTCCGCGAGTTGCGACGTGAAATGCAGAAGCGGGAGGGATTTTCTGCAAGTCTCCCCTGTCGGTCAGCAGGCAGCAACCAGTGCACGAGGGTGAAAGTGATCCCGCTGCAGCTCCAATCCGGCAGCCTTTTTACTCCAGTCAATTGGGGGCGTATCCTGCAGGGAGAGCGCCCAGGTGTGTTGCTTGTGGGCGGGCGGTCAGGCGGGCGCTCCTGGGACAGGTAGTCCTGCGCCTCCGCCTCCGCCTGCTCGCAGCCCTCACAGGATACTTTACTTCTTCTGCTCACCCCTTAATTAATTACTCCTTCACAAAACGAAGCGGGACCCGCGGAGCGGGTTCCGCGAGTTGCGACGTGAAATGCAGAAGCGGGAGGGATTTTCTGCAAGTCTCCCCTGTCGGTCAGCAGGCAGCAACCAGTGCACGAGGGTGAAAGTGATCCCCCCCCATCCTTTCACTATTCTCAAAAGTCCCTATAGAACCTTTGTATCCAATGTTAATTCTGTTAACGGATCTTCCTTTTAAAAAATACGTCACTTTCGGACACTCACAAGGGGGTTTCTAAGTGCCATTTCTTGGGATTGCAAGGCAAACAATAGTAAAAATGCCTTCAGTACCAGTTTGCAACAACTTCCCAGCACTCAGAAGTTCTTTAATAAATTCTAAATCTGCTGAATAAAAACAAGACACAATTATGAGGCAGAATATCTTGAAATATAAAATTGCACGTTCCCTGTGTGTGCTTCTAATCATTTGTTCCTCACAGGTACTTCATATTGTATCATAAAAAGAGCTCTTATCTGAAGTAGGGTAGGTCTAGTCCTTTTCCTTCTCTGCCCGTCCCAAATATCCACGAAAACAAGCAGAGCCTTTTCTGAAAGCCTTTGCTATTTCTGCCGTCATGGGACACAGTTTTGAAAAGAAGAAGTAGGGGAATGGAATATTTTTAATAAATGAAGTAGGGGCACGCCGTGCCCTTCCGATCCCACCCACTTTGACCACTGTTCAAGACTGACCAAGACGAATGGTCAGACTGGCTCATCGCCTCTGCTCACACCTGCCCTTGAAATGCAAGCATGAGCCGCCTCCTGTCCTAGAAGGAGTAATCCAGGGTCAGCCTCTAGCTAGTGCTTTGAGCAGTTGTCAAAGCGGCCCTACTTCTTTTATTGAAAAGATTCCATTCCCCCACTTTTTCTTTTCAAAACTGTGTCCCAGGACGGCAGAAATAGCAAAGGCATTCAGATAATTCTCAACTTGCTTACGTGGATGCTCGGGGACGGGCAGTGAAGGAAAGGGACTCTGTCTCTTCCTTGTTGCCCAGAGAAGACACAGACAATGTCCTCTTCTTTTCTGTGCTGGCAGCTGCCCCCCACTTCCTATTATTCCCTTTCTTTCTGTCTTGCTCCTCACTTACTGAAAACCGTGACTTGAAGAAATGGTTCACAACCTCTCTCTCCTTCTTTCATTTAGTGATGGAGAGAAATAAAAGGTTTCAAATATGAAAAATAAACACATAACTAAATAAAGCAAGCCAGAGTGGTGGTTGCAAAGTGGCCAGATTGGTTTTTATTCATATCCAAACACATCAGCCTCACTTTACAGACTTAGCAGTGAAGCGCTACTTTTGTTTTCTCCTCTTTCTTTCAACAGAATTGTTGTGCACCATTCCTGGATGTATTGCAATAACTGGTTCATGGGTGGATTGGAATACAAAATGGCTCTGTGTTTATGGATGTAAAGCAAGCCTTGCAACATCAAGTGGCGATTTTCCAAAATTCAAGATGCATCTGGTCTGAACAAGTAGGATGAAAATACATCAACTCGCCCTACTTTTTCAATTTCCATATCTACTGTTAAACCTTCTGATGTAGATATTGTGGGGCTTGCTTAAGACTTGTGTTACCTGATGTTATAACTAATCAGTATTTAGATAAAACTGACACTTTAACAAGTTCTGCAAAAGATTATGGCATGCTGATAATGGACCAAAGGTAGACAGGCTAACTTATTTAAACAAGCATTGGCATAGACAATAGGTCTCGCCTTTGGGTCCTTATACTGGTTTAGCCATGCAACAGTTGATGTTGTTGCACTAAGGATATTGTGCTGCATAACTAAATACTCATAAGGTCCCAAAAGCGAGACCTATTGGCTATGCCAATGCTTGTTGGCTTTGCCTCCAAGTTGGGGAGCAAACCGCTGAATGAGTTGATGGCAGTGCACACAGCTAAAAGTTCCCCCATTGCAACTTACAGTGCCAGACTCTGGGGAGAGCAGGAATACCCTGATTTGCAGGCATTGGAAAACATATTTTTGAGGTGGTTACTTGCTGTGCTTAGAATTACCTCGACCTATGTTTCCCGCACTGAATAGGGGTTAGGCTGTGTTACCAATGGCATTTGCCGGCAACCATTGCTTCTCTAGGGGTCCATATGGACAAAGCATGAAGCTGGTTTCAATAGGATGATCCTGTTACATTGCCTCACATTCAACAAAGCCCTTTATAGTTCTTGATTGTCTAACATAAAGAACCCATGCCACAGTTTTGACATGGCTGAGCTGTTTAGCAAGCCACGCATGTCAAAGCTCACTTTTATGGCTTATTTAAATATGCCAGAGGCAGCCGCGCAATTCTAGAAGTTGACTGTCAGGGATTATCTACTAATTCAACCTCCATCTGGAATAGCACCATATCTTACTTGGGTCGCAAGCCTATATGACATATATGTTCTAATAGGCGTCCCAACCCCAGGTCAATATTCTGATAAGCTTACACTATGTCAGGGTGGTGATTGTTCACCACAGAGTACAATTAATGTTATGTTGTTTTGCTAATTTTATACAGCATCAGGAAAGCTGCTGCTGCTCCCTACTCTGAAGTATGCCGGCGTTAGACAGTGCAGATCGTCGTTGATTTTCTTACAGTCTCTTTCCTCTATATTAGCTCACCTGGCTAAGCCAAATATATTCAAATATCGATTAAGTTGTGAGGATAGCTGTTCTAATAGCTGTTCTAATGGTGGGTATTTCAAGTTCTTGTACGGTCTTTTATCATAAACATTACATTATTGGTATGTTGAACATTGAATGTGTCTGGTCCAGCTATACAGTGTTTGGCATTGCACAATCTCTTATTTCTGCATTTTATATTTGTATTGTTTTGACATGTTTTCATGATGAGACCGATTACTGTGTTGAGTAATTTTAATAATTTAGCATGTTCTCATCATGATGAATATATATATATACCATTTACATCTATTTTATGATGTACTAGCAGCCCGCCCCGGCGTTGCCCGGGGCAGAAGGGGGCTGGGGGCAGCATCGCAGCAGGAGAGGCGCAGCAGAGCTGCCGGGAGCAGCAGAGCGTACTTACAGTGTTTCCTTGCTCCGGTTTTGTTGCTCCTGGCCGCTTCTGCCCACGCTTGTGTCCGCTGTTTTCCCCAACGTCCTGACTTTGAGTAAAAGGCTTGCGAGCACTCATGGCCCCCGCCCGTCCCTCGGTGCGCACCCGCGGCTGCTTCACTTACCTCAGTCGCCGCTCCTCCCCGCGCTGCTGAGTTTACCGCTCCACTGCTCCTCTGCTTCTCGCCGCTCCTCACCGCTTGTCCACCGCTCGCCGCTCCTCCCCGGCTGTCCGCAGCTCCTCCCCGCGCTCATGTCCGCCGCTCTTCCTCTTGCTCCTGAACGCCGCTCCTCCCCGCGCTCCCGATTTCATCACGCACGTCGCGGCCGGCGCTACTTTCAAGGGACTACTTTTTTTTTATTCCTAAATTTTTTAAAGAACGTATATTTTTTATTTTTATATAGTCTTTGTCCTTCTGCTTGCCCTGAGGTTTTCAAAGATGTCTTGGGTGTTTGGATTGCTGGTGTACTTTTCGAGTTTACCTGGCTCAAAGGACACAGTTCTCTCTTTATAATAGTAGTATAGATTTGTTCACTGGGGTCTTAAAAATATGCTGCTGTACTATGCTTTTCTTTTATCTTGTTTCTTTTAGGGTTATGTTTTATTCAAATAAATATATTTTAATGATAGGATAATGCAGGGTTTTAGGGGTCTTAAACATTTGGAGGTGTTGTATACTTGTTGTACTATTTGCACTGCAACACCACTTCATGTTTTTTATTTGAAGTTGACTTTCTTAGCCAAATATACTGCTATTTTGTATTTTGTATAATTTGTTTAAAATAAAATCTGAAAATCTTGCAGTTAGATAATGTTTCTTTTTCTGTATTGGCTTGGAAATATGAAATATTATCTTTATATGTGTGTTTTCCTTGATCTTGCACATGCTCATAGAGATCTTGACATTCTTGAATATCAGAAGGCATCTCATGGTGAAGAACTACTCCTATAATATGGTGATAAGTGCTGTTCGTACCAAGCAATCGCTTACCACCAAGGACAAATAAGAGCGCCAATCAAAACTGTCCTGTGATCCGGCCCTATGTTTCATAAATGCCATTGGGCATGACACAGTACTTTAATTCCTCAGATGTATGACTTTCCATTCCCTTCTGTTAACATCAGCACCAAAACCTTCCTAGAAATGTCTGTATCACCCTCTGCATCAGGCGCGTCATCTGGAGTCGCGTAAGGTGTTCTCAAACCTCTTTCCTGAACACTAAACCAAAATAACATTCTGGATTTATTAATCAACAATTCAAATAGATAAATCATACATTTCTTTATGGAATTGATCCCACTCTCTTCTATGTACCCTAAAACTAATTTTTTTTTATATGCAGCAATGTTACTGGACCATCAGAGGATGGCTCTGGGTCAATTACTGCCACCATGGCCGCCTTCAAGTCTAATTCCTTTAACGATCCAGTCTTAGAAGATGACACCCTGACAGTGGGCACACCAGTCTACATTGGTATTTCAACTACATTCCCTGATGGAGACACATTTACTCTAAGGGCAGAGAGGTGTGTGGCTTCCCCCAGCATCAACCCTGCTGATCCCAGCGTTGAACTAATATCAGGCGGGTAAGTGGCCATTTCTGAATACGGATCAACCTGTCTCCTCCTACAATAACATAGTCGCTCCCTATTCCCAGTGGAATGTTAGCACTTCAATATGATCACAATGCAAATAATCGACAACCCTGAGTATCAGCAGAACATGTTATTGATAAATAAAAAAGAGAAAGAAATGTTGAATAAAAATAGTAGAACTCAAATGACAGTAAAATGAAGGTAAATACATTTATTCAAATATTCATTAACAACCAATGCGTTTCTTGGTTGGAATGGGAATAGACACGAGTACGTTAATATTGTATTATGTGCATGATGGCGACTCACATGACACAGCGCCCTCTTCTTAAATGATAGTGGTGAATCAATTCTTCATGGGAAAAAATGGAGTAGGTTTTCAATCTTATTTAATTGCAATTCCTTAAGGAAACACCATGCATGACCTCACAGTTTAGACATAGAAAGATATAAAGTTTATGTAAGCCTGCCTAAACCTACTGAAAATGGTGGGGGGTGAAACCAGAAAGATGGTTTTCAACTCACATAGGGGAAATTGGAGGAACATTTTGGAGATGTATATCCTGGGAGACCTATGTTCTTTGAACTTTGAAAAGAAACATTTAAAGGTTACTACATATGTTGCAGAGTTAAGACGGGTATCTAATACTTGGGAGTGTGTGAATTTATGTGACACACTAATGCATGATTAGTATGAAGCACAAACAAACCCAGAATTCAGGAGCACCTTTGAGTTGATAACCCTAACCTCAGGGATGTCACAGAAATACTATAAGGTATAACACACACTGCATCGGGTGTAATGGAGGTGCAGCCTCCCACTGAATATTCTGCTTGTGGCAGAAAAGGTCAGGCTAAGCAGCCAACATCTTGAGGTGTGAAAAGGAAACAAATCAAAAGCCGACGGTCACAATGCCAACTTAAAATGTTTTAGATGTGTTTAAAAGTGGGCATTTAGAAGAGATGCTTCTTCCCCATTTACAATTATTGGCAAGAGTGTTTTGCCCAACAGAGAGAATCACTAATTATGAATTACTAGAGATTGACCTTGCAGGGTCTTAGGTTTTTATTAATTAAATGGAAGAAGCCAGGGTAAGATTTACTGTATGATTAAATAATTTGTCTAGAGTTACCTGAAGTCTATTTTGGTAGAGTCACAAAGGCTCCCTATTATTATTACCTTGTATTGATTGTATAAAATGATGTTTAAACTGCTTCTTCTGAAACCTGTATACTGTTATGATCTATGTCATCTAACTAGATCGAACAAAGTTTTATTGATTGATTGATTCATTGACCCTGCAGGGTAAAACAGGGACCCCATCCTATCGGATAGTATGTTTATTGTGCAAATTCCCTTTAGAAGGTATTCTACAAAAGGGAAGGTTTATATCACCAAAGAAGGGTGACATTTATTGGGATGTAAACAAAACCTGTTGTGTACAAAGTTTGCCCCGCACCTAGCCTCATGAGGAAACATTCAGAAGAAGTATTCGAACGAATAGCAGGATAAGGGGTTATAAAAACCATTGTGGTCACTGGATGGCTTGCATCTGTATCTGTAGTAGTGGCTAAAAAACAGAATGTAGGGTAAATGGTATTTATGCAGTGTTACATGACCTAAATGCTGGATTGTCACCCTATCCCAAACATAATGACCTTCTTAGGATGATAGGTGATGCTGGCTATTTTTTTTTCAATTCATGGTTCAGTCTGTACATACCAGCATGTTGAGCTCCACCCAGTTCCCAGACATCTAAGCCTTCACTTGTTACACCTCTGGGGGCATACAGATTTCACTGAATACCGTTTGGGTCGGCTGTGGTTGCCGTCACCTTAAAATACACCACATAGTGCTTATTGGGAGATCTTCTCAAAGTTATATTCTTTCAGGATTACATTCTTACATATTTGATATTCTGATCTACAGACTTGATATTGCTGAACACATTAACAAAGAGAAAGGTGCTAATTCACTTGAAGGCTCAGACCATTCCATTGTTAAAAATAAATGTCAAATTAGTGTGAGATCAGTTAACTACATAGGAAATATGATTATCTAAGAAGGCATTACACCTAAACAGGACCTTATCTTGGCAGTCAAAGCAGCTCCTAGTTCCACTGATAAAGATCAGCTTACAAAATTTTTAGGCCTTGTTGAGTTCTGTTGCTAATTAATGAAAAACATCCCTGATACTCTTCATCCACTGAGAGTTATTTTAAAGAAGAGAATGAACTCTATTGGAATGAGGAGTGAATGCCCCTACTTTTGGATGCTTGATATTCATAGAAATACAATGCTCACAACTGATGCTAGTTCAAAAGGACTAGGTGCCATACAAACACAGAATCTAGGCAGGAAAGAATGTATAGGTGCTTCTGCATCAATGGCAGTCAAATGATTGTGAAACACCTATTCGAACGAGAGGCGCCAGCTTATTCCTGGCTATTAGACAATCCAGTTTTTTTGGGGGGGTATGCAGTTTGCCATCCCTACTGATTACAAACTCCTTATCCATGCATTTACCCCTAAAGGGTCAGATTGTTCCACCCCTACAATAGACAAATGTTAGATGTTTATTACTTTGTTATAGAATATATATCTGCTGTAATACATGCAGTTCCACTGTTAATAATCCTTACCTCTCTAGGTTTTTGCTACTGAGGAGAGTAGCCTGGATGAAGATGTGATTCCAAATGCTGAGTGGGAACGATGCCTAGCTGATGGAGAGACTTTAGTAAAAGTAAAAACCTTTAGGAGGGCAGGTCTAAGAATATTTCAGTGGTTCCATGAATATGAGTGTATTTGCTTCTGGATTGTGAATAAATCAATACTAGCAAAAGGGAAACAAAAGCCAAAACATGTTTTGTCACTTATTAGTCATAGTCATAGTCATAGTCATAGTCTCTCGTATAGCGCACAAATCACAAAAGTCTCAAGGCGCTTACATTCATTGATTGCTTCTTCTGGGCTTAGAAAGAACATCCATGGCGTTCTGAAGTCAGTTATTGATAAAGGTGCTGTTATACAGTTTCACAACATACCAAGCCATGAGCATTATAGCTCCATTCAATCAATTCTGGTTGTGTCTTGTAGCACTATACAATTCAACCTGCCAGAACTAATTTCACTGAGTTATCATGCTCACGGCTACAAATTATGACCCAGATTTACACAACTCCATGCAAAGTAGTGCAGCACCCAAAGTTGCTGTGCCGAATTGCATGAGAGAGAGAAGTGAACCTTTATCAACCTAGATATGGCATTCTCCTCCCCTCTCCCTAGCTCCGGTGCAGAATTATGCTGCAGAGCCCCACACATGCACCTTTGTACCATAGTACAAAGGAGTCTGCATGAGTATAGCATAATCTTTGTACTGGAAGGATAGCTTTCCAGTACAAAATACTTTGCTTAGACTCGCTTTAGAACTTTTCTTATTTTGTATGTGTGCAGTACAGTGCAGCATTTTCTCCTTTTAATGCCTGCTTTTAAGTGGCATTAATTTTTGCACAAAACCCTACCTACGATTGTTAGTAGATAGGACTTTGCATGACAAACTATGGTTGGTAGCACCGGAACTCCCATGTAATACACATTGGACCCCTTCTTGACACAGAGGACCTCATAGCAGTGGGTTGCAGTGGTTTGCATTCCTTTTTATTTCTTTTTACAAACCAACGCAAATACCAATTTGCCTTTTATGTAATTCTCCCAAAAGTGTTTGCCAGAGGGTCTGTGTTAAAAAAGTAATGCAAACCTGACACAAAGCCTTAGAAAATCCCGACTTGTATATGTAGTTTACCATCCGTACCGTACATTCACCATCAATGGTTTAGCCAATTAGTTACTCGATGCAGAAGTTTGAATGTAGTTATGGGGTATCAACCTGGTGTAAGAAATGCAGTTGCCAACTGTTTACCATGTGTACGTCTCAAGGATGTTGATACTTAGGACAGTAGCTTGGATGAAGACATGAATTTATATGTATAAAATGAAAGTATTGATAGAAAGATTTCTAGGTGAAGAAACAACTTCATTAAAAGTAGAAAGCTATGTGATAGAGGGCTGGCCTAAGAAATATGTTTTAAAAATCAATCTCAAATCCTTTTTGGAGATTTAGGATTCACTTTATGAAGGGAAACTCTGCAGGGGTGAAAAACAGATATTACTTTTCTCACTGAGATGTAAAATTATAGATGTATCTCATGAGGGCAACATAAGAAGTCTCACCAAGAATCGAGTCACATTACTGGTGGCCAGGGCTGTATGTTGAAAAGTAAGGTTGGGATAACATCTGATGTAACTGTAGATAAAAGTAATTAATAAAATACCTCTTTCCTCCATGAGGTTCCCGCCAAACCATAGGCCAAGATGGCCATGGATATTGTGAGTCCAGTACAGGATCAATAAGATTGGGGGTGGAAACTTATGATTTCTCAACAATCACGCTGGCACATCTAGTTAAAATGCATTATGAGAAGCAGGACATGAGGAAGGCTCAAGAGGCAGTGGAAAGAGAGAGGAGTGCAGATTGCATACTTGAAACTAACCAAGTTTTAAGGCAGAGAAGAGAGAGAGAGTGTGTGTATGTGAGTGCTTCTGTCTATGTCAGCACGTAGAGGTCCATGGTAAAATCTGACAGACACTTCACCATACCTAACTGAAAACACTTGTACCCAACTGTTTAGTACATACTACATGTTTTAGAGGGGTGTATCACCCCAAACACATCCTCCCTACCTGAAGCTATGCTCCTGGTCAAGTATCTGCTAAGGGATTGGATTGTATATTTATTCTAGTGATGGGGGATTGTACACAAGGCTGTGAACTGTTCTTCTACGAAGGAACTAATTACGTTTTATGAGACCTTCATGAAAAAGGGATTCCTGACATACGGACCATGGACCCCAGTCAATATCTGATGAAATGAAATTTATTGTACAGACATTAAAAATGAAACAGCACCATATTGTCCTAGGTTCAATGAATTTGATAAGCTTGTTAACTGTATAGTTAACCTCATCGCTGCAGGCGATATTCTGCTCCTGTGCTGGACCCCAATGATAATGGGTGTGGTCATGACGGAACCATTCCGTCATCAGCACAGCCCAACCGTGACTGATGACGGAATGGTTCCGTCACCAGCATCGAAGGGGTTAAAGAGTATCTATAGATGGTCTGAGTCAATGCTTACAGTGAATGGGATGATTTGCTAAATATGGTATAGGATTCCACACTTCCCCCATCCTGTGTCTGTTATATACCCTTTTGTATGCCTTAGAGGAAGGGAACCTAGTACTAAACTGCATCACCATTGGGTTAATAATAATTGGTAAGTGCACGTAGATAAGGATGACATAATTAAAAAAGGCAACAGAAATATAAAAGGAAGTATGGTAAACTGTAAAGTGTTAGAATGAACAACTGAAGAGTAGGGGATGTGGTTCAAGTTCAATGGCCTAAGCTTAATGTCAGTAAAGGTACAGAATCTTAAAGAAGTGCGCCGAAAAGAATAAAAAAGTGTAAAACCTGTTTTATTATTAGATCATGGGCAGTACTGGAGTAAATTTGCAAAGAATATTGTCTTATTCAGAAAGCTGTTGTCCTCCCCTCAGTAATGTTCTATAACTTTTAGTTTATTATGCGCCTGTGAGCTACTTGAGGTGGAGTGACTTTTTTTTGCCTTAAATCTCAATTAACTTAATTTAATTTTGACAGAAACTCTGACTATTTTTTTAATGCCCAGTAATGGGAAACCAAGCAAAATCAAAAACAATGCAGCGGAATGGATACAGCAATAATTTTTTCAATAAATGATGTAAACCTGAGTTAGTCCATCAATGAGAAGTCATTCTCAAACCAACCGATTATCTTATTTCAAGAGCACACTCACACTAGGTTGTAGTTCCAATGTAAGTCTCTATACATCCAGTTTTTTATATATCTATATGTTTTTTCGTCACATGTACAATCCATATTTATTTACAAAGACATAACAAAAATATACATACAAACAATACATTTATATATCTGAAAACAAAACAGAATCCTTGGGACCCTAATACTGGTAGTGCTGCGAAACAACTTAGACATACAGAAAATATACAGTTCGCAGTTCACAGTAATCAAGATAACCCTTGTGCCTACACCTCTCAGGGTATATGTCATTACACCCTATTGCACTATTGACAGGTGTTACAATTATTTCTGTTCATACATAGTTCAAATAGTAAAGGGCTTCTCTTTATAATGGGAAACAGCTTGAGAATTCCAGGTCCAGCCATATACATCCTTACATTATAAAGAACACATGGTATCTGTATCTAGAGGATGAAAAGAGAAATATCAAGGACAAAAGCTCTCATTCATTCTTGTGTAGGCTTCCTCATGGGGCCTCTCCTTAACCCCTTAAATGCGCCCGTCGGCCAATGGGCGTTGCGAGCACTGGTAGTGCTGCGCACGTCCGTTGGCCGACGGGGCCCGCCCTCTCAATCGAACGCCCGCACCGTGACGGAATCGCTGCCACAGTAAACGGGTTAAGTTAAACCCCTTGCAGATGATTGTGGTGTGGGGTAGGACTCCTCACTGTGTACAGGGGAATACTTATGAGATGGTATTTGTCATGGTGATGCTATGTCAGCAGGTCACAGCATACAAAAAAAAGGGCTGATCAGAATAATCTTCACAAATTTCCATCCAATCTCCACCATTCCTACACTGGCAAAACTCTTGGAGAAATGTGTTCACATCCAACTTTGTAGATATATTGAACAATTCCAACTTCTTGAAAAATTCCAATCCGGCTTCAAGCAAGGTCATACCACGGAATCTGCTCTTATTCATATTGTGGATGATGCACTATTTATGCTGTACCTAAAGAAATCATTCCTTTTGATCCTACTTGACCTTTTGTCAGCATTTGAAACAGACAAACATGATACTTTCCATCGGTCTACTGGAGCACATGATGGGGTTATCAGGGATGGTGCTTAACTTGTTTTCTTCTTTTCTACTATCACAAGGTGTAAATATGATCATAATATTAGTATCCACAAGTGCTTCACTTTTGAAATATTAGGGAAAATATAAAACAAAAATAAAGAACACTTTAAATAAACAAACTTATATAAAAAACATTTCCCCACAAAATAATGAAACAAATTAAAAAGATACAGAAATAAATTATCTTTCTGCACAGCAGCATGTGAAAGTTGGAGTTTCCAACCATTCATATCATATATCTCTTTATTAGTTTCCATATTCATGTATATCTTTATATATAGTTATGTATCTATATATTCATTGCTTTACTCCTATTGTAGGGAAAAAAAAAACTTAAACTATTTCCAATTCATTACTCTATGTCTCATCCAATACCTCTTTCAATATATTGTCTAGCTCCACTCTGTCTTATCCCAAACCTCATTGTACTACTATAATCTCCCTAGTAGCTAACTCTTTGTAGACTCAACCCTTATCCATCCATCCATTGACTCATCCCAAACCTAATTTTTATACTATGATCTTCCAAAAAGCACTTTCTAGACTCTCCCTTCCTCTATCCCTTCTTTATCTTAGTCAATCCCACAAACAAACTCACATGTCCACTGCTAAAATAAAAAAATAAAAAATCCTTTTACAAACCCACCACCAATCCATTTTGGGTTCCAGAGTAGCAAGCTGCTTGCTGATAAGCACGTCAACATCTTATCAGTGGTAGTAAGCGCCATATAAATACAATTTTAATTGCAATTATATTTATGAAGTTTTATTTCAAGTAACTTGTTGGCTATTCCTATTGTTTTTAATGCATGGATGAGGGATTTGTGGTATGATATGGATTGTGATAGTGCATATAGAATATGTAGCTGTGAGCATGCTAACTCAAGGCAATTGGTTCCAACAGGTTGAATGCTTTACTACTGCAGGACTCAACCAGAACTGATAGAATAAAGCTATCATGCTCACTGTAAAGTGTGGTATATGGTGAAACTGTACATCAGTACCTCTATCAATGACTGACTACACAATACCATGCATGCTATTTTTAAGCCCTGAAGAAGTAAAAAAATCAAGTTTCTAAACACATGTTGGCTTCTGGTTCTTGTGTGCTATTGAAGTGGAACAAGAGAAGTCGGAAGTTCATTTTGTTTTATAAATGATCCCGAAGCAATTAAGCTCATATTCAAGTATTTTCAAAAAGATGGAAAAACAAACACATCCCGGGAACTGATTACTTTGTTAAACCTCAGCTTTGTCTTTATAACAAGTACTGAATTCACACATTTGTAAAATAAAGAAATCTTACCCATCGCCATTGTAAGGCACTGATGGACACATTGCGGGCCCAATCCACAGAGGTAAAAACTTGGATTTAAGTTTAAGTTTACTACTTTTTGGAATCCACAAATGTAAATGACTAATAGTAACTTTACTACTGGCAACTTTATTACTAGTAACTTTACTTGCAATAAAGTTACTATTAGTAGCTTAGCTTTGTGAATACTAAAAACTAGTAAACGTAAGTCTAAGTTTACTACTTTTTGGTATTCACAAAGGTAATTTACAACCAGTATCTTTACTACTAGTAGGTTTAGAACTACTATTCATGTAAGTTTACTAGTAGAAAAGTTAGTAGTAGTAACTTTCCTTTATGAATACCAAAGAGTAGTAGACTTAGACTTACGTTTTAGTTTGCTTTTGTGAATCAGGCCCTGCAAGTCGGTTGCCTTTAGGAGGCACTGTGCCTTTATATGCTGATATTGAAATCTAGCTTCACAATGCTTTTCTCTTTGCAGCTGTGCAATGACACAAACCATGAATGTACAGGTAGTAGAGAATGGCCAGTCACTGCAAGTCATGTTTGAGATCGAGGCATTCATCTTTAATGGGCAGCCTGACGTCTATATGTGGTGTGATGTGTCCCTTTGCCCGAAGGATCCATCAACTACCTGCCAGGTAAGTCATGACGATTGATGCAGACAAAGAATGTAAATAACTTTTTAAACATGCAGATGTATGAGCCCCGCTAGAAGCAGGTTTGAGCACAGTCACAGTGAGTTACTGTCATGAACAATGAAGGGCAGGCACATGTGCAGCGAGACACTTGAACATGCAGATCGAATCCTCATCTAGATTATATACTACTAACCTTCATGACTACGATTCCTCCTTCTTCATCCCAGTACTTACTAAAGAATTATCCTCCAGCCGCCAATGGTCAACACTTCCCAAGCTCTTTTTCATTTTCATGGATGACGCCAGCTATCCTCCTATAAAACCCTACTACCTCTTTCTTGTGTAAATTTTAGGTCTCAGCTAGACAGATCATTCACGATCTCTTCAAGATCTTTAGCTTTCTAACAGTGGGCTTACCACTTGGCTTCATTGTCACTCTCATTTGCTTACTTTTTATTGGTATCTCGCAGTAGTCTTCATTCCTTTTCATGTGTTTATCTCTTCCTCTGAGCATCGATGCATTATTTGTGTCCTTCCACAGCTCACTTTTAGAGAGTCTTTTTCAATTGGATTCCTCCTTTTTTCCTTCCACCCCTTTTCCTTCCCACCCTTATTCCTGTTGCTTGCTCCCACTCATTATGGTTCACAAAGCCCTCTATCAGATTGTTGATGGAGATTTGAAGATAGGAAGGGATGCAGGTAGGCGCCTGACTACTGAGACGAGGAAGAAAGATTACAGGTAAATAATCTAAATATTACCTCCATATCTCCTTCCTTTTACCATTCTTTACATGTTGAGGATATGCCCATGCAGTATGTCATATTCAGTCTGACAGAAACACCCCACAAGACACACCACCAAGACAAAACCATCACTGAGTGCAGAAAAAAAAACCTATTCTATCATTACTACACTGTATTAAAACAAAGACATGTTATGATAAGTTCAAAATCAACCTTAAAAAATGCCTGCATTACAAGGAAACCATAATTTCAAAACATAATTGAATTCACTGAATTTCATGTGAGAAATCAGAGAACAGCCCAAGTGGAAGCCTAAAGATTTCTACAAACATGGCAAGAATACATCTCCTCTAGAACACATCTATATTGAACTTAGAGGTCCTTTGTTCAAATAGTAAGCAATCAAAAATAGTGAGAACTTACAAGTAGATACAAAAAGGATACAGCCTCTCTTAGTTGATCAAAACATAATATTTTGATCTCTGACATCAATCATCCCCAGCTGCACCAAACAGAAAATATTCATATAACCTCAAGAGTATGAATCTCAGACCTTCACTCTGAAGAGACATTGGCATTCAGACTGGGATGAGAATTCCTTAGTCTCAAGTAACAGTTAAAATAACACAACAACATATTTATAATCCACAAACAAAAACAAATCTGCCCATATACAATCTTAACTATAGATGGGAAATAGAGATGGTTTCATTCTCCATACTCCTTGATGTTGAGCATGCTACCAAGAAGAAACTCATTGTAGATAGGAATTTTGATGAGTCTCCTAAAGAAGGTAACTCTAAAAAGAGAAAACAGCATTAGTACATTCAAGGAAAGGGAAAAACGTAAACCTTTGTCCACAAGTAGGTAAAACCTTAGTAAACACAAGAGCTGTCTGCAGACTAAAAAAGACTTAAGGTTGCTTAATCTTACCAACTGACGATATACCTCAGGATTCTGCCATCCTGCCACTAGATGTCACTCAAGACATGGCCTATCGACGGAGACAAGCACCCTCAGTGCTAATATACCCTTAGGGATGACAGTGCTGTGCTATACAAATACTGGTTGACTGACTCACAAGGGCCCTTTGGGAATCAGGCCTTGCATTAATATAGGAAAGAATTCACATCTCCAATTAGTATGCTTCATTTCCCCCACCTCCCAGCCCAGGTTTTTGTCACAGTTCCCTGATGCATTATGGTTCCTGTGGTTCCCTCTTGCAGACCCTTCATAGATCATGGCCTGGTGGCAGTTCCCTATTCGCTAGTTTGGTTCCTGGATCCTATGGTTATTCTGACCCCTTTTTATTTGCACTATGGACAATTCTCTATATCTGTCCCAATCCATACTCTGTTTGAGGTTTTCCTATTCCCTGTCTTGTGTCTCATGGTTTCCCATGCCTTCCCTTCATTGGTGGCTCCTTGATTCCCTACACCTGGTTAAGTCCTTTCACCTGGCTTTCTCCCTGCACCTGTGCTCCTCCTTGGAGCCTCTAACTATTTCAGCCCTGTGAATGCAGATTTGTGTGACTTGCAATTGATTTCTGCGCGTCCTTGTGTTCTGTTGTGCTCCTGCTGCTAGTACAGGCTTGTTCTTTGATTCAGTTTCCTTTTCACTGTACCCAATTCCTTCTTTTTGCTATTCGTATCTGTTTTCTGTCCCTTGATTTCCTTCATCTTTGTTCCTGTGTTATCCATTGATCATAGTCTCCTGTCTGCACTCTTCTTGATTTGCTCTGTTACATGCCGACTACCTGCCTCGTGTTCTATGTTCCCGTTTATCTGCATATTTCTGGTGTGTCTTTTGTGAGTGCACATCTTTCCTAGCCTTGTTATCAGTACTTCAGTCCTGTCTGTATCCAGATTTGCTTGAAAAAACCTTTTCTTGCTCAGCAATGATTTCTTGCAAGTTAAGGGTACTGCAATGGGTTGTTCTTTTGCCCCTGTAACAGCAATACTCTTGCATTATTTTGTGTTTTACTCTTATTGTTTTATTATGAACTGGAATCCCAAGCAGTCGGGTGGTGAGTCGTATGGAGGTGGCGCCTCAGAGAAATACACAATAAGTTTATTTGTTCATACTAGGGAGGAAATGCAGTGCTAATGGGGCAGGGAGAACCACCCCACTCCTTAAAATGTAGTCAAAGACAACATAGTAATAAACTAAACACCCTCAAGCACACGCTAATAAACAATATTATTAATAAAACAAAAAAATGTAACAGTTGTCTTCTTTATTTGATCTTTATTTTGGAATTCTCTTGTTTGGTTGCTGAAATCTTTTAGCCTCATAAGCCAACACGTGTTTCGTTGCTCACAGGGAAATATCCTTCGACTTTTGCAGGGCTATTTTCTCTTTCAAAATTTACCCATGGTTAACTATTTAGCCAGCCAACGGTGTTCATATGCAGAAACACCAGGGAGATCTGAGATGTCATGCAGTATGGCCAGCTGGGACATTTCATTACTTTTTAATTGTTCACACTTTAACAAAAATCTTGTTCCGTTTTATTTTTTCAGTTTAACTTTCCTACTCATCACCCAGATGCTTTATTTGCTGATGCCATGATAGATCTCTCATCAAGCCTTATTCTTGCATCCTTCCATCCTCGATCCCTACTCCTGTTCACTGTTAGTGATTTGAAGAATGCCCAGGGATGTGTAGGTGAGAAGGAGTTACCTACACTCGATAGCACTCTTTCGGGGTGGGGAGGGTCTGTAACTGCAGATTCCTTACCTTTCAAATATCCCAAGACTAGATCAGGAACGTTTTCCAGCAGTTGCTCCTGCGTACCAACAGGTAGACTCAAGGCGCTCCCTTCACATCCCTTCCGGAAGTAACACCAGAGAGCCGTATATTGGTGCCACACTTACACGCTGACTTAATTATGTGATCTTTAGAAATTCCTAAAAGTTTCCTCTGAAGAACGGTGGAGAAGTAAGGCATTGAGAAATATTTGTTAAATAAAGTGTCGAAAAGAGAGGAAAGTTACCTACCTACAATTCTACTTCTCCATGGGCATCATAAAAACCATAAGCCCTGAATAAATATAACTGTATACAGATGAACAAAGCTCTTTTTGCGAAAAGTGCACTTTACACAGAAGAAAGACTGTCTACGTAGCATATAAGGAGGTTACAATTGGCCAAAATGCTTTTCACTTTTAAAAGGAAGTGAATAAAAACAAAATACTCCCTATTCTTAGCAAATTGTGACCAGAAACATCTGTCACAGACCTTTTATAAAAGGAAGAAGGAAGGAGATGGAGTGCAATGGTAGCAGATAGACTGCCACAGAAATGGAAGTAAAACTGGTGCTATGCCTGGAAGGGCCTCACCCTTCCACCTCTGTCCCATCATCCCCCACGGTGATAGTTAGGTCAGTTAATTTTTATGAAAACCAAGAGGATCCTAGGTGGAAGAGTCCAGAGCACTGCATAGTACAGCAAGTCCATCCCACTAGAAAAAGACAGACTAGAGAGCAAAAACAGCATCCACTGTCATCCAAATCAATTTAGAAAGGATGCCTGTCCTAGCTAGGCAGCAGCTGAGGAGTCCAGATGAAGACATAGGGCCTAATTACGATGTCAGTCAAAAAGCATTCCAACCGACTTCTTGTCGGAATGGTTTCTGACCAAACTCTGGTTCGGTGAGTCCGACTGACCGTTTACGATCTTTTGGAACACCGTTCGGTTGGAGTTCCATGGGAGCCTGTGTTCTGAGCGACAACACAGGCTCACTTTGAAAAAAGGGGGGGGTTCCGTAAAACCTTGCACCCTGTGGCGAGCACCCAATGGTGCCTGTCACACTGTGCATGGTTGTACAGAGCAGTCCCATGGGTACTCCAACGGGCCCCAACCTGAGGCATTTGAGTGTAGTGGGGCTGCTACGGGCCCCCAAAGTGAGTTTCCGACAGCCATTTTGTGTCAGACAGACCGATTCAGAAAACCTGTCAGAATCTGACATTGCAATACGTCGGTCGGAAATGCAGTCCATAGACCTGTACGATCCAGCTCCAATCAACTCAGAGTCTCCGAATGCCAGTAGGAACTGTGTTGGAAAGACTGAAAGGTTACCATATATTGTAACATGGTTGGTCAGAAACACGGGTTAGAAAATTCAGAATTCCATTTGGAGCCTTTCCGACCAACATCTTAATGAGGCCCATAATGTCTCATGAAAGTATGGGCGCATGTCCATGTTTCAGCCTTACAATTTCCTATTGAAGGCACAATAGTTATTTTCCCATGGTTAAGTGAACTTTGGGTCTACCAGATACAAATGTGTTTGTTAACTGGGAACATAGAAAAAACAATCACCTCCACCTGCTCATTTCTATTGTTCCGTCCAAGCAGAATTTTAAAACTCTCTCTCCGCGCCCCACATGAGAAGGACTCCCTCTGCTGGTGCTGAAGGGTTGGGAAAGGAAGCTGGTAAGGCAACTGCTGAATTGATATAGAAGTCTGAAATTACTTTCGGTCGAAAACCTGGGAGAGCTCTTATCACTATTTGTTCTTAAAGACACAGTGTAAAGTTCCCGGGAACCCAATGCCTAAAGTTTGCTTTCTTTGTAGGCAGAGGTGAATTGTTCCAAAGAGACAGCTTTCCAACTAAACTTTGGCTTGGTTATAGGCTCAAATGGCGGAACCATGAACTATGTTTTGCTCACATAGTGATGAAGAGAACTAGCAGGAGGAAATACTTTCCTAGTTCCTTCTAGGAAAACTTTCACAAAAGAAATTCCAAAGTAAGAAGTTTATTCAGATTTACTATAGGCAGGGATGCTGCTGAATTTACCTCAAATGATGAAAATCGAGGCAAGGCCTTGCCAAGTGGAGCAGGTAAGGAATCTCTACTTCTTTCTGAACTCTTGAGAGATCCCAGTTGTTTTGAATACTTCAGATGCTGAACCTCTTCCATTTAAAAGCTTATGATGTCTTTTGGAAATTTATGTTGCTTCTTTTAAAACACCAATGCAGTCTTGTGGCAGGTTCAAATATCCATACTGTTAGAATTTAGGAATTTAGAAATCATGCCAAACAGTTCAACAATAGAAGGATCTCCCTCAAACATGTGCAGGAGATCCAGTCTGCATGGCAACCTCCTTTGTTGTCGCTCAAATAGATAAAGAAGGCCCCTGATCCACCAATGACGTGGCTACTTGGGTGCAGTCAAATCATTCTGGCTTTGCAATAGTACACTTGAGCAGCACAGTCGGGATCCACCAAATGGGAAGAAAACACATACCAAATTCTCTCTGACCTGTCTATCAAAAGGGCATTCTCAATCAACCCAAGTTGATAGTATCCTGAAGCACAGTCTGAGCATTTGTGTTTCCTGCATCTTTGAACAAGTCTATTTGATAGATGCTATGTAGCACTTTGGCACTGAGAAACCACTCATGGTTGTTGGAAAGATAGGCTGTGCAAGTTTGCTTCTGCTTCCTGGATCCCTATAAGATTAGCCATCTTTTGCTGGTAGCCATCTCAGTTTCAATTGTGCTTCCAGAGACAGTAGTCAGACTCTGCCGGCTGTCTGGCTCCAAAACTAAACTTCCAGGGAGCATTCTGGGAACAGATTTGCAGAACAGACTTAAAGTGGTGCCCGAAAATGTACAACTCCTTTTCCCTGCGCTTTAGGCCTTTATAACATCCACCATTGCTCTAGGTATCTATCGCCCACATAGCTTTCAAAGTGGCCTAAAAGACTTCTCATCTCTATCCTCTTTAACGTTTGGACATACATGCAAGTGGAAGTATATCGCTTTTTTTTAAATGAAGATGTGCTCCCCCATTAGAACAATATAAAAGGCACAACTGATATGGCCATTCCCCTCTTTTGTACTGTATATGTCTTGCCTGATGACCTCTGAAGCACACTCACATGACCAACTGAGCCTGGGTTGCACTAAAGGAAACTGAGTAGAAATAAGTAAGATAGGCAAGCAGGGAACATATGAGCTACATTGAGACTCAATGGCTTCATAGGCATACTGGAGTGACAGTAACTGTGAGATGAAGGGAGGCGAGAAGCTTCAAAGACACAAACAACTGCATAAAAACCATGAGCTGGAAATCTCCAAGCTGAGGATAGACCTGAGTGGTAGCAGAGATACAGGGTAGAAGGGGACCCAGTATCTGCAGCAAAGCCAAGAGCTGAAGGCAACCTTCAGCCAAGTATCTTGAGGATGACACAGAGCTACAGGAAGATCAAGAAGAGTTGTGAGAAGGCTTGTAGCTGCTGTGGCCGGACTGGTGAGAAGGGGACACAGAGGCCGGGACTGAGGGTGCACATTAATAACATAATAGACGATAAAGCAACTCAGGTATTTGAATTCCCTCAACCACTCCCTCCTCCAAGCTTCCACATGGTAACTGGCCAATGTACATAGGAGAACATCCTGGCGCATCTACAGGACATCTATAATATAACACAATCAGGGTGTCCATGATCACATCTATGCCTGCAAGCCCTATCCATCGTCCAACACCACCACATTCAGAGCTCTAACCCACATAATGTTAATTGTTGTTTGTTTATCTGGGAATAGAGTTCTCCAGAAATGTCATCAGTGCCTGCACCATAACTCCACAGGAAAGCAAGTCATTTGTCACTTTCTCATCCCACCATGTTCTTTGTATGTGCACCTCCTTTGCCCCTGCCCACTCCAGCAAGTCTTTCCTCCAATCCTGAATCAAGGGGGGCCCTAGCATTAAGTAACTGATTGCAAAAAGCATCTTAGCCACTGTAAGGCGAAACATCATGAACCGTCTAGTGAGTTTCTTTTTAGCACTCTCTGGGATTAGGCCCAGCAGACATTGTTTAAGTGCGCAGGGGACCTCCCCGCTCAATACAGTCTTGATATGGGCCAGTATCTCCTCCCAGTAAGTCGTAATAATTGAGCAGTGCCACATTACATGGAAGAAATTAGCCTCAGCATGACCACATCTAGCAAATTTGGGGACCCTTTTGGGATAAATAATATGTAGTCTTGTGCTGGGGTTCGAGACCCCTTCAATTACGGAAGACAAAAGGCGTTATGGCAAAACAGGAACAGTTTGCTTAATTAAATATTACATCCGGGAGAATAGATACAGACACATGGTCGGAGGACTGTTTCAATTTACAATCTGTAGGTATTCTTCTTTTATACAAAACATTATGGGTTGTAAAAGTTTCAATGTATGGTGAGGAATGTTGGTTGTTGGCTTTGGAATCATACATTACTTGTCTAATGGTTTCCCTAGGTGGGTCTCGACCTTCCGTGGAATGGGTTACAGTAGCATTTTCTATCCTTGTGTATTAGGCAGCCTGTGGTGAAGGTAATGTAAATAACCATGTCTAATGTGCATACTGGGTGAAGCTAACATGGGTAACTATGTATAGTGTGCACACAGGTCTTATGGTAATTTAGGTAATCGAGTACTGTACAGGCAGGGGTTAATACATTCTATGTAACCATGTGTCCTGGGTATACCAGGGTTAAGCAACATAGGTAACCTTGTGTGCTGGGTATACCAAGCTTAAGTAATATAGGTAACTTTGTGTATTAGGCAGCCTGTGGTTAAGGTAATGTAGGTAACCATATATACTATGCAGGTTGGTTTGTTGCTAATATAGGTAATCATATACTGTACAGAATGGGGTTACGGCAATGTGAATGCTCTTGTAGACTATGAAGCCTGAGGTTTAGGTAATGTAAGTAACCATGTGTTCTGTGCAGACTGAGACTAAAGTAACATAGGGAACCTTGCGTTTTAGGCAGCATGAAGATAAGGCGATGTCAGTTATATGATCTTGCAAGTGGTGGATATGAGCGATTGTGACATTTTGTACGGTGACGATTTGCCTGATAGAAAGTAGGGAGTGGCTTGAGAAGGTGTTGGATGTCTGTGTGACAGGTGAGCAGCTTTTGAGTGAGAAGTAGTGTCTGCATACCATCTTATGCCCTTTGTGAAGAGGGCTTGGATGTGAGCAGGTGCTGAGTGTGAGAGCCTGTTGGATACAAGGGTACCAACGGTGCTTTTCTTTCTGGGAACAGTAGGAGCATTGGAATAGTTTGTGTTCCAGATGTGAAGGTTGGTGTTGAGAGGAATGCCACATGTTAGGAGTGTGCTGAGTCACAATGTGGCAGTTGTGTGTGGTGTGATGGAAGTGCATAATGTGATCTGATGGTAGTTAGCAAGGGTGCCTGGAGTGAGTGGGGTGTTTGGTGTTCCGGATGAATGAGAATTCCAGATGTGATGGAGGCTCTGGATATGAAGTAAAAACTTAAATGCCTCTGCCTTTCTTATTCCCTTTTAGTGTTCATCTTCATCTGGTTCTGCAAGTACGGGCCCTTAACTCGTGAAATGGCTACGATTCGGATTTCAGGTATATTTTACATATTGTCTCACTTGCACTGCTGTGGAATATTATTTTAGGTAATCAGTGTCAGCTATATAAGAAGTCCATCCTAGAATACCCTGTTCTGCAATTATTGACTCACCGCTTTAGTAATACCTGCTTCTCAAGATAGGCACCCAACCTTCCTCTGCATGCTCCATGAAAATACAATTTAATATTTATTTATTATGTGGTTTGCTACTGGCTGGAAGAACCAGGTAGAGGCACCTGCTGGATAGGATGAGGAGCCTTGTGACCATCCCAGACCAACCTTCACACCCTTCTGGAGTCTTTGCTTACCTGCATGGTCTGTGGAGACAAGGCACTGGCGGTCCCAGCCTGCTCTTTGACAACAGAGAGGGGACGCAGGCCGAGGCTCAGCCTGAGCAAGACACAGAGGTGCTGGCCCAGGCGGCATAGACACCCATGGAACTGTTGTTCTGAACTGCTGTAGAAATGTGCTGAATGGAGATGGGTAACAGGGAGGATCGTGGGGTCTGGACTGCCAGGTGGCATCTGGGACTAGTGACACCCAACCCCACCCTCTCTGGTCAGATTACGAGGAGAGGGGCGCAAGCTGCAGGGCTGCTTGGCCTTCGCTCTGCTGGGTGGGCTCCATGAAAGGTAGACTCTTGTGTTGAACAGTCCTGGCAGAGTGGAAGCTCTGTGTTTGAAACAAAAGCCAAGGCTGGGCAAGCAGTCCATCCATGAATCCACCAGGTGAGCTCATTTCGATCAGAGTACAGTGCTGCTAAACCAACTGTGACCAGTCCATCCTCTACGTGGATGTCAGCTTCACATTCCACCCTGTTCTCTATGAACGCAGGCTCTGAGAAAAAGGCCCTGTGGATAGGGCTAGAAAGCAGCAGCAGACCTGGGCCCCAAATGGACTAGGGCAGGCTGTACTGGGCCCTTGTGGAAACTAGAGCAAACAAATGGATGATAAGGTGGTTTCCGCCTAATTTGTAATCCTTGTATCCCGAGTAACAAGAGAGGGACCTTCGAAACCAACCTCCTTGAGCTCCGGCTGGACTCAAAGAGTCAAAGTAGCCCACATCTGGACTTTCAAGACAGCCTGGTCATTTGGGCGGCTATCCATTCCTATGGCATGCGTGACCAGACAGCCAAGCTAGGAGTCCTCAGATTACACAGCTTGGAGGAGGGCCATCTGGTCGCACCATATTGGTTTACAGGGCCTAAGGTAATAACCCTAAGTGCTCTATTTTTGGAAGTGTGGTTGAGCAGCTTAGGCTTATCGGAGGGTAGAGTTAAGCATTTGTTGTACACATAGAGTCAATAAATGAGAAACATACCCAAGAAGAAAATTAGAGACCAATTTAGAAAATTACACAGATTTGTATATAAATTCAGACACCAAGATCATCAATATCAGGTAAGTACTTTCAGAGATATGAATTTTTACAATAGGCAAAAATATTCAAATAATGGTTCTGCGGTATGAATCTCGAACACAGTAATGTTATGTTATGGGAGGAACATACTCTGCATAGATACACTTATGATACGTTTTGAGGGATACCTTTAGGGACTTAAGGTGCTTAGGAACCATGGTTTAAGAAACCACCAGCAGTTCACGTCTACCCACCCTGCTGAGTCTGGAGCAGAGTGCTGGTTGTGTTGGTAGCCTTGAGCACTATGCTGTAGAGTCAATGGCAAAGGTACCTGCAAAAGAAAGGCTGCAAGTGGGAACTTGGAGACAAGTCCAGCAGAACCCATAGGGGGGTTTGGCTCTTGTAGGTCTCTGGAGCAAAGGGATGCAGTCGGTTTCTTCGAACCTGGGCTGGGTGGCTCAGTTGCAGAGTTGTTTTAACCGGCAATTTGCTGTAGTAGGTGGCTCTAACTTGGCTTTTGCTGACCTGGAGAGGGGGAAAAAACAGCACAGTAGGGACACTCTCTCTGTTGACTTTGGCGATCCTGAAGTCCCTCATCAGCAGGTTGGTGTTAGCATCAGTCGTGCCCAGACTGGACACACAACAAGCCTTGGTTGTGGCTAATGCGCGGGTACCCAGGGTAGTGGTGCTGGGCGACTCCTGGAGGGCCTGGCATCTCCAAACAAAGCAGGTAGACAGATCTAACCTCCTGGAGCAGCAAGGACTTCTTCCTAGTGAGATGCTCCCTCAGTGGACCTGATGGCCAGTAAGTCCATGTACAGGGCAAGTGTGGATAGTGCCTGCATCTTCAGGGGATGGATCCTTCACCCCAAGTGTGATGCTACTTGATTGTTGAAGGGCTGGACAGTCTTCCACAGGCTTAGGAGGATGCACAGTTTTTGGACGAGCTTGATCGGTGCAATGGTTGAGGTACCAGCAGAAAGGCAGGATTTGGCGACAAGTTCAGGATAATTCCTCAGTTCTTGCGGTGCCTACTCTCTTCTGTCCTTCTTTGGTTCCCAGGTAGATGAATCTAAGTTCCTGGTATCAGCAGACCTCCAAATACTGCATTTAGGGGTGTTTAGGAGTGTAGGATAGTAGCCAATGGGCTACTTACCGCTGGGGGACTACACCCCCTATGTGACCACTTCCTGTGGAGAGAGGCCATAATCCTGACCCAGAGTTCCTAGATTCACCAAAAACAAGATGATGAAACCTTCCTTGACTGTCCACTTCAGGTGGCCCACCTTGATGGTGTGCCCAGCCTTTAAGTGTGACTTGCCTTCTGACTAGCTAATTGTCCCACCTGCTTTAGTGACAAATGGGCCTCAGGGCAGGGTGTGATTTTCCCCAGGACTGTGGGAAGCCAGGGTCACATATCACAGGCAGCAGAGGCTTTGAAGCCTCTGGTCTTGGCATGATAATTCACTAGCCACCCTGTTCGATGAGGTGTGAACACCTTTGTTGGACTCAGCCCTTTTTACAGGGTTATCCCCAAACTTTTTTACCATCCTCCTCCTATTTTTCCGACCCTCTTTTTGTTGGCTTTAAGACTCTGGGCACTTTTCCACTGCTAATAACTGCTAATGTACATGTGCTCTCACCCCTAACACACGGTATGATTGGGCCTCACCTATTTGGCATATTTCATTTGCTTGTTCTTCCCTTGTAAAGTGGTATACTGTATACACAAGGCGTGTTAATGAAATGCTACAATTGGTCCTGTAGTGCAGATTGCACCAACCACGGAAGTAGCCTTTCAAATCCGTCTTAGGCCTGCCACTGCAGTGCCTGAGTGCACAGTTTACTGCCGCAGTGACCTGGCATTTAAAACTAGGTGCCAAACCTTGGACTCCCCTTTTACTACATATAGGTCACCCATAAGTTATGCCTTAAGTAACCCTATGGACAGGATGCTGTGTAAGTAAAAGGTACAATATGTGTCTTTATTTTGTGGCATGTCCTAGCAGTGACAAACACCCTATTTCGTTTTTCACAACTGTGAGGCCTGCTCCTTCCATTGGCTAATATTGGGATTCCCCTCACATGTGTTCAAGTGGTAATTCCTGATCTGAAGGGAGTAGCGATGCCATGTGTGGTATGTTTGAAATGGTAGTGGAAAATCATGCTTATTGGAGTAGGTGGATTTTAGAAATGCCACTTTTAGAAAGTGAACACTTCTCTGTGCAAATAACTCTATGTGCTTTGCAGCCTCGCTTCAATTCACGTCTAGGGTACAGTGACAGTTAAACTTAGTGCATACGTTCCAGACAGGGGCTGGGTGCATCTGCATATTATAGGACCTTCCTGGGCTGGGAAAGCGGGAGGTGGGGAGCACTATAGCCAGTGTCCTACCCTCGCTTAAGGGCATCGTCTGTGGCTGTGCTTCATCTAGGTTCTTCTCCAGGCCTGTGGGCATCAAAGACACAAGAAGTAAAGTAAAGTAAAGCATGTATGAAGGTGTATAGCCAAGAATCCGCTTAGGAAAGAGCCAAGGCTATTATCTGATGGGAGAGAATGAAGGACATCGTCTTGGTCTCAAAATGGACACTCTACAAGAGATGTCAGATCACTGCGTGCTACAGTGTCTGCGGGCAGGGACTTCAGCGTCTCGCGTCAGCATGGAAGATTGTTCTCTGGTTTGCCAAGCAAAGATGTGTGACTTATATACCCAAAAGGTACCCTCAGGGGTTCTACCTAGATGTGTCATGGTACTGTGGGCTTGTCAGCCAAGGATGATGGTAGTGGTGTCTTTTGTACAGAGTTATTATGCAGCAGATGGTAATCCTGCTGTGATACTAAGAATCCTCATGCATAATAAATTACGCTAGTTTTTGAAGAAAACCATACAACTTTTATTTGGCACCTAACTAGGTAAAAGGTCAGCACCATAGCCGTTATGCAGAGCAAGGTAGAACAAATATAGGTAAACGAGTGTGCAACTACCTAGGCCTATTTTGGGGTACATTGGGTCTTATAACACCAACGTTGCACCTTTATTGCCTGCCCGTCTGTTGCTGCTGCCAAGGCATGTTGGTACACCGACCCCCTGCTTCTCTACTTCCAAATTGGGACAGCACGTGACTGGCTCCTGGTCTTCCACAGCATCATCTGGTCCTCACAGCTGCAGCGACAAGGTCACTGTCAACTCTTCTGCATCTTCCATTATCGGTGGTCATTGGTCTTCTGTGCCTCCTAGACACTCCGGAGTGGCATAGACTCTGTCCCCTCTGCTTGCAGGTACTCCTCCTCAAAAATCCATCTTTGATTCCACAAGACTTTTTCACCTACTTCACCAGTGGTATCTTCACTGAAGTCCTCCACTGTGGTCTACGGAGGTGTCTGAAGTAACTTTGCACCTATGCACTTGGCTTCCCTGCGGTAGGTATCCAAGATTATGGGGTATTTCCAAGTGGGTCATTCTTCCATGCTGTTTCTTCAAGGTCCTCTGGGAAGGGTCCTTCTTGAAAACTGCAACCACGACTTTCCCATCGACCTGCATTGAGTACGCGACTGTGTTTCCACTCTGCACACAGCCTTCGTGGGGTTCCTGGTTACTTACATCGGGTAGTTCCTTTTTGTCCCCTGCTATTCTGAGTCTCCTGGTCCAAGTCTCAACTTCGGTCGCAGTTCGCATTCCACTTCTTTAGTACATCATTTTGTCTCCCCCTGGAGACCACTGTGTATTTGTGCTTACTTACATGTTTTACATTTGAAGTATTGTGTGTATTGTGTTTATATCTCCGCGTAGGAGATATACCAATGTGTTAGTGAGTGTTTAGAAAGGAATATGATTATTTTTATAAGTACGCTGTGTGGTTCTTTTTCATTTAACCTACAGTATATGATTAGTTCTGGTAAAACAAGCTGCTTAACACTCCTTCTGGACTAAGCCTGAAGGCTGCTCTCCACAGCTACCACTTAGACAACATTCTATGTGAAGTGTGGCTCAGGGGTTAGAGGCGGCAGACCCGGAAGCTGAGATCGGCCCTGGACCAGGGTTCAATTCCCCGCCTCGGCGGGTCTTGGGCTCAAAAATTCCACGGACTCGATAATTCTCGCTCCGGTGCCTTCTCAACTCACGGGTTCACACTCTGCGACTCTGGGCAATAGCTTGCTTAATCTCCACAACGGCCCCTCGCGGCGGGATGCCTGGCTTTCACCTTGTGGATACCCTGCCGGGGTTATCTCACAGGGGAATACCAGGACGGGTTCCCTAAGCAAGCGCCGGGAAACCCTTTGTGGGTAGCTGTGCGCTATATAAGCTCAAATACATTTACATTTACATATGTTTGTCTTAGATTACTAAAATCACCATAGGGGTTGCCTGGATTGGTGCAAGGTGCGGCACTTAAATAAGTCTGCACCATATACTAAGACAGCCTCCTAGACACACTTTAAAAATGTTCACAAGGGGGGAACTCTCTTGTTGTGCTTTTTTTGGACCTGGACACTGGGACTGGATGCTGCAGCTATAGACAACTGGAAGGAGGAACCAACTGATGCCCACAGGGACTATAGACTCTGACTACAGTTGACCTCAGGATGTATGATGGGCTTTGATGGAAGTGTGGTGTGAGCATAATCTGACACACATGGAGTACTCCTACTGCTCTGGTATACGTAACTCATACATCTGCCTCGATAAAGTACTGTGTAACTGATTTTTGCAAGATAGGAAACTCCATCTATAGGACTTGGCCAAGACACGCTCTGACCATAACTCTGTAATAATATTTACTCTTGGTTGGGACTCCCCAAGGTCAACAATGCCCTCTTAGAAAGTTGAATCTGGCTCCTTTGGAGAACCCGGTCTTCTGAGATTCTTTGTCCCCTGTTCTCGTAACTAAATCACTGAAAACACTGATACTGAATCCCTGGTTTTGGCCGAGTGGAAAGCACACAAGGTGGTGGCGCGAGGGACATTGTATATCCACATATGCAGAGGTACAAACTCAACTGCTTCGTGAGATAGTGGAGCAAGAGAAATTGTTGGATACTTTCAATATAGTGGGTCCCCACACAACGCTGCTCGGCAACAGGCTTGCACTGAGAGGGAAAAGCTCATGTAGATTATTAAGGAACATAAAGCGTGTGACTATGGACAATATCTCATTAAGACTCATAGTGAGCAAGACAGCTGGGTACCTTCACACCTAGTTAGAGAATCCCATCAGGTCCCAGTCACAGCTTCCATTGCTCATCTCTACAGGTTATGTCATGTACACACAAACCAAGACTAACACCATATTCAAAGATTATTATGCTTTCCTCCACAATGGCACCCAGGGCCCTGGCACTCAAATAATATATAGCAAGCGTGATTGACGCCATGATGTGCCGCTTGAATTGGGTAACGCTGCCACAGTGGGTGGCCCTGTCCAGGTGCAGGAAGTATAAGGATCAGGCGAGGGGTAAAGTACCCAGGTCTGATGGGTTAACCCATATGATAACCCATCATCTGTTGAACTTCACGCCCTTCTTATCACTAAGGTCTACAATACCTAAAGGGATCAGGGATCTTTGCCTCCACCAAGGGTGAGGCGCTGATTGCCCCGCTCTTGAAAACTTCCTACCGACCCTTGTTGATCTTAAATGTAGATTACAAGAGCCTCATTAAAATATTGACTCACCGCTTGCTACCACACATTCCTAAGTGGATGCAACCGGATCAATCAGAGTTTATACCATTGTGTAGTACAGTCCACAACATTAGTTAGTGCACATGCTGGCGTCCACCCAGGAAGAGTGCCCCAAGGCTATGGCACTGACTATTGATATTGAGAAGGCCTTCTATTCCTTCTGCTTGGTACTTTCGTTGTACCACAATTACCAGTATGAATATGGGGTGGGGCTTTCTGACTTAGACCTGGTTGATTTAAAGCCCCCTAACCGCAAGGGTCCAAACAGTTGTCAGAATCCCCACGCTATTGCACTATTGAAAGGAACACACTTCACGATTGCCCTTTGCCTCTGCGGCTTTTTGCGCTTGAGTCCCTCCCACTAACTGTAAGGAAGGGGGACAGTTAGTGGGGTCTTGACTTGAGGGATCCATCCTCTACATCTCACTGTATGAATACGACATGTCACTGTTCTTGCATGAGGATCACTGTGAGGTGGATGGGGCCTGCGCAGCATTGACTTGTTTTGGCCAAGTACCTGGGCTCTGGGTGAACTGGAGCAAATCTAATGTATTTCCCCTAAAGACCCTGACCACGTACTGTAGTATTCAAAAACCTGCTTCTCAGGGGTCTCACTGATACGTAGTCCTTAAAGCAGCAAGAAATTGGCACAGAAATCTGGAATATCAAAGAACCTACTTTATTACACTCATATGAGGTGAGGCTGCGTCGCCCAAAAGCCATGGCAAATGAAGGAGGCAGTCTGAGGAATTCAGAAGGCTGGCGCCTTAAATACATTTCAGACTTACACAGTAAGCATAAATGCAAGGGGCAGTCCTGGCTCCTGTGAGCACACAAAATTACCTAATATGGACATACAAGTTCTCTTTGTTCAACCAAGTGGGAGGAGCTAACAGTTTTCAGAACGTAGTGAGCACATTCCTATGTGAAACTAATCAGTAACAGCTGCAAACCCTAGCGAGCATTTCTGAGCATGCGTTAAAGTGGAGGAGGCTAAAAATATCCTGTTACTGGGCAAACTTCAGGCACAGCTAAAAGGAAGGTAGGTCAAAGCACATAGTGAGCACATGGCAGCACATGGCTGCCAGATACACAAAATGGCTTCTAAAAAACAGATAATATAACTTCTAAATGCAAGATGGCTTCTGCTAACGCTAACCCATTTCTGCTAATTTACAACAGTCGCCCGTTTTAGCGTTAGCTGAAGACATTCGTATGACCCAGTAGGAACATAGAGAACAGGTGCTCATTAATTTTCACATAATTTCATCAATTTCCTAATTCATTGCTAGATAAGCATTTTCCATTCTAAACATTTCATCAAGGGTATGACCAAGAATACTAAAGAACAGGACATTATGTCATAAACATACATACAAACAGTAGGAGAAAGTGATGACCACTATTACATAGAAAATTAGCATTTTCACAACCCTAAGCAATAGCAAATTCTAAAATCTTTCAGAAAACACTATATACTCAGGTGAAACAGTGGCAATGCAATCCTTCAATGCTCTCAGGTTGGATAGGGATACTCTTCCACAGAGAATGAACTTTATTCTTTCTTTACTAAACAGAATACTACTCTAAAATACTGCAAGCAAGACAATAAAGATTAATTCCACAACACCCAGTATCTAATTGTTCAGGAATCGCTTGTATAAGCACAACTTATGCCCAGAGTCCATCCAAGTCTCTCTGGCAGACTTTTATTGTTCATCGAATCTCCTCTTCTATCGCTGCATGGGCCTCTTCATTTCAGGCCTTCCATGGAGATGTGTCTCAGCATCCGTTGGAGTGCCCCTTTTGGCAAACACTCATAGTTCAGTCGAAAGTCTCAATGTCCCAAGGCAGTGCAATAGTGTCTCTCATCTGCGGCAGACACTACGGCAGACACTACAAATGATGTGCTCTTCATTGATCAAGGGCACAAAGCATCTCGTGCAGATCCAAACACTACTGAGAAACAACCCAGGAAGATCAGCAGCACTTTCAGACTTCAACACTCCTTATTCAGTGTCAGAGGACGCTCAAGCTGCTCTCCCATGGGCACCATAAGATAGTGCCTCTTGCCAATCTTGAATTCTCCATTGCACTGCTTTTCCGTTGGAGCAAAAGGGGAAAAGGGAAGTGTGGCCAAACTCAGGCAAAGGCTAAGGCCAAGACTCAGGCCAAAGGGCTGTCAGAGGTTGCCAGTACATAACAGGTAGCTTTTGCCCTTTTTCCAACTCAAATTCTGTTGCAAAACCAAAGAGACTCCTTTTCTTCTGTCGTGGAACGCTGTCCAATGAAGCAAACAAAGAACTTTGAAATACCATGGCGTGCGTATTCCTTACTTTCTGGGTGCTGGGACTATAGACCAATGCCTTCCACTTTCATCTATGGCTGTTAAGGATAGGAGTTAAAATTCGTCTTGGTCATTCGTTCTGCAGGGTGTCACTCTCCCTTTGACTCTGGAAGATCCTGCAGAACCTAGTGATGTAGGAAATGTGACACAATTGTTACTTTCCTTCAATTTAGCACAAAAAACAATTCAAATTTAACAAGGGGATTGCAAACAGTTGGCCTGCAATCTTCAAGAGAGTGGTCATACGCCATGGGACTTTCATGATCTAAAATACATTATCATTCTCATAGAATACAAAGACAAAGGTAGTGGGCAAAAACAGTGCTTCTGAAACTCTGATATTAAACATAAACCTCTGCACCGGGCACAGTGTCTCACTGAGCTATAAAGAACAACCTCGAATAATAATAACCCACAAGTTTGTAATATACACAAATATGTATTTTCTGAAACCCAGAAACACTGCAAAGCTATGGTAAATGACAAGAATGCTGTGTTAAAAAGTCCATTTAACTCAATTTCGACTTTTGACTTTGGGGCACTTAAAAATGAAAATCCTACAATTGCATGACATATTAATCATCCTCGGAATGTGCTTTACATATTGCAAAGAGCAAACATGAGGCATAACGCATGTAATGCCTTAGAAAAATGAGCTTTTACGCCTGCGCCAAGTGAAAACCCAACATGCAAATGTCCTAATTATGCAGTCACACATTACTTAAATCAAATTTAAATTTTAGGAGGTCATAGTATGAGTATTAAGCTTTATGAATATCAAAAAACGATTTTAAAAAGCACTTATTTTTTTTTTTCAAATAATGTTTCCATGATTAATAATTTTTTTTTTTCTAAACCCAATCTGAAGTGATAAATCCACATATAAAAACCAAACTGCATCCTTTGCCTATCATTTTAGACGCAGTCATGTATGAGCCTACGCACAAAAGCCTAACTGAAAACAAGACAGATTTTCGCGCCAAAATTTAAAAAGGACATTGAGCAACAAACCCAAGAATATACTTTGAAAAAAAGCATTAAAGAGAGGAAAACCGTAAGTAAAATGTTTTCCTGTGATACAAAATAATGAACCTTATTTTTGTAACCACGTAAAACACTATCCTGAAATGCAAAATTCAAACCGTAATTAAGTAACGGCTAAGCCCTGGCTGAATAAACAGTCCCATGTTGTTCATGGCCTTTGAAAAAAAATCAACATCTGCCGCCCTAAAGGCGGGAAGGGTCTGCACAAAGCTGAAACCCAGCACTTTTTCAGTCTAACTGAAAACAGACATTTTCAAAAATGCGTGTGCCACAAGATGCATTTAAACATAGCAAAAATTCACTTTCGCTGAAATGTTAGCATTTTACATGTATGACAATGCATGCAAGTAAAAATGCTACAAATTCGTTTTCCTAGAGAACACACAATTTATTTTTGAGGCCTTTCATATTCCTAGTGAATGTAAATTTTAACTTTATCTAATTTAAGCATTTAACATTTTGCACATGTGTGCCTTTGCTTAGTCTATAAATTAAAAAGCAACATATAGCGATTTTAGCATGTAACATGGCAAATTACTGCATTCTCATTTAATTTCCACCTAATATCAATTAATCCAACATTTTACTGAACAGACTGAAAACATAAAGAAATCCACAATCACGCATTGAGCTCATTTCACACAGAAACAGAAAGATTTCAAACATTCAGGTTACACAATACAGCGCTTAAGGCATGTGTTTCATAAATTCGCGCCAACGCTATTCACAAACAGAAGTTACACTAACGGGGAAAAAACCCACATTTAAACACACATTGAACCCACAGATCAACACATAGGACTGAAACAAAAGACAACCCACAAACTGAACTTAAACCAAACCATTGTAAATGCTAATTGTAAGTCGTATTTACAAGAAACGTTTGGCATATTTACAAGAAACGCTTAGCAATAGTGTTTCAAAAGACTGCAATTCACCAGTTTTGACTGGCAGAGCACCAAAAATCGCTCTGCATTCCTCCATTCACAAAAGTGCACAGAACAAAGGATCCTTACATGTATTATGTCCATATTTTAATCCCCTGGGGATACAAAATCACCAAGGAAGAAATATGTTTTACACCTAAACCTATTTAGGTATCCCTTCTAAGGGAAGCCGGCTCATTTACTTCACATCATATTATGGTACCTTTCACAAAAGCAACACATTTTAACATGTGAGCTTAACAGCAGGCATGACCAAAAATATTGCAGAATATACAATATTAAACTCCAAGTGGTGCTTAAAATACCTCTTCGTACGTGCACCGTTCAAATTTCAAACAAAGTAGAGAAAAGTCTCTGGATTGCCTGCCTACATGAGTTGCAACTCACATATACACCTTCAAACCAAACATATGACTAGTCAATACCAAACAATCAATCAAATTAGTCGGGGCAAGCGTATCCTAAAACTGCCTTGCCAGTCAAGACTATCATAGGCTCGGGCAAGTACCATGCAACGATTCTTACCAATCACAGAGCGTCCAAATTCTAACTGCCAAGTTCTAAATGACCAAACGGTCTATCTTTTCATGTTACATTTTAATACTCACGCCAAAAATGTTCTCAGTCAGGGGTGACATCACAAGGAGGATCAAAATCAGGAAGAATCAGAAACACCCTGGGCTGCAGACACAAAGGATCACCAGAAGCGCCGTGCACAGCATACCTTCTTTGCAGAAACCCGTCTCATGCTCCTCAGTAGTTTTCAATCTCCTGAAAAGATGATCACTCCTTCGGATAGCCACCTCTCTGATGAGCCCACGTTGGCGCGCCATCTGTAGTATTCAAAAACCTGCTTCTCAGGGGTCTCACTGATACGTAGTCCTTAAAGCAGCAAGAAATTGGCACAGAAATCTGGAATATCAAAGAACATACTTTATTACACTCATATGAGGTGAGGCTGCGTCGCCCAAAAGCCATGGCAAATGAAGGAGGCAGTTTGAGGAATTCAGAAGGCTGACACCTTAAATACATTTCAGACTTACACAGTAAGCATAAATGCAAGGGGCAGTCCTGGCTCCTGTGAGCACACAAAATTACCTAATATGGACATACAAGTTCTCTTTGTTCAACCAAGTGGGAGGAGCTAACAGTTTTCAGAACGTAGTGAACACATTCCTATGTGAAACTAATCAGTAACAGCTGCAAAACCTACCGAGCATTTCTGAGCATGCGTTAAAGTGGAGGAGGCTAAAAATATCCTGTTACTGGGCAAACTTCAGGCACAGCTAAAAGGAAGGTAGGACAAAGTACATAGTAAGCACATGGCAGCACATGGTAGACAAGATGGCTGCCAGATACACAAAATGGCTTCTAAAAAACAGATAAGATAACTTCTAAATGCAAGATGGCTTCTGCTAACGCTAACCCATTTCTGCTAATTTACAACAGTACGACAGGCCCCGTAAGCTGTGTAGTGAGATTCATTGGAAACCCCAAACATTTTGATTTCTAGGTGTGCAAGTATATCAAGCTGCATCACAACTGCTTAGGGGGAACATATGGGCCATCCTTGCATCACTCACACAGTCTATCTCCTTTTGGACCACCCTCCCATTATCTGTCATGGGCTTATTGCACTGGAAAAAAATGGAAATCTTATGACAAAAAGTTGAGAAGTCTTGGAAAAAGCTTGCATTTTTTGCAGATAAACACATCCAGTGAGTGAATCCAGTGAGTGAAAAACCTTTTTTTGCTGTTGTCGAAGGATTTGGGAAGAAAGTTTTAAGTACTACAGGCTCATTAAGATGAAAGCAGGAAGGGACTTTGGGTATGAATTTTGGATTTGTGGGTTCCTGTATAAAAAAATGACAGGAATTTTATGTCCACTTTGTGTATTGGTTCAAAGGGATATTTTATTAACTGTGAGAGAACAGTGTTCAACTGCCACGAAGGAGGTGGAGGCCTTACTGAAGGAAACGTACAGAACAATCCTTTGAGGAACTATTTGATTATTCTAGACGACCATAATTGTGGAGAAGAAAGACATCTACTAAAATGGGAAATAGCTGGCCAATGAACTTTCCTGGAAATATGCGCCAAATGTAAAAAATATGGTAGAACAGCTTGTTGGCAGCAGAGACAAAACATATTCCACTTGAGGCAGTGTGTTGTGTTTGTACTGTCAGCCGGGCCCTGGCTAGGATTTTTCTATACTCACTTGGTATGTTCAAATGTCGAAACTCATGGAACTCACAAGCAATGCCTTAAAGTGGAGGTGCCTCGGATCCGGGTGTGGAATTTGTCATTGGTTCATTGTCAGATGCTTGAGGAGAACTGTAAGTTGGATGTGTCGATCCGGGGATAGGAGAAGAAATTCTGTGTACCAGTGTTGATGTGGCCAGGCTGGAACAATGAGAATCTGTTTGCGGGGTTCTGCCTTCATCTTCCTGATGACTCTTGAAAGGAGAGGAATTGGCGGAAAAGCTGAGGCAAAGATGCTGAACTATGCAACTGAAAAGGCACTTTCCCATGATCCCCGTTGGGGATGCCAACTCACATAGAACCGGCATCTGCTGTTCTGGAGATTTAGGAACAGATCCAAGTCTGATCTGCCCCAGCGAAAGAATATCTTGTCTAAGGTCTGCTGGTGCATTTCCCACTCATGGCATGACATTGTTAGCCAGCGGAGTGTGTCTGCCATAGTGTTTTGTCCCGGAACGTGCTCTGCAAGGAGGCAGATCTGGTGTGCTACAACCCATTCCCATATCTTTTGCGCTTCTCTGGAAAGCAGGTGAGATCTTGTGCTGCCCTGCTTGTTGTTGTAGTGCATCATCGTTGTATTGTCCACATGGACAAGCACTGTTTAATGATGTATTCCTGGCAGAAAAGCCTGCAGGGACAGATGTAGTGCCCTCAATTCCAGTAAATGTATGTCAGATTGACTTTGAGTTTGGTTACACCTTCCAGGGATGCATCTGTAGTGATCACTAAAGGGGATGCAATCTGCTGTAGGGATTGACCAATTGACAGATGCTTCTTGTCTGTCCACCACTCTAAGGCTTTGATCATTTGTGGAGTAATTTTGATAATGTCGTTGAAGGAGCCGTTGGACTGTATCCACTGCTTTCCCCCCATGAACCGGTCGCATTTTGAGGTGACAGAATGGGATGAGGGGTATGCATGATGACATGCACGCAACCTGGGAGTCATCCTGGACTCCACATTCTCAATGACCCAGCAGGTAAACACCGTCTCCTCCTCCTGCTTCAACACCCTCCGCTTGCTCTGCAAGATCTACAGATAGATCTCCATCTGAACCATGAGCCCGGTCTCCCAGGCCCTCGTCAGCAGAAGACTGGACTACGGCAAAGCTTTCTACGCAGGCACCTCAGCCAAACTCCAGAAACGACTACAACGCATACAGAACGCCTCTCCACACCTCATCCTCGACATCTCCCACCACGGCCACATCACAGCCCAGCTGAAAGACCTGCACTGGCTCTCCGTCAACAAGAGGATCACCTTCAAGTGATAGAGCGCGCAGGTCACCCGGGTCACTTAGTTTACCAAATTTCCACGCACTGGGCCCTGGCGTGCATATGATGACAATGTTTTGCATGAACCGGGTGACAAACCTTCCAACGCTACTATGAGTAATTCGGGGGGTGACTCTTACACCACTTACTTATTCATGTACCTGACTTACCACAGGCACATTACTCCTGATGGATTCAGGAGCTAGCAGTGGACAGGCAACAAGATTCCTAAAAGGAGTAGAACTCTTATACACTTAGTACATTTATCCGCACTTTATACTGTAAAATGACCACAGACACCTGATAGGTTTTTTAAACTTTATATAAGAAATTTCAGAATGACTATGCCAAGATAAGGAGGCAAATACAAATCAGTACATCAATTATTAGTTTTAATGCCACCATGTAACTATGGATTAGGGCAAGTACCATTAGAGTAATTGGGAACACTACAGGGTATGAATATTGAGGAACAAACTATTCAAACAAGTTTAAACTAGTGCAAGGCATGTGAGAAGGACCCAACATGTGCACTTAAACTAGGCTTCTTATGCTATTCTCACTAAGTTCACTGCAACCATGCTAAAGGGAAGGGAAAAATGGAACACACTAATATAATGTGACAGTTTAATAATATCCTACAGGTAGGGAGAGAAGTGGAACATCACTAATAAACATTTGCATATAAATCGCATTAAGGGTGATATGACAATATCATAGGCAAGAGTGCTTTATTAAGAAAAGAAAGGTAAGAGTATAGTCAGACGGACACCCACAGAAGATATTTACCTAGAATGAGAATGAAGACCAACCCTGGCCACGGGTCAGTTGGGACAAGATCAGGGACAGGACCCTCAAAGATTCAGGAAGAACCAGAAGGTGAGCAGGTACAGCTCACGGACAGTCAGGACAGGATACCCCTCAGGATTTTGGGTCAGGACTGGGTTCACCAAAGGGCACAACCAACCCCTGCAGCTTCGGATGCAACGCCTGCGTTACCCCCTCTCTGCAAAGAATCCGCCAGTAACCCCGATTGGGTTTTCGAATTTCCCCAGCAAAGTGCTTCGCCAGCACTTAAGACTATTTCCACCCCTTGGAGTTTGTGGAAAGTATGGACAGAGTGCTCCGCAGCGCTCTGTATTAATCACCTATAGAGTTCGTAGGGTCAGTGACAGGTCTGCTACTCGGACAAGTCGGACAATTTCTCTAAGCTACACTAAGCTAGTTATACTGTTTTGGGACCCCTAGACCACCCACAAATGTTGCAAGTGACAAATTCCCACATTATGATTGGTCAGGAGAGGTGACTTTGTCATTGTCACCACCTATAATTCAGTGTTCCCACCATGAATATGTAATTTTTCATACCCGCCCCTTGGAGTTCACGTTCCCAGGCATAGGAATATAGAAAACAATGAGAGTGTACAGTATATAGAAACATTGTTGCGTAGTCAAGGTGGACTGCAGCATCTTCTAGGTGGGTTCCCAGGCGCATCGCGCTTCGGGAGCCAGCTGGCTTGTTTCAGCTTCTGCGCAGTGGGGTTTCTCCCATGTCACGTGACAGGGTTTAGAAGAGCTTCAATATGGAGCGGCTCCCCGTCCCCAGGCCCATAGATACGCGGTACATGAAAAGCAAGCGAGAACAAATTAGAATCACACGTAAAAATGATTACACTGTACACCGTTAAAAGCTTCACTGCACCCCTTATTTTATAATATTTTATAGCTTATAGCATTAAGGTTTAGTGCAAAAAGACAGATATGCAGAAGCAGCGGTGGCAAGCAGAGAGCATGGTTAGAGACAAGCGGCCATGTTTGCAACAATGCGCATGTGCAACAATATCCCTCCAAATGCGAGTGAGTCACATCACATGGGTATGACCGACGCATGCGCAGACTGGATTTCTGCGAAGCAGCCATTTCCGTAGTGCAAGCATTGTTAGGCTGAAAAGACACACAGGCAAGCTTCCTGGGGACACCCGCGTGTTGGGGAAAATGCAAAATAAATGACGGACAGGTTGAATTAATATTGTTACAAGTTAGGCGAGGTTCTTGATTAAGAGCAAGTCGCTTTACGTGCGAATCCTTGCTCCATCAATCCCCTCTTTGATGATATTTACTATCATCACTATAAAGGAAACAGATGCCAACTTCATCCTTCCATATCATCCATCTCAATTTCAACAGACTTCTTGTTGAGTTTTCTTTCGGCTTCCCTATGAGAGTGGTGATTCTTAGCTTTCTTATAAATATGGTTTCTCAATTCTTCTAATTCTAGCTCATCAATATTTCTCTTCACTCCTCTCTTATTCACAGTGTACTTTTTGCATTTTTGACATTTACAGCAGATGAATATGATCAGTACAACCACACCTATTCCAGCTATTGGCATCAGTATTTTCCATAGAAGATTTTTACCTAGGTTAGAAAACCAACTACCTATAGAGGAGAGACCTCCAGTCAGTCTCGTCCAGGCACTGTCAACCTCTAATGGTTTGAGTTCTTTTTCCAAATTAGTTATGTTTCTTACATATTTCTTAAGTTCGATACTTTTGTCAGGTATGTAGGTGCAACAATGTTGCGCCTTCAGCATCCTGCAGACTCCGCCCTCTTTTGCCAATATGGTGTCAAGAGCAAGGCGATTCTGTAAAACCATTGATCGGATCGCAACCATTTCAGTATTGACCAGCAGGAATCCAGCAGCAGTGTCAGTTGATAACCGATCCACTACTGTAGACAATTTGCAGATTCTGTGAGTATTCAGAACTACCCCCATTCCAGGTATCAGTGCACTAAAAATATCACCTATAATTTCTCCTACACTTTCACGTTTTCTATGCGCTAAGCCATTAGTCTCTTCATTGCTTCCAGCAGCATTATTCACATGGTATATTTTTGGGAAGACAATGCCAAAGTAGCAGCTTCCATACCAGTGATCTGGCAATTTGAAATAAGCCTTGTTCCCACATATATAATAAATTCCGGGAAACACAGGTTCTGACCCATTTTTGAAACCCCAACCTCCAATTACCTTGTAATTATGTTCACACTCGCTGGAACCGATGAATACATTGTTATAATACTCTGTCCTTTCTCTATGGAGACAAAGTTTCCCTTTCCGTTCAAAATCCAGCAACAAAGCAGGATTAGCTTCGCCTTGTGAGGTGTTGTCCATATGTTCTGCCCACTTAGGGACTCTATCCTTTTCGTCATTTGCCTTTTTCTGAAACTTTTCCCTCCTTCTGTCTGCCATTTTTATAAACATCTTTTCCTGCTCTTGCAAGGAACAGGTCAGATTAGCTTGTCTTGCTTCATTTAAGTCTATTTCACCTATGGTCAGGAAATATTCTCCCATGTAGCGGGTCGCCTCACTTCTAATATGTACAAGGTTCAGGTTTCCTCGAATAGGGAGTTCTGAAAAGATTACGTCAGTGTTTGAGTAGTAGTACTGTAAAGTGCTTCTATAGAATAAGCTTGCTAATATACTACAAGAAATTCCGTAGGTTAGGGGTAAATGGTGATATGTCACGCCTTCAGCTTCAGAAGTGGGTAGCTTCATGCAGACATAACAATCTTCTATTTCCATAGCTTCTACATAGTGCACTAAAAGGTTAGCAAAAACATTTAAATGTGTCCTGTTTCTCATTTTGTGGAAATGTAGTCCACCCTCATCTGATGCTTCTAATTTAGGTCGTGTGTGTCTCAAACTAACTGTATTGTCACGTTTTTCTAAACTTTGTGGTGTTTCTTCAGTCTGTACAACGTCTGTGTCTAGCGTCTCAGGTTCAGTAGGGGACAAGTTAGGATCTTTACTTATCATAAAAGGTATAAAGACTGTTAGTCCTATCCATATCACTATCAACATGGCTACACTACATAATCATATTTTACAGCAGGTTTTGCAACAACTAAATCTGGATCTTCCATTGACACTTGAATCAGACATTTTTAGCTTACAGGTGGCCTTTGCAACCCCTCTTTGTCTCTTTACACCAGAGGCTCACTCGGGTTTGTCTCAAGGAGGGTCTTCGTCAGAACTCCGATCAGCAATTGACTCTTCGTCACTTTTGCCACTGTGGTTGGGCTCATCAATTTCTTCCAACACCAAGTAAGTCCATTCAGGGCTCTGATACAACCTGTTCTGTTTCTTTACTCTGTCGCTTTTTCTCAGAGACTTTCCTCGGGCTTCCTTCCTTTCACTTTCAGCCCTTTTTCGATCTTTTAGTTTTTCTTCAACTGTCTTTATTCGGAGTCTCAGTCTTTTGATGTATCGGGGTTCACCCTTGCCTTTGTGGCTTCCAGTGGTCGAGGAAACTTGGCCTTCCTTGTGCACTCTTTTGATTTCGCTTCGTTGTGGCACTTTTGTTTTGGCAGAGTCTATTTCCCTTCCTGTCTGACTAGTTCCAGGTCTTTCATCTATTTCTTCTGCCTGGTTTCTAAGCTGGCCTTGTTCAGGTTGGAGTTGTATTGGTTCTTTATTTTCAGGCAATCTGTTTTCTGCTTCCTGAACACGTTCGTCTATATCTATCTGTTCCTGTTCATGCACTTCGATCCCTTGATTTTCTTCCGCATGAACTTCAGCTTTAATCACTATCTGACCCTTTCCAGTTTCTGGAGTTTCAGGAGGAGTGTCGATGACGTGATCTGTCCCTACTTGGCCTATTTCCTGGTCAGGTTTGATGTGAGTCTCGATGACCTGACCTTCGTCCTCTAGTTCTGTCTCACCTGCACTATCCCATTCACTATTTAGGTAGGAATATTTCCTGGTTCGTATTGGATCAAGAACCTGGTCGTCGGCAGGGAACCAATCAACGTCTTGACTTGTGCTCGGTAGTTCGATGTCAGCGAGATCCGGACCCTCTTCGGGAGTCTCCTCAGCTGGACTACCTTCCGCTTCAGTCGCGTTTTCTCCAGTTACCCGCTTCGTGTGGCTGGCATGGATCCACTTCGGTACACCAGCACACTTTACAGCAGTTGTGGTGACAAGGATCACTTGTCTTGGCTTTCCCCACTTTGGTCCAAGGCAACTCTTCCGGGTGTGTTTCTTTAACACTACCCAATCACCTGGTTTCAGTTTATGTGCTGGAGTCTTGGGCCAGTCGTCAGCTGTCTCTCCAATCTGGTGAGAGATAGAACGCACTTGGTCACCCAGCTGCTTGCAGTATTCTAGTACCAAATCATCAGAAATACTTAGCAGTTTGTGTCCAGGTACCCATGCCTGTCGCATCATTCTCCCCATTAGCACTTCATGGGGGCTCAGGCCTGTTTTTCGGTTCGGAATACTTCTCAAACTCATCAGCACAAGGGGCAAAGCTTCTATCCAGTTCATTTTGGTGGAATCACACATTTTCGCCAGTCTGGACTTTATTGTGCCATTTATCTGTTCAACTATTCCAGAAGCCTCTGGATGGTATGCACAGTGCAGCCTTTGCTCCATCTTAAATGCTGTACAGAGTTCGTTTAAGACATCGTTGGCAAAATGCCCACCTTGGTCTGTTTCAATCGTCTCAGGAATTCCATACCTAGGTATCAACTCCCTGAGGAACAGTTTGGCTACAGTTATGGCGTCATTTTTCTTTGCGGGGTAGGCCTCCACCCATCTAGAAAACAGGCAAACTATTACCAGGACGTATCTGTATCCCTTGCACATAGGCAACTGGATAAAATCCGCCTGCATCCTGACAAAGGGACCTACTGCCTTTCCAATGGTACTTTGTTCTACTACAGTCCTCTTTCCTGCGTTGAATTGTTGGCACACTAGGCACCTCTGGCAAAGTTTTTCTGCTTGGTTCCTGAACCCTGAATTATAGAACACTTTGTCAAACACACAACACATTGCATCTCTTCCCATGTGTGTTGGTTCATGTATCATTCTGACCATGGGGTCTACCAGGCTGTCGGGCAGTACAGGCACACCAGTTGGGTTCACCACCACACCATCATTCCTTATTCTGCATTCGTTCGCCCTCCATCTGCCCTTTTCTTCCCTGTCTGTTGCCTGTTGTAAGTTTCTCAATTCCTCCCATGTGGATACACTTTCAAACAACATCAGTTGGCAGCTGTTTCCACCACCCCATAATCCAATTTGAAGGGACATTTTGTGTCGGGCACAAAACTGGGCGATTTGGTCAGCGTATCGATTTCCGGCTGTCACATCATCATTCCCAGATCTGTGAGCCGCACACTTGACCACCGCCAATTCTTTGGGCAATTGAATAGCTTCCAGTAAGTTTTGTACCACCCTTCCATTCCTGATAGGGGTACCTGAGGAAGTCATGAATTCTCTTTGTAACCATAGTTGGCCGAAGTCATGAACAACCCCATAACAATACTGGCTGTCAGTATAAACAGTTACTCTTTTGTTTTTACCCCGCTTACAAGCTCTTGTCAATGCGATTAGTTCTGCTACTTGGGCAGATTTCACTTCGCATAGATAAGATGCTTCCAGGGTTGTCGTCAATGTGACTACGGCATAGGCAGCACTCAGACCTCCATCCTCATGTCTTAAACATGAGCCATCCACAAATATTGTAAGATCCCCATCAAGTAAGGCTATTTCTCTGATATCAGGACGTGGCTTAGTGCTGAATTCTGTTAAATCGATGCAGTTATGCTCCATTTCATCCTCTGCTTCTACATCCAGAGGAACAGGTAACAGGGTTGCAGGGTTTAAGACATTGCACTGGGAAATAATTACATTCTCAGCACCAATTAAAATTCTCTCATACTTAGTCAGCCGACTTGGTGTGAGATACTGGGTCTTGGTTCGGGTCAGTAAGATTACAACAGAATGTGGAACATATACAGTGACAGGATGTCCCATGACAATATTCTCACTCTGTTCTAGACTGACGCAAGTAGCAGCTACTGCCTTCAGGCATCCGGGTAATCCAGCAGCCACTGGATCCAATGTGGCCGAAAAATAAGCCACAGGACGCCTAACCAGCCCATGCTCCTGTGTCAGGACTGAGAGTGCACAATTTTCTCTTGTGTCACAGAACAGTTCGAAGTTTTTGGAATAATCAGGCATTCCTAATGCAGGAGCTGTACATAGACAATTTCGCAATTTTACCCAAGCGGACATGCTTTCACTGTCCCAACTGACTGGGTCTTTCACTCCTTTCTTGGTCATTTTTATCAAGGGTTTGGCTAGAGCTGCGAATCCTACAATCCATTGCCTGCAGTACCCCACAACTCCTAGGAACATTCTTACTTCTTTCTGAGTTCGGGGTAAGTCCATGGTTTGAATTATCTTGATCCTCTCTGTAGTGACTTTTCGGATCCCTTTTTCTATCTGGTGCCCCAGATATTTTACTGAGTTCCTACATAACTGTAATTTGTCTGGTGATACTTTATGTCCTCCCTTTCCTAGGTGATTCAGCAAGGCAATGGTGTCCGTGACACAGTCAGTTTGAGTTTTAGACGCCACCAAAAGGTCGTCTATGTACTGTACCAAAACGGACTCTCCTGGCAGTACTAAAGATTCAAGGCATTTCTTTAGGATCTGATTGAAAATCGATGGACTTTCAGTGTACCCTTGGGGGACACGATTCCAGACATAGACGTGGCTGTCAAATTCAAAACTAAAAAGGAACTTGCTTTCTGGATGCAATGGGGTGGAAAAGAATGCATGGCACAGGTCAATGACAGTGAACCATTCCGCATTCCAAGGAATCTGATACAGTATCACTGCGGGGTTGGGCACAATGGGACAGCAAGGTACAACAATTTGGTTTACCTTGCGCAGGTCCTGCACTACCCGGTACTTTCCGCTAGGCTTTTTAATCCCAATGATGGGTGAATTGCAGGGACTGCTCATTACTTCCTGTATGATGTCTGCTTCAAGTAACCTGTTTATCTCAATTGCGACTCCCGCTTTTACCTCTGCACTCATTTTATACTGTCTTGTTCTGGGGTATACAGCATTTGTTTTTATTGCTATTTTAACTGGGTCCACATTTGCCATTAAGCCTACATCTCTTCCCGTGAAATCCCATACTTCGGGTACCACTCTTAGCTGCAGTTCTTCAGGTAAGTCTTCTACGGACAAGGGTCTAATTTCGGTGTCAGGTCTTACTAACATCAATTTGTACAGGCCATCTTCATCTGGGGTCTGAATTTCGACACCATTTGGTGTGCAAAAGATGGTACAGTTCATTTTGCACAACAAATCACGTCCTAACAGGTTCACGGGACTGGAATCACAAACCACAAATCTGTGCATTTCTTTGAAATTTCCTATGGAAATTTCCATAGGTTCAGTTACTGGAGTACTGATTATCTGATTGGAGACACCCACTACTTGGATTGCTTCTCCCGAGAGGGGTAGGTTAGGAACATCCACTGTTCTCACAGTAGAACGGGTAACACCAGTGTCCAACAGAAAGGTGACGTCTTTTCCCTCAACCTTTCCTTCAATATATGGTCCAGTCTGGTCTACCGGTAAGGAGGCACCAAGTACGCACTCCTTGTCCTCCCCCCTCAGGCCCCGTCAATCTTGATCATCACAGAGGAAAGAATCATTCAACAAGTACTGCGGAATTGCTGCATTTCTCTCATTCTCTCCTTCCCATACCTCAGCCCTTTCATTCTGCTGACCCTGATTCTTATAATTCTGTCTAGGAGCGCGAGGCACTGGAGGTAGCTTTACCTGTTGCTGGTTCTTTCGTGTCCCCTCTTTCTGCACCTGTGGATTTAAACCATTTACAGGGGCATTACCGGCCTGTAGGTGAGGACACTCGTCTCTCCAATGCCCTATCTGACCGCACCCGTGGCAGGGGAATTTCTTCATAGCCTCCTCCCGACTCATTTTTACTCGGGGCTTCCCTCCTCCCCCAGCATTGGGATTCTGGGCATTATTATTAGAATTCAATTTACTAAACTGCTTTTCTTGCTGTTCAGCCAATTTCACTTGTGCCCACATAACCTTCTCCTTGAGGGCTTTCTTCTTGTTTTCTATCTCATCCTCGCAGTACTTGGCGTACTTGAGGACATCATCTATGGGCTTACCCTGCCAACTGATTTTATTATCTCGAATCCATTGGGATATTTCGGGCCTTAATCCTAGCACGAATCGGTAACTAAAATGGGTCATGTCCTTCATGTCCACATTATCGATTCCACTGTAAGTTTTGAATACTTGCAGCAACCTTTCATAAAAGGAGTGGACGGTTTCATCGCGCTCTTGGGTAGTTCTATCTATCCGGGTCCAATCAGTTTCCTTTGCGGGCACCTTTTTCTTGAGGTATTGTATGACTTGATCATACTTTCTCATTACCTCGGGTGAGGGAGCCCCGGTTCTGGGGTCTCTCGCATATTCGTCATTGGGCCAATCAATTTCGATTTTGCACTCGGTCCACAAATCTACAGGTACCACAATGTCGAAAAACCCATCCAGGACATTTTTGAACTTTTATGAAGCGTTCGACCTGCCTGTACCAGTCGACTGGCTTCTCTCGTAGTTTTGGGAAGTCATTAGTAAATGACACGATATCTTGTCGGGACCAAGGGACATGGACATATTTTCCCCCAGGGACCTCTCTCATGGGACACAATTTTTCTGCGGGACCTACTTCTTTAAGCACGCATTCTGAAGTTTGGGACTTAGCCCTACTGTCTTCCTTTTTCTTTGCCCACCGGGTTTTCCATTTTTCTACATCCCCCCATTTCTGTAGGAGTTTCAGTAATTCTTTTATCTGGATTTGTTTTCCTACTACATTCAAGCTCTCTAAGTCTTTGTCGGAAAAATCTGCTCTGTAGGGTTTCTGAAGGACTTTGGAACGACTGACATCGATTCCCATGTCTGCGGCAGTGTCCATCAATCTCTCATGGAGCAATCTAGCGTTCCGGGTAAGGTTTTTGCTGATGAACAGTAACTCTTCTTCGTTAAAGGAGTTTAACCGGTCTAATCCTACATTTCCAGCCATTAGTTCCTCTATTTCTATCCTTAGTTTATAGATTTCTAAGGGTTTCGGTTGGGGTGTGGTCTCTTTCTCTAACTCTTTGGTCCATCTGTCCAATTCTTCTGGAGATACTACTGTGGCACTCCTGACCCCAGAGGTGCTTTCAATCATTACCTCTTTTGCCCTACTCTGACTTCCTGCCCTGGGCACACTTGTTCTAGTTTCCCTTATGGGCAGATCCATTAAGACCACTGACTCACATTCGCTTTCTTGATCATCATCTATGAGCGTCTCTTTTCTCGGGAGTGGAACACTAGGAGTTGGCATATTTGGGGTTATAACAGGAGGTCGTGGACTAGCCAGTCTATCCCCGTAAAGAGGAATAGCTGGACCGATAGTTACTGGGATAGTCAGTGAATCTGGATGGGGATGTATCTGGGCTATGGTCCGAACTAAATCCTCTCGCTGTCTAGCTAGAGCTTCCTTCTCTCGCTCACGCTAAGCCTTTTCTACGGAATTGTCATGCAATACTTGGGGTACCAAGGGAGGGTAAATATTTGGGGCTGTCGGAGTAACCAACCGAGGTGGGCCTTCTCCAAACGGACGGTAATTCGGGACCGTAGAACTAGGTCTGCAAAACCCATCCCCATCACTGTTTTTACTATCCGTACCCGTTCCATCTGTCTCACTATCCCTCCGACATCTAGGATATTTAGAGAACGGGTTTAGTGAACTCAAAGGCTCTGACTCTGCAACATAGGGAGGGGGGTTTTTCATCAACAAATCCTCTAGGTGTTCATCTTCAGAATCCCCCACGGCCATTAAGTGATGGGTTTTCTCTGTACATTTCCCTTTCCTTTGTTCTAGCACCCCCATAACTGGAAACAATCCCTCAACCATCATATTCTGTCTCCACTGTTTCATTTTCTGCTCTTTAGTTTCTTTCTGAACCTTTGGATACCATCTGCTTACTCCCTTGTCCATCCTGGGTCTATCTCTTTCCAGAGCCTCAATCTCCCATTCTTCTAGGGCTTCGTACTGGGTTAATCTGGGTCTGGGATGTAATTCGTTCATTCGGGTTCTCAAGTTAAACAGGATTCTGCCATTAAAAGTACCATCAATAGGGAATGCTAGGACTCAGTCATCTGCAGTATATTTTGCCCAGTTCTCTAACCATACACAAGTATGATACCCTTTTTCAAACATCATGAAGGAGGCAGGAGTATTTGGTGGGGGGATGATCACACCCTCCCTCGTTCTAATGGGCTTGTCCGTTTTAAAAAAGTTCTTTATTTTATCGGCAAATTACATTTTTCTTTTTACTCCATACATTATGCGCGGTCTACCTCGTAGAATCTGATCCTTATGAAATCCTAGGTACTGTGGATTAGGTATAAACTCGGGATACCACATACACCTTTCCAGACTAGCTTCTAACTCGGCTTGATTAATTTTGTTTACCTTTGTGCTTCCAATGCTAGCGCGACTTCTATCTCGCAGTAACCAATCAACACCGTGACTACAAAAATCCTTGTCCAATGGGTGCGCGGCCTTTCCCGAGACGAGGTCTCACGCTCCGGCACTCACCCCTCCCTTACAATTTCAGCTTTACTACACACCCGCTGTCTCGACCAATACCAGCGCGGCACAGAGTGACGTCAGAGCAGTCTTCCGACCTACTCCCTCCTTCACAAGGTAACGGAAACTTTTAATTTTTCCTAAAGTGCGAGTGCAAATTTTAGTTAACAACACACAACCTTCGCCACTGTGTCTGAGTGTTCTAAATAGATAGAAAAATTTTCTCTCACTACAAGTAAACCACTTCTGTCTACTTTTCATTCACTCCGGATAGACTTCTCTGCCTAACCTCCCACACGAGCAATATAGAACCTGCTACTCCTCTGACTCATCCACTTCTTTCTGGGATATATACTAAGTCAGGCTTTCACCAGCGGACTCCTTTGCTTATCAATCAAGCCTCGGAGACCCTATTACTCCTTCCGCATGTGACCCTTACTAGGTGATACCACAATGGAAGTTTTATACAAAAGGACTCGTAGCTATCATTTATCCAGATGCAAAAAGGATCCTAATTAGTGCTTCCGGTTAATCTTAACCCTGCACTAATGACTCACGACCAGTGACCTCACCAGCTAACCGGATTCTGCTCACCGTTAGCTATATACTTCCCCGGGGATTCGGACTACACTGAACGCTCACAAACAATTTTGTTAATATCACATATAATACTTATAGCAGCAACGCAAAAATCATTTATATATACATAAAAATCCTTTAAAACATTTGCGCAATATTTGAATCAATGCAATCAATAGAGCAGCAGCACATTTATTTTCACGGTTTGTTTATTACTATCTTGTCTACCTATCTTAACTAGTCCTAACCATACTACTGCTACCAGAAAATTACTGATAGAGCGCGCAGGTCACCCGGGTCACTTAGTTTACCAAATTTCCACACACTGGGCCCTGGCGTGCATATGATGACAATGTTTTGCATGAACCTGGTGACAAACCTTCCCACGCTACTATGAGTAATTCGGGGGGTGACTCTTACACCACTTACTTATTCATGTACCTGACTTACCACAGGCACATTACTCCTGATGGATTCAGGAGCTAGCAGTGGACAGGCAACAAGATTCCTAAAAGGAGTAGAACTCTTATACACTTAGTACATTTATCCGCACTTTATACTGTAAAATGACCACAGACACCTGATGGGTTTTTTAAACTTTATATAAGAAATTTCAGAATGAATATGCCAAGATAAGGAGGCAAATACAAATCAGTACATCAATTATTAGTTTTAATGCCACCATGTAACTATGGATTAGGGCAAGTACCATTAGAGTAATTGGGAACACTACAGGGTATGAATATTGAGGAACAAACTATTCAAACAAGTTTAAACTAGGGCAAGGCATGTGAGAAGGACCCAACATGTGCACTTAAACTAGGCTTCTTATGCTATTCTCACTAAGTTCACTGCAACCATGCTAAAGGGAAGGGAAAAATGGAACACACTAATATAATGTGACAGTTTAATAATATCCTACAGGTAGGGAGAGAAGTGGAACATCACTAATAAACATTTGCATATAAATCGCATTAAGGGTGATATGACAATATCATAGGCAAGAGTGCTTTATTAAGAGAAGGAAAGGTAAGAGTATAGTCAGACGGACACCAACAGAAGATATTTACCTAGAATGAGAATGAAGACCAACCCTGGCCACGGGTCAGTTGGGACAAGATCAGGGACAGGACCCTCAAAGATTCAGGAATAACCAGAAGGTGAGCAGGTACAGCTCACGGACAGTCAGGACAGGATATCCCTCAGGATTTTGGGTCAGGACTGGGTTCACCAAAGGGCACGACCAACCCCTGCAGCTTCGGATGCAACGCCTGCGTTACCCCCTCTCTGCAAAGAATCCGCCAGTAACCCCGATTGGGTTTTCGAATTTCCCCAGCAAAGTGCTTCGCCAGCACTTAAGACTATTTCCACCCCTTGGAGTTTGTGGAAAGTATGGACAGAGTGCTCCGCAGCGCTCTGTATTAATCACCTATAGAGTTCGTAGGGTCAGTGACAGGTCTGCTACTTGGACAAGTCGGACAATTTCTCTAAGCTACACTAAGCTAGTTATACTGTTTTGGGACCCCTAGACCACCCACAAATGTTGCAAGTGACAAATTCCCAAATTATGATTGGTCAGGAGAGGTGACTTTGTCATTGTCACCACCTATAATTCAGTGTTCCCACCATGAATATGTAATTTTTCATACCCGCCCCTTGGAGTTCACGTTCCCAGGCATAGGAATATAGAAAACAATGAGAGTGTACAGTATATAGAAACATTGTTGCGTAGTCAAGGTGGACTGCAGCATCTTCTAGGTGGGTTCCCAGGCACATCGTGCTTCGGGAGCCAGCTGGCTTGTTTCAGCTTCTGCGCAGTGGGGTTTCTCCCATGTCACGTGACAGGGTTTAGAAGAGCTTCAATATGGAGCGGCTCCCCGTCCCCAGGCCCATAGATACGCGGTACATGAAAAGCAAGCGAGAACAAATTAGAATCACACGTAAAAATGATTACACTGTACACCGTTAAAAGCTTCACTGCACCCCTTATTTTATAATATCTTATAGCATTAAGGTTTAGTGCAAAAAGACAGATATGCAGAAGCAGCGGTGGCAAGCAGAGAGCATGGTTAGAGACAAGCGGCCATGTTTGCAACAATGCGCATGTGCAACAATATCCCTCCAAAATGCGAGTGCGTCACATCACATGGGTATGACCGACGCATGCGCAGACTGGATTTCTGCGAAGCAGCCATTTCCGTAGTGCAAGCATTGTTAGGATGAAAAGACACACAGGCAAGCCTCCTGGGGACACCCGCGTGTTGGGGAAAATGCAAAATAAATGACGGACAGGTTGAATTAATATTGTTACAAGTTAGGCGAGGTTCTTGATTAAGAGCAAGTCGCTTTACGTGCGAATCCTTGCTCCATCACAAGCTCCTCACCCACGCTCACAAAGCACTCCACAACACCGGACCAGCGCACCTCAACGAACGACTCACCTTCTACACCCCGACCCTCCAGCTTTGCTCCCCTGACCTCGCGCTTGCCACCGTTCTCCACATCCGTCGAGCAACCGCCAGTGGCAGATCGTTCTTCCACCTCGCTTCAAACACCTGGAACACTCTCCCCATCTGCCTACAACAGACTCAGGACCTGCTGGCCTTCAGGAGACTCCTCAAGACCTGGCTGTTCGAGCAGTAGCAGCACCTCGGCCCACGCCCCCCCCCCCAGCACCTTGAGACCCTCAGTGGTGAATAGTGAGCTCTACAAATGATTGATTGATGAAGTCTCAGTTCCCTGGTGAAGTCCAAAAAAGTCCAAAAAGCCCAGATGGTAGAAGTAGAAGTGGTTTCAGGTTTGAATCTTGTCCAATGACAAATCTGAAGAGCCACACACAAGTAAGCCCTTAAGTCCTCAAGGGAAAGAGTTGGGACGATTCAGGGATCCCTCCCAGAGGATGGGCTTGACAGAGATGCCCTTTGTCCAGTTTCACACCAGAACCGGAGCCAACGTCTCCCTGAACAGGTTCTAACTGGAGTATGCAAACAAGGCACCAAATCTGCTCTTCAAAGCAGTCAGGTGGCGCTGGCAAGGGACCCCACCCCAGCGCAATACATTAAGTCCTGTCTGGGAGGTGGTCACACCTCTCTTTGGCAGGAAACCTATTGTTTTACCTTCCCCTGCTTGAGCTCCGCTTAGCAGCAGGAGGGCAGAATTGCGTCTGTGATCAGTAGCAGTTCTAGCTCGGTGTTAGACCCTGAAAAGCTGGTATCAGGAATGCAAGGGGGCTCACTATGGGAGGCCCCTTGTACATGGGATCCTGCATCAAACACTAAAATTGGTGTTGGGGGCAGGATTCCAACATGTTTGATACCAAACATGACCGGTTGCGGTGCAGACAATATATAGGTAATAATTTTGTAATTCACTTGATGCCCACTATGGGCCAGATGTATCAATCAGTTTTACTCATTCTGTGTCTATGGGAAAATGTGTTTGTACATCTGGCCCAATAGGTATTAAATGGCTGCCCACATTTACAAACCTTGGAAAATCAAATAGTATGTAGGGGGTGTCCTTCTCATGCAGGGCACCCTCACACTTCTAACCAAGCACCCTGCCTTCAGGATTGAACGTTCTGCCTTAGGAGTGATGTATAGGATTTAAATGCAGTGACCTCAGATATAAGGACACTTATATCTGTTGCAAGTGGTACTAGCACCAGCTTATACACGCTGCAATGGCAGGACTATAGTCACAATTTGAGTGGTCTCTCCTAGGTGGCATAATACATGCTGCAGCCCGTGGGGGGCCCCTAGTGTACCTATGCCCTAGGTAACTTAGCACCATATACTAGGAACTTAGAAGGGTACACCAGTAGCCAATTAGGAAGGTACCAAAGTACTTACCATAGTCACATTTAGGGAGAAAGCACATTGACTGGGGTCATGATTAGGAGGCTCCCAGTCAGATTAGTCAAAAAGCAGTATAACACCAGCAAAAAGTGGGATAAGCATGCAAGCAGATCCTACGTTCCTACAGTATCCTTGCTAGCATGTGGCGTTTTTCCTCTGCTTGATCTGACAAAAGATGATTGAAGCAGTTGTCTTTTCTGGAACTGGGGACGGTAAAAATACGTTTTCAAGGCATAGGAAGTGTAACAGTACTGTTGATAGGTTGTGCCTTTCCTCTGGATCTGCAAAAAGGAGTTTTCCAGAATTGCAATGTCCCCAATGTCTTGCAGGAATGGTGTCCGCCTTAATGGTTTTGAGGGCCTCCTCGACATGAGTTCCAAAGAGGGCCTCTCTGTATAAGGTAGGTCCAAGATCTGTTTTTGAACTACCTGGCAGAATGAGTTGCTTTGAGGCACACTTGTCGCCTACGAACTGCCGCACCTGTTAAGTGTCTGAACCCTGTAATGGCAACATCCATCTCTGAATCTATAATCTTACTAGATGCTTCTTCAATTAATCTTTTTAACCTCATCTTTAGCATCCTCAGGAAGCTGGTTAATGTAAGAGGCAATGTCTGACCATATATGGTGGTCATACCCTCACAGTTAGCTCTGACATGGTACAAAACAGCTTGCCACTGGAATCTAGGTGCCTGCCATCCTTTTTCGGAGGAGCAGAAAGAGGTGCTAAGGACTTTTTGAGCAGCATTGAGCAGCTTGCATGACCACTGAGTCTGTTTTAGGGATTAGGTGCATCTTCTGTAGTTTTGAATTTCTTGTCAAGGCGTTGAAGTACTGCTGGTATATAAGCCGGGGTCTTCATGAACCTAATGCCTTCTTCCCAGATGTAGTCTATTATGGGTAGGGCAATGACAGGTTTACAGACTCTTTAGAAGGCATTGGTGAAGGGAATCACTTTGCTGCACGTTCCAACAGATTATGGAATCCTCCTATAGCCTTTAGATGGAAATCTACCTGAGGCAGTGTTGATGATGCAGGAGGAGACATCATATAATTGTCACAACGCTCCCCTTCCTCTCTCTCTTCATCTGAAGAGATCGCAGTGGAATTGACTGTGGAGCATTCAGGAATGAAAGTATCGCCGGAGTAGTTGTCTGTACTGGAGATCTAACTGGTGGAGATGGAAGTTTGGCATCACTCACTGAAGGTGGTTCGAGTCGACAGTAATCCTTTAACAAGAATTGGAGAGCAGAGAGTAAGGCTGATGGTATCATCACCATATCTTGTTGATATTGCTGATGTCATGGCTCAGGCTGGACATAATAGGTCTGGCCATACTATTCCTGCTCATCTTAATCATCATCATCAAGCTGACACTTAAGGTGCAAGTCAGACGGACTATAGGAATCCCCAAAAGGAACTTTCCTTTTGGAATCTTCTGCTTCTAGGAGATGAATGGGCAGAAGAGGTGTGATCTTACTGGGGGAAGTATGTTCTGGGGCAGTTACAAGAATTTAGTATTGCTTGTCTTGTTTTTCAGCAGGTGCATCAGTTTTCGTTGTCAGCGATTTGCCCGTTGACAGTGATTTTGGCGGCAACTGAGCCTTTGTCGACGGATGGGCTTCCGCTCATGGTTGTGTCATTGGAGATAGAGGTGGACTCGACAACCATGTCATTGCCTCTGGTGATACAGACAGCTTCATTGACGACGTGTCTTTGTTGAAGACGATGTCTTAGTTGACGACGGTGTCTTCGTCGACGATGGCTTAACCATCAACGATGGCTTCTCCATGGATGATAATGTGTTTGCCAATCGTGGCTCCTCTGTCAACAGTAATTCTTTGACTATTTTTTTGTAGATGACATGGAATTTGCTGACAACGTGTAATTTGTCCACGGTGAAGAATCTACAGGTTTTGATGACGATGACAATGGAATGGTGGACAAAATCGGGGTCTGACTCGACGACGAGAGAGATGTCATCGATAAAGGGAGCAGTCAAGAATGTAGTCAATGTCAATGTCTGAGAAGTTCAGCCTTTTGTTGTCGACGGTGCTGACAAACTATTTTTCATCAGCAGGGAGCTCAAACGGTTCTCAAACAACCCTCCAGAACCATCACGGAAATACTATGAGCTATCACACTTCACTCGTCGGTCGGGCCCATAACACAGCGAGCCACTTATTCACACAAACACACTGCTCCTAAGATCAGTGAAGACTAGAAGACGAGCTGCTGGACAGCGGAGTACCCTTATTAAACCTACAATTTAAATTTCTATACATTATAAACATATGCATTATATGGACATCTTCATTGTCTTTAAATCCATAAGAAATAACATAGAGGCACCCCACTGTTTTGGTCGATGGACCAGCTAGTAGAAGTTAGTTGATGGAAATCAAGACCAGCTTAATTTACTATTTCTCATTTATCTTTATTTCTCTTATTATTTCAGTTATTTTGTCATGACTTTTAATTTTAAATTTCTAACTTTCATTCATAGGTTCATTAAAACATTTCTACAAGATACATTCAGGAAAAAAGAATGCTTTCAATTATTTGACATTTATTAGTAAACGATACAGAAATACAAATTTGAATGTCATATTACCAATCTTCTTTGGAAGAAGAAAAGAACAGGAATAAAATTACACAGGTTCCCAAATCTGCCTCTCTATCTTCCTCGTTGTCTACCTCCCATCAAGACTCCGCATTCAATTCTATACCCCATCAAAAGTTAAAGTCAGGAAAAATGTCAAAGTCTTTTGCACCCAAAATCATTCAGTCCGACAGCATGTCGTGGTGCGAAAAATAAATTCAGGAACAGCTTTTTTCTCTCTTTTGTGCTGGCTCTTTTATACCCTTTTTCACTTACTATCTAACAAAATTTTGAAACTTTAGAGTCCATACTCATTTCTCAATGGTCCATTAGAGGGGTGGTAAAGATCACCTCATTTCTCCATTGTCCACATTTTGCACAGTCACTTCCACATTTCTCATGTGGTCATAATAGTTCATTTTTCGATACTCATCATCCTGTCCTTTATGTCGATACTTCACTCAATTTTCCCAGGCTCACAAACTCGAGCATCTCTTTGGTATCAATCCACTTTTCTAGGCCACGCTGGCCTTGACACCAGTAACACAGGAACAGGCTATTGATACACTTCTCGGGCACAGTCACGCATGCGTAGAGCCATACTCTTTCAGAGGCTCGCAAATCCACCATTTTATTTTAGGCCGCATAGGCCTTAATGGGCACTAATACAGAAACAAACACAACAAACGTTAGATTTTGAAGTAAAGCCCTTCTGTTTACCTCCCACCATTCTAAGTTTTACCCTGTTAGAGGTTACCTAGCAGGAAGCTACAAAAATGCATGGTTTACTTACCGAATTTGTTCATTTTGCAACGAAAATACTCACAATAAGCATACATGAATAGCTCTGCTTAATTAAAGGCATTACTGCACTATATTAGTATGGCAATTTCACATGATTAATATATTACGATTTGCAACATAGGCAATTTAGTATCTCATGTGTACTTTTTCTGTGTGTGCTTTTCTGGTGAAACTGGTGAAAAGGAAAGAACTCACGAAAAGGATGTGCTTCCAAGTACCAGCTATGGAGAAGTTCCTAAAAGCGTGACTGAACTGATAGAAGGGAGAGCACAGATTCAGTGGATGAATCAGACATCATAAAATTCAAAATAAAAGGAAGTGATGAAAAGTCTGAAACTGAGTCTGAAGACAGTGATGATGAAACAAAGTTAAGGAGAAGTTCACGGAAAAGAGCTTGGAAATTGGAACGTGGAACTATAGAGCCTGAAAGTAAAAAACCATGTAAAGGAGACAAGTGGCCTAAAGGAAATGATGGACTAAAGTTTAAATTGATTAATAAAACCAGAAATCAAGAAGAACAAATAAATGAGATAACAAGTCAAAAGGAGTAGTTAGGAGAAAACAAAGAAACCTTGCAAAGGCCAAAAAGAGTAAGAAGACCAAATCAAAAGTATAAATCACCTGAGTGGACATATGTTGCATTGCCCTCAATAGAGGAAGTCAACAATAGTCAAGAAAGTCTGAGTAAACGATATAGAAATACAAATTTGAATGTCATATTACCGATCTTCTTTGGAAGAAGAAAAAAACGGGAATAAAAAGACACAGGTTCCCAAATCGTCCTCTCTATCGTCTTCGATGTTTACCTCCCATCAGGACTCCGCATTCAATTCTATACCCCATCAAAAGTTAAAGTCAGGAAAAATGTCAAAGTCTTTTGCACCTAAAATCATTCAGCCCGACAGCATGTCGTGGTGCGAAAAATACATTCAGGGAGAGCTTTATTCTCTCTTTCATGCTGGCTCTTTTATACCCTTTTTCACTAACTATTTAACTAAATTTTGAAACTTTAGGGTCCATACTCATTTCTCATTGGTCCATTAGAGGAGTGGTGAAGATCACCTAATTTCTCCATTGTCCAAATTTTGCACAGTCACTTCCATGTTTCTCATGTGGTCATAATAGTTTATTTTTCGACACTCGTCATCCTGTCCTTTATGTTGATACTTCACTCAATTTTCCCAGGCTCACAAATTCGAGCATCTCTTTGGCATCAATCCGCTTTTCTAGGCCACACTGGCATTGACAACAGTAGCCCCGCACAGGCCATTCATACACTTCTCGAGCACAGTCGCGCATGCGTAGAGCCATACTCTTTCGGAGTCTCGCAAATCCGCCATTTTATTTTAGGCCGCACGGGCCTCAATGGGAACTAATACAGAAGCAAACACAACAAACATTAGATTTTGAAGTGAATCTCTTCTGTTTACCTCCCAACATTCTAAGTTTTACACTGTTAGAGGTTACCTAGCAGAAAGCTACAAAAATGCTTGGTTTACTTACCAAACTTGTTCATTTTGCAACGAAAATACTCACAATAAGCATACATGTATAGCTCTGCTTAATTAAAAGCATTACTGCACTATATTAGTATGACAATTTCACATGATTACTATATTACGATTTGCAACTTAAGCAATTTAGTATCCCACGTGTACTTTTTCTGTGTGTGCTTTTCTTTTTGTTGATTAGTTTTAACACTCCATTCGATTAATACATGTTATGGTTATGGGAGGTTAACTTCACAAGGGGTACATACACATTTCTGTCACTCCCCTGCTCCATCAGAGCTCATTATTGACCTGTCTGAAGAAGGGTTTTTGAGTGTCATTTTGAGCTCTGGAAGTAGTGTTTCAGGCTCAGATACAGTCTGTTTTGAAAGACCTAAAATAATTTTTTGTTGCATTTACTATGAGGCTCTATAGATGAATGTGACAGATCCCTCTCCCTTTTGAGAGAATTTTTTGAAGAAGTAGACTTCTCGCTTTCGGAGTCTGGCACGGGATCAGACCTGGTTTTAATTTTTTGGAGCCAAATGAGAAGACGTTTTTCATGGTTCCTGAGAATCTTGCAGTCTGACACCTTGTGGGATGAATACAAGCAGCAAATGCACTCTGTGTGAGGGTCTTCTATATTTAACCTCTTCTTCATGCAAGTGGCACACTCCCTGAAGAGAGCCTTTTTTGCCTTGTCTGACAAAGCTTAGTAAAACTTTGAGGCAAATAAACATATATAAGGGATGGAAATATATAGTTGTTCAAAAGTATATATCATTAATATATATTTATATAAATATATACTTTCCTGAAGAATGAAGTCCATAAATCTTCTGTCAGAGGTTGTAGATGAGAAATCATGAAGAGTCTAGGAAGCCATGCCAGATACCATCGCTGTGATGGTGCGGGTGCGCTGTAGCACTGCTGGAAAATCTTTCCATAGCACTTCTGGTGCAGCATTACTGTGCGTGCAGGTTCACTATTGCATTGTTGCTTGAGTATAACTTTAGCACTGCTGGATCAATGTAGTACTACAGGCAAAATCTCTCCCAGGAGCTAGTCGTACAGGATGATTATAGCCCAGGGCCCACAGTATTGTGATTATATTGGTAGTTCACTACGACTACAGGAAGGTCTAGTACAGTGTGGATTTACAGTTTTGTCCAGAGATAAAGAAAGGAAATATAACGTTCTGCTTATTTTTTTTCCTTTTCAGTATTCATGGACACAAACAATGGATCACACACAGGTAATCATTGTGATCTGCTCCCTTTCTCTGTTATCATTCTCCTGGGGTTACAGTTAATCCGTATAAAATCTAAAACGTGGAAGATTCTTCTTTTTGCCCGTTCACTTGATTCTGATATTATAGGCTTAGTGACAATGTATTTTGAATGTGCTTTACAATAAATATAAAAAGCATATTTTAGTGTGTGGTCTTTGAGTGAAGGCTTTCTCCTTTCCTCTTGCTAAGCCCTGAGACGCTGGTCACCATCACTCAAACGTGGACACCACATATATGCCTGATTTCACCAAGGCTTGGTATAGACGGCTGGGCATTGCCAGGCTTGGGTTGAGCTCATTGGTTTCCTCAGCTCATTCTGTATTCTGAAGCCTCCCCTAGAAGGGATGCTGGGCCCTGTAAACTTTAAAGGAAACCCCTACTCAGGTGAAGTAGGAAAAGGGCTGAGGCTATAGACATCAAAGGGAAGGTTAAGGAGATGTGGCAGGTGTGTTCTGACAAACATATGTTTTCTTGTGTTCCTAAACATCACACAAGCATTATCTTTTTTGCTTCCAGATATCACCTTTTCGGCTATGGTAGGGAGACTCCTGCTGGTGATGCTGAGTCTCTGGTTGAAGAGTGGAGGCCTAACCTCACTGAAAGCTGGAAATGGACCTGCTACTGACATCTACAATTATCATAATACAAACTGATGGGGAGGTTTCGGCGCTCCATTCCAATGTTTGTCTTCTACCCAGGATGATGTGTATGGGAATCTGCTTTATAGTCATGTCTTTTCTATAAGGATTAGGATTAGATTCGAAGTATTAAAGCGCGTAGGGACACATTTATTTCTGGAAGGAAAGCGTAAAGGCAAATAGCGGAGGAGCCCTTTACGCCCACCTATTTTGTCCTGTCCATGTCAAACATGACAGACTGCAGCCAAACTTTTTAAATACCTAAAAAAATGTTTTTCCTCAAAAATAGAGTCCCAAAACTGGTGTTTGTTTTGGGGGAGGAGGGGGGGAAACCGAATGGCCCACACACCATGAGACATTTCTTCTATGGTTCATTATTTTGTATTCGTGTCCCTCCCCACCAACTTTTACAAGGCAGCAATGGATAGAAAAAACACACATAACACCATTCACCCTCAAAAGGGTAAGTGGTGTCATATATATCTGTTGACGTACCCCACTCTGTCAGGCCATCAGAGTATATTAAATTGATCTGTTAGAATAAACCTAGTGGTCTGCCCCAACTCAAAATTGGGCAGGTGGACAGAGCGTTTGGCAAAACTCCTCCTTCACCAAGACTTAGTCTTTCTCACACAAGGTAGGTTGAAAGATAACCTACACCTGCCTGGGAATGGATAAAGTTGAGAATCAGTTAAATGGTTCTTAAACTTGGTCTATACCTGACTGCGCATGAAGGAACATGAGACTGATGATGTAGTTATTAAACTCCATGTCTGTGCATCGAGGAAGATGAGACCAATGATGTGGATACTGAAATAGATCTATGAAGAAAGCCTACACGATTAAGTTCTGATGAAAGGAAGAAGGCCTGTGCATTCTGGCGTAGATTAACACTCCATAGGATGATTGGGAAAAACCTATGGTTTTTTTTTTTTTAGATAACCCTCACCCACCAGGGTTGCCCTCGGTAGCATGCTTCATCATCGGGTTCTATCCCGTGCCACTGCGTAACGGGACATGCTGTGACCTACGAAGCACACAGGAGCACTGAATAGTGTAATAAGATGATGAACCTGAATGGGAGTGGGAGGGGTCTTGTGTAGAAGGTTAAAAATACCTGCCTCATAAGTTGGTGAATCTTTTAAGCTATCATCTAGGCGGTATGGATGCAAAACCGGGAGAAAGTGGGATGGCTCTGTGATAATAATGCACCTGCCTTCCTATGGGTCTAGATGTTTCAAGCCTATCCACCAGGCTTTTCATCAGGACCAAGGAAATTAGTTCCATGATTCTACCCCTAAGGTAGTGCTCAAATTGCATTTTTAACCTTCTATAAAAGACCCCTCCTGCTCCTATTCACTTTCATCATCTTATTATACTATTCAGTGCTCCTGCGTACTTTGTAGGTCACAGCACGGCCCGTTCCTCTGTAGAAGGGGTTTTCCAATCATCCTGTGGAAGGTTACACTATGACACAAATGACAGGCCTTCCTTTGTTTGTTAGAACTTAATCAGTAGGAGGAAGCCCATTTCTTCAAGTTTACCTCTTACCTCCCATGGTTGATGATAGTCTACACCTGTATGAAAATCGAGCACAGAGAGATGAATGATGCTGTTACTGCACAAGATATAAAAAGATAGTCTATACCCATCTGCAAATCGAGGGAGTAGAGACCAATGATGTTTTTATTGAACTAAACTTATAAAGATAATCAACACCTGTTTGCGCATAGAGTAATGAGAGAACCAATGATGTGTTTATTGAACTAGAAGTATGAAGATAGCCTACACCCACCTGCACATGGAGGATGGGGACAATAATTATATGGTAATTGAAATAAATATATGAAGATCATTTACAACCATCTGCAAATGGAGAAATGTGAGAACCATTGTTTTTATTGAAATAGATGTATGAAGATAGAGAACACAAGTCTGTGAATGAAGCAGATGAAAATCAATGAAGTGGCATAAAAATGGCACTACAGAGGTAATGGCATCATTGACGTCTCTCTCCAGTCATGGGCAACAGAAAAACGTTCCTTATGTTTATGGTCATTCAAGGATTTGGAGTTTGAAACTACATATTGGGACCACCAAATTCTGTAGATAGTAACTCCAGATGTATGTACTTCTAAAAAATGAATCTAGAGTATGTATAGGTTATGCATGTTTACCCTCATGAGATTCCATTTCTCATAATTTTGGCTGTGAAGTTTTTGTAGCAGAGTATTTAAATGTATGGTAGTGTGACACTTAACTGTACTTTGTGAGTGTCTGTACTTTTGTGTGTTTTTATTGGCTGCTCTAAATGCCTTGGTGGTTGTAGATATATTTTTCCCTCTGCATATTACCCAGTATGTGTTCTCTGTGTCCGTGTGCGCATGGATACTGTGTTTGTATGAATGCACTATGTAAGGGTCACACATATTGACTTTATCAGATCCTGTTCTGAACTGTCTCAATTTTTTAGGATATATTATACTTAAGAAATGTTTACAGCTTAGCATTTCTACTTTAGAGTTATTGAGGAATCTAGAATGTAAGTCTTTTTTTAAGCATCTGTTGTTAACCATAAACGTTTGCTTTTTTTTAAATAAACGTTCATAAATATACACAAATATACAGGACCTTTCAGTCAGTACTGTTAACAAATTGGTCTGTTCAACTGTCATTCACATTTTGCTTTTATCGACCACAGCAGGCACATTGGGCTATGCTAAGTCCACTTCATTCATTGGCTGATTTCAGAGTTAGTAAAGAAATATTACTTGTGCATGATGGATGTGTACTTCTGTGTTAGAAATGGGGTTTCTGGTTGGCTAGGGTTTGCACCTAAGTCAGGCAGAACCCAACACTCTAGTCAGGGCAAGCAGGTCACACACCAAAGATACCTGTGCTTACCCTCTGGTAGCTTGGCACAGGGCAGGCAGGCTTATCATCAGAGGCAATGTGTAAAGCGTTTGTGCAACACACTCACACAGACACACAATTAACACACCACAAAAGAGACACTACATGGCAATATATAATAACATAGTATATATTATACATAAATCATAGATGAAACAACATAACTCATAATGTCTATGTATATTATGGAAATTCTGAAGTAATAATCGTTATCCTGAACAGTGTAAGGATCAAAACAGTATACATTGTTCACCAGGGAATGGAATGCAGAAGGTTGATCAAAATTAGCAAACTCTAGAATCACCAATGGTACAGAAACCATAAAATCTCAACATAAACACATCAGCAATTGTAAGCCCATGTAGGCAAGTGAAACCCTGTGCCTCTATTAGCGGGGTTAGGATAATCTTTATGACCACAAGTGAGAAAAATAATTTGCTGGCATAAAAGTAGCTCGCAGAAGTACCTCAACAAAACGAGGGTATCTGTCAAGGACTCACCCTAGAGAACCACAGTGGTTTCAGTGCCCCCACAAGGTATGGCCCAATGGGGGGGAAGTGGGGGGTGGGTGAGCGGGGGAGAGGCAAGTGCTTCTGCCCTTAAGTGCGTGGAGCAACTGCTTAACACACACTGCAGAACTCTTGTGATAAGCCTAGTCTGCCTGCGAGGGAACGCAGGATGTTGGGCTCTCTTCTGAGATGGTGAAAATTCCTCAGTTATTTCAAGAAAGAGAGTGGGGAAGCCTCATTGCTTGCCAGAGTCCACATCTAGTTTTTAGGCCCTGGTATCTGAAAGTTGGAGGTGGTCATTGGATCCCTTCAAGTTGGACTGCACACACAACGGCAGACCTTGGGAGCGGGGCCCGCATAGTTCAACAACCTGGCGATCTTGGGGGGTGGGGCTAAACAACGCAGCCTTCTGGTGTAGGCCCAAAGAAATCCTGAATGTCTGGGTAAAGCGCCTGATCAAGATGCAGCGAACAGAACCTCCTGCAGTACTTGTGCTAGAAGCTTAGCTCTCTGAGGCTCACCAAACCAGATGCCCTGCTCCCTGGGCACTCCTCTTGGAGTAAAGAGAGGTTCTAGTGAAACTAGACAAGTGAAGGGTGGGACAAACCCGCGCCTTGGAGAGCACTATCAGTGGGCACAAGTAAAGGTGACAGGCCACAGACCAGCACATCCAAGTTTAGTGGCAAAGTGAAAGTCCCTCCTTCCCCCAAGCAAACAGAAAGAAGTATAAAAGAAGCAAAGCAGTTCATCTGAAAGTCGGTTTCTCCTGGCAGCACAACAGTCCTGTGGTGCAGGACGGAGAGCCAGCAGAATTAGGTTACAAGTCCATGCAGTGTATAAAATGATGGGGTCAGAGCCCCTGTAGTTATACTCCAATGTATTTGATGTAGAGGCAACTTCAAAAGAAACCTTAGAAGTGAACAACACTCCCTTTCAACCATTCCCCTGGCTCCAGACATCATTAGGGAGTAAATCAGCCCTTTGGTGAGGGCAGGACCACAATAGTAGTGTATGGTTTGAAAAGAAACTGATAAAAGGCTCACCTTACTGAAATAGATGGCCCAAATCAGCTTGTTGCACAGCCCCATCATCTTTATCTGCAGCATCATGACAATAATGCTGGGTAAAGGTATGCCTGGAGGATCATGTCAACGCTCTGCAGATTTGTTAGATTGGCACACCCGCAAATAGAGCTGTGGATGTAGAAACAGCTCTTGTTGAATGAGCCTTAACTCAGGTAGTTAAGGGTCGTCCTTCTGCGTTACGGCAGAATTGAATGGCTGATCAAATCCATCTTGCAAAGGAAGGTTCAGAGACTGATAGTTATTTTATGCAATTGCCATAGGCAATAAATACCATATCAGATTTACGGAACTTCCTTGTTCTCTGCAGATAAAACGTAATACACCTCTTAACGTCTAAGGTGTGTAGAGACATTTCAGCCACAGTCTGTAGGTTTGGAAAAAATTTCTTTAAAACAAATGGTTTGTTAAGATTGAAATCCGAAGGTATTTTTGCAATGAATTTAGTATTAGTCCTTAACATCACTTTGTCTTTTTCTAATTGCATGAATGGTTGTTTTATAGTGAATGCTTGCAATTCACTACCTCTTCTAGCTGATTTTAATGCTAATAGTATAACCCTCTTCCAAGAAAGATATCTCAGATCTGCTTTGTGGATTGGCTCGATAGGGGCTCTCATTAACTGATGATTAACATTGAGATGCCAAGAAGGAGGAGGTTTCAGGTGGAAAATTTCTAAAATGTTCATGAGAAACTCCTTAATTATTCTTTCAGACAAGAGAGAAAAAGAGTTTCCCGATTTCTTAAAATGAGATATCTCTGCTAAATGTGCTTTTATTGATAAATGTGCAAGGCCCGACTTGGCTAGATGAAGAAGATATTGTAAGATCTGCACTGGTGTTGAGATGAACAGATGCAATTTTTTCCTTAACACCATACACAGAAGTATTTCCACTTTAGTTGATATGATTTGTTTGATGCTTTCTCCCTAATTCTCTGGGGATATCTAAAGTTTCAAGCTCATGGTAGTCAGTAGGCTGACTGACAAATGAAGAGAGGTCTGATTGGAATGAAGTAGCTAACCCGTGTTCATGGAGACTGACATCAGAGGGATTGTCAGAGCAATATGAGGTTGCTCCCACAGAAGGAGAAGCTCTGTGTACCAGAAATGCTGGGGCCATTTTGGAGCAATGAGAATTAATCTGCAATGTTCTCTTTTCATTTTTCTGCATACTCTTGGTATCAAAGCAATTGGTGGAAAAACATTAGCAAATATTTTCCACCATCCAATCAAAAAGGCATTTCATCACAATCCTTTCAGGGGATGGCAGCTTGCATAGTATCAGAATTTCTTGTTTGTTTTGGTTGCAAATTGATCGATATGTGGTGTGCCCCAGCGAGGAGGATATTTTGCAGAACTCAGAGATCAAGTTACCAATCATGCCAACTGGTTGTCAGTCTGCTCAAAGTGTCCACCAGCACGTGGGATACCCCTGGTACATGTTCTGCTCTCAGTGTTACATTGTTCTACAAGGCCCAATTTCAAATTGCTTGCACTTTATGTGATAGAGAAACCAGCCTTGTCTTTCCTTGTTTGTTTAGGTAATGCATGCTGGTGGTATTGTCCTTACAGATAAGTACGGATGAGCCAGAAATTTCTGGGGAGGAATGAGAACAGAGCCAGCGCTATGTCTTCAGTTCTAGTAGATTTATATGCATCCTTTTTTTCGGAGGTTGTCCATTTGCCACTGACTGGGAGATCCTGAAGATGGACACCCCATCTTTCCAGGGACACATCTGTGCTGATAACGAAATCTGTGGTCTGCAAGAGAAAAGTCATCCCTTGTGAGATTTTGTCACTGTCTACCATTCAATAGCCATGACCATTGTTGGGTTTATGGGGATAACATCTTTGAATGACCCCTGAATTTACACCCACAGCTTTTCGAGCTGTTCCTGGGGAGAACACATATGTAGCCTGTAGTTTTGTATCAGGGGAATGTAGGAGGAACACATTCCCATAAATGACGTGTACAGTCAGACAGAAAAGGACTTTCATTTGCAAAGTCTTAGTGCTAGTAGCTGAATATTGTGTTGCCCTTTTAGGAAGACAACATTTTGTCTGACTTGGTGTCTAAGACTGTTCCTAGAAACATTAAAGATTTCAGGTTGAGAGCCAATTGGGTATTTTATTAGCCTCATCTAAATATGGGAAAACTTGAACTCCAATTAGCCTTAGATGGACTGTCACCGGGGACATACACTTGGTGAATTTTCGTGGGGCTGATCCTAGACCAAAAGGTAGCAGTTTGGACTGATACTCTGTGCCGGCTACCTGGAAACTTATGTTTTTCCAATGTTTGTAATGAATTGGTAAGTAAAAGTATGCATCATGAAGGTCGAGAGCTGTCATGTGGTCCCCATGGTTAAGAAGGTGTAAAATGTCTTGCAGAGTGACCATCTGAAATTACAGTTTTTTCAGGTATATGTTCAGCTGTCGAAGATCCAAGATAGGGCATCAGTGTCTATTCTTTTTCCTGACCAGGAAGAAACAGGAGTACAACCCAATGCCGCTCTGAGACTTTGGGACATTCTCTATCGCACTTTTTTGTAACATGATAGCAGCCTCCCTCAGCAATTGTTTTAGATGGGGAAAGTATCTTCTTTTTGATGGGACATTCGTGGCTTGTTGATAAATACAAGGGTAAGCCCCCAAGCCATGTTTCTAGTATCCACTTGTTCGATGTTATCATGGAAAATTTGTGGATGCAATGAGAAAGATGACCCCCAGTTGCTCCCCGGGATTCTGGTAAGCAGCCAGCACAAGAGAAAGATCATTGTTTTCCAGTGAAATCCTGTGGCGTGGTAGGCTGTTTTCTAATTGTTGGTTGTTTGCAAGCCGCTGCAGGTGGACGTCTGTATTGTGGCTTATATTGACCTTTATAAGATTGGTATTGTTGTCTATGATCTTGGTATCCTCATCTGTAAGAGTAGTTACTTTTATATCTAGCCCCACCCAAAGGTTGTTTGCGGAATTGTAATGATACTAGGGCCTTGGCAGTGCCAGTATCAGCTTAAATAATTTGGAGAGCTTCATCAATGTGTTTTCCTAAATAAAGCTTCTCCGTCATAGGCCATATCCCAGATTTTTTTCTTGACTTCTGGCCTGAATGTTGTTGGTTTACGTCAGCCCTGTCTATGAAGAACTGCTTCACCAGCGAGTTGCCCGAAACCGGTTGAAGAGATATTGACGGCTCTGTCAATAATTTTTTTTTGCATCAGATTTACCATCCTATGGAAGTAGATAGACATATTGTGCCATATATGACCATATTTGTCTGTCAAATCAACCTAAAATTGCTAGAGAATTAGCTGCTTTTACTGCTACTGCCGCCATGCTGGAAGGCGTTTACCAATAGTGTCAAGCAGGCGTCCATTCCTATCTGGTGGTGTTGGGATAGGGGTAGAAGGATTCCATAAGTGTCTCTGGGTCGCTTGACTGATAACGAAATCCGGTCCAATAAGGCATGCTGAAGTTAGTCAAGCCCAGCTGTCAAGGTAAGAGCAAAACGCCCCCACACCCAAGGCCTTTGCTCCAGCTCTTGGAACAACTTTTACATTCCATTAAGGAGGGCTATTCAGGTGCAAGGTGACACATGCATTGCATTCAAATGGAACTTCTACAAGCTTTATGTGGGGAAAAGGTAACTTTCCAAATGTACCTTTTTCCGTAATTGTTATCAAACATTTGACTTTACCATTATTTGGATTTTTGATAACAATTACAAAAAGTCTTTAAATCATATTACTAGCTGTTTCTTAAACAGAATCATAATTATTAAATGTAATAATGTAACCCAATGTTTTCCTATAGAACAGTCAGCTTTACAACAATGAAAATAGCTTTCGGGGCTTTTCACTGCATGGGCATATGTAAAATGTAATTTATACATGACCTACTTTTAAATACCATGCACCACACCTTATGGGCAATAAGTCCTACTTTGAGGATGTTTTTTTAATATTAATAGGAAGGGTTTCACCTGCCAAAAGGGGCTATTTTGACAGTCCAAAATTGAAGCTTAAAACTGCAATAGCTGGGCTACAATGGTAGGCTAGGGGACATTCTTTACTCTGCCACTAGTACCGTATACTAGGTACTTTAAGATAAATTACATATTCAGAACTGCGATTGACCAATTTCATCATATTGAAAGAGGGAGTAAAGGCACTTTACAACTGGCTAGCAGGATTGAAGTGCACAGACAACAAAAAAAGGATTCAGCACAAAAAACAGAGTGACCCTGTAGAAAAAGCAATTTTCCAACACCATACAGCAGACATTCTCATCCTGACAGAAACACAAGTTTTCCGAAGAAAGGTGTAGTACATTAAGCTGGTAAAAGAAGTCTCTGGAGTCAGACACATGCTGTAAGCAGGCTTCAGTCATGTGGATAGTTACTAGAGGTCCTTGTAGTCAGAAGCAAAGTCTCTTGGGACAGACACAGATCAATATCTGATGTAGGGCACAGTGCCTTAGCCAGCTACTCACACTAACATTCCTAACTAATAGCAGGCACTTGCAAAGATAGGGAGTGTGGAAGTGAAGCACAACTGCTACTAGTGTTGCCATCTGCTGAAGTGCATTTTAAATCAATATATCAAACACAAAATCCTTCTGTGGCATTAGCAGTGGGAACCCAATCAAAACAATGTGCCTGGTGTCAGACATACATCCTTTTCCATATCAGGCTGAAGTCTATTAGGTGCATATTTGACATCCCTGGAATGAAAAATAAATCTTTTCCAGCAGATTGCAGTACCTGAGCTCGTCACGAGAAGTTACTGGAGTAAGACATATGGTCTTGCTGTAATCAGGCTGGAATAACTTTGGCTGTTACTAGAGATCCCCGGAGTCAGAAACAAATATTTTCCAGGCAGGCTGCAGTACCTGATATCATTACGAGTCCAGGTTAGACTTTTATGAACTACAGCTTTTCACCTGAGGGACATAATACAACTGAAAGAAAAAAACACTGCTTAACATGCGGAAATCCAATGGCCAAGTCTTCAAAGCCTTCCTTAACTGCAGCAGATTTCAAGCGAGCCATAGCGCAAGCCAAATGGAATTTGCTTAGGTGGCAGCCACCACAAGGAAGGCCCTACTACCCAAAGGCATCTGATGGAAGTTGGGGAACTGAAGGAGAGGTGAACCCTAAATGCAAAGCTAGCAATCTTTGAATGGTTTTTCCATGAAAGGAAACTCATGTTAAGATGTTTGCAGATGTGCATGTAAGCATGTAATGTATGCATGGCTGTGGGTCCTGAATGCATGTACCCTCATCAAGACTTGTACGACAGAAGCCCATTTAAAATTTCCAGTTTTAACAGGTCTGAATACCATATAAGAATAGTAAAATGAAATGTTTACAAATGTGCACATGAAATGAGTGACCCAGAAGCACTCTTTAGCTGCTAGCCCCCCATAAATAAACAAAACAAAAGTAGAAAGTGAAGTGGGAAGTAGAGTGGTATAAAGGATGTGGTGCTTCAGGTAGCTGGGGCAAGGAAAAGAGAGCGCACTAGTGATGTGATACCGAAGATAAAGGTGGAGAGAACAAGGAAACAAAGGTGCTCCCATGTAGTTCTCAAGGAAACATAATGAAATAGTGCATTACTGGGTGCTGGACTTTCAACTAACAGTATCAAGATTCTCCAATACGCCAATGACACAAATCTCTAGAAACAACAACAAAGAGCATTGTTCAATCAGTCAAAATGATTGCAATAATAAAAAAGAACAACGTAAGTTCAAATCTTAAACACATACCTATAAACATCAGATAGCTGATCAGAAGACAAAGAAAGGGAAGCATATTTAATCTGATCATAATACAAATGGGAGTACTCACACAGATGGAACCTTTCCATCTTTACCAGGAGTGATAGCAAATAACAGAGTCCTCTTTGCATATTCATTTGTCCCCATCATCCAAGATGAAAAGCAATGGCATCACGAGGGGTGGAGGTTGACCATCAGAGTCTCACAGTCAAAAACATTCTGCTGTGAATAAATCGACAGCAAAGACAAATGTTACAGTAAATCCGTTTTAGAATACTTAATTGGAAACAAAGAAGCTGCATTGTAAAATATCCTACAGGGATAGAACACCTGCTGCATAGATCTTTGAGTGCCCAGCAAATTTGAGGACATTATAATAGCAGTAAGGTAACTCTGGTGGAGTTTTGGGAGAGCGATGTGTTTTGTCCGGTCAGTTTTGATTCATAATGTAGAATAGAAGGTTAACGTGCCTGCTGCAAAGTACATTGGGAAACATGCAGATACATATTTATGTTGGATAGGCAAGTGGGGTACTGCCTCTGAAACCTCTAGTTCATAAGTTGCACTCCTTCTATAACGCAGTGATTTATTTATAGGCATAAAGGAGCTACTTGAAAACCTTACATCATGGGTTGAGATCCGTATTGGCTTTTATTCTCCATCTGTTGTTATTCTAAGATTGCAAGGAAGGGGTTCTTTGTGAATTAAAGTCTTGTTTGTACACAGTCCTTCTGTTTCCCCTGAACATTTACTCTTAACCTCATAGATGCTAGTAAACATCCCTCCCCAGTGCTGCGCAGTCCATTGTAACTAGTGCTGAATGGACGTCCAATGGTCGTGCGCAGCACTGGGGAGGTAGTGCTGCCGTCGGCCAACGCACCGACGCAGCACTTAAGGGGTTAACATATAATATCTACAAGTATGGACAATATGTAATTCCTACACCGTATAACCCTCATTGTCCTAAGTAACATATTCCGTAAACAGAGTCACAAACTTGTAAGATTTACTGTGTCTTTGTGTGTCATGTAAAGCTCCCTGACAGCCTTTACTAGGATGAGTAGGGGTATAAAATAAATAAATAAAACACATTAATTAGTAGGTGCCATTGAAACCATTATATGTGTAATTAATCATACTTACTGATACATCTTTTATTTTTACAGTTCATGCACATGGCCATTTCACCCAAAACACTTGTGCATTGTTAGGCTGAGTGTCTTTGTTTCTTTCATTGTCTTTGTTTTCTTTAATGTTTTTATCGTTTTTCCAAGACACACTGCTATTTATCCGTGACTGGATGAATAGCAATCAACCTGAATTAAACTCCAATAAGACAGAGATTGTCCTGGCTGAAGGCACCCAAAATTTCTGTAACTCCAATTTCTGGCCGAATGAAATGGGTGTCGCCTCAACCAAACAACTTAGTTAAAGTCTTGGAGTTCTCGTCCATGATAAACTCTCTATTTTTAAGGCCCTCTATGGCAATAGCCCTGAGTTAATTTCTTACCAAATACAAACGTACACACCGTCCCGTTACTTGAGATCATCTCATCTCAACCTTCTGGCTATCTCCTCTTCTAAGAAGAAGAGACTAGGAGGTGCCAGATTCTCTGTATTGACCCCTCGGCTCTGGAACTCCCTTCCACTCAACACCAGATTGACTGTTGATTACCTTAGTTTCAGGCAACTCCTGAAGACCTGGATTTTCACACAAGCATACAATTGACATCTTGTGCCAAAACCCAATTCCTATACTCAAGCGACAAGAAACCGATTGGTGAATGAGAGCTGTATAAATAATTTTAACATAACATAGCTTGTAATTTAGGTTTTAGGTTGCAGGTAGATCCCAGCCAAGTTGATACTTGAGCAAAAGAATGGTTGATGGAGCTCTGAACTTGACCATTGTTTTTGACTCTGGTGAAAGTGAAAACAAGAAAGAGCCACCTCACTGCCTGCATGTTGCTGCTCCTGTTATGTAGCTTTATAGGACCCTAGTGTAATTTTCCCGATTCATGGCCATATATAGGTATAAATCACATTATCCTTATATAGGCATAGAAATCATAACCATAATTAGACTTAGCCTATGCAGCCCAAATACGGCATGGCTACTTCCACTAGTTGGGAAAATCCACAACGATTTCTTGGAAAAACCCGCCGTCAGCAGTTAGGGACTTCCCCCTACTTGAATATTGATTTATCCAAGAACTCAAGGAGTTTTCAAAGAACTGAGCCTTTGATGACGTTATTATGTCCAACCTTACGTCAAACTCGGCACCTTCAAGGTATAATTATGCCCACATTTGCCCAAACACACGGTGGTTTGGAGCAGTTCGCCTATCTACTTGCCCGACGCCCTGCTGTAGCAAGTGCCGAAGGAAGCCGACCCTCCAGCTGACGCACTGAGAGAGACGCTGTCTTTTCTCCTGCCAAGAAATCCAGCTCCAGTGTTTCCAGGCTACCCTTGCGGGTTGCTGGGAAATCGAGTCCTGAGAGAGCGATACAAGACCTCCTTCATGCAAAACCAAGGTACGGAGCTGATTAGACCCTTAGAGAATTCTTGGAATACATTCTTGGCAAAGAATACTAAACTTAAGCTACACCTCACTTACTTCTTCCTTTGTACTAGACCTGGGTTAGGTACACCGGGGTAGGTGTATTTTAGAAGCACCAGTTGAATACTTTTAGTCATTATTTATCACTGTATGTATTTTATCAGTTTTAGGTATTTTATGGCTTAGAAACCATATCATGCTTTTACAGTATTATTTTATAATTCCTCTTCGTACTGTGCGCATTGTTCTTTATAACCAGTATTACGATTGTAGCAGTACATTTCTTATGCTTGAGAAAGAAGACTGTTCAATAAGTACTTTTTATTGAAAACCCCCGTCATTCTATTTCTCAGCACCTCTGGTGAAACGAAGCATGCACTATTGACTGAGTGAAATAGCTATCTATTGTTTCCGCGACTCTGGAGATTGATTTCTTATTCTTGGGAAACAAAGTTGTCATGTTTATGCGGTTGTCAGAAACTAATCCCTCCTTGTGAATACGAAAAAGTTTCTAGTGACCTCTGAGCTAGCTGGCACTCACAATTAAGTCTAATATATTCGATAGAGACCTAGTCGACCTCAGTCCTACGTCTTATCTAAAGTATATGTTATTCCAATTCGCAGAGCCTATTGGGAATATAGGAACTACACTACACTCAGACTAAAATGCAGAACTGGCACTGCTAAATTATGACTCTGCATCAGAAAATTACACAAGGACATACTCAGCATATCCCCCTTGGTTGGCCGGATCCAACATCCAGCCCAGAAATAGCTCTGTAACCGGGATGTGGCTCCAGATTCATGCTCTCCAGTACTGGTCCCATTGCAGATATCATGAATATCTGCTGAGTTTTTATGGAGGTCATAAAAGTATTCTATCTTGTTTCTGTTATGGTTCAAATTCTTGACATGAAGAATGTAGCTTTATTTTGTCTAGGAATTGACTTTTCATCTCCCTGCCCATCTGCTCCATGCCTTGGAGTTTAATCTGTAAACAGATTGACTTATATAAGCCTGTCCCCCATATGAGTTGTTGAATGCACAATTTGGATTGGTGTCTCTTGGGGTCAACATCAAAGGAAACATAAAGGGGGTGGGGCAATATTCCTGTCTTCCACATTGGAAATATGCATTTGAAATTATTTTATTTTCCTGTATTTTTGTGCAGCACAGACTACACCGAAAACCTAATGACCTGATCAATGGTAAACAGAACATGAAAATATAGATTCCTAAATTTTACTGTGACAAACTGGTTTGTTGGTTGGAGGGGGAGGGGGTCACTCTGTTTCAAACAACAGCCACAATCTTTATCAGTGGTAACCATAAGAGTCACTAAATAAACCTGTGCTTAACATTCTGGTAGCTTGGCACAAAAGCAGTCAGGCTTAACTTAGAAGCTAAGGTTAAAGCATGTATGCATCACTCAAACAGTAATAAAGTGAACACACAACAAAAGAAACAACCACACTAATTTAGAAAAACAAAGTAACATATAATACATTATTTGACACCAAACCAACACAAATCCAAATAGTAGAACCAGAGTTATTAATTTTTAAGCTTAAAGTAAAAAATAGCAAAAAATGTATAAATTAAAGTGCTAACTGTGGACATTCAGTTGCGCAAGACCACAGCAAAGTCAAAAGTTGTGGCCGACTAAGATCGAGTGCACATTGGATACACAAAGTGAACTGGCTGAAGTCTGCGCTTAACTTTGAACCTAAAAGGAATTTTGGAGAAAAAGTTCTAAGAAATTAAAGTTCAGTCGGGCAAGGCAGTCGGCAGTGTTCTAGCAGGAGGCGTTGTTGTCGGGGATCCGATAGACTAAGTCATGGTGAAGATTTCTACGTAGGCCTATTTTTTTAAGATCTGAGAATTTGCAGGGAAAAAAAGTAGGGCCTTGTATAATAACCCCCCAGGATGTCACGGGCCATGGCAGGAGGTAGGTATGCCATTAAGTTAATTGGGAGAGGAGAGCGTGCCCCCCTCCAAGCCTCAATGAGGCCCGAGGGCCCCATCCCCCAGGACCAGTAACTACATTGAAGGTGAGAGGGGCTGTGCGACGCCCCCTTCGCTGGGCCAGGAGAGGCCTTGGAGGCCCTATCCCCTGGGGCCATTGACTATATTGAAGGGGAGAGGAGCCATGCCCCCCTCTCTGGGCCAGTATAGGCTTTGGGGACACCACCCCCGGGGCCAGTAAATTAAGTGAAGGAGAGGGGGCCACATGGCTCCCTCCCTAAGCCATTGAATAACCTCTGTAGACTCGATCCCTCGGGGCTGGTTCAGTAACACCTGAGATACCATCTATTTCCCTGCAAGCGAGTATGGGCAGGGAAAACACAAGGTTCTCTCACCGGGCAGGAGCATGAACTACCCTGTGAGGCCTATTTAGCTTTCTATGATGTGACTAAAAGGGACAGGGACATGACCAAAATTTTGTTTAAGGTTGCTGGTGGGCTGTAGGGAGTTCTGCAATACCAAAAAAAACTATAAGTTTCCTGGGTCATTGAAATCATGACCCCACGAGAACTTGCCATATTTCTTTTTACATCATTACCCAGGCTAGTGCTTTTGATCTGCAGCTGAGATTCAAGTGTCATCTAGGGACTGTTTGTAGTTTATGTGATGCAGTATATCCCATAAACTACACAGCCTGTATGTGCTTGTTTTTATGTTTTTGGGGTGTGAAATGTTAAAAAGTACAAGCAAGAGATTTTTTAAAGGAATAATAATGTATTTAGACAACTTATTTTCACAATTTCCACCCCTAAAATATAATAATAAAAACAACAAAGAAGAAAGAATCACATACATGAAGTAAACAATAATGATAAATATACCTGTAGCTGTTGAATTTCTGTGGTAATTTCTGTGTTTTAATATGGCCGGGTCCCAGAAGACAGGGTCCCCAGTGCCAGAAATCAGCCAGGGGAGGGGGCTGCTTAGCCCCTTCCTCCATAAATTAGACAGTGGACCCTGTAGGATGGAGTCCCTGGGTCCAAATACGACCCGGGGAGGGGGGCCACAAACACCTCACCCCTATTTAACTGTTGTGTTTGCCAGTGGATGGGGTCCCTGGGGTTGGAATCAGCTCCAAGAGGGAGGCTGAGTGGCCCCCTCCCAGGTGGCTACCTTTGTGGGGTTGGGTACAGGGCTTGGCCACAAGCCAGGCCTTGCGGCCTACCGGCATTGTTCAGTATGGGGTTGGCTGCATGCGAGGGAGTAGGTCGCAGTGCCTGGCCGGTAGGCTTTGCACGGTGGGAGTTAAATTAATGTAGGGTAATTAAAAATTACTTTGCCTTTAAAAAGTCCCAGAAATTCAGTAATAAAAATGAAAGGTTACAGGAATGTTATAGTTAAAAAAAGAATACCTTAGAAGTTCACTGAAAAACAAAAGGTAACAGGCATGTTATTGTTAGGTTCAGATTTTCAACACACAAAACCATAGACATTCAGCAGTTAGAACTAGAGTTCTCTCAGGTAACTACAACTCATTCTCTCAGATAACTATCACTCATGCCCTAAGTTAACTATAACTCATGTCCTTGCCATGCATTGCTAATTACCCCACATATTACATCAATCATGACATGTTCTATGACATTATAAATATCACTGCAACATTTGCAGTAAAATTACTGATGAAAAAACTGTGCATAGCTGGGGTGCGAGTTATAGTTCCCTTAGGGAACAGGCAATAGTTGCTTGAGAGAACTCTAACTATACTGCTGAATTTTCTATTGTTTTGTGAGTTTGACATCTGAACCTAACTATATCATCCCTGTAACCTCCAGTTTTTTAGCTATTATGTATGTGTTACTTTGGTCATTAGTGTTTCAATTAGTGGTTTATAAAACACAGTACTATCCACTATGAACTGTCTCTTATGTGAACCTAAAAACGCCCATGTAACCTGTTGTTCTTTTAGTGAATTTCTTAGGTTTCTTTTAATTGTAACTATAATGTCCTAGTAACCTTTGATTTTTTCACTGAATATCACATTTTGTTTCAGATACATTGTATTGCAATTTGACCCATAAGTTCAATTTACTAATATACATTTTCACAAGTGTTTAAATACTTTTTCTTAACTAAATTATTATTTCACAATTTTAAACAAACAAACAACATATGATCATAACATAACTTATTACAATTTTTACAATGAGAAACGCAAAGTCTTTCTCTGTTTTTCATTCATTTTATGGATCAAGAGATCCGCTGTGATGATACCACAAAATTGACCACCCATCCACATTAAAAATCATACCCTAAATCAGTTATTTCAGTTTCTCATCTCTTCTGGAGACAGTCTCTGCAGCACAGCTCCACCCTATTTTTTCTTTCCTTCAAAGTTAAGATCTCGTATGCTGAAGATAGAAGAGAATGGAAAGTGCAAGATGAATAAGAAGAAGACTTACCACCTTGAAATAATTCCTCTGACATTTAGAAATATTTCTTCATTCTTTCAGGGGAAAAGAAAGTTCTTCCAAAAATTGTGTAGTGCAATCTATGCAGCAATAGACTGTCAAGAGCTGTTCACATGGTACCTTGTCTGTTTTGAAACAACTGATAACCATACATACAAGGGTGTATCAGAGAATGAAAATCGTGCATCAGCAGTCTGACCATCTGTGGGAGCCTCATTATCTCACTAGATACTTACCATCCCTGCTGTTTCATTAAAACTGCAAGACATGGTTGCTCACTGTGCAAAATGCAATATGCCAGTTGAACTAAATAAATCATCTGGTGCCAGTTTTTGGATGCTGTTAAGAAGCATATATTTTACTATTTTCTCATCTCATCCTTCCATCTTCCATCCTCTCCAAACACAGGTAGATATTTGAAAAGAAAATTATAGAGTACATTAGTCTTGCGATTACATACTATTAGATTACATAGCATAAGCTAGATAAGTGGTTAAATAGGTGTACACGAGTATGTGTAAGTGTCTGAGTATGGGTTTATAAATGGGTATATAAGTGGCTGTACTGGTGGGTGACTGGGTGGGTGAGTGGATACATGAGTGAGTGTATCAGTGCCTGTGTAGGTGTATCACTGCATATGTAAGTAGCTGTGCTGGTGTGTGACTGTGTGTGTTAGTGACTACATAGCTGACTTCATGGGTATGTAAGTGGCTCTATGGATTAATAACAGGCTGTGTAAGTCAGTGTTAGCATGTGTAACTGTTTGTGGAAGTAGTTCTATTATTGATGGATACATAAATGCTGTGTGGGTGTGTGAATGCATGTGTGAGTACCTTTGTTGCTGTCTGACTGGGTTTGTGTTAGGCTGTATGAACTTTCTAAATAAGTATCTGACTGGCTGTATTAGTAGGTGACCGGGTGTATGGGTGAGTAAGTGCATGTGTAGCTGACTGCATGAGTGCTTGGAAGATTAATGCTGCCAGATGTGTCAGTGGATGTGTTAGTGCCTGTATCTATATGTGAATGACTATGTAAGCGGGCATATAGGTGAGTAAATGGGTTTGTGAATGGATTTATGGGTGTGCAACTAAGTGTGTCAGTCAATGTCTGGTTATATGAGTTGTGGGTACATATGTGGTGAGCATGACTGGGTGCGAAAGTGCCTGCATGACTGGCTGCAAATTACATACTATTGAATTACACACTCTAAACAAGCACCTACTCGGAAAGGCTGCCGAACGCTTACAAAGCCTCATCGCTGTTTCAAAACTGACAGGCTCTTTACAATGGAGGCTGTCGGTTTTGAAACAGACTGTCTCAAGGAGCCGGCTGCCAGTCGGACCTGCACTTAATCCTTATGGACGGTGTGTTACGCCGTCCAGATTATGATGTTGGTTTCCGACAGGGTTTCCAGGCTGGGCTTTCTGACAAGGAAAACCGTGTTGGAAAGCAACTTTGGGGGCCCCTTGCAGGGCCCCCTTCAACCAGCCGCCTGCGGTTGGAGGCCGAAGGGGCACCTATGGTGCGCCCCTGTTCATCCCTGCACTGTATGTGCCATGCAGCGCGGGAATGAACACAAACTCCATTTTCTGTATGTGAGCTTGTGCTGCGGCCAGTTACCAAACCAGCACAAGCTCCCTTACAGAAAAGGGAGCTTGCAACTGCACTCTGTGGTCACATAAAAATTCAGCAGTCGGGACAACCAACCTGAGGTCAGCTGAACCTGCATTGTGTCCGCCTGACATCGAAATAAGGCCCTAACTCTTCAGTATAGTAATTCCTCTTCCTCTTCCTCCTTTGCTGCTCACTTTTTTTTAAGTTAAAATTCTCATCTAAGCTCCCTTCTATTTTGCCTTTCACTTTAGTGTTCAGAAGCTACACTTTTTTTTCAGCTTATATACACTCACACTTTTTTAATATACTTTTTTATAGTTCAACATAATTAACATAACTGTAAAATCTCTTTTCTGTTGTCCAACTTTTATTGTAAGTTCTGGTAACATTTGTGTCCACAGCAAATCTCATGTCAGAACTATGGCAATTATCCTCCACTCTCAGTAGAAAAGTTCCTAAAATGGCTACACTTCCTCATGTGCATTTACTCATAATTGAAACACAGACTTCCTTTCATCTTTTTAGGTCGAGCCTAGAGCAGCGCATGCGCTGCTTGCTCGACTTTTAGTAAGGGGGTTTTCAAAGTGCTACCCACAAGCTTTTGCTGGCCTCAAGCTTGCGTGCACATTTGCATGCATGCGCGCAGCCGCCATCTGCCTTTCTTATCTCTTCTTCCGCATTGCTGGCCATTACTTTCACTTTCGCCGCCGCGCACGCAGCCGCCATCTACCTTTCTTATCTCTTCCTCTGCATCATTCGTGCTTTGGAGTATAGTTTTGTATATTGATATCTCTTTCATAATAAATCCTTGCTGCTGGGCGCCTGAGGTCAAATGAGCCCAGTTTCTTCTCTAAATACCGTTTACACTAACGGTGATAGATTCTGCCTAAATGCTGCCCTTTCTATCCGAGAACTTGCAGCCCACGCTGCAAAAATGTGCCTTTGGAACCTGCTGAACAGAAAGGAAACCGTGCAGCTCGCGAACTAATAAATACAGTGATTCGCGATAACAATCTTTATCTAAACGTGCCCACGTTTAGCAAGGTTGCCATGGCGAAGGAAACTAGCTCCTAAAATCTGCCACTCCTTTCACAAAGACCTGGGTTGCACTCTGACACTGCAGTCGCTTACACTCCACCCAGTTCCAAGCCATTGTGACATTAAACACTGACAACACACACCATGACACGGCAGACATCACATATTATCTATCCTGATGCCGCATACAGTGATTTAAAATGCTGGAACTGTACACCCCAACTGGGTGTATGTCAGAGGTGTGTTCAGACCTGTCTCCTGTATATCTACGGTCCTGCTTGCACCTCATACAGCAGCCCTCGCTGAGGACAGCCGGCTCTCCCTCGGACACAGGGCCAAGGCCTAGGGCAAGATTTTACTTAGTATTTCTTCTTAGGCAGTATTGGTATTTTTTTTTTTTTTTACTAAACTGAGGGGCAGAGAGGTCAAACAATGATCTGTCTCCAACAGCACAGTTTTGAAGCTCACATGATGCTTACAATATCCAAGGGTTGCTTCTTTTTGCAGCTGTGCTCTTGTATTCAGAACCTCTGGAATTCAGCCATTTATTAGTTTCCCGCGTTGGAAGTAGATGTTTTTATAACGTTACTTTAAAGTCCTAATGCATTTCGAAGTGAATGATTTTCAGGGGCTCACGTAGCCAAATACCCATGTACACCTTGTAGTAGCAGGTGGCTCGCACCCGACAGCGTGTTTTACCTCAGGAAGGTGCTCCCCTCGAAGTTACACAACTTTCATGGTGCCCCGTGGGGCAGTGGTTTACTGCAGAAACCATACATTGCATTTGTCCTTTCATTGCAGATGCTAAAATCCCAAGTATTGATGTATTATGTTCTTTATGCTAATTGGAACTGCGATGCCTCATGACATAACTTTATTCTTTAGAGTCCCTTCTTACTAGCTAATTCGAACCTAGCCACGTAGGCTGTGGCAGCCGTTGTTTCTGGATCAGACTTTCAGCTGAGCCCTAGCTCCTCTAACAGACTAAAGATGTGCAAAATTTACCTAGTTTGCTTTCCCATAAGTACGCAAAAATATGGCTTTATGTTATCATGAAATGCATCTGCACCACAATTTGTGGAGCAAGGATGAATTTAGAACAAGAGCACTGCATACAGGTGTCCACTTTCCGTTGCCCCTGTGCTTTCATACTGAATTCTTACTGCAAATCGCACCATTCTTGGTAAATGTTTACCATGAGTGGCATATAATTACGCAAAGTAGCGTAATGCCATAATGTCAGGATTTGTGAGCAACACGGGATACCCCAAATGATGCCTGCGTAGTTTTGCCTTCATCCATGCCCAGTGCTTACCTTTTGTATGAACATTTTAAATGCACTTTCATCTCTGCACTATTGTTTCAGAACAACAGACATCACTTGAAATTTGCAAAGGAGGAAAATGTGTGTGTTTTTTTTTACTCCTTTCTGGCAGCTAAATGAAACAGAAGTTGTGCTAATGTTGACAATATGTGCAGGTCTGTACTGCATACTTAAATTAACATTGATCACTACCGTTTAAGGTCTTGACTGCCCCAACCTGATACTGTCGCAGTTCCGCCAGGCACGCACGTTGATAATGGCCGCACAGTTGATTGCTCATTTGCCACATGTCAAGATCACCTGTTGACCGTCAGTGTCACGTGCAGGGGCATGATGCGTGACACAACTATTGTTGGGATGGAAAGGCGAGGCTCTGGGAAGCCAGCACAGCTGACCCGAGATCCCCATGTCTGCCCTCCTTTTCTGAGCAACACTTACCGTCAGCTTTCTGGGTTGTGGAAGACTGTCTGTGGTGGCACCGGCAGATTCCTGGGCCTGTTTTAGCTGTCGTCGGACATGGAGAGTGTTCTTTATCAGACAATCACCAACCCCCGCTATCTTTTGCACCCTCCTACTTCCAGCGCTTAAAAGTGGAATCTAGCCTGCCTGGCTGCTGTACCAAAATAATATACAAAATAACAAAACATTATCTATGCTTGAGAATTGTGGTGACCCAGATGCAAAAATTACTTTGCTTCATCTGGAATAGCGTCTGATGGAAGTACACATATTTTGTGGACAAGCAGCCTTGTTCCACAAACAGAGATCAGTTTTATTCCTAGAGCCTGCTGATATGAGAGGGGTTTATTGTAAAGGTCTAGGTGGCAGGAAATAACAGCCATTAAAAATGCAATAGGTCTCACCTTTTATTAAGTTAAAGCCATTTGCTTTGCTATACAATGCCATTTGCAAAGCAAATAGCTTTAACTTAATCAAAGGCGAGGTCTAGCCATTGGGACCTTTTAAATGTTTTAACCATGCAACAGTTGATGTTGTTACACCAAGGACATTTTGAAGCATAATTAAATACTTATAAGGTACCAAAAGCGAGACCTATTGGCTATGCCAAGGCTTGTTTTTGTTATACCACCCCTAAAAGGTCACTACGTTTAACCCTTTCCATGACGTTTGTAAAGAAGCCTAATTTGGTTGGTTTTTCACCCCCCTTCCCCCCCCCCCATCCCTGTGTAAATTTGTGGTTGGATCAGCGGATCCACACAGAAGCACTGAAGTACATTCAACAATTTGCTGTTAATGTTTTTCATTTATATTTAATTTTGTAAAATATTTTCAATTACAAGAAAAACTCTCCATACTGAGCAATTTATGCACACTAGTCTGATTTTCAGTTTCACACTTCAGTCTCTTTTGTTCCCTTCCCCCACACTCCTTTACCTTTATTTCCATAGTAGCCACGTTCACAAGACTGTAGCAGGTCTAGTTGACTACTTGTATCTCAGCATATCCCAAACAACAAACCATTTGTTTTAATGAATTTTCCAATGCCAATCACAGAGTTATGCCCTTTTTTCTTAAAGTTTCTACCTAATTTTAGTTCCCTGAACATCTCCACCAGCCTATCAAATATTTTATTTTATTTTGTACTTGCTGTCCTCCATTTTAGCTGAATTTCATTCTCAAAACTGCCTCATTCTGCTACAGCCTTTGTTCTGTGTGATACTCCTGCTTGTCTCCAAACTGATCAGAGTCTATATTGGGGGACGTATATGTGTGTGTGTTGGGCCAGAGAGACTGCTAGAAAGAGTGGCATTGAGAGGAACCTAGATTTATCTAATGTAGACATTACTTGGGTTGGCTAAAGAGGGTTAAAGTGGGATACATTTTTTCCTATGGTTGAATTCAGTGCGGACTGCCAACATACAGACTGCACGATTGTGCACAATGGCGGCAATGACCTAAGCACAATTACTGGGGCAGGACTTGAAATCCTAAAGAAGGATGCCTTTGGTACATTAATGTCACTTTGTTTCCTTCAACATTTAGTTGCCAAAGACAGAAGTGACAGTTGTCAACCTAATTTTGTCTGCAGTTAGAGAATTCAGGAATCTTGACAATAAAACAGTTTCTGCATTTTTCTGAGACAACAACATGGGCTCTATTTTGATAATACGTTATGCATTGGCATAGACATAAAAGACGGAAAAGGCACAGGCAACAGGGTGTTCCTAAACAACTTCAAAGACTGCATCCTGTTCTATGTGTTGTAATTATCTACACACCATAAGCGCAAATGCTCCTTTCAGGTCCAAATCTTTCCCAAACATTTGGTCTTTTTGTTTTCAAATCTTTTGTCCAAATTTCTCAAATGGATACGAGGATCTGTCGTAGATCCTCAGATCCGTTCCCTAAAAAAACCATACACATTCAATACAAAACAACAACACATTTAATATTAACTTAACTTATACAATTTATATAACCTAGTGGGTGTACAAATGTGTGAGTGGGTGTGTGAGTGTTTGTGTAGGGGTGTGAGAGAGTGTATGAGTGTGTGATAGATGGGTATATGAGTAGGTATGTAAGTGACTGTGTGGGTCTCTGAGTGTTGTGGTGTGAGTGGCTGTATGGGTATGTGAGTGAGTATGTCAGTGAGTTTGCTGTAGAGGTATGTCATTGGATGTGCAAGTGCTTTCTGGGTAATTGAATTGGTGTGTGACTGGCTTTATTGGTGAGTGTGTGAGTGGCTGTGTAAGGGTGTGACTGGAAGTGTGAGTGATGTTTTGGATCTGTGAGTGGGTGTGAGCATATGAATTGCTGTGTGAGTGAGTATATGAAAGGGTGTGTGAGTGGGTGTATGAGTGTGTGTAAGTGTAGGTGTGTGAATGGGTATGTGACTGGGTGTGTGAGTTTGTGAATGAGTGTGTGAGTGCCTGTGCCTGTTTGTGAGTGGGTGTGTGAGTAGCTATGAAGGTGGGTGACTGTGTGTGTCAGTGGTCATCTGGATTTGTGAGTGGGTGTGTGAGTGTGTAATTGGTTGTATAAGTGGGTATGTGAATGAGTGGGGGATTGCCTTACAGGTCTGTGAGTGGGTATGCAAGTGATTGTGTGGGTCTGTGAGTCAGTGTATGGAAGAGAGCATCATTTTTATAGAACTTAGTCAACCCCACCAGGATAAAAAGAGTGGATTCCAACGAGTAATGGCCGCATCAAATTTCTTAGAAATGTAATCAAAATTGGTTTTAAGAGTGTTGGATAGGAGAGGCGCAAACCAAACACCTAGATATTTTATTTTGGTAGGTTGCCAAGAAAAACCAGATTGGGAAAAAATATGTTTTTGACAACTAGGATTCAAAGGGAGGATTTCGCATTTGTCAGCATTTAAACGATAACCAGATACCGCCGAAAAAGAGGAAACCTGTTGAAGGAAAGAGGGAGGAGAGGAAGAGGGTCGGAACAGTAGAAGAGAATGTCGTCCGCATATACCGAGAATTTAACCTGATGAGAACCAAAGTGAAAGCCAGATATGTTATCATCTTGTCGGATTTTAGTTAGAAAGGGTTCCTGAGCTAAAATAAATAATAAAGGGGATAATGGACACCCTTGTCGAACCCCTCTTTGGAGAGAAAAATAACTTGAGGTTTTACCATTAACAAAAATGGAAGCTTGAGGGCCGGAGTAAAGTAAGGAAATAATAGAAATGAACTTGGGAGGGAAACCAGCCCATCGAATAGCCTGGAACATAAAGTCCCATCCAATCCTGTCAAAAGCTTTCTCAGCGTCCAGGGAGATAGCGGCTAACGGAAGGTTCAAAGAAGCTGCCTTGTTAAGAATATTAAAAAAGGACGCGAGAGTTATCAGAAGAGAGGCGGCCTTTAACAAAACCCGACTGTTCGGATCCAATTAGATCGGGTAAAAGGGGGTCCATTCGTAAAGCTAAAATCTTGGTCAATATTTTGTAATCTGTTTTAACTAAAGAAATAGGTTGATAATTCTTACAGAAAGAATGATCTTTGTCTTCTTTAGGAATCAAGCATATTAGGGCCTGCTGAAAAGAGCCGCTTGACGAACTAGCATGAAGGAAGGATTGGAATAAGAGTAAGAGTTTTGGTAGAAGGAGAGAGTCAAAGTGTTTGTAAAATTCGATGGTGAATCCGTCTGGACCAGGGGCTTTACCGTGACGTAATTTAGAGACAGCATGGGAGATTTCAGTGAGTGATATATCCAAATCTAGAGCATTAAAATTCACATGGGAAGAAGGAGGAGAGGGAAGAGAGTGAAAATAAGAAAGAAGGTCCGCTGATGTGGCTACTTGTTCCGGGATGTAAAGTGTCTTGTAAAAATTTACAAATTTGTTAAGAATATCTGCATCTTTAAAACAAGATTCTCCCGAGGAAGTCTTAATCAAATCAATCTTAGTATGTTCTCTCGTGATCTTCAAGTAATTAGCAAGAAGTATCCCCATTTTGTTCCTAACCCCATAATAACGAGAGTTACATTTCAGTAGGAGATTAGAGGCAGCTTCAGTCGTGAATTTATTGAAAGAAATTTTGGCATCAATCAGTTCTTTCAGAGAGGATTGTGAATTTGAAGAATGATTGGCGAGTTCCAAACGTTTATTATCAGCGAGTATTTTGGCTGATTTAGCCTCTCTAAGCTTTTTCCTCCGCGACACAAAATCTATGATAAAACCCCTAGAGACTGCTTTGAAAGAATCCCAAACCATGACAAAAGATGAGTCAGGGGTATGATTAAGTAAGAGAAATTCTGTGGCAAACGTAGGGAACTCAGAGCAAAAAAATGGGGTCGAAAAGTAAAGTGTTATTGAATCTCCATCTGCCAGAGTGAGGGGAAAAATGAAGAAGGTCAATGTCAACAAGAACAGGGTCATGATCAGAAATTAAAATGGAGCCTATGTCAGAGCGAATGGCGTGCTGGGTCAAAGATTTACTGAGAAAAATATGGTCAATGCGGGATTGGGAATGATGGCAAGGGGAGAAAAAACTATATTCTCTGAGGTCAGGATTACATAATCTCCAGATATCAACTAGTGCATTATTTTGAATTGCTTTGGTATATTGGGAGTGCATCTTGGAAGGCACAAATTTAACTTTCGAGTGACGATCAAGGAATGGGTCCATAATTTGATTACAGTCGCCACCAAAAATAATGTAATCATCAGAGAGAGAAGCTAACTTATCAGATATGGAGGGCCAAAAGGATTTATCGATTCCAGTGGGAGCATAAACATTAAAGATCACAATAGGAATGTTATCAATAAGCAATTTAACAATAACCCATCGACCGTTACCATCACATTCATGAGAAAATGAGGAAACATTCAACTTTTTATGAAACAAAACCAATACCCCATTTTTCTTTTCAACAGTAGGAGAACAGAAAACATGACCTACCCAACAACGGTTAGGTTTTAGTGACTCCTCTTCTGAGAGATGGGACTCCTGAAGCAGGGCCACATCAGATTTGAGTCTGGCAAGGTGTGATAACACCTGTTGCCTCTTAATTGGATTATATAATCCTTTAACATTCCAAGTTGTAACACGGAATGTAGTTACAGGGAAAAGCAACTAGCAGCATCATGCTTGCTGAAATCAAAGAGAGAGAAAAGTGAACAAAAAGAGTCATATAAAGAAGAAAAGAGAGATGGAGGGAACCAAGAGAGAGGGATATATGAGAAGAAAGAAAGAATAAGAAAAGAGGGGAGAAAGAAGGGATAGAAACAAATAAGAACAAGAAGACAGTACATGTCCAAAACAGATGACTGAAGAACATACTTACGAAAACAAAAAGGCAAACTGAGGACGAGGGTGACGGCATCGAAAGATGACGGCGACAACACCAAGAGCAGGCATCAAACCTCTATCTTCACAAAAACCGAGGAGCAGCATACAGAAAGAGTAGGTAGGTCACATCGGGGTAAGAAGAGGGAAGAAAACATCTGCAAGAAAGAGAGAAATAAAAGAATGAGTATGTGGGTTAGATAGAAACAGGAATCAAGAGGAATCTAAACAAAGGATAAATATAGAAGGGCAAAACTGGGACCACAAGCATAGAACATCATCTGCAAATTCATAATACTATTGAGGTCCTCTCAGAAAGATCTGGAAACATCCATAGCATCAGTTCCATGTTGTCGTAGAAACGCCTGTAGGATAGCTGGATCCTCGTAGGTGATGGTTTTATCTTTGTAGGTGACCTTGAAAAGACACGGATGGAAAAGACCATATCTAGCATTGAGGGCTCTAAGTTGCGGACGCATATCCAAGAACTTCTTCCGTCGATCGGCAGTAGCTTTGCAGACATCTTGCAACAGGAAAAGACGGTGACCTTCCCACATGACTTGTTTCTTGAGTTTAGCTGCTGAAAGGACCTGCAAGAGATCAGTGTATTGGAGAAACAGCATGATAACTCCTCTAGGTTTAGTAGAGACTCTAGGACCAAGACGGTGGGCTCACTGAATGTTGATGGATGCTAAGGCCGGAGCATCAAGGATTTTTGTAAGAAAAGTTTGGAAGAAGGTGGTAGGGTTCGACCCCTCTGTAAGTTCAGGAAGACCATACAGGCGAAGGTTATTCCTACGATTTCTATTTTCTAAAACCTCCGTCTGCTTCTTGAGGAGCTGTATCTCAGCCTCCATTGAGGGAATATGAGAGGTAGTTCTTCCAAAATGAGATCCATGGAGGAAGGAGATGAGGCATTTTTAGGAGATGGTGGATATTTTTTAAGACGTTTAGAAGAAGCCAAGGATGATGGTAATTTGCCACCAATATGAGATTTGGGAATAGCGCCATGCATTGCGTTGGACTTTGACATTGTACCTTCTTCCATATCCTGATGAGGAGAATCTGAATCCGAACCGGCGATTATCTTAGTGGCTGAAGTGAGCTTCAAGTTGCAGAGTTTTCCCATGAAGGAGGCCGAAGAAATAGATAGCAGTGAACTAGTTTTCAACAATGGTTAATCAAAAGTCTGAACGGTGAACAAGAGGAAGAAGGCCTAAAAATGTGTTTGATGAGAAAGGTGAGAGAGGTAGAATACCTGTGAAGCAGAGGAGTAGAGCCCACACAACAGCCAAACAGAGAAGAGAAAGCCGTTGACAAAAGTCATGGAGATGATAGACAAGAAGAGCAGTCTCCTTGAGCTTTGTTGAAAAACAGCGGCATTGTAGGAACAAAATGGCGGTCGAAGGTGCGTGATTCCCTGTTCTTAGCAACAAAAGTGCGACGTTGAATAATGATGAAGAGAAAGTGAATTGCCTCGTAGCTGTAGAGCACGGAGACACATTCCAGAATCAGTGCCCATTCACGTGGAGACGGCAGAAGATTAGTGAAGATACCTGTTGAGGCGAACACAAGAAGATAGTTGCTAGAACCAGCAGGGTCCAGGTTGCAATGAAGAAAGAAACAGCTCCCAGAAGCATGAAGAAAAATATAAATGCGGGCAGCAAAGTCACTGACACACTAGAACTCAGTGAAAAACGGCCCTAAGTAAGGGCAGGCATTGTATAGACCAGGCATTATGTGAGGCGAAAGCAGATAATGCAAGGAGCGTGTCAAAAACAGACAAAATGGCGGCCGGGGCAGCAGGATCCGAGTTGCAGTAACAAAACAGCTGAAAAATGCCCAAAAAAGAAACTAACGTAGGCGCAGGGCTCACCTTCCATTAGAAATTAATGTCCTGATGTGCAGAAAGGTGAGCGTGCAGACATGAGGAGTACAGGCAGTGCAGTAGCATACACGCGCTGAATACACGGAATGGCGGCTGGAGCTGAGAGGCCCGGTCACGGAGAGCAACTGCTGCAGAGTTGTATGAGGAAAGAAACAATGAGGGCGCTGGGCTCACCTCATGTTCCGGTCCGTAAAAAAGTCAGTTTGGAGGCTGGGTCCCCGATAAAGCCGCTGAAAACTGCGTTTATTCCGAGGCCGTTGCCGGAGCTCGAGAGTCACGCCGCCATTCTGGCCGACGCACCACCTGTCCAGTGTTTTAAATCTTCAGATTAAAGGAAGCGCTGTTTTGGTTATATTTGGAAGGTTGGATTTGCAATGCATTCTTACCAAGGACAGCGCAAATCTGATTTTCTATGCGGGAGATCTGTAAACTATGCGTATCTCCGGCACCCCCAAAGGAGGTGTGTTAGTTGAAATCTATGAGGTATATTGCTAAGATGGATATTTCGCATCAGACGAAAAAAAGATACGAAGTTTGGACTCCCTTTCTGTCTTGCAGATAATGCTGCTTGAGTTTCCTTTTTATAAATATTTTCCCTATGTAGCCATATTTTTCTTTCCATACCAACCATCTGTAACTATCCTACCCATGCATTACCTACCATCTTTTCATTCATCTGATCACCCATACATCAATGAAGGGGGTACATCAAACAAAGGTCAAAAGATTAAGCCTTTATATGCCTCACCTGGTTTTAGTCTTCTCTGTTTGAGAAGAAGGACATGGGAAAGGTTCTGTGGTCGAATGATGGAGGAGGTTTCACAGTAAAATCCAAGGGAGTGGTTCTAGGAGCCTTCACCATGTTCTTTTTCCATTTATCCAGCCCATGAGTTTTGACAACCCAGGGTTGGCTTTGTTAGAAGAAGGTTGGACATGAGGCAAATGAGCGTTACAGAATAAGGGTTCACCCAACGGTACTGGGACCTGGGTAATTCAATGGTACATATAGAGGGGTTCCAGTTGCGAAATTGGTTTGCACAATAATAAATTAAAAAATCTAAATAAATGAAGCTATATTTCGTGAGTGATGTTGTTTATTCATATCCTCAGTTATAAACATATTATGTATTCTTTGTAGAATTTAAAAGCGTTTAAATGCCCAAAGGGAGGCGTGGGTGAGAGGGGTAGATAGGAAAGGGGGTAAGTGCTTGGTGAGGGTCTGAGGTGATATAGAGAAAGTTGACAGAAGTCACATGTGGTCACATCATCAATTTTCAAAGTTGACATCACATGAGCACACTGTTGTTGCCATAGAGCACTTTAATACATATATGTTTTAGTCCTATCCCAATATTGCAACACAGTCAAGAATGTTCTGTTATGCTAAGGTAGGACAGGTGAAAGGTAAGTCGACGTTTCGCCTCCGGTGGTGTAGGTTCAATTGCACCTTACTGCGGGGTCTTCATCAGGACTGGTGAGGTGGGGGAGTCAAGGGAGGGCACCGAAAAAGCCACTGTCAATCGTGTGGCAAAAATGGAAGAAAAGAAATAGACGGGCCCTTGGGCTCCTGACATCAAGAGAGCAACAACCTTATGGTTTGTGCGCTAAAAGGAACTTTTGCGTGGATTGTACGGTAAATCACTAATACCCAAGCCCACTCCGTGCTTTAATCGCGGACGTGGCATTCGGCAATGTCTCGAGTGCTTTGCAATATTTGTGTAAGTCGACATTCCCAACTGGATATTCTGTCTGCATACCGATTTTCGCCATGATGGCGAAAGTAAGAATCTGACGTTGCCAACCTTCGCCTGGTGATGGTGATGGGGTGTTCAATGAAAGTGCAGGGATATTGGGCCCTCCCTTTCTCCTCTATCTGGTAATAACATCTAAACTCTCCTCCCTGACCTTTGTAGTCCTTTGTTTTCAATCCTCACAGCTCTCAGACATCACCTCTTGATTGCATATAAACTCTTTATAAAACTCCTTAAATAAATATGTAAATTGAGTGCTGTTGCCACACTAAACATTCTTTCTGGTCCTGTGGGGAGCGAGTGTAGAAGCTGTGCCTTAACTTTGTTCTTTTGGCCCTCCGGGCGCGAGAAGTATGCCGCCTGGCGGACTACCATTCACATCTTCCCCTGCGCCTGGAACTCTTTTAAAAAACCGACGCCGGCCCGCGGCATAAGACGAGCGTGGGGACGCACCTAGGTAACACCCGGGCAAAGCCCAGGCCAAGTGCGAAGACCGTCCATGCCCGTCAGAGCTCCCCCTCTAACGTCCTGCACCTGACTGAAGGTAACTATTTCCTGGTTAGTCTCGCATGGCATTATGGTAACGGCCAAAGGTCCTATGGAAAGAGTGGGTGCAGGGACTGTAGCAACGCTGGACACGTCCCTGTCTAGAACAGCAAGCATCCTCACCAATGAAATTGAGTTAACTGAGAGGCACTTATCAATGGAACCCCTTATTTTTCCCACGGGATCACCAATAGGGAGCACCCATGAGGTCCCCCCACAATTCCACTCACCTCAACTGATAACATCCGGCGACCTCCCACCGGGTCAACAGGAATCCTCACCTGCAATTATAGCTCCACTCGATATATCTAGAAGGGACCCTGACCCTTCATTCTTCACTTTCACCGTTCGAGCCAATGATCCCATAAACAATCCCCCAGCAAAGCGTAGCAGGGTCGGGGGGACCAGCAAGACCAAGCAAACCAAACCCACTAGCACTCCCAAACCCAGGGCTGCACACCTCAAAGCATCCACAATGAGCCAAGCAATTTCAGGAATGCCTTCAATTGCAAATATTCCACCCCCGCACGTAGTGCTTGATGAGGTATTATGGTCAGAAGTAAGTAAAAGGATGACAAGACTACTGAACTCTATCCTAACCAAGCTAACACAGATTGAACAGCGATTGGCTGGTCTTGAACTGTGCAATATACCTACCCGATCACTGACAGAGCCTGCTACAACGCACCTTGCACGTTTACCTGCAGAGGAAACCCTAGCCCACGCCAGTGAGGATTGAGGTCTGATTCTCCCACCGACGCCAGGCACTTCAACTTGCCCAGCTACACGTGTTTGTGGGCCATCTCCTATAGTAACCGGCCATGCCAATGCACAGCGGCAGGCCCCAACTCTTAAAGCCACAGGTGTAAGGGACATATTACGACAGGTAATCTCACTGAGGGAGGAAACAAGGGCGGTCTTTCACACAACATGAGCACAAGACGCCCTTGTAAAGCCTGCAGACGATCACCTGCTTCCAGTTCTTTATCTTCCACCGGCTGCCTCCCCCTTAGTACTGGTCTTGGCTAATGTACCTACTCTTCAGGACAACAAGTCTGAATCACATGTGAACTAACAACCAAGGCACATGTTATTAATCCCTGACCTAGGACTTGGAGTATCTATTGTATCAGGGGGTCCTTGTTTCATATACAAAACAACAAGTCTGAATCTACACCCCAGCTAAGGGATAAATATTTGCAATGGCTTTCACACCATCTCAAGGACTCGGGAATGAGGAACCACCAGCTGGCCAACAAAGTTATCATGGCTCTCTTTCTGTCTTGCAGATAATGCTGCTCAAGTTTCCTTTTTATAAATATTTTCTCTTTGTATCCATATTTTTCTTTCCATACCAACCATCTGTAACTATCCTACTCATACATTACCTACCATCTTTTCATTAATCTGATCACCCAGACATCAATTAAGGGGGTAAATCAAACAAAGGTCAAAAGATTAAGCCTTTATATGCCTCAGCTGGTTTTAGTCTTCTCTGTTTGAGAAGGACATGGGAAAGGGCCTGTGGTCGAATGATGGAGGAGATTTGACAGTAAAATCCAAGGGAGTGGTTCTAGGAGCCTTCACCATGTTCTTTTTCCCTTTATCCAGCCCATGCGTTTTGACAACCCAGGGTTGGCTTTGTTAGAAGAAGGTTGGACATGAGGCAAATGAGCGTTTCAGAATAAGGGTTCACCCAACGGTACTGGGACCTGGGTAATTCAATGGTACATATAGAGGGGTCCCAGTTGCGAAATTGGTTTGCACAAGAATAAATTACAAAATCAAAATAAATGAAGCTATATTTCATGAGTGATGTTGTTTATTCAAATCCTCAGTTATAAACATATTATGTATTCTTTGTAGAATTTAAAAGCGTTTAAATGCCCAAAGGGAGGCGTGGGGGAGAGGGGTAGATAGGAAAGGGGGGAAGTGCTTGGTGAGGGTTTAAGGTGGTATAGGTAAAGTTGACAGAAGTCACATGTGGTCACATCAGTACATTTTCAAAATTGACATCACATGAGCACACTGTTGTTCCCATAGTGCACTCTAATACATATATGTTTTAGTCCTATCCCAATATTGCAACACAGTCAAGAATGTTCTGTTATGCTAAAGTAGGACAGGTGAAAGGTAAGTCGGCGTTTCACCCCTGATGGTGTAGGTTCACTTGCACCTTACTGTGGGGTCTTCATCAGGACTGGTGAGGTGGGGGAGTCAAGGGAGGACACCGAAAAAGCCACTGTCAATTGTGTGGCAAAAATGGAAGAAAAGAAATAGACGGGCCCTTGGGCTCCTGACATCAAGAGAGCAACAACCTTATGGTTTGTGCGCTAAAAGGAACCTTTGCGTGGATCGTACGGTAAATCACTAATAACCAAGCCCACTCCTTGCTTTAATCACGGACGTGGCATTCGGCAATGCCTCGAGTGCTTCCCGATATTTGTGAAAGTCGACATTCCCAACTGGATATTCTGTCTGCATACCGATTTTCACCATGATGGCGAAAGTAAGAATCTGACATTGCCAACCTTCTCCTGGTGATGGTGATGGGGTGTTCAATGGAAGTGCAGGGATAATGGGCCCTCCCTTCCTCCTCTATCTGTTAATAACATCTAAACTCTCCTCCCTGACCTTTTTAGTCCTTTGTTTTCAATCCTCACAGCTCTCAGACGTCGCCTCTTGATTGCATGTAAGCTCTTTATAAAACTCCTTAAATAAATATGTAAATTGAGTGCTGTTGCCACACTAAACATTCCATCTGGTCCCGTGGGGAGAGAGCGTAGAAGCTGTGCCTTAACTTTGTTCTTTTGGCACACTGGGCGTGAGAAGTATGCCGCCTGGTGGACTACAATCCACATCTTCCCCTGCACCTGGAGCTCTTTCAAAGCACCGACGCAGGCCCGCGGCGTGAGACGTACGTGGGGAAGCACCCAGGTCACGCCCGGGCAAAGCCCAGGCCAAGTGCAAGGACCGTCCATGTCCGTCAGAGCCCCCCTCTAACGTCCTGCACCTGACTGAAGGTAACTGTTTCCTGCTTAGTCTCTCATGGCATTATGGTAAAGGCCAAAGGTCCTATGGAAAGAGTGGGTGCAGGGACTGTAGCAACCCTGGACACGTCCCTGTCTAGAACAGCAAGCATCCTCACCAATGAAATTGAGTTAACTGAGAGGCACTTATCAATGGAACCCCTTATTTTTCCCACGGATCACCCATAGGGAGCACCCATGAGGTCCCCCCACAATTCCACTCACCTCAACTGATAACATCCGGCGACCTCCAACCGGGTCAACAGGAATCCTCACCTGCAATTATAGCTCCATTCGATGTATCTAGCAGGGACCCTGACCTTTCATTCTTCACTTTCACCGTTCGAGCCAATGATCCCATAAATGATCCCCCAGCAAAGCGTCGCAGGGTCGGGGGGACCATCAAGACCACGCAAACCAAACTCACTAGCACTCCAAAACCCAGGGGTGCACACATCTAAGCGTCCACAATGAGCCCTGCAATTTCAGCAACCCCTTCAATTGCAAATATTCCACCCCGCACGTAGTGCTTGATGAGGTATTAGGGTCAGAAGTAAGTAAAAGGATGACAAGAGTACTGGACCCTATCCTAACCAAGCTAACACAGATTGAACAGCGATTGGCTGGTCTTGAACTGTGCAATATACCTGCCAGATCACTGACAGAGCCCGCTACAACGCACCTTGCATGTTTACCTGCAGAGGAGATCCTAGCCCACGCCAGTGAGGATTGAGGTCTGATTCTCCCACTGACGCCAGGCACTTCAACTTGCCCACCTACACGTGTTTGTGGGCCATCTCCTACAGTAACCGGCCATGCCAATGCACAGCGGCAGGCCCCAACTCTTAAAGCCACAGGTGTAAGGGACCAATTACGACAGGTAACCTCACTGAGGGAGGAAACAAGGGCTGTCTTTCACACAAACATGAATACAAGACGCCCTTGTAAAGCCTGCAGACGATCACCTGCTTCCAGTTCTTTATCTTCCACCGGCTGCCTCCCCTTTAGTATTGGTCTTGGCTAATGTACCTACTCTTCAGGACAACATGTCTGAATGTACACCCCAGCTAAGGGATAAATATTTGCAATGGCTTTCACACCATCTCAAGGACTCCGGAATGAGGAACCATCAGCTGGCCAGCAAAGTTATGATGGCTATGAGAGTGGGATGGTTGGATAGTTCAGTAATGTCCATTGCCGGAGGTTGTGTGGTGATACTCTTCAATAAGGCATGCGTGAGTCATCTCCTTCTAAGCAATCTCCATAGATCATCCTGTAGGAACACCCAGATTATCCCTTTACCTTTAGAGCACTTTTATAAATGGGTATAACGCCGGGTTCTGGACAGAGTGGCAGGCCAAGGTCAGGTCCATCATTCACGAGATATGTGAAGGGCCCCATCACTACTCTGAGGGTTAGGTTGCAAAATAGATTTGCCCTCCTCTCAGATCTGGAATCGTGTGACTGACTACCATCATATTCCCTTTTACCTGCCGGGATATCACTAACACCAGCTAGTCCAGCACATGGAAAGCAGGTAACCCCTATGACCCCTTCTGCGTGGAGCACAGTGGATAAAAACAAGATTACCCTAGAATCCTGGAAGGTAGGCAATGATCAATAGCATAATCTCTCGCAATCCCTGGAGATTGTTTGCTTCCAGGAAACATGGGTTAATGACCCAGTTTCTGTCCAGGATTTTGCATTTTTCACACTGCCACAGTGCCCTCAACGTCAGGCAGAGTGAAAAGGGGACAATGAACTTTAACCTCTAATACCATACCTTTACAAGTAAGGCAAGTGGGCTGGTCAAATACTCACTTCCAGCTTTTCCAACTTGAGTACAGAAATGAAGGCCCCTGGGTTTTTAATCAATTTTTATAATAATGAATTTGGTAGGAATATGAAGGCAGTGGTAGAAGACTTAACAAGGGAGTTGGAAACAATGTATGCACTCAAAAAAGGGTCCTTCTAACATTATCTGGGTGGGGGACATTAATATTCACCTTTGCAAGATTAATGAGGCTAAGGTGTGTGGCCTGGATGACTCTCAGGTCAACCCCCTCACCCATTTTTCACACAATTAATATGGTGACACTCTGAATAGTCTCCTACTCACGAGCAATCTGGAAATAATTAATGTTGGACTTGGCCCTCTTGGCAGGGTCATCCCTGAACTTTTCGCCTTCCTCCAATATTCTCTCTGACCTGTTTCTGTTGGAATAATCAGCGCCAGGATGCTCCTTTCGGAGCGACAGTAGCGCTTTACGAATACAAAATTACAATTACAATTACGTCCCGCAGGCCTGAACGGCACCTTGCCCCGTGAGTTGCTCCAGACCACGGATCGCCGCAACCATCCACCGTCCCGCTCACCCCCCTTGCACCACGAGGGGGCTTCGAGCCGGATAAATCCTCGGAGAACCGCCGGCCTCGTCCCGGGTCCGCCCTCACCTGAGGCCGCGCCTGAAACGCCTCAGACACCCGCAACAAGGTACACTTGAGCTCGATCCTGAGTTCACATAGGATCCAGGGTCCACAACGTTTGTTTTTCCTGTCGTCCATCATTCACCAACGGGTCGCTTCACCGGCACGAAGCGCGCATCGACCCACAGCGTACCTTGCTGAAAAGAACACTAAGAACTATTGCCTATTTAAATCTGCTGGCCTAAATCGCTAAACGTTATACATGGTCTTGTGATAATTCTGCAACTAAGTATTTTCATATAAAGCTACGTATTTTTGATACAAACTTACGACTGGTGTCCGTTTGTGGTGGGTCATTGTATTTACTGTGTGTGATCATAAATGCTTAACTAACTATCGCCCTGAAGATTAGCCTTGTCTGCTCGCGCCACACTACCTAGAGGGTGAGCAAAGGTTATTTCTAAAGAGTAGTTCTCTTACACTGACTAGAGGAGAGGGTCCCTGTTTGTCACAAGTGCATACCTGTGCCAACCAGAGTCCCAGAGTCTAACAATTAACAATATAAAATCAGGCCATATAGGAAAACATCCAGGGGTATAGTCATCAATTGACTTCATTTTAGCTTCTTAAGCAATAAGCGGGAAAGTGTCCCACAGAAATAATTTGTTTACATCTTATGGTGACTACTGATCCATCTAAGTTTTCCCTGTAAGGTGAAAAAACTTCAACAGGTAAAAGATAACATATCTCTAACTAGGAAAAATGGCTACCAATGAAAGTAGGCACAAGTCGAGAAGCTGGAACTTGCGCCTGAGATAATAGCCCAAGTCAGGGAAGACGTGTCGCCCAGTTTAGAACGCTACTATTGAAATTAAAAATGGCACTTACCCGCACCAAGTCGGCAAACCGTACTCCAATTGGCCTTTGGTTTGATCAACCATAGTCCATAGCAAGGAAAGCCCTTATAAATCGTCTGAAGGCCCATCATAGAGACACAGCACTGATAAGATCGCTACGCAGCAACTACAAGCAGGCTAGTAAAAGAAGAGAGAAGGAAATCAGGGAGAAGGCCTGGGACGACCTTGAGCAAGCTGCTTCCTCAGACAGCAGCAGGGAGTTCTGGAAAATTATAAATTCCCCTCACTTTAAAGACTCCAAGGACCCTTCCCTGGACTGACCTGTACATGAGGATGCATGGGTGGGCTACTTAGAAAGTACCATTGACTCCAACACCTCTCCTGCACCTTTAACTCCAGAGCTAGTCCCCTTACCCCAAGGTACTCTGATATTTTCCATATCTGAAGTCAGAAGAGGGCTGGAGGCTTGTGCTCTAGGAAAGGCCCCGGGTCCTGATGGGTTCCTGATCGATCTTTTCCAGGAAAACTACAATATGTGGGTCCTCCTACTGACAAATGTCTTCAATAGCATGGTGGCAGAGGGCCCCCCACCATCCTCGAATCAGAGTGTAATAGGCCCTATTTACAAGAAAGGAGATAGGGGCAGCCCAAAGAACTATCACCCCATCTCCCTTTTGTACACCACCGCCAAGTATATGGGCCGGCTTTTATTACCCAGACTGGAGGATTGGGCTTAAGAACATACTTTTCAGATCTAGACACAATATGGGTTCCAGAGGGGAAAGTGGACGGTGGACCAATGTTTCAACTTACACACAAATACACCAAAGTATAAGGCGGGAAGATCTATATGGCCTACATGGACATGTCTGCGGCCTTTGACTGTGTTTCTCATCAGAAGCTGTGGCCCATGTTGGAGGGGTTGGGGGTCGACTTCTTTATATTCTGCTTTATTCACCACAATGCCACTGCTTGCGTTCAGTATGGCGCAAATGGGGAATGTACACGTTTGTTTAAGATTGAAAGGGGAGTAGGTCAGGGATGCATTTGCGCCCCATTTCTTTTCTCCATCTATACAAGTGGGGTGGGGGCTGCCCTGAATGTCTCACCTCTAGACGTGCCTACATTTGACCACATCCCTCTTCCAATACTGGCTTACGCTGACGATGCGGTCCTCACTGCCAGGACAGGGGGCACCCTACAAAGCCTCATAACATCAAATGCCTCATTTATGGCCTCCCTAGATCTTACAGTTAATGAATCGATCTTTTATTATCATAGCGGAGCGGGCAGAGGAGCGAAAGCCCCCCATTTCCACCAGACCTCAATGAAAATTGAAGTGGTAGACTCCTTTTCATACCTGGGAGTCTTATTTGACAAGAATCACTACTGGACAAACGTGGCGGCGGCAAGAGTACTAGGCATGGAAAGAAGCCTTCAAGCCATTAAGGGCTTTTCTAGGAAAATAGGAGTCTGTGGGATGGCAAACATGAACCAACTTCGGAGAATGGAAGACACCTTCATCAAAAACAGGGTATCATTACCTCATTCATTCTCCAACTACATTTTACACCCTGAATTAGGATTACCCTATTGGCTAGATTCTATTAGACTGGACCTAATCTTGTTGTGGCTTTCGATTTGGTGTAGGTCCACTGTTAATTCAACGCAATGCATTATTGGCGATTGTCTGAAGCTGGATCACTATAAAAGGATTGGCTGGCTCGGATATGTAGAGTCAAAATTGACTGCAATCGGGAGAGTACATTTATTTATGGACCCCTCATCTTGCAGGAGCGCCTTGAAACAGCAAATCATTGAGCTATACCTGCAGAGGGCCAATTCCGTTCGGAGGAAAAAGAGCAGGCGAAGAAAGGCGCCCCTTGCATCTGATCCTATCCCACCAACATTTGAAATGGATTCTGATGCCTCTCCCGCATTACTATTGTCCAGCATAGATTCATTTTATGGCATTTCCGCCTGAATTCCATCCCACTGTTGTTAGGTTTTCCAGAGAGGAAGTTTAACACTCGGATTTGCCCCCTGCCCGTCTGATAACCACTCGCCTCAGACAGATCTACACTTGGTATTATTTTGTACGTTTTACCAGACTGAAAGAAAAGCTTTTATCCTCCCAATTTTAAGGGGTTACAGTGTCACACAATGCAGGGGGATGTATGTCAGTACAACGCGATCTTTTAGATCGCGGTACTTGACAACGCGGGCATTACAACGCAAGTCGTTACAACGACTTGCGTTGGAGGGCGCAGATTTTGGAATATTATAATTTTATATTTCAACACCAGCCCACGTAACAGTAGGGAAGGTGTTGGAATATAAAATTACAACATTCCTTGTCCAACAGCGCCATCCAGCGCAAGTCGTAGTAACGACTTGCGTTGTAATGGCATCGTTGTAAAGGCACTGCGGTGTAAACACTGCGTTGTAACCGATGTTTACTAATGCAGGGTGGCACTTTATTTTTTAAAGACACTCTCTGATCCCTGTGTTTGCTTTTCTGTAGCTTGTTTCCTATGTGTCTGTATGAGGAAGAGGAGGCCCCGGGTTTGCTGTCTTAAACTGTTGCAATAATGGGAAAACTGACCTATTTAAGTGAGGCGGGCCTAAGCACCCCTAAAACTCTTTCTAAGACCTTGACTGTTCTTGTAAATCTTTTTAAAATATGATCTTTAATCGATCAGGGCTCATTTGATGAAATTGTCTAGAGCCTCACAAAGATCTCAATTATTTTATAATCGCTTTTACACGCTTTTTGTAATACGGATTGTATGGCTTGCTTGATGAAATTTTGCTTTTATTGTCTGTTCTAAAAAGAGATCGAATACAGATTTATGATGATGAGGAGTGCTGCAGCCCCCACACTAGAAGATCCCACGCGCGCTGGGCCCTCCCAGAGTCAAGGGACCCGCCTTGAGGTGAAGCACGAACCGATGGGTGACGCGCGGGCTCGGAGTAAAGACCCCAGTGGAGTTAGATGTTTGTAATAGTTTGCATACTTGTGGTTACAAACTAGAAAGGACACTGGCCCTTGACCTGTCTTCGGGCCGTTTCACCTGTGTGCGTGCTGTGGAGCTGGTGATAACAATCTGGAGAGAGAGTGAGTGCAGAGTGAGTGAGGGATATTCTTGTAAATATGGTGCATCCCTGTGCTTCGGAAGTGCCGCAGTGGGGCGCAGTCAAAGGGCTTGCGGCTGCACACTGTAGTACTTCCTCGTAGAGCTGCTCCTTTATCTTTAATAAGGACAGTATTATATCCCTTGCCCCCTTGTTTATGTTTACTGTTCTATCCGCCAATGGAATGTTGTGCATGCGATTTTGACACTGCATAATTATCGACTGACATGTTGGTGTTTTCGTAGAGATAGCATTGATAACGATGGGACGGAGTACAATTTTGCAAGTGTTTGCTTAGAGCTAAAGCTTTGTCCCCAGGACTATTAGTGTCCTATAAAGAGCCTCGAATCTGGGTTACACCCACGCTGGCTTCACCACAACACGTGGCCTTGTTTGTTAATTACCTGATCGACTTAACTCTTGGACAGAAACTTTAGTATATCTGTAGAATCATTTCTAGTAGTGCTTTTTTATAACCATTTGTAATACACATGGCCTGTCTGATTGGCCACCTCTCCTTGCTTTGTTTAGGGCCCTATACGTTGGGAACACCCGTTTCCTGACTTGAACACTTCTGTGCGGGAACCGCAACTTGCAGGATCTCACTTTCTGAATGTTTGTTTGAATTGAATCAGGTGCATGGTTATGCATTTCTGTCAGTCGTCGCATTTCAATTCTGGCGCAGGGCCACTGCACCTGCTTCACCTTTCGAATCAAGCCTCTATTAATTGCAAGATAAATGCAATTGTGTCTACCTTTATATTAGTAAAATATTGCAATACTAGGTGTTTATAGGTGTTCTGACAACTTTTGGGCCCGGTGCCACTGCACTTGCTGCACCATTCAAATCATGACCCTGTTGTCTGCAAGGTAACCTCACTTGTGACTGCCTGTTTCGTAGGAAAATATAGCAATTTAAGGTGTTTAGTGGCGTGTCTAGAGCTTTTGGTCCTGGTTTCGCGGCACCTGCTGCACCCTTGAAATCTTGACCCTGTTGTCTGCAGGGTAACTACAAGTGTGACTGCCTGTTTAGTAGTAACATTTGTTAGAAGGTGGTTCTGACACTATGGGCCGCCCGGATTTTTCGCTTTTTGAGAACCTAATTGTTGAGCTTTTACTGTGGGAGAGCCTCCTAATCTGAGACTCACCCACAGTGAACTCATAATGAAGCAGACTGCATGGAGATTCTACTGGTGTCCCCCTGGCTTGACTAGGCCGCTGCGCAGCAGCTGGAGTATGGGGCACCGTGCTGGTTACATGCAGACACAGGTGTACATGCGTGTGCACACGTGTAGGGGCTGCGCAGGGGAGATTCCTAGCGAGCGCAGTCCAGGAGCTGCTACAGAGTGAATGGCGTGGTTGGCTTATGCAGAATTGGGTGGTGACATGGAATAGGCTTTATACACGGGAAAGGAACATGCCAGGGAAAGTCAGTGTGTCTTACTGTGTTTTTCTTCATTATTTCCCTATGGGGATGTGAGGCCCATGGCTAAAATTACTTCCACAAAGCCTACAGATTCCAGACACGCACTAATGTACAGTGTAGCAGATGTGAAAATGAGTATTCTGCTAAGTCCAAAGTCATATTTGTACTGCTTTTGGGTCGTCCAGAAATGTCATATTTCTCTGAGTCCCTGGCTGGGGTCTGGCCATGGTAGGTTAGATTAATGATCTTTCCTCCCAGAGCGAGGATCTTCCCTCCAAGGAGAAAAGATAGGTGGAGCTAAAAGCCAATCCATCAACTACTGTCGCTGGGTGCCAGGCACCAGGTTGCCTCATGTGAAGGCAGTGAGGGGGGAAGGAGTTGGGTTTCAGAGGCCATGTGGCCAGAGACACTGGACAACGCCATGTTTGAACAACCCAGAGGCTGGACAAGGAGGAGGGAGCAGGGGCAGGGAAGTGATGTGTCGCTGTTTGATAGGACACCCAGAGACTGCCTGCCAGCCCCCTACTCAACTTTTAAAAAGTACTTGCACAGGAAGAGAAGCTCTCTCTGGGGTGTGGTCAGCGGAGGCGAAAGGTGCTGGAGCCTGGTACAATGGGCAGTTGGAAGGAGGAAACCCCTGACTGCCCCTCAGGCCCCTAACAGCGCCAGAAGAAGAGCCCAGGATCGTGGCGCAGAAGAGGAGGCCTCTGCGCAGGGAGCAGAGAGGCGCAGGGAGCACGTGAAAACCGATCCCGGCAGAATGCACCCTCTTGGAGACCCAGAGGACGAAGGAGAGTGCTCCCAGTGGCAGGGGGACGCCACCAGGAGCGAGAAGACGCAAAAATGGGGCAAATCGAACTCCAGGGGGCCGAGATATGCCCCCGAGAAGGTCGCAATCATGCCCCCGGGGGCTGCCCCCGCAAAGAAGTAAAGCCGGGGTGCGCCTTCGCGCACCCCGTGAAGATGCCCCCGCGGGGTGCCAGGAGCCCACCCTGGCCCCCGCCAAAACCTGCGCTGGGGAGCGCCGTCGCGCTCCCCCTGAAGTGGTGAGGGAAGAGGGGCCCGGGAGCCCAACTCCGGGCCCTGTGTGAAGAAGCAGGGGCGAGCCCCGATGTCGGGAAGAAGGAGGGGGAGTGCCGCTGCACTGCCCCGAGGCCAGCCGGAGCCACGCTGGTCTCCGTGTCTGCGGCCGGAGCGGGCGGACTAGACCTGAAAGGCCGGCTCTCGCGGTCGCACACAAGAGTGCGGGCCGAGCGGGGAGCCGGCGGGGGCAGCCAGGGGTGGGCTCCCTGGACTGCCCTCCAACGTGTGAAGCCTGCGGGGGTCCTGGGTTAGACCGGGGCCCCCAGAGAAGAGAAGGAGGAGCCAGGGGCCTGGGTCGGACCGAGTCCCAGAAAATCGGCAGATCGGCCGGGGGTGGGCTCCCCGAGCCGAAGGACTTACCTTGGGGTCCGGGTGGGACCGGACCCCCCCCACCGAGGGCCCAGGAAGAGGCGAAGCGCCAGCGCGGCTCCCCCCGGAGCAGCGGGAGAGCCGCTCATCTAATATGCGGCGCAGCCCATAATGCTTTGCAGGCCAGGACCAGCCTGCAAGGGCAATACAGCGTTTTCTTGGCTCGTGGTGGCCCCAGAAGAAGGAACTTTTGTTCTTCAGCTGAGGGTGTTTTGACAATGGCATCAAGGAGTCAAGAGCTGAGATGGAGGATGTCTAGAAAGGCATCCCCTGGAGGTGAAAAGGTGTAATTGCACCGAACTGCGATTATTAATGGTTATTTCTTGTAGAGGGACTGAATTTCACCTGGTTAATGTGAAGTGCTGGTGCAAAGTGATGTCATAAGCAAAAGTGGATTTAAGAGGCTAGACATTCCGGCTAGGGTGTCTGACTGTGATTTTATTTGTGACGCCTTTAGGGGTTGTAATTGCAATGCAATCTAATGATATCCAAATGTGCTGAGTACTGTCACTCTGTAGTGTGCGTAAACATGTATTCTTGCTGCTGCGCTAAGGTGAAGACCCCAGACTGTTAGCCCTTAAGGTCAAGAGGTGCATACTGTATGGTCAGTAGGGGATGCTCAGTCAGGGTCATGTGTCACCAAGATGTAGCCTGTTTAATGCTTGTTGAGGTTATGGAGGGGGGTCGCTGCTGGGGTGGTGCCAGTGCGCAGGGCCCTCGCTCCAGGTTAAGACCAATTCACTGCATTGGGGGCAAGATGATGTGCATACGTGGGAGTGGTGGTACTAGACCCCCCCCCCCGCAGGAGGGGTAGAGATGTTATGCAATGTCACAAAGTAATTCCATCAGCTTATGTATATTTGTAAATTGGTGTATAGTATTGAGTGGTGTGTGTGTTTAATAAATGTACTCTTACTCTTATAAAAGCAAAGTACAGACTGGACAATCAATTATTGAGTGTTATTTTTGCACACCTGCAAATGGCGATTACTAGCCCACACCACCTCCCTTGAGTAAGCCTCAGACTGCTCTGCAACGCTACCCTCTGAGAGTCAGGCGCTGCCCTAGGGTGTTTGGTTCCCAGTGAAGGACAAATGTGTCATGTTATTTGTGCAGGCCTCACAGATGCTGCCTCATTTTCCAACATTGGTGTCTAGCGGCAGGAAACATAGTATCCCATTCTGGTGTGCAATTATAGCATTTGATAAGTCCAGTTTAGCCACACATTACCTATGCAGCAATGAGCAAATGGTAGAGCGCAAGGCTCTGAGAAGGGTTCAAAGTTTTGGTTATGTGAACTAAAGGTATGGGAAAGGAAAGCCCCGCACCCATATGTGTCATGTGAAGATATTATGGTTTAAATGTAAACTGTATTGATATGACAGCGCTATGTTGATTATCACATGCTAGCGGGATGGTGCTTTCCAGGAAATGATTACATACAAATGTTCTAAATCATTTTTTTTTTTAAGACCAATGGTCCCAGATTTTATTTAGTTTCACAAGTAATAAGCCAATAGATCATACAATGTCATAAAAACTACAAACATTACCCAGCCAGTAACATTTTCGACATGTCGGTCATACATAGGTGAAAATAAACAGTAGCCAGGGGAGATGCATTAGTCCGCAATTATCAGTGCCAGGAAAAGTCTCGGGTTGCAGTGCCTGCAACATTTATCACTGCAAAAGGACCAAGGTGGTCATAAAAGCCAACAACGATTGTTCTAGGCTGCGTTCCCTGGTTGGCACGGATGAAGTCAAAGGCAGGAGTCACATTCCATAGTGCCATATGGGTCGCTGGGCTACATTCTTGTGATCATGGCAGTGTTCAATAAGCATTGTGGAAAGGGTAAGCGGGGAAGGGAAAATGAACATCATCGTGAGTACAGCAGAAACAAACTCACTGCCAACCAAAAGATACAACAGGGAAATAACGAAAAAAGGAGGGAAAACACTTCAACAACAGTTGGACTAGTATTAGCGTGTACAGTAGTGTATCAGTGACCCTAGCGGCGTGTGTTACGCCATATATGGACTGTGTGGGGGCGGGAGTGGCTGTGGATGGAGGGTTGCTGTGGCTGCAAGGCGGGGGGGAGGGAATGATAGCAAGTAGACTTTGCTGGGCATTACCCCAGCGGTTGGGGGAGGGGGGGGGGAGGAGGTGGAGCGTCATGCCGGGGCGGCGGATGACAGGTCTCTCACCGCTCCGTGTCAAGGCGGTTACGTGATACCAGCCTGGGTGCAAGCCCGATGGTACGCGGTCAGGGTAGTGTCCCAGTCTTGGGCAATCGGGTACATACGGAGGCCCGCCGTCTCTTCCCTGTGTAGAGACACGCTCTACGCGCAAGCCCAGTTGTCAAATGAGCGACGCCAGTCTGTAGGTCGCGGGAAGGTATCATTCGTCCATCGTTTCGTGATGAGTCGCTTAGCCGTAATGAGCCCCAGGTCCCAGAAACGTGCCTGTAGTTTGGTCTGCTTGGTTCTTTTGTAGAGCCCCAGCAGGCATGCTTCCCACGTCTTGGGGAGGGTATCGCCCGTGGCCGCCGTTAATGTGTCAGTGACCGCCAACCAGTACAAGGTGAGGTGAGTGCAACTCCAAAGTGCGTGCAGTAGGTCCGAGTTCAGGAGGCCGCACCTGGGGCATGCTGACGAGGTGAGGCCAAAGTAGCGGTTCAGTTTGTCCGGGGATAAATATGCACGGTGTATTATGTAATATTGGATGATCTTAAATCTCGCGTTGCGAGGAATGTTCCTGGCGCCTGCCAATACCGCGGCCCACTGTTTGTCTGTCCATTCACTACCCCGGTCGGTCGTCCACTTCTCCCTCAGTCGTTGGGAGGAGAATTGAGTATGACAGTTTAGTGCCTGTGCCAGCCAGTGCACTATATGGGAACCATCGCCCATCACATGTAGGTACTGAATCAGCATATGCGTGGTCGGCTCGTGGGTCAGGTCTCCCCATGCCTCCGTCACCATACGGAGAAGCCTTGCATGCGTCAGAAACTGGCCTGCCGGTAGACCGGCGTCGGCGGCCAGAGTCTCGAAGGACAGTAGCTCCCCATCGCTATACAGGTCACCTAGGCCGTCCAAGTCTGCCGCGGTCCAACTGCGTAGCCCGGATGAAGACAGCACGCCATTTCCCAAGGGGGTCCCCTGCAGAGGCAGGTTCGGGGCATAGGGCACCGTGCTCTTGGTGAGTCTGAGGCTCCGCATAAAGCACTGCCTTGTGACAGCCACATGGACCTGGTTGGGGGGCCGGCCCCGCGTCAGGGGGTGGAAGAGCGTCAGCACCTGTGTGGGGGACAGGGTAGTGTCTTCCGTAGCCGTGTCCATAAGGTTCTTACCACTCAGCCAATAGGCAACCCATTGCAGCTGGGCCGCCAGGTAATATAGTTCCTGATTGGGAACGGCCAAGCCTCCAGAGTCCGAGGCCGCGTAGAGGGTCCTCAATGCCACCCGGGGGCGTCCTTTATTCCAGATAAGGCGCCTGGTGAGGGCTTCCAACCCCTTGAATATGCGTGTTGGTACATACACTGGTAGGTTAGCATAAAAGTAGAGGAGCCGGGGGAGCATTATCATCTTCGTCAGCGCCACCCGGGCCGGCACATTCAGTGGGAGGGAGTTCCAGAACGTGACCTGGGCTGACAGCGAGGAGATGGCTCTCACAAGGTTGCCCTCCAGGAGATCAATGGGTCCCGATATATGAGGATCCCCAGGTACCTGAATACCGTTGGGTGCCATCGGAGCGTCTCTCCCATCATGCGCACATCACATTGTGGCATGTTATGTTATGTTATGTTAAATTAAATTTATTAAGCGCACGTACGCCCGTAGGCTTCATGGCGCTGTGGAAGACTGGCAAAACATAACATGTGACAGAAAGAAAAGTTAACTAAGGATAAGCTTGCTTAAAGAGACAAGTTTTAAAAGCCTGTCTAAAGGCTAACGGATCTTCATGGAGCCTTAGCGGCAGTGGCAAGGAGTTCCACAGGGAGGAAGCTAGGAAGTGGAAGGATCCTCCTCCCTGGCGTTGTTTCCTGATCCGGGGCACCACTAACAAGTTCTTTTGGCCAGAGCGGAGAGCACGGGAGGGAGTGTAACTGACAAGCAGGCTGCTAATGAATCCAGGGCCCTTACCTTGTAGAGCCCTGAAGATAATGCATCCCGCTTTGAATGCTGCTCTCTGCGCTACAGGCAGCCAGTGGAGACTGGCCAGTCCAGGTCTGATAGACTGCCACTTAGGAATTTTGCAAATCAACCTGGCCGCTTGGTTCTGGACCAGTTGAAGTCTCTTGAGCTGCCCCGCTGGTAGACCCAAATATAAACTATTGGAGTAATCCAAACAGCACAAGAGCAATAATGACCTGAATCAGAGCAGGGTGGGTCAAAAGGTGGGCAATCTTCTTAATCTTGCGAAGTTGAAAGAAACTTGCAGATACCACAGTCCCTACCTGACTTTTGAGCGAAAGATCTTCGTTGAAAGTGATTCCTAGGCTCTTAACTGTTTGGGATTTAGCTGGAGGGTCTCCCATTTCTGGAGGCCAGAAGTGTGGTCCCCAATACAGTTCACTCTTCCCAGGCAAAATCAATTCAGTTTTGCCTGGGTTGAGTTTCAGGTGATTTAGGCCCATCCATCTCTGAATGTGAACCATGTCCTCCCGAAATTCGGTGGCCGCGCCAGGGGAGTCCAGGCAGAAGATCAGTTGCAGATCATCTGCATAGTTAAAAATTAAGGCTCTAAACTTTTTTAATGAAAATAACAGGGGTCGTAAATACAAATTAAATAAAAGTGGGGACAGGGACGAGCCTTGAGGGACTCCACATTCGTTTTTGATTTTAGGGGCTGTAAAAGTTCCTAATCTCACTGCCTGGGTACGCTCCGAGATAAATGACTTCAGCCATCTAAGTGCCGAGCCTCTCAGGCCAGCCTGTTCGACACGGTCGACCAAGATGGTATGGTCGACCGTGTCGAATGCGGCCGACAGGTCAAGAAGTACCAGTGCTTGGTGAATGTCCTTGTCTGCATTGCTTATTAGTACATTCTGGACCGCCAGTGTCACCATCTCGGTTGAATGCCCTGGTCGAAACCCAGCTTGATTGGGCTCCAGATATCCAGTGGTTTCAACGAAGCTAGAGAGACAGCTAGCAACGTGTGCCTCCAGAATTTTTGATAGGAATGGCAGCAAGGATATCGGGCGATAGTTAGTTGGATCGTGAGGATCAAGACTGGGTTTTTTGATCAGGGGAATCAGTAGAGCATGTTTAAACCCTGCCGGTACCTTTCCCTGGTTAAGTGAGTCGTTAAGTAGAGAAAGGATCCCGTGAGGAATAGAGTGCCCAATTTCTGTAAAAATGTGGGGTGGGCAGATGTCATCAGGTGAACCAGACTTAACCCGTGCCAGGAGAGTTGAAAATTTTTAGGATCTATAGCAGGAAGGGTATCTAGTGTAGTGGAGTTATTAAAAATATCATCCAAAGGAGACGATTTAGGAGAGCTAGCAATGTTGCGTTTTATGATTACAATTTTCTCTCTGAAGAATTCATTCAGAGTCACACAACTTCTGGGTGGGGGCTATTGAAGGGGCTGTCCTATCATCGTCACAGAGCTCGTTGACTATGTTAAAAACATCTTTAGTTTTATTTGAAGAATGTAAAATTTTTTGGGAGAAGTAATTAGATTTATGTTGGAGCAAGATTTTTTGGAACTCCTTTCTTGCGGTACAATACACTGTCCTAGCTTGAGGGGAGTAGCTTTGTCTCCATTTCCGTTCCTTCTGTCGAACCCCCAGTTTGAGATCTTTCAGTTCTTGGGAGAACCATTTGTGAGCTTCATTTCCTCTAATATTAGGGACCAGTACTAAGGGGGCTGAGAGGTCAGCTGCGTTGAGTAGCCAGTTAGACAGCGCTCTCTCGCCAGTGTCCAGATCATCGTACGGTGGTGGTACGGTTTCACTTAATACATCAATAAATCCCGGAAGGTCCATAGATTTCCATTTGCGGAATTCTTTGCTCTTGCATGGCTTGGGCTTGACATTTCCGCGTATTTCTAATGTGAAATAGATGGTAAAATGATCCGACCAGATACATGGGCTGATAACAGGGTTGGATAGAGATAGGTTATGCGTCCAGATCTGGTCCAAGCTGTGACCTTTCTGGTGGGTAGGTACATGAATGTGCTGATTTCGATTAAGGTCTGTAAGCAAGTCTTTCAGTTCAGCAGCTTGAGTGTCTATGTCTGTGCTGTCAAGCCAGTAATTTAGGTCCCCAATAAGGATGATTTTAGAGTAGCTGACTACATATGAAGCCAGCTGCTCCGCCAGAATAGATGGATATTTGGCCATATATTGGGGGGGCCGGTAGATCAGGACCAGAATGAGGGACCCACTTTCAGTGTCAAGATTAATCACCAAGTTCTCAGTGTTCGGAAGGATCAAAGAAGGTAGTTGCCTGACATGAAGGGATTTCAAAATTATAGCTGCTACTCCACCTCCCGCCCTCCCGGGTGTACGATTGGCAGTCAGGATATAATATTCTGCGGGAAGTGCCACAAGTACGTCGGGGAGGGAGTGAGGGGTTAGCCAAGTTTCAGCTAGTAAGAAGATGTCGGGTTTTTCCTCCTTCAAGAAAAGAAAAATGTCTATCTGGTTTTTGACCAGGGACCGAGTGTTGAGGTAGTAGCAGCGTAAACTGTGCTTTACGGAGGGTGCAGTTTGGAGCACAGAAAAGGGTTGTTTTAAAGGCTGAGCATGAGGCACAGCTTTGAGGGAAGAGGAAAGCCCTAGACGTTTAATACAAGTCAATGTGCGTGGGGCTAAAGAGTGCTTACAGGAACAATCAGGAGTGTGAGGACGTAGATTTAAGAGTTCCTGGGACGAATATTTGTAAAAATGGCCAGGAGGAGTGGGCCCGGGTCCCGGTCGGCCGCGGACGGGCGCAGACGGGCTTAACTCAGGCGCAACTCCGGCGCGCCTCCGTCGCGCCCGCTGCGCTCGTCCGCTGTGCTGACACATGATGACCCGTTAGCGTCACTGAACGCATAAACTCCTGATTTAGACCAGTTGACGCGGAGCCCTGACATGTCCCCGAACACCCGAAAGGTGTCCGTGATTGTCGCGGGTATATGGGTGAGGTCCCTGACATATAACAGTAAGTCGTCGGCATACGGAGACACCGAGTGGGTGCCATCCGCCAGTGGGATACCCCAGGCGGCGCCGGAGGTCCGGAGCAGTTCTGCCAATGGCTCCATCACGAGTGCGAATAACAGGGAAGAGAGGGGACATCCCTGCCTGGTGCCCCTCCCAATCCTTATTCTAACAATCGCCCAGTCCGGACTCGTACCTCGGGCGCCTGGTAGAGGAGCCCCACCATCTGAACATAGGCATCGCCCAGTTCATACTTTTCGAGGACCCGGAGGAGATAGGGCCACTCCACCGAGTCAAACGCCTTTTCGAGATCAAGTACTATGCACCCTGAACGTGGCCAGGTGGAAGTCGCATATCGTTGGACTCTGAAGAAGCGGCATATGTTGGAAGATGTGCTGCGGGTGGGCACAAAGCCGTTTTGGTCAGAGTGCACCAGTGTGGGAACTAGGGGTGCAAGCCTCCGAGCTAATGTCACTGCCAAGATTTTGTAATCTGTGTTGAGGAGCGCCAATGGTCTGTACGATCCCAGCTCGCACGCCTCTCTGCCCGGTTTTAGCAGGGAGATCACATTGGCCACGTTCAGGGACGCCGGAAGTTCAGCATCCTCAGATGCTGCCTTGTACACCCTTAACAGTTCGGGTATCAGTAACAAGGAATAGGCCTTGTAGAATTCGGCCGGGAGCCTGTCTGGGCCCGGCGCCTTGCCATTGGAGAGGGAAAAGATCACCTCTCACAGCTCCTCACTGGTAAGCTCCGCTCCCAGCTCCGCCTGTTGGGCGTGAGTGGCCGCCGGTAGTTGCAGCGTCGCCAGGTAGTCCGTGATCTCCACCTCGGTGGCTCTCAGCCGTGAGCTGTATAAGGACCTGTAATGTGTCGTGAACGCCTCATGTATCTGCTTCTGGGTGAAGACTTCAGTGCCCTGAGTCGTACGGACCGACAGTACCGACGCGGTCTGAGTGTCTTGTCGTATCAGCCACGATAGGAGTCTGCCTGGCTTGTCACCAGTGTTGTGGGTGCATGCGGAGTGTGCTGCGAAATTAATGTTCTTCAGCCTCTCCATCAAAAGAGCGTGATCTGCCCTGGCCGAGACCAGTTGGGAGTCATCGCCCTCCGCCGCTTCCCGCTCCTTGTCTAGTAGTGTCACTTCCGCTTTCAGCAGATCCCTCTCCACCTGTCCCCATAGGCCTGCCTGCACGCCGAGGCAGCTCCCTCGGGTCACTGTCTTAAAGGTGTCCCACTCAATTTTCGGGGACGAGGCCGAGTCGCTATTGTCCTCGAAGTATTGTATTAACCTCCTAGATATCTCCTCTCGGAATGGAGTATTGAGTAAGAGATCTGGCTGTAGGCGCCATGTGGGCACAGGTGGGCGCGGGCGCCTCCACCCATAAACTAGAGTGTGTGGGTTGTGGTCTGAGTGCGTTCGCCCCAGGTAGTCTGTGTCTGTTACGGAAGGAATCAGGTCGCGGGACATCATATACCTATCTAGTCTGACGTGCAATGAGTGGGCCCCAGAGTAGTAGGAATATACCCGGGCGTTGGGGTTTCTGACTCGCCAGGCATCCTGTAGGTTCTACTGTGTCGCCCAATCAAGTAGGGCCCTGGAGGCTGTTTGGGCTGGGGCGATAGTCGCCGGGGGAGACGAGCGATCGAGGGAGACATCTAGCACACTGTTATAATCACCACCTAACAGTAGGGGCACGTCAGGCCAAGGTGCAATCACTGCTGACAACCGCATTAGGAACCTCCCCTGCTCGACATTGGGCACGTAGATGGAGGCTATAACTATCTGCTGCCCGTCCAGTCTGCCCTGTATGAAGACGTAGCGCCCCTCTGTGTCAATGTTGCTGTGTGTCAGTGCAAATGGAACCCCCGGCCGTACCCAGATCAGAGTTCCTCGTGCAAACGCTGAGAAGGTCGTGGCGAATATTTGCCCCCTCCATCTACGGCGAAGTGTGGCTACCTCTGTGGCTACCAGGTGGGTCTCCTGCAACAGTGCGATCTGTATCTGATGTCTTTTAAGATAGGAGTACACCTGATATCTGCGTGAGGGTGTGTGCATGCCCCTGACATTCCAGGTACAAAATTTAACCGTAGTCATCACAGTTTCCACCTCGCCCAATTATCCGCACACCCCCCCAATCCCCAGCCCGCCCCGGTCACACATGCACAGTAGCAGACATCAATTACCAGTATTCCAACCCGCCGTCCCGCACAGACCCAGGGATGTAAGCTGTAACAGTTTAGTGCCGACACTAGTCTCAAAAAGAACATTAACAGAACCATAATGCCAAAAGGGCAACAACAAAACATGTCGCCGCCCAAACGCTCTAATGAGCTCAATCAATCCATGAGTTCAATGGGGGGATGACAAAGTACGTTACTTAAGCAATATAGGATAGTTCACTAGGCCAAGAGAGCCGTGGTGACTCCCCTCCACGGGTTGTGGGCCAAGGGGCATCAGAAGTCAATGTCAGTGCCCACAGTCAGGGCCAGAGTGTCTAATGTCACAGAACCAGGATGCTCTGTTCCGGGGGGGCCTCCTCTTCCCCCCCCCGTGGGGCACTCACCTCTAGGGGTCCGTCCACCCCTTCAACACAATGTTTCCGGCGTTTCTCAAGTAGAATAGTTCCGACCCCCCTCCCGGCGGTGGGGGCAGCTCAGGGTTCATTTGGGTAGGAGGGGGGCAGAAGCAGGGCACAGACCCCGGGGACAGTGCCGATTGTGTTATCCGAAGTCTTCAGAAGTGCCGGTGGGGATCTCCAAGCGGGTCATCCAGTGTAGTGTACAGCCTGTTACATGGCGTCAACCGCTTGGGTCCGTCCAAGACTAGGGTGAGAAGGGTCGCTATGCTATTAGATCCGCCGTTTGGGGTGTGACATCCGGTAGGCCCTCTGTAACTTGCTCATCCGGCAGTCCGTACAAGTATTCGTCGTCCTCGCTCCCGCGTGATCTTGGGCTGGTGTTGGAGATCAGGATAGGCGACTGTGATCCACTGAGCTCGGCCGCTATCCGGAGGGCTTCTTGCTGTTCACTTTGTATTTGCTCTGGCGTGGGGCCTATTTCCGTGTCCGCGGCGGACGACCTGTTCGGCGAGGGGCGCCGGTGCCTTCGTCTGCGGGTGCCGCGGTTTCTACGTTGCTCTGGCGGTGCGGACCCATGGCCCGTATCGATTCCAGAATCCAGCCAGGACGCAGCCGCCTCAGGAGTGTCAAAGAAATGAGTCTTGTCCTGTGCCACCACCCGGAGGCGTGCCGCGAACAGTAACGAGTACTTGAGAGCCAGACGCCTGAGTCGCTGCTTCACCGCCATGAACGATTGGCGTTGTCGTTGGACTTGCACTGTGTAGTCGGGGAAGAACATCACCTTTGCATTGTCCACTTTTATGTCCGATAGTTTCCGGGTTTCGCGTAGGATGGCGTCCCGGTCACGGTAGTTCAGCACCCGCATAAGCATTGGTCTGGGATTGGAGCCCTCCGGGGGCGGACGGGACTGCACCCGGTGTGCCCTTTCCACCACAAAGTGTGGTGACAGTGTGCCCTCCGGTAACAGTTCTCGGAGCCAGGCTTCCATATGTTCCGCCGTCTCCCTCCGCTCCCATCGTTCCGGCAGGCCTACTATGCGCACATTGTTCCTCCTGGCCCGCCCTTCCGCATCCTCCGCTCTGTCCTCAAGGAACTCCACCCGGTTGAGGAGGTCGCATATGTGCTTATCCGTCTGTACCAGCTTGGGCGAGGCCTCCGCCATAGTTTGTTCCAGGACCGTGGTGCGTTCGGAGAGTTTCTTGTGGTCTGCCCGGAGATGCGTCAGGTCCACCGCCACCTTATCTATCTTGGTCTCCAGCGATGTACGGGTCAACTGCATGGATTCTTCCAGGAGCTCCATGGCCGCTAGCATGGTGTCAAGTTTGGAGGCAGTCTGGTCAGCCTCGGAGTTCTTCACCATCTTTCCCTTGTTCAGTGTCCCACCGGTGCCGGTCTTCGCTCTAGTCCCCCCTGACATGGGACTGGTCAACGCTGCAAAGCAGCCGGGTTGGCAGGCCTCCGCAATCAACACCATGGGGCCCGTGTGCGACGGCCACAAGGTCAGGCACTCTGCGCCGCTCACTCCGGGCGGTGTGCAGCTGGCGAGGGGCCCGCTATACCGCCAGGGCCCCCAGGATCTCGCTCAGTGTCACCACCTAGAGAGGGGGAGAAGGCTGTGTCGTAGTCTGCGTGGGAGCTCCTGTGTGCCACTGGATGTCACTCCGAATGTCCCAACGGCGACTCGTCTCTTGGTAGTGCCGCGTGCAGGCCGGCCAGGCCGGACCGCGTGGCCTCTCTGGCCGCCCCCGTCCCCCTGGGTCCGGGAGGCGCAGTCTGTCCGGGCGACACTAGACACCACCCAGGGTGGTGCAGGGCATCGTGCTTCTCGGCGTGGGGTGAATCACGGGGCGTTGTGCGCGGGATTGCTCGGGTTCCGCTCCCGCGCGGTTAGAGTCCAGCACCCCCGATGTAGGATCGTCTACCAGCGGGGCTGCTCAGGTGTGGCTGTGGTCGTCACAGGGTGTAGGCCGGGTCCCCGGAGGCGGGCCAGGCCAGATGTCGGCTAGTGATCACTGCAGGGTAGAAAGGGGGAACAGGGGCCCAGTGTATGCGATTTCACCATCTCTGCTGGCAGTTGCTGGGGCCCAGGGGTAACAGGGTCAGTGGAGGCCCCCAATCGGTGGAACACGATCCCTCTCCGAGGACCGCGTGGCTCAGCGGGGTGTTTCTGGCGCCGTCAGGCAGGTGGGCCGGTGCTACAGTCTTCAATGGCCGAGGGTGCCGCCACCGCCCCCAGATGTAGGGGCTCCTGGGCAGTGGGGTCGCTGGAGGCGCCAGGCGCAGCGGCGCGATCCCGCTCCCCACTCCTTGCAGATCGGGGGTGGGTGCGCGCGGCGCGGCCTACCTCGTAGGGCCGGATCCCCGGCCTCTGGTGATCGGTATTGCCGGCCGGAAGTGGGCCCAGGCCGGGTAGCTGCCGAGGCCGCCGCCGGTCGGAGGGTCTGTGACTCCGATCTGTCCCAAAGTCGCACCGGCGATTAATCAGGCTCCGGGGTGCACTCGGTCCAAATCTGGGACTGCCACTGCTGGAAATGACAGAGAATTGGCCCGTGGTAAGGGAGCTTCACTCGGAGCTCAGCCCGGGCACGTCCGTTCACATCGCGTGCTAAGCCACGCCCTACAAATGTTCTAAATCATATTGTACACCTTTGAACCCTAACACTACACCTGCATGGGGAGGGTGTCTCCTCAAGAGATAGGGACAGAAACTGATACCTACATCACAGAGGGGGGTGTGAGGGTGGATTGTACTCTATGGGGGACAGGAGAGAAAGGGGGTCCTGGGAAGTTCACACGTTTTTAAGGGCAGAGAGGGTTTCCACAGAAGGGGCCCCAGATATCCTTCCCCGCTGAAAGTTTCTTGCTATCGGCGCAAGCCAAAACCACTTGAAGGGTGGGGCAGGAGGGTTCTTCACCCCAGGTAGTAACACCCCAGGGGTTCCCATGGTGGGGACCCCAACAAACTTTTCCCACGGTGGGAGGAGGGTGTGGTAGAGTTGAGTGTCCGGCGGGTCCCCCAGGTTAACTGGTGGGGAGGTGAGCAACCCAGGGGTGGCCCCTGGCAATGGGTGGCCCCAAAGGAGGGTCATTCCTGAGTGATGGTGTGTAGTGGTAGTGGTCTAGGTAACTGACCCAGTGAAGATCTGAGTGGGGGGGATGTGCTCCCTAGTTTTCAGTTGAAGGGTTAGTGGTGGGCGGTGACCAGTCAGGTAGTTCCTGTGGGATTTGAACCCCAGGACCTGGAGCTGGTATAGAGGGAACCTGAAGTGGTGGCTGGGGCGATGCCTAGCCGGTAACCAGTCAGGTAGGTCCTGTGGGACTTGGACCCAAGGACCAGGGGCATGGGGATGTTCCCCTAGCTCGTGGCAGGAGGTGGACTTCTGCAAGGTAGTACCACCCTGAACACAGGTGGGGCCTATCTTCAGTGAAGGGACCCTGTGGTTCGCGAAGGGGTGGTGCAGGCCTAGCCGGGATCTTTAGTGTCCCTGGCTGAGAATGGTAGTACTACCCTGAAGGCAGGTGGGGCCTATCTTAAGTGAAGGGACCCTGCTCTTCAGAAGGGGTGGTGCAGGCCATCCAGGGATCATGTAGGTCCCTGGACGGTCTCCCAAGGCACTGCCGGGAGATCGGGGAGAGCCATGAGAAGTGGGCCTGGGTCTAGCTAACTCTGGGCCCACAGGCTCTCTAAGGGGACTCCGGGAGGAGAGCGCGCATCTCGGAGAGAAGGGTGCATAGGTCCTGTACTCGCAGTGGAGAACAAGGAAGGGGTCTAGGTTCCTGGGGTAGTTTCCGTGTGGAGCTACTGACAGGGGGGATGAGCTGTAGGGGGGTCTGACAAGGCACCCTCAGTGTTCCTCCCTAGCACTGCCAGTGTGGTAGTGAGACCGGTCTGAGGTCCTATTTTTGGAGTCAGGCTAGTGGTCAGAGGAGCTTTTCTGTGGGGGAAAAGCATGAGTGGCTGTGCTTTCTTTAGGGAAGACAGTCATACCGAAAGGGTGGTGGCAGCAAAATGACCTCAGCGGCATGCTGGGGGTGAGGGTCCAGAGAAGTTGCACCTTTAGGGTGTAGGGACCAAAACGGAGAGAGGGTACTGGTTGGAACAAACTCTGGAAGGGAGACCAGCTAGTGACCCGGGGATGGGATGTAGACCTATCCCAGGAGACCGCATCAGTGCCGAGGCACTGTACCCTTGTCCACAGAAGTGATAGGCATAGTGTTGCCTGCCCAAGGGCAAAGGTGGGCCTAGTTAGGCTGAGTCCATGTAGACCATGAGTGACCTGGAGGTATCTAACCTAGAGCTTGGAGGGTTCTTAGCGTAGTCTAGGATCCTTGTCATGGCTGGAGATTTCATGGATGGGAGAAGCAGGTGGTCTGAGCGGATAACTGATGAGTAAGGGGGGTCTGGTCAAAACCCCTTATAACTAGTTATCGCTGACTACGGGAAGTGTACCCATGTAGAATGGCTACTTCTTCCCTGTAGGAATCAGCTGGGTGCGGCGTGTGTTAGAAGGTGGTTCTGACACTATGGGCCGCCCGGATTTTTCGCTTTTTGAGCACCTAATTGTTGAGCTTTTACTGTGGGGGAGCCTCCTAATCTGAGACTCACCCACAGTGAACTCATAATGAAGCAGACTGCATGGAGATTCTACTGGTGTCCCCCTGGCTTGACTAGGCCGCTGCGCAGCAGCTGGAGTATGGGGCACCGTGCTGGTTACATGCAGACACAGGTGTACATGCGTGTGCACACGTGTAGGGGCTGCGCAGGGGAGATTCCTAGCGTGCGCAGTCCAGGGGCAGCTACAGAGTGAATGGCTTGGCTGGCTTATGCAGAATTGGGTGGCGACATGGAATAGGCTTTATACACGGTAAAGGAACATGCCAGGGAAAGTCAGTGTGTCTTACTGTGTTTTACTTCATTATTTCCCTATGGGGTTGTGAGGCCCATGGCTAAAATTACTTCCACAAAGCCTACAGATGTTATGTTATGTTATGTTATATTTATTTTTGTATAGCGCACGGCTACTCAAAAAGAGTGTCCCGGCGCTTTTATTGAGACCTAGATCAGAATAACACAACACAGTGATATAGAATGAAAATAAAAGAATAAAAGAAAGAAAACAGAAGGGTGATACCCTAAAGGGCAAAGAGCCAAGTTTTGAGGCCCTTCCTAAAGGTAAGCAAATTAGTGGCACCACGCAGTGTCAGCGGCAGGGTGTTCCACAGCTGCGGTGCCAGCAACCCGAAGGAGCGGCCTCCAATGCGGGCTCTTCTTACTCGCGGAACCACCGCAAGAAACAAAGATTCTGATCTCAACTAACGCGCCGGATGGTAAAAAGCGAGTCTCCTTTGGAGATACTTTGCTCCCACCGCATGCAAGGCCTTATAGGCCAGGGTCAAGGCCTTAAAGGCAATCCACTTCCGGATGGGCAGCCAGTGAAGTGACTGCAACAGGCCAGCTGCACTGGCTTGCCTATTTAGACCATAAATGGCCCTTGCGGCCGCGTTCTGGACAACCTGCAGCCGCTGCAGTAGATATTCTGGCAGACCCAGATATAGGACGTTGGAATAGTCCTATCTTGAACCAATCAAGGCCTGCACTGTCATCTTCCTATGCTCCTCTGAGAGAAGAGGTAAAAACTTCCGGAGCATCTTGAGGAGACCAAAACATGTTCCCGTTACACCAAGGACCTGAGATCTCAACGTCATGCCCTTGTCCATCTTGACCCCCCGGTTCTTAGCCAGCTGGGACGAACAGGACGGAGGGAACATATCAATGGGCCACCATGCCTGCCAGTCCGGATCCGATGAACATCCGAAGAAGAGTACCTCAGACTTATCTGAGTTGCACTTGAGGCTGTTCTGCTGGAACCATTTAAAAACAGCCCCAAGGCACTCCCGGATACTCTCTCCATTAAAATCTCCTCCTTTCTTACAAGAAAAGAGGAGCTGAGTGTCATCGGCATAGGATACGATCTGGGCCCCAAAAGACTCCGCCAATGCCGCCAGAGGGGTCATAAAGATATTAAAAAGAGTCGGGCTCAACACAGAGCCCTGTGGATCTCCGACACCTAGAGGCAGCATCGCGGCCGAGTGGGGAGAGGCCCAGACCGTTTGTCGACGGCCAGCTAAGAAAGATCTAAACCAGATGAGCACCGTCCCCCTCAGACCGATCTCATAAAGTCTGGCGAGGAGACCCTCGTGGGGGACGGTGTCAAAAGCCGCCAACAGATCTAACATGACAAGTATGGCTTTGCCCCCGGAGTCAAGTACCTCTTTATTGGCTTCGGACACCTCCAAAAGCGCCGTCTCAGTGCTTAGATTGGGGCGATAGCCAGATTGAGTGGCATGCAGTACATCATGAGTTTCCAAAAAATTGGAAAGCACCATATGCACATGCTTCTCTAGGATTTTTGTAAGAGCAGGGAGGAGAGAAATAGGCCTGTAGTTGGACAAAACCTCCGGATCGAGACCAGGCTTCTTCAGCAAAGGGATGACCATTGCCTGCTTCCAGACCTGCGGAACCACTCCCTGGCTCAAGGAGAGATCCAAGAGTGGATTCCCCAGCGGATTTATAACTTCCGCCATTTTTGCCAAAAATTTGGCAGGGCAAGGGTCGAGAGGCGACCCAGATTTAAGATTGCCCATAAGTGTCAAAGAAGCAGGGGCTGAAATCGATGGAAGAGCGACCAAAACTGGGCCCAAAGGGGCCATTAAAACTGATCCATCCTCGGGGCTGGCCGGGACAGCAGACGCCACCAGCGGGAAAGAGTCTTGGATCAGTTTTATCTTGTTGGTAAAGAAATTAGCAAGATCGGAAGCCCAAGACTCTGAAGGGGCAGCTTGGGTCTCGTTGGATCGGGGGCCCATGAATTCTCTGACAATTGTAAAAATTTCTTTACAGGAATTAGAAGCGGCATCTATCCTCCCTGCGAGATAGGCTTTTTTTCCTAGGCGGATGTCCCGATGATAAGCCTTAACCACAATCCTATAGGCCAGCCTTGCCACAGGGTCATATTGTGAGCGCCAAGCTCTTTCAGCTACCTTACACTGCCGACGAGAAGCCGACAGCGCCTCAGTAAACCAAGGAGCAGAAACCCGCTTAGGTGTTGAACGGGGGTCGTCACAGGGGCGAGATCATTTAGCATGTCTAGTAGCCACACCTGCAGGGAATCCAGGTCCCTCTCCAAATCTCCTGTAAGAGAGCAAGGGTGATCCAGAGCAGCCTGAGCCAGCATATCTGGAGTCACTCGATGATAAGCCCTAGGAGCACGACCCTGCTGCTTAAAAGCGGTGCTAGAAGGTTTCATTGTACCCTGAATATAAAATTTGGCCAGTCTGTGGTCTGACCAAAGCACTGGTATAATAGCCTTCACCTCCAAGGGGGATGTAGAAAAGACCTGGTCAAGGGTGTGACCCTTATCATGTGTTGGCCCCAGAAGATATGGGGCCAAGCCAAAAGGGGCCGTAACGTCAAGCAGTTTAATTGTATCCGGGTCCGATAACTCATCCATCCAGACACGCACTAATGTACAGTGTAGCAGATGTAAAAATGAGTATTCTGCTAAGTCCAAAGTCATATTTGTACTGCTTTTGGGTCGTCCAGAAATGTCATATTTCTCTGAGTCCCTGGCTGGGGTCTGGCAATGGTAGGTTAGATTAATGACCTTTCCTCCCAGAGCGAGGATCTTCCCTCCAAGGAGAAAAGATAGGTGGAGCTAAAAGCCAATCCATCAACTGTGTCGCTGGGTGCCAGGCACCAGGTTGCCTCATGTGAAGGCAGTTAGGGGGGAAGGAGTTGGGTTTCAGAGGCCATGTGGCCAGAGACACTGGACGACGCCATGTTTGAACAACCCAGAGGCTGGACAAGGAGGAGGGATCAGGGGCAGGGAAGTGATGTGTCGCTGTTTGATAGGACACCCAGAGACTTCCTGCCAGCCCCCTACTCAACTATTAAAAAGTACTTGCACAGGAAGAGAAGCTCTCTCTGGGGTGTGGTCAGCGGAGGCGAAAGGTGCTGGAGCCTGGTGCAATGGGCAGTTGGAAGGAGGAAACCCCTGACTGCCCCTCAGGCCCCTAACAGCGCCAGAAGAAGAGCCCAGGATCGTGGCGCAGAAGAGGAGGCCTCTGCGCAGGGAGAAGAGAGGCGCAGGGACCATGTGAAAACCGATCCCGGCAGAATGCACCCTCTTGGAGACCCAGAAGATGAAGGAGAGTGCTCCCAGTGGCTGGGGGACGCCACCAGGAGCGAGAAGACACGAAAATGGGGCAAATCGGACTCCAGAGGGCCGAGATATGCCCCCGAGAAGGTAGGCGACCTTTGACCCCGCCTTGGACCGACGACGAAGCGCGTGGGGCTCCGCCGCCGGTCGCAATCATGCCCCGGTGGTGGGTCAGGTCCCGGGGCTGCCCCCGCAAAGAAGTAAAGCCGTGTGAAGATGCCCCGCGGGGTGCTAGGAGCCCACCCTGGCCCCTGCCAAAACCTGCGCTGAGGAGCGCCGTCGCGCTCCCCCTGAAGCGGTGCGGGAAGAGGGGCCCGGGAGCCCAACTCCGGGCCCTGTTTGAAGAAGCAGGGGCGGGGAGCGCCGTCACGCCCCCCCACCAAGAAGAGGAGAAGAGGGGCCCGGGACCCCATCCCCGGGCCCGAGGTGCCTGGGTGAGGGGGAGCGCCGTCGCGCACCCCCCGAACGAGTTCGGGGGCCCGGGACCCCATCCCCGGGCCCCGATGTCGGGAAGAAGGAGGTGGAGTGTGTGGTATCTTCCTTAACAAAACCCCCCGGCGCCCTCGCGTGTGATGGAGAGGCTCACGGTGACATCACTTAGAATGTCACCGCGACCAGCGTTGCAAGGCGAGCGCCGGGGACAGTGTGACAAGAGGCTCCCGAAGCGTCAGGCTGTGGCTGAGGTCGCAGTGATAACCTATCTTGAATAGACGCGTTTGGTTCATCATCTGTGGCGTCCTCGTCTTTCCTGGGCCGTCACTACAGAGTGCCGCTGCACTGCCCCGAGGCCAGCGGGAGCCGCGCTGGTCTCCGTGTCTGCCGCCGGAGCGGGCAGACGAGACCTGGGCCGTCACTACACTGGCGACGAGGGAAACTCGCACGCGACCTCAACACGCACGAAGAAAGAAAAGAAAAGAGCAGCCGACTGAAGAATTCCCTGCGCGTTGAAACTGACTGTGCAAGTAAGGAGCCGTCTTTTCGGGGAGAAAATAAAAAGGAATTGGAGAGAAAGAGCAACTGCTAGTCTCTAGCCAAGTAACGAAAGACAAGTAGGTAGTCTTGTCAGCGAGTGAAAGCGCAGAGTTGAGGAAGAATAGTGAAGGCGCCTGACCGATTTGAGCTGTGGGCGCGAACCCCCCATAACTGGAAACAATTAAGAGCGCATCGTGAAGCGAGGCTGTTGCACTTAGCACTCCCCGTCCTTTGGCCCTGCTATTCAAGAGTGAAACCGGAGAATGGAATTTGAGGCACAGCTGTTAGAAAGTAAAGCAGCGAGACGCGTGTAATTTAGACTCCCTTTTCCGTCACCTCAGAGAGGGGATAATTGGCGCAGATCGGACGGCGCATGACAGGGCTTTCCGTGCTGGCAGAAGGAAGGTCTCTATCGTAGTAATCGTCAGTGCAGATAAGGATTTGACATTTTTAGGAAGCGTTTGGTCAACAGAAACGCAGCGCTAGCGCCTCACTAATTGGAAGCATCTCATCTAGCACGTCTGGCATCCGAGTGAAGAGGGCAATGACACTAATGGGGCTGCTGACAGGAAGAAAAATGTTGGCTCACTGCAGATAGCTAAGTGCGTTGGTAACGTGTGCCTGTACGAGAGATTTCCTGTGCTCCCACCTCTTCCAGCTGTTGCAAAGAACAAAGCGGTAACCAGAGGGCATCTAAAAAAAAAAGGCACAAGCATCTAAGGTACGCAGCGAGGCTGTCACCACAGGGAGCGTTTCTGCATGAACCTTGTCGGCATTCCCCCGCCATAGTAACTGAAGCGTGATGCATGCACCGTCAAGAAAGGAAATGTACTGTGCCAGTGTTTAGGAGAATATTAAACGTATCTTACCAAGAAGTGTTTGACGGTTAACGCATTGAGGGGCAAGTGTAGTAGGAAGTTTCCTTGTCCCCACAGAAATGTATTAAGTGGAACTTTCCTGGCTGTTAGGAGAAAAGAACTCGGGGAAGTGCACACTGTGAATGAAATAACGACATTTTAGAAAGTTGGAGGCCACGCGCTACTCTCCCACAGTGAACATTGAACAGGTTACAGTCTGGTCAAGGGAGTGTGGGCCGTGATAGTCATCATAAGAACTTCCTCTACAGGCTGCAATCGTTCTGCGCTGCTCTTGTGTTGAGGAATGTACCTTTAGCACAGTAACGTGGACCCAGGCCCTGGGGCTCACAAACTAACTGGTCTTTTATGGAGTTTCTTTCAAACTGATGCATGTAGAAGCATTGTACACTAATGTAGTATATGTACGGTTGCCCATTCTTGGTGAATGAAATTAGTACCCTGGCCTGCTGTTACATTGTGTACACCTGAACACTATCATTTCATCCAGGTTGTAGCTCTGCTAACATCGCTCTGTAGAAATAGCAATGCAAAGTGTGACCCCTCCACCCTTCTTTTTGACCAACCCAGGGGATCCCACTATCCAATGGAAAAAATGGAAAAAAGTGTTTTTGAATTACGCAACTGTGTGTGGGCCTAACCTGGGATTAGAAAGGAAGGTAGTGTTGTTAGCATATTACCTAGGGGCGGAAGGTGAGGAGGTTTTGGATCATCTCCCAGACTTAGGGACGCAGGAAGCAAGGGGTCTAAATGAGTTTGAAGTCAGTCTAAAGAAGTTGGATTTGCATTATCTCCCTAAGACAAGCACCATTATGGAGAGGTACCACTTTGGTAAAAGAGCACAGAAGGAGGGAGAATCTATTGAAGATTTTGTTTCTGAGTTGAGGAAGTTAGCAGCTACTTGCAAGTTTGGGGCGGCAAATGAAGAAAGAATTAGAGATCAGTTTGCATTAGCTTGCAGGATGGAGCGTGTGCGCGAAGAGTTATGGCTTAAGGATGACCCACCGTTGAGGGAGGTACTGATCATAGCCAAACAGGTGGAGCACATGTTACAATGTGTAAGAGAGATAAAGCAAGACACTGGGGAAAAGAAGAGCGATGACAAGACTAGTGTTAATGATGTGGTGACCGAATGTGAGGCAGTGTCTGTGATCAAAGGCAAGAAGGTAGAGGGCAGAGAGCAGAAGGAGAGCAAACTGGAGGGATCATTCAGGGGCACCTGCTATAGGTGTGGCAAACAGGGACATCTAGCCAACGACAAAGAGTGCCCCGCCCTCAGATTTACCTGTAACAAGTGCGGCAAGAAAGGTCATTTCAAGCAATACTGCAAGAGTGGGCAAGGGGTCAGTAGCAAGAGTAGAGACAGGACGAATGTGGTGTGCGACGAATTTGTGGTGCAAGTCAAAGAGTTGCAGGTCAAAAGTGACACCAGGTGCAGTGAAGTAGTGGAGCAGGTTGAGGAAGAGCAGGTCAACAGCCCAAAAGACACCATAAAGGTAGGCGGAATTGGACTAGAAGCATTGTTCGATTCCTGTTCCAGGATAACTATTATCAACGCAAAAGAGTTCTCTCGGGTGTCCAAAGGGAAAATAATTTTGAAAAGAATGGATTTGAGACCTGGGGGGTATGCTGGTCACCCTATCTCCATGAAAGGCTACTTCTTAGGGAAGATTGAATACAGTAACAAGACTACCGTGTCCAAAGTCTATGTGTCCACAGTAGGTGACAACATCTTGCGGTGGCAAGCTCAGAAGGGGTTAGGGGTGTATCTTAATAACAAAAATTATTCCCCAGATCCTGATTCAGGAAATACATGAACATGGGACAGACTTTGTGTCGGAGTTCAAAGGAGTGTTCAGAGAAGAACTAGGATGTTTAAAAAACTACTGCCACAAGATAAAATTGAGAGAGAACTCTAAGCCAGTTGTGGCTAAAGTCAGGAAACTCCCCATTGCCATCCAAAAAGAGGTGAAAACTGAATTAGAGAAATTATGCAAGGCAGGAGTCATCGAACCAGTGGAAGCGACGGAATGGTTGGCACCCATCGTGGCCGCAAAGAAGAAGGATGGGTCAGTCCGGCTCTGCATCGACCTAAGGGCGTTGAACAAGGAGGTCGTGGTCGACCGCTACCCTCTACCGAACATCACCCAAATGATGAGCATGCTGGAGGGAGCTAAGGTGTTCTCCACACTCGATCTCACCTCAGCCTACTTCCAGATAAAACTACACGAAGAGTCACAGGTACTCACGGCATTTGTGACACCGATGGGCGCGTTCAAATTCAAAAGGATGCCTTTCGGGCTGGTCTCGGCAGCCGCCGGTTTCCAGAGAATCATGGGCAACATCTTGAAAGGCATCCCAGGCGTCATGTGCTACCAGGATGACGTGCTTATATTTGCTAAGAACCAAAAGGAGCATGATGAGAGACTGAGATGCATGCTAGGAAGGTTCCAGTCACAAGGACTTACGGTGAAAAAAGATAAATGCGTGTTTGGATGTGCAGAGTTGGACTTCCTGGGTCACAAGGTGACGACGGAAGGTATACGCCCCAAAGCCGAACTGCAAAACACCACCGTGAACCTGACACCCCCCAAGGGCAAGGACGAGATCAAATCATTCATGGGGATGTTGGAGCTCTACGGGAAGTTGATAAGAAACCTGGCGGGAAGGACTTACGCCATCAGGCTACTGTTGAAGAAGGAGAACGAATTCAAGTGGAGTCAGGAGTGCCAGAGGGAGTTTGAGGATGAAAAGAGGGCACTTGCTGAGGCCCCCAGTTTGAAGTCGTATATACCCAACCGGGCAACAGTAGTCACCACCGATGCAAGCGCCAAAGGATTGGGAGCTGTCCTCACCCAAGTTGGAGAAGAAGGAGAAGAAACCATAGCTTTTGCCTCAAGGTCACTCCAGAAGTCCGAGAACAATTACTCGGTGATCGAAAAAGAGGCCTTGGCAGTATCTTGTGCAGTAGGGAAGTTCAGAGACTTCCTCTGGGGAACTCAGTTCACTCTCCGAACTGACCACAAGCCGTTAGTAGAAGTATTCAGTAAGAAGGGTTTGGATGCCATCTCCAGCAGGATAAGGCGGTGGGTGGTCAGCCTTCAAGAATACACATTCGATGTTGAGTACGTCCCCGGAACGCAAAACCTCGCAGCTGACTGTCCAGACTCGAAGTGATGAAGAAGCGAGAGAGAAGCAAGACAAGACGCATGAAGAAGAGGAGGACCTTTAGATGGAGGATGTCTGCACCATCCAGAGGGCATTGGGAGAAGAAACATGGAGAAAGGCGTTGGAAGAGGACAAAATTCTGGAGGAGATCTACATAAGAGTAAAAGGCGGATGGAAGCACGGTGAAAAACAAGATGAAAACCTGCGCCCATACCTGGCCATTAAGGACGAGTTGTCCATAGTAGACGGATGTCTATTCAGGGGTACGAGACTTGTACCACCTGCAACAGTGAGAGACAACCTGGTCGAGATAGCCCACGAAGGGCATTTGGGCATCACCAAAACCAAACAAAGACTCAGGGAGAGCTATTGGTGGCCGAACATGGATCTAGTCACCGAAAGGAGAATCAGAGAGTGCATTCCGTGCAGCAACAGCGACAAGGTCCTGAGACAACAGACGCCCCCTATGGTGTGTAGGCCGCCCCCGTCAGGACCGTGGGATGAGTTGGCATTAGACATTGTGGGCCCTATGTCTGGGGAACTGCGGACGCCTTACATCTTGGTGCTCATGGATTTATATTCTAGGTGGCCAGAGATAAAGTTTGTCAGTGAAGTCACGACCAAAACAGTCATCGGTTTCCTAGAGGAGGTATTCATCCGGGAAGGCCTGCCCAGCAACATCCTCACTGATAACGGAGTACAACTATGTTCAAAAGAAATGGAAGACTTCCTGGAAGGAAGAGGCATCAGACACAAGCATTGCGCTTTATACCACCCCGAAACCAATGGCATGGTCGATCGTTTTAACAAAACCCTCAAGGAGAGCATCCAGTTGGCCAAAGCCAGTGGCATAAGCTGGAAAGAAGAGGCGTGGAGACGGTTAGAAGCTTACAGGTTCACGCCGCATCAGACGACGGGCGTCACCCCGTTCGAACTTCTCCCCGCCAGGATACCCAACACCAAGCTAACCCCTGGATGGATGGAGTGGCACAAGGGGTGGTCAGACCGAACTAAAGAAGCGAAAAGCTTGAAGAAACAAGAAGAAGCCATGAAAAAGAGGAAAGAAGGATATGACCAGCACAAGGCCACACGGAAGGTTGAATACAATGTAGGAGACAGCATCAAAATCAGAGCTCCCACAGGAAAGGCAAGTTGGTGAGGATACACCAGTCCCACCAAAATCACTAAACTATTCAAGAATGCTGTCAAGACACAGGAAGGGAAAATATGGAACCTAGGGAGAGTTGTAAAATACCATCCGCCAGAGAATGACCCTGAGAGTTCAAGGGGTTGGGAGGGAGACTCTAGGCAGGGCCTTAGTTCCACCACCAAGAGACAGTCAGTGGTCCCTCACCCAGGCAAAAGGCCCAACAGGAGAGTGACCAGACCACCTAGGCATTTTGATCAGTATGTTATGATGTAACCTATTCCACCCTGCCTACTTTGAGTCATGTACTTCCACCAGGCCTAGGTCCTTCATTGTCATACACCCCCGTTGGGTGCCCTTCTGCCACCTGGTGCGTTCTGCAGGTCATGTTGTATTTAATGTTTTCTTTCCGCAGGGGAGGGGGATGTGTGGTATCTTCCTTAACAAAACCCCCCGGCGCCCTCACGTGTGATGGAGCTGCTCGCGGTGACATCACTTAGAATGTCACCGCGACCAGCGTTCCAAGGCGAGCGCCGGGGACAGTGTGACAAGAGGCTCCCGAAGCGTCAGGCTGTGGCTGAGGTCGCAGTGATAACCTATCTTGAATAAACGCGTTTGGTTCATCATCTGTGGCGTCCTCGTCTTTCCTGGGCCGTCACTACAGAGTGCCGCTGTACTGCCCCGAGGCCAGCGGGAGCCGCGCTGGTCTCCGTGTCTGCCGCCGGAGCGGGCAGACGAGGCCTGAAAGGCCGTGTCTCGCGGTCGCATACAAGGGTGCGGGCCGAGCGGGGAGCCGGCGGGGCAGCCAGGGGTGGGCTCCCTGGACTGCCCTCCAATGTGTAAAGCCTGCGGGGGTCCCGGGTGGGACCGGGGCCCCCAGAGAAGAGAAGGAGGAGCCAGGGGCCCGGGTGGGACCGGGCCCCAGAAAATCGGCAGATCGGCCGGGGGTGGGCTCCCCGAGCTGAAGGACTTACCTGGGGGTCCGGGTGGGACCGGACCCCCCACCGAGGGCCCAGGAAGCGGCGAAGCGCCAGCGCGGCTCTCCCCGGAGCAGCGGGAGAGCCGCTCATCTAATATGCGGCGCAGCCCATAATGCTTTGCAGGCCAGGACCGGCCTGCAAGGGCAATACAGCGTTTTTCTTGGCTCGTGGTGGCCCCAGAAGAACGGGGTCACCCCAATACAGGTGCAAAGGTGCTGGGGGAGCTGCAGGAGAAGCGCAGTCTCCCCTCAGCACGAGCAAAGTCCCACCCCAAGTGTATTGGGGAATCTATGGAATCAACCCCTCCAGGGCTCAACTGGCAGTTAACACTTTCTGGGCTGGAACCTTTGTTTTTCAGCTGAGGGTGTATAGACAATGGCATCAAGGAGTCAAGAGCTGAGATGGAGGATGTCTAGAAAGGCATCCCCTGGAGGTGAAGAGGTGTAATTGCACTGAACTGTGATTATTAATGGTTATTTCTTTTAGAGGGACTGAATTTCACCTGGTTAATGTGAAGTGCTGGTGCAAAGTGATGTCATAAGCAAAAGTGGATTTAAGAGGCAGTCTCTGACTGTGATTTTGTCTGTGACGCCTTTAGGGGTTGTAATTGCAATGCATTCTAAGGATATCCAAATGTGCTGAGTACTGTCACTCTAAAGTGTGTGTAAACATGTATTCTTGCTGCTGCGCTTAGGTGAAGACCCCAGACTCTTAGCCCTTAAGGTCAAGAGGTGCATACTGTATGGTCAGTAGGGGATGCTCAGTCAGGGTCATGTGTCACCAAGATGTAGCCTGTTTAATGCTTGTTGAGGTTATGGAGGGGGGTCGCCGCTGGGGTGGTGCCAGTGCGCAGGGCCCTCGCTCCAGGTTAAGACCAATTCACTGCATTGGGGGCAAGATGATGTGCATACGTGGGAGTGGTGGTACTAGACCCCCCCCCCCCCTGCGGGAGGGGTGGAGATGTTATGCAATGTCACAAAGTAATTCCATCAGCTTATGTATATTTGTAAATTGGTGTATAGTATTGAGTGGTGTTTGTGTTTAATAAATGTACTCTTACTCTTATAAAAGCAAAGTACAGACTGGACAATCAATTATTAAGTGTTATTTTTGCACACCTGCAAATGGCGATTACTAGCCCACACCACCTCCCTTGAGTAAGCCTCAGACTGCTCTGCAACGCTACCCTCTGAGAGTCAGGCGCTACCCTAGGGTGTTTGGTTCCCAGTGAAGGACAAATGTGTCATTTTATTCGTGCAGGCCTCACAGATGATGCCTCGTTTTCCAACAACATTTAACAATATTATGTGTTTTGACAACTTTTGGGCCCGCTGCTGCTGCACCCACTGCACCATTGAAGTCATGACCCTGTTTTCGGCAAGGTAACTGCACTTGAGACTGCCCGTTCAGTTGAACATTTTAGCAATAGTCTGGGTTTAGTTGGGTCCCTACAAATTTTGACCACTGTGCCACTTAACCTGCTGCACCATTCAATTTAAGTCCCCTTTAACTGCAAGGTAACTACAATTGTATCTGTCTGTTTAGTAGTCAAATATAGAATTATTATGTGCTCAGAGGAGTTCTGACAACTTCTGGGTCTGGTGCTACTGCACCTACCTCACCATTCAAATCATGACCCTGTTTTCTGCAATGTAACTGCGCTTGTGGCTGCCTGTATAGTAGTATAACATAGAATAGCTTTTGAATAAACTTTATTTTTAGTAATGTTTATTATGAAATTTAGAATTTTATTATAATGGCCAAATAGATCGCTGACCAAAAAGATTACGTTGAAAAAACAATCTGATAATGGCTACAAAGTGCCAAGAAAGGTACTGAGGCATGAAAGGGAAATGCCACAAACGTTCTAAGGCGAAGCATCTGCCTTACACAACCAAGTAATACAAAGAAAACATTCCAGTATACTGTTGTTCGGTTTCAAAATCTCTTGTTTTAAATATATCTTAAAAGGGGGCTCTCGTCAGTTCATTCCTTTTGTGTGGAAGTTCCCCTGACTGCACGCATTTACGATTCTTCTCCTAAAGCTGTTCACATTCTTAAACCCCCTCATGTTGTTCCTTTTTAAATTGAGTGTTTTCAGACTTACCACTTCATTCCAATCAAGATGGCTTCTGGTGTGCCATACTTTTGTCATAAGTAAGACTGTTAGCGCTCTAGTTGTTCTTTAGAACACTCTGGGACATTCTGTCATTGGGCTATACTTGGGCTACATCTGGGTGATATTTGGGCTACATTTGGGCTCTTTTGTCTCTGGTGGCCATTTTGGGAGACTGCATGTCAGAATGTTTTAATGAAATAGAAAAGGATTTGAGAAGTCACTCAAAATGTGCCATAAGTTGGTGAAGAGGAAGATGTCCCCATGAGTCACCCTATACTTTGAAAATAGCGTCAGCAGCCTCACTGAGGGAGCTTTGGGGGAGGGGCGGAGGGGCAGAAGGTTGGGGAGAGGGGTAATGGGGGGTTTACACAGAAGTCCCCTGTCCACTCCCTCATATGATTTTCAAAATGCAAACTTTTTTTAAAAAAACATACCAGTTCCTTTATAAAACTGGGGCTGCATTTCTGTTTGTAAATGTAAACACAAGGATGGTGCTTTGCAGGCCACTGTGCCTGTGTTTGTAGCCATTTATGAGGGTCGCCAATACTCACACGACTAATGATTTCCATGACACCTTGTGGCTGGAGATTTTGCAATATGAGCACAATGGTCCTCGTGTCATTCCTTCACAGGACTGGGAACAAAAACCGGCCCTGGCAAAGTGCTCAGCTGCCCCCCCACGGGGGGTTGGGGGTGATGCCGAGCTGTTTGCCAGGGCCGTTTTTGGCCGATTATGTTACAGGGGCCAATATTGCAGCTAAGCTGCAAAAATGGCCCTATAACAAAAACGGCCCCCCAGGGGCCCAAAACTGGCCCCCACCCTGGCAGCCCATCGGGGAAATTGCTGGTGCCGGCTACAGCCAATCGGACCGTGGCTGAGGTATTCTGCAGCACCTGGAACTTGGCCTGAATCGCCTCCTTTGCTGCCTCTAGCGGTGCATTCCCATAGTCCAGGCGGCCGATGATCAGGGCCCGAGTGGGGTTTTTCTTGATGACGCAGGGAGCCACAGGAAGGTTTTCCTGAGCAGCCGCAGAGGGGAAAAACAGATGACACATGGGATGCTGATTTGCTCCTTCATAGAAAGTGCCTGGTCCAGCTACCACCAGTCCATTGACCAAGACTCCTGAGCCATGCCGAATGCATTATGTCAGGTTCTTCTCCATTTAAGACAGTTGTTAGTCATCCAATCGGGGATTTTCCTCATGAAGTCCTCAAACCTTGTTTTAGCCGTATCTGGAGCTTGTCCAAAAGAGATGACTAGTTGGGCATCATCAGCATAGGACACGATCATCAAAACCTGCTTGATCTGACAATCGGTACGAGCGGGCCATGTGGACACTAAATAATGGACAACCCTGCGGCACTCCGCTGATAACTGCACAGAGAGGGAACTGAAGGAGTCTACCGTGATGGTTTGGGTGCATTTGCTTGAAAAGTCCCCGAGCCACTGTAGGGCCCTGCCATGTGTGCCCGCATCGTGCAGCCTGCAGAATAGAGTGGAATGTGAGACCGTGTCAAAAGCTGCTGACAGATTCCACAGAACCAGCATTACCAGAATTTCTGCATCCAAAGAGACTCTAGTGGTTTCTACGACTGCCATTAGTATGGTTTCATTGCCGTCCATTGCTCTGAAATCGATTGTTAGGGGCCTAGGATTTTGTGCAGCCATGTAATATCCACAGGGGCGTTAGGAGCCCTCCTGTGCAGGCATGTTCTACTCAATGTGCAGTACTAGGGCTTCTTAGCAGACACACACCAGTTAATGTTCCAATAGCGCCTCTACTCTGTCACTTTGCATGGATGTAATGTTAAATGCGTCAGTAGTAGCTCTTCTATGAAGGCATGTATTATGTTGATGCACTGCCAGCACTTCTAAGCAGGCATATGTACCAGTAATATCAATTCTGTGCAGGTGCAATATTAAATATATACCAGTGATAGGATTTACCCACACCGTGTCAAAATATAATTTGCAAGACGTTTGTCAAATGTATTTATTGCTTTGTGTTGGTTTAAACAAAAAAATGACAGGTGGAATGATTACATTAATCTCAGTCCTTGGTAATGACTTGAGGCCACATCGCAACCCACCCTATTTTGCCAACACTGCCATCTCAGATTAAAGCCCATTCATATGCAAATGAGCATTGGTCCTGCTCCAGCCCAAACTGCCAAGCGAGACCCTCTCTGAACTAGAACAAGCAACGCAAGATTGGTTTCCCCTAGTTGGGGGCTCTTCAGTCGGATGCAGCTTGGTTTCAGTTGCATGGTGAGCACACGACCCATGGCTGGGCATACCCTTGGCACTGAAGAAAAGAATACATTAATTGGGAGAATGCTTGGACACTGGCAATCACTCGGGCTGCATCCCAGTTCACGCCACCTCAGATTAGACTTAGCCAAATGCAAAGCAGTCTTGGTCCTGCTGTAATAGGAAGAGTCCTGCCCAAATTGCCAGGTCCTCTCTGAAGGAACACAAGTAACTCAGGACAGACTCCTTGTGGCCCCTTCTGGAGGAGGCCTGGCACTTGGGGGCAGACTCCTCCCATGCGTAGATGGTACTGATTTACATAAGGCGGTCCTTATTCCAGAGTGGCATGGGGAGCGAGTGTGACTGCGAGCGAATGAGATTAATTCAAGCATTCCATCCATCACATCTTTCATGTTGTTTGTTTGGTTAGAAACAACTGACCACAGAATATCAGGGTGCAAGAAAAGAGTCACACCAACAAATAGAAACACTCCTAAATTTAGTTTACACCTTGAACACTCTTTTAGTTACACAATAAGACAATACAATTTCCAGATGAAAACAGTTGCAATCAGTTACTATAAAAACAAATACCCATTTTAGTACAAATTTTGTCAGCTATAATTCTTTTTAACAGGGCTAAATAATAATTTGCATAACAATCTTCCGAAGAAATTTTTTACAAATCTTTTGAAAAAACACCCACACCTTTTCCTGAGATAGAGAGCCTACTGTTCTTCCCTCCCAAACTTGGCCCAGGGGTTGTGGAGGGGTGAATCCTACACCCTTCCATCTTGCACCCTTCCATCTTGCACAGGAGCAGGAGGGTAGTATGTGCGCTGAACCAGTGTTCAGCTTCCCTGTCTGACCTTGATGGCTTTGCTCCAGGGCCAAGAAGGTCAGTATTAAATGCCCCCATTCAGAGCCCCTTCCTCAATCCAAAATTGAGTGGGTTTGTATTAGGCATGAGCCAGGGGTTTTTGCCCACCGTGCCTTCCATGCTAGCAGGAGGGGAATCGTCTGTTTCACTCTTCTCCTTCCTTTGTGATGGGCAGAGATGGGATTTATGTTCTCTTATCCCACAGTAGTGAAAAAGTGCAGGGTTGGTTCACTCCACCTACCTTCCCAAAGATTCAATTTACTGCCTTGACCAAGAGTGAGGAAAAGAAAAACCAAAAGTCTAAGAATTGGCAACATCAATGGGTCTTGTTATTTTTTAAGGAGCATTGGCATTCACATGTTCTTGCACTTCAAAGTCTGGAAGCACCAGTTTTCCGCTGTTCTGTAAAATGTCCTACCTTCACTACTACTACTACTAAATGCCTTCTGTGAATACCAAAAGTAGTAAGTTTAGGATTTTATCTCAGATTAGTTCTGTGAATTGACCCACTGGTATCAGACAAAAATTGTTCAGATACATAGGTTTTCCAATGTAAATTATTCTTGCTTTAAAACGTGGACACAGCGCAATATCTGAGTTCTGCAATGTTGTCCTATAGAAGGAAGACCAAGGTCTTTAAACATGTACAGTACATTGACTTACAGGACCAACCTCAAGGAGTTAAGGTGAGTGTTGAGCAAGGTCCAAGGCAGCATGAATAGTAGATCACCAGCCGCACAAGTGTGGCCTGGTGCAGAGGGCAAATCAGCTCGGGAGCCCAATGCGTTTCAATGGTGATCAGTCACGTAAAAAGAGCCTGCAGGTTCTGGCAAGGAAGTCTGTCGGGCTGAGCCAGCAAGTGGACACAGGCCTTGTGATGCTCGAAATAGGGGGACACATGTGGTCCTCTCCACATGTGGACCTTTGACCCTGTCACCAGACAGGTCGCTCCCCGCGCCACCACACAGCCCTCCTGGGTGCCCTGAGCCGCTGCTGCCGCTCAAACTGGTTTGTGCCTGCATGATTAGCATTTTTGTTCTCTTTTTACTTTGTGCCCCTCTGTGCCCCACTTTGCCTTGTGCATCCCCCGCTTGCCCAACCTGTTTTGTTCGCATTGTTGTTTTTTTTGGTACTTTTTGTGCCCCTCTGTGCCCCACTTTGCCTTCTGTATCCCCCGCTCGTCCCCATCCACGCTCTTTTCCCGCTGCTGCATCCCCTGCGGCCAGCCCCCTGTACTCCCATTCTCCGCACTTCTCCCGCCTCCCAGCTACTCCTCCCTCCCACTCCCCCTCATATGGAGGCTGCGTCTGGACCGCAACCAACGCTAGGACCCCTGGATCCCATGGATCTCCTGCTGCAGCTGCAGCTTCACCAGCATCCAGCCTGCCAACCCACCCACCGAAGACCCCAACTTCCTCAGATGCATCCTGCTCAACACCCGCTCCAACAGCAAACACACCAACGCACTCTGGTACCTGCTCGACACCCAACGCCCCAGTCGTCCCCTTCCTGGCGGAGACCTGGCTGACCCCCACCTCGGTGCCGGACATCGCCATAGCCATCCCAGAAGTCTACAAGATCACGCACAAGGACCACACCAACGGAGTAGGTGGAGGAATTGCCATCATCCACAGAAACACACTCAAAATCTCAACAGACGCTGACGACACCCTCAGCACTGCCGAACACCTGCACTTCCAGATCCACACCACCCCAACACAACCCTCAGAGGCACCTCATCTACAGACCCCCCGGATACCGACCACAGTTCAGCGACTCCATCGCCGACTTCATCAGCACACATGCCCTCGCCTCCACGGACTACATCCTCCTCGGGGACCTGAACTTCCACATCAAGAACAACAATGACTCCAACACCTCCACCCTGATCGACAACCTCAGCAACCTCGGACTCAGACAACTCATCACAGCACCCTATCGCTCCGCCGGCCACCCGCTTGAACCCATCTTCTCAGCAAACACCCACGTCTCCTTCAACCACACCACAAACTCCACTGGACCGACCACCGCTGTATCCACTTCACCTTCCGGAAACCCACCACCCACCACCGCACCCAACTGATGCCTTGCCGCAGCCGGGGCAAGATCACCAAGGACCAGCTAACCACCACCCTTGCCCAGAGCCCACCCGCAGACCTGACCGACCCCGACGCCACAGCTTGCAACCTCAGACAATGGATCGACGACTGCGCCAACACCCTCACCCCGCTCAAGAAACCCCCCAATACCCGGGCCAGCAAGTGAGCCAGCTGATTCACCGAAGCCCTCCAGGCCTCCAAGCGAACCTGCCAAAATCTGGGAAAAAACTGGACCCGCGAAAGAACACCGGAAAGCTACACAGCCCACAGGAACGCAACCCGCCGACACCACCAACTCATCAGATCCGCCAAAAGGACGAACATCAGAGACTGCATAGACAACAACGCACACAACAGCAAAGAGCTCTTCAGCATCGTGAAAGAACTCTCCAACCCCAGTTCCAACACCAACGATATCCCACCGTCACAAGACCTGTGCGACTCACTGGCCACCTTCTTTTATCGCAAGATCGCAGACATCCACGACAGCTTCGACACCGTCATCACCCCGGCAACCGCTGGCACCCCTGCTTCCAAGACCACCACCCACACCAACTGCCTGCTCGCCTGGACCAACATCAACGACGACGACACCATCAAGATCATGAACACCATCTACTCCGGATCCCTTGAATACCCCTGCCCACCCACACCACATCTTCAACAAAGCCAGCAGCACCATAACACCCCACCTCCGGAAAACCATCAACATCTCCTTCGAGACAGCGACCTTCCCAGAGGTGGACCCCAAGGTCATCGAAAAGGCTGTCAACAAACAACTGAACAGCTTTCTCGAAGAGAACAACATCCTGGATCCGTCCCAGTCCGGGTTCCATAGCAACCACAGGACTAATACTCCCCTCATCGCCTCCACCGATGACATCAGGATCCTGCTCGACAACGGAGAAACTGCGGCCCTCATCCTCCTGGACCTGTCAGCTGCTTTCGACACAGTCTGCCACCGCACACTAAAAGCACGCCTCCACAATGCCAGAATCCAAGAGAAGACCCTGGACTGGACCACCTCTTTCCTCTCCGGGAGAACCCAGAGTATCCGACTCCCGCCCTTCTGCTCCAAAGCCACCGAGATCATCTGCGGCGTACCCGAAGGATCATTCCTCAGCCCAACGTTGTTCAATGTATACATGGCACTGCTCGCCCACGTTGCCCAACGGCAGGACCTAAACATCATCTCCTATGCTGACGACACCCAGCTGATCTTCTCGCTCACCAAGGACCCCTACATCACCAAAACCAACCTCCACGAAGGAATGAAGGCCGTCGCCGACTGGTTGAGGAACAGCCGCCTGAAGTTGGACTCGGACAGGACGGAGGTCCTCATCCTTGGTTCCATCCCCTCCGCCTGGGAAGACTCCTGGTGGCCGACGGCACTAGCAGCACACCCTACACCCACCGACCACACACAAAACTTGGAGGTCATCCTCAAATCCACACTCTCCATGACGAAGCAGGTCAACGCCGTCTCCTCCTCTTGCTTCAACACCCTCTGCATGATTCGCAGGCTCTTCAAGTGGATCACCACCACAACTTGAAGGATTGTCACCCAGGCCCTCGTCAGCAGTAGACTGGACTACGGCAATGCATTCTATGCAGGAGCCCCGGCCAAACTCCTGAAACAGCTCCAACACATCCAGAATGCCTCTGCACGCCTGATCCTCGACATCCAGCGCCGCAGCCACATCACATCCCACCTGAGAGACCTGCACTGGCTCCCCATCAACAAGAGGATAACCTTCAATCTCCTCACTCACTCACACAAGGCACTCCACGACACCGGACCAGCGTACCTCAACAGCCGACTCAGCCTCCACACCCCGTCCCGCCAGCTCCGCTCTGCAGACCGCGCCCTCGTCACTGTCCCCCACAACCAAAGAGTGACCACCAGCGGCAGATCATTCTCCCACCTCGCTGCCAAAACACCCCCCCCATCCTAACCTTCAGGAAACTCCTCAAGACCTGGCTCTTCGAACAGTAGCAGTGTTCCACCCCCTAGAACCTTGAGACCCTCACGGGTATGTAGTGTGTTTTACAAATGCTATGATTGATTGATACTCCAAGGCCCAGGGGGGACGCGTGCAGGGTGTGCTTTGACATCTGGGTTTACCAGAGCAGTTGTAGTTAAGGGAGTCTGTGTGTATAGGCTTGAAGTGATGTTGAGGAGTCCAGGAGGGGTGAAACCATGATGCACTTGAGCTCTGGAGGGCTGGGGAACCATATTGGCACTGGTACCCACTTCAATTTGGGCTAGCAGCGATGGGTGCAAATGTGGCTTTGGGTGTAGGGTTTTGGCAGTTCATGAGACCTCAGAGTTTTCTCTTTTGGAGATTATTTAGAACAGGTCCTCTGTTCATGGGAGGCCTTGAGTCTTTTTCGAAGGCAGGCAGTCCAACCAAGTTTCTGAAGTCAGACCTGCAGGATGAGACGACTTTGGTGCCAATTTGACGAGGGATGCAGACAGGCCAGCAGGGTGGATACCAGGTCAGCTGCTTCTTCTCTCTCCTCTGCTTTTGCGGCTCTTCGCTGCCCTCTATCTTCTTAGTTTATCTGGATCTGCTTCTCTGGTGACAGGAACTCTCCATAATACTGCATTAAGTGGCATTAGGGGAGTGTAGGGTAGTAGCCAATGGGCTACTAACCCTTGGGTTCATTACGCCTGCCCTCTATATGACCACTGCCTGTAAAAAGTGGGCATAACTGTGTCCCAGAACTCCTAAGCATGCCATCACATAGATTGCCAAATATTGAGTCCACCTCAAAATAGCCCACCTTAGGGGTGGTACTAGCCTGGAGGTGGTCCGCCAACTTGACTAGCTAATTTTCCCACCTGTCCTGGAGCCAAGTGGATTCTGGATTGGGGGTGGGGGAGTGGTGTGGCTTGCTCTCCTGTGAGGACAGCCAGATTCACATTCCAAAGGTGTCAGCTTCTTTGAAGCTCGCTGGCCCAAGGAGGCTAATCAGCAGGTCAGGCTGTGGGAGGGGGTGTTGCATGACAGGCTTGTGTTCTGGGTCTCCTGCGAGCAAAGGCTCTCACCCTAGGAGGTCAGAATAGCGTCTCAGGTGGAAGGCTGGCAGTCAGCAAGGACAAGAGGGTGGTAGATTTTCAGGGGGCACCTCTTAAGTGCCCTCTAGGTACATGTATTGGTAAATATGACTGGCATCAGTGTAGGTTTACCAACATGAGATATTTGATACCAAACATCCCTATTTTCCGTGCAGCCATCATGTAGCTGGGGAACTCAATTCCACAGGTGTTCAGCACATGTTTTAAAATGGCTTCCCTGTCCACTTGCCCTGCCAGTAATAGGACTGACCAGACTAAGGCCATATCTGCTCATGAATGTATGCCCTCCCATGTTATATTCAGCACCCTGCCATAGGGTTGTTAGGTCGGCTGATGGGTTGAATTACAAATATAACATGCAGTGGTAGGGCACAGGCGTGATTTCACTTTTGTCTGCATCAATACTCGTAGTCTGCAATGGTAGTCCTGCATGTGCTTGGTGAGGGGACCCTTAAGGTGGAAAAGGTTATGCTGCAGCCCTTAGGGGCCCTCTTTAGGATCTCAGGCCCTAGGTACCAGGGTACCATTTACTAGGAACTTAAAGGGGATCCTATGGTTTTGCAACCTGAGAGAAACAACTGTACAGTTTTGTGAAAGAACTCTGCCACTGGGGACCTGGTTAGCAGGAACCCTGTGCACTTTCAAAAATCACATCATTTATCAGGTAAAAAGCAGGGGTGAACATGTCAAAAAGGGGCGCTTTCCTACATAAGTCCTCTGTGAAGAGTGCTTTCAACCTAAAAGATTTGACACTTGTTTGGTAATATATACCTTTCCTAAGGTGGTTCTACCCTTGAAGGTTTTGTACATTATCAACATACCTGCCAAGGAAACAAGATCTTTATTATATCTTCCGGGGTTGATACCAGGAGGCAATAAGCATATTCTTTACTGTGAAATATTACATTAAATGACAGCTAATCAGTTAGAGTATATTGACTGTATGCTTTTGGAAACAAATAGGATGAGGAGAATGTAGGTATGAGATCGTTTCATCTGGCTCTGTAAAAGCTCTAGAAATTTTTCTTGAAGAAACCCGTAAGCAATTAGCTTCTGTATCCTGATCAAATTCCTAACAATTTATACAGGAAAGACTGAGACGTTTGGGTCACCTATATTAATATCTCAGGCATGGAAATTCCTCACTCCTGGAATTTAGCCGAGATCACACCTATTTATAAGAAAGGATATATGGCAAATCTGGGTAGCTGTAGACCCCTTAGTTTATTTGACTCTGTGCAGAAAAGTATTTTCTGCAAACAGTTAGTGGCCTGTATTCAGGATTGGATCTTGGAAAAATATATCCTTTCCAATTACCCGGCCGGTTTCCATACTAATATCTGTATCTTCCACTTCCTTTGTATTTATTGGAAAGAAGTCTTTATAAAAGGGGAGAGTTGTAAGTCGCCTTCGTGGATCTGCGTATGGCTTTTGACTTGGTCCCTCGATGCAAACTTTGGAAGGTGGTATAGGAGTTGGAAATTCCTCAAAATTTATTGGATATTCTTGTTCAGCTACATTCAGCAAATAAAGTCCAAGTTAGGCGGGGGAGGAGGGAACATTAACCAAGCCCTTCATGATATACTGTGAAGTGAGATTGGGGTGCGTTCTCGCTATTTTTTATTCAATCGATCAATCAATCAGGGATTTGTATGCACGCTCCTCACCTCAAGGGTCTCATGGCTCTGAGGGGGAGGGGGTATGCAGATCTGTTTCAGCCGAAAAGCAAGGACTTGAGGGTCTTCTTGAAGGTGTTCAGGTAGGGGACGCACCTGATGTCTGTTGGTAGCTCGTTCCAGGATTTGGCTGCCACGTGGGAGAACGATCCTCCGCCTGCCCTGGCTCTGTGGATGAATGGGGGAGTAGGTTTCCTTGACAGGGATGGGTGTGACACCACTAAAGTCTGGGAGAGAAGAGCACCAGCTCTACTCTTTGCAGATGACGTTATTAATATCAAAATCTCCCCACGGGCTCAAACAGCTATTAAATGATTTCAAACTTTTCTGTGATGAGTGCGGTTGGAGCTCAATGATGTAAAAACAAATATATGATATTTTCCAAGGGTACTCTGAAGCTATCCAAGAGATGTATGTATGTAGGGGACCATACTATTGAAGTCATTTCTGTCTTTGATTATTTGGGGATTTGTTTAACCTCAAATTTATGTAGGGCCCGTTATATAGAGAAAGTATGCCTGTCCTTAATCGAGCGGACTGTCCAAATAAATAAGATCCATAAAAGTACAGTGTCTTGGGAAGTGCGCCATCACTAGAAATAGATAATACTAAAGCCCTAGGAGCAGTTGTGTATGGAGCAGAATTGTGGGGTAGTGTGAACACTGATTGTTTCCCCCACTGAACATCGTTTTATAGGATTAGTTCTCAACTACCAGCCAGCACTCCCCTGACTCCTTTTTTTCTCGATTTGGCCCAAAGAAAATGTGTTCACAAGCTGGACTATAAGTACTTATTGTTCTGGCATCGCCTATGGACGATTGAGGAGCTTTCTCCCTACCGAGTGGTCATTAGGGATACTATGACATAGCCCAAGAAAAGTAAAATTTCCTGGTTTTGTACCTTGAGGGAATTATTGAGGAAATTGGGGTTGGAGGAATATTGGTCAAGACCGGAGGAGCTGTGCTTGATAATGAAGAGCAGTGTAAAAGTTATTTACCCTACTCTTTATTATCAAGCACAGTTTATCCTGATGAAGGGTGTGTCAAATCAAATCCTATGGGCTTACTTACTCTAGAGATCACAGATTTCAAACCCCTCCCGCTCTTTGAAGAAGCTGTACAAGAAATTGTTACCCCTCCTGCACAGAAACTGTTCCTCCAATTCAGATAGAAGACAGTTTGAACCAAATTGTTTTGTAGCAAGTGGCGAAGTAAGGTATCCTCTTATGGTAAATGTCCGGCCTGAAAAGAAAATCCGGAATCCTTAGTCCATCTGTTATTACTTTGCTTGTACTTTGAGAATTTGTGGCACAGGTCGATTATTCCCTTCTGTAGTCACATTGGACCTGGTCACTATCTAGATGTACTTGGAATCCTTAGTAGCGATACCCGTAGAATAGTGGTCTTTGGCCCAGCATCATTCTTGTTTGCTCTATGGATCAGGCGTTCCAAGTGCATGGTATAGCAATTTTTCTTCTGTAGCTTTTTTAATAATATATATTTTATATAGATGACATTCTCATATGGCATTTTTAAAGGATTATAGAATGCCTTATTATTATTTGGTCTTGTCATAATCATCTTGGTGCCTGTAAGTTATGCTTGCGTGTATTTGGTTGCAATGTACTTTATACGATCTTTATGATCGAACTAAACTTATGATGATGATGATGAATGGGATGTGAAAAGCTCCATCAATGGAATCCCTAGTTGGAGAATCAAGAACCGCAATGGATTGCAATGAGATGAAAGTTGAAAGCCGAGGGAAGCACTCAGCTGATACGGTCTACTAGGGAATTCTCTGAGCCTTCAAGGTAAAATGTCCTAAAAAGTAGCAGATTGGACACTGCCCCAAATCCCAATTTTTGGTGGGGCTTGACATTGTGTTCTTGCACATCAGTTTCAGTACAAGCACGTCATATGATTGTCTCAGCAAACGAATACAGCATGGCCTGCCAGGAGAGGAGTGAATACTATAAGAGCCTGGACAACTGCAATAACCCTCTCCAATTAGATCAATGGTTTGCTTCCGACTTTAACCTCTGCCGATCTGAACGCTGTTGCGCTCTCCACCCACTTGAGCGGCCGCCATCAGCCCAGGCGTGCTCGCTGACCACGCCCCCTTTAGGCCACGCCCCCCGCCCGGCCTATAAAAAACGCTGAGAACTAGCGTCTTTCAGAATTTCCACACCCAGTCCTGAGGCGGAAGCCGGGAGCTGGTGGTACGAGTTCATTTTGCATTTCTTCTCATTTTAATCTTTGTTTGGTGTCACTTACTATTGTGTTTTAAAGCGGCTCTGTAGCAAAAGACTTATTCCTGCGCACAGCCGATCTGAACGCTGTTGCGCTCTCCACCCACTTGAGCGGGCGCCATCAGCCCAGGCGTGCTCGCTAACCACGCCCCCTTTAGGCCACGCCCCCTGCCTGGCCTATAAAAACGCTGAGAACTAGCGTCTTTCAGAATTTCCACACCCAGTCCTGAGGCGGAAGCCGGGAGCTGGTGGTACGAGTTCATTTTGCATTTCTTCTCATTTTAATCTTTGTTTGGTGTCACTTACTATTGTGTTTTAAAGCGGCTCTGTAACAAAAGACTTATTCCTGCGCACAGCCGATCTGAACTCTGTTGCGCTCTCCACCCATTTGAGCGGCCGCCATCAGCCCAGGCGTGCTAGCTGACCACGCCCCCTTTAGGCCACACCCCCCTCAGCTAGAAATGTGCATGCACAGGAAGCGCAGCTGACGAGCGCAGCAGGAGCCCAAACCACCACGTCTATCAGGTACCTTCCTAGCGACCTCCTCCTACTACGTGGTAAGAACAACTGCTCCTGCAAACTTGATATGTTGAACCTCACCGGCTCGTTCAGCTGTAAACTTTGCCGTTGATCTTCCATCAAAACCCCAGCCCTTTCGCCCACCCCCATATCCTTCCCCATGGTTAGCCAGCCGCACTTTAAAGGAGGGCTAGTAAATGCCCACTCCATGTGTAAGCATAGCCAAGACATAAGAGACCTCACCCTCGATTCAGACCTCGACTGCCTCCTGATAACTGAAACCTGGCTAATGGAAGATAGCAATCCGGATTTAGCCATTGCCCTCCCCAAGGGTTTTTCTATTTTCAGACAAGACAGACCGAAAGGGAGAGGCGGAGGAGTTGCAGTAATAATGAAAAACAGTTTCACTTGTCATACTTTTAACTTAGACCCCTTAAAAGACACCGAAGGTCTTGATTTCTCAATCAAACTCAACGAATCCTCGTCCTTCTCAGGGGGACTGATTTATCGCCCACCCGGTAATGCCTCCAGGTTCTTAGACACACTGAGCGACTCTCTAGGTCATCTTTTACTTAGATACCCACATTTCACCCTACTCGGGGATTTTATTATACATTTGGAGTCCAAATCCGACCCACAGACCAACAACTTCCTACAGACTCTAGAAATATTCAACCTTCAGCAAAGTGTTACCTTTCCCACTCACTTACTTGGGCATACACTCAACGCGGTTTGCTCCAACTTTCCCCCCTAACTACCCTACCCCCTGTCCCTCAAATATGGACGGATCATAGTCTGATCCCGTTCCACATTAAAACCTTACGCCCGCAAACCTGCAGTAAATCAAACTCACACTTTGACAATTCCGTCAACTGGAAAAAGATTCAAGAAGTTCTCGCACTAAATCCCATCTCCCAATCTCAGGCCCCCAATTCCACTGGTGACGTTGAACACAACGCAAATCTTTTTCACTGCTTGATCTCTCAGGAAATCAGAGCACGTGACCCTCCAAATCGACCCCGAAGAACAGACAAAAAACCCCAAACCAATGCCCCCTGGTTCACTTCCGGCCTAGCCACATTCCATCTATCTTATAGAAAAGCCGAACGTAAGTGGCGTAGAACGTACGACAATGCTGACCGACTTTCATATATTCAGCTGAGGAAAATATACCATTCCAACATTAAATCAGCTAAAAAGATCTTTTATGTGAACACGATTAAAGAGTCCAATCAGAAACAAAAAACACTGTTCTCAATAGTGAAATCGTTCACTCAGCCCAAAGCGTTACAACCTGATATCCCCCCATCTCAAGATCTGTGTAACAAAATAGCCGACTGCTTTGAGGAAAAAATCGACGCCATCCAAAAAAAATTTCCCCCTCCACAAGCAACTCAAGTCTCAAGCAATTCTCCTCAGAAAGAAATTCCAGTGGGAAGTCTTAAAAATTTCTCTCCGGTTAGCTTAGATCAAACCAGAGAAGTTATCTTGGCGTGCAAATCCGGGTCTCCCTCCGACCCCTGTCCCCCCAAAATTCTCCACCAACTCATAGACGTTGTGAATCCAATCATTAACAATATTGTTAATTCATCTCTTTGCACTGGATCTGTCCCTCGCGTGTGGAAACAGGGAATAGTTAAACCCCTGATGAAAAAAGCCAACAAAACCCCGTCCGACCTCACTAATCTTCGCCCTATCTCGCTCCTCCCAGCCCTGGGAAAAATCACCGAACAAATGGTTTACAGAGAACTCAAAAGATATCTTGAAGCTCACAATATACTCCACCCGCAACAATCTGGTTTTCGCCCCAATCATTCCACCGAAACGGCACTGATCGAACTTACAGACTCGATAAAGATGCTGCAAGACCAGAAGAAGAATGCCGTCCTCATTCTTCTAGACCTCACCGCGGCGTTCAATACTATCTCTCATTCCATCCTGATTAGTAGATTGACAGACATAGGTATTTCTGATGTGGCCCTATCTTGGATAAAATCCTTTTTAACTGACAGATCCCAAACTATCGCTCTTGGTCCTTTCCTCTCCAAAGAGAAGAGGGTTTCCTCTGGGGTCCCCCAGGGCTCCATCCTGAGCCCCCTCCTTTTTAACATTTACCTTATCCCACTTATATCTTTGATTGAGTCATTCGGCATACTTGTAACATCGTATTCCGATGACACACAACTCATCGTACCCTTAGAGGAAAACTCGACCAAGGCAGAGCAAAATCTCAAAAACTGTCTGAAGGCTGTCTTCCACTGGATGGATATAAACCATCTAAAATGCAACTCCAGCAAAACGGAGATCCTCCCTATGGGGAAAAATACCATCTTCTGCCCAGCCCTCTGGTGGCCGGAAGACTCAGCTGCCCCCCCCAGACCGTAACAACTGCAAGGAATCTTGGTGTCCTGTTCGACACCGACTTATCCTTCGACCAACACATCAGGACTGTAGCGGGCCGATGCTTCGGAATTCTAAAATCTCTAAAAAAAATATTCAACTTTTTACCGTTAGACTCTAGGAAAACCATAACAGTGGCCCTAATAATCTCACGCTTGGACTACTGTAATGGTCTCCTTGCTGGAGCTAAAAAGGTTACACTTAACAAACTCCAAAGTGTACTTCACACCGCAGCCCGACTAGTCCTAAAGCTGCCCAGAAAATCATCAATATCCGCAGCTTTAAGATCCCTGCACTGGCTCCCACTTCACAAGAGAATATTTTTCAAGATGCTGATTGTCGCCTTCCGGGCTTTTAATAACTCCGGCCCAAAATACCTTACCAGACGCTTCCCCCACTACAACCCTCCCATGACAATCTCATCCTTCCAGCCAGGTTCAACATGAAGACAAAAGGTGGCAAAACCTTTAACTACTTGGCCACAAAAGCCTGGAACCTCATGCCCAAAAACCTGAGACTCCAAACCCAAGAAAAACACTTCAAAAAATCGCTAAAAACCTGGATCTTTAACCTTCCGGATGACTACACCAAGGCAGCCATCTAATTTTCCTCATCCACCATATAGTAATTTGATCTTCTACCTGGAAATTCTAGCGCCATGATGCTCCTTCCGGAGCGACCGCTGCGCTCTATAAATACCCTCTCAAATCTCAAATCTCAAATGCCCTCGAACCACAGAGTAGTAAAGGATGCCCCCCTCCTATTTACATGATGTCTGTGCTTGAAATCTTCTGAAGGGGAGGGGCCTGAGAGTGTTTTTTCATCAGGATTGAGTCCACCAACCACCACGGGTCATCTTCCCAGTTAGACTCTCCCCGGTACCATCGTCGGCATGCGAGGCGCTGCACTTTGCCATTAAACTGAATGCGTCGCACAATTTTAAGGGAGTGCTTATCTACAGGCCACCAGGACCTCGCTCAGAATTTCTTTCCACCTTTACCTCCTGGTTGGAACCCTTAGCCATTGAGGATTCCTTTATGGCATTAGGAGACTTAAATTTCCATCTGGACAGGACAGATGAGGCGGATACACTAACGTTACTAGGAGATTGTAACACACTGGGCTTAACCCAGTACATAAAAGCTCCAACACATGACGCAGGACACACCCTGGACGTTATCTTTTCTAACATTAGTGATCTGGAGGTATCTAAAATCTTGCCGCTTACATGGACAGATCACCATGCTATTTTCTGTCATCTACCGTTCAAACGATCCAAACCGGATAAACAGGCCCATCATCAAAATAAATTTAGAGTATGGAAGGACATCGATGACGAAACCTTTAAGATGTCCCTGTCCAACACTTGTCCGAATATCCAGTCTGACCCCACCGAAGCAGTGGAGCAGTATCTTAACTGGGTAGGCAAGGCGGTAGACATGCACGTTCCTTTAAAAACCATATCAAAAAACAGAAAGGTGCCTTCAGCACCGTGGTACTCAAAAACCCTTAGACAGCAAAAACAGATTTGTAGAAATAAGGAAAGAACCTGGCGTAAAACATACGATAACTTAAGTAAAGCTCAGTATAAAGATGAACTCATCATCTATAAAAAAATGATTCAGGAGGTAAAAAAGGACTACTTCGAGCAGCAAATTAAGCAATCAAAAAATTTGAGTCGACAACTGTTTGAAGTAGTTAAGACTCTGGCAGGGAAGGTGGTAGATCTGAATCCTCCTCACACTCAGGAATTCTGCAATAATTTAGCAGATTACTTTTTTTCAAAAGTAAACGATATATATGCAGAATTCTCGGTTATTCCATCAAACACCAGCACTTATCCTAAATCATCAAAAAATAGCATGGACTGTTCGTTTTCTCGATTTAGGGATATGACGAATCAGGAAATAGGAGATATCATGAGACTGGTTAAAACAGGTTCATCCTTAGATCCCTGCCCCCCTAAAATTTTTATTCCAGTAACTGATGTGGTGAGCAAAGTCATAACCCCCATCTGTAACGCCATGTTCCAATCGGGGATCTTCCCAGATAAGTTAAAAAACACTCTGCTGAAACCCTTACTGAAAAAAACTGGTCTTGATAAAACAACTCTCAAAAACTACAGACCCATTGCTAGCCTACCCTACCTGGCTAAAATTGTGGAAAGAGCAATGAATGTTCAACTAGCCGAATATATTGAGCAAAACAATCTCCTGGATGAATCGCAGTTTGGATTCCGGAAACTTCATGGGACGGAGACTGCCCTCATTAAGGCCGCCGATGATATTAGAACCATTAGGGACCAAGGAGGGACAGCCATACTGGTCCTACTGGATCTCTCGGCGGCCTTCGACACGGTCAATCACACCGTTCTGATTGACCGTGTCGAGGAGATGGGCATTTGCTCAAAGGCCAAAGAGCTTCTGGCATCATTCCTGTCCAATAGAACACAGGCAGTGACATTGGGCGCATTTCAATCCCCTCAGCTCGCCCTCCCATGTGGCGTCCCGCAAGGCTCATCCCTAAGTCCGACACTCTATGTGTGTGTGTCGGACTTAGCAAGGGTGATCAAGAACTACCGGATGAGCCTTACCTCCTACGCCAACGACACCCAACTGGTGATCGCTATCAAGAACAACGGTGAGGAGGTTGCCGCCAGATTCCAAAAAGGCATGCTTGCCATCAAGGAATGGATGTCTGAAAACTGCCTGCGCCTCAACTCGGAGAAAACCGAGGTAGTGATCTTTGGAAATTTATCACCACAGTAGTCCACTCTTTGGTGGCCGACACCCCTCGGAGCCCCTCCAGAACCAGTAAAAAAGGTCAGGAACTTAGGCATTATATTTGACGACAATCTCAATTTTTCCAACCATGCCAACCAGGTTGCGTCGTCTGCTTTCTACAAGCTTAAGATCATTAAAAAAATCCTGCCCTATCTCCCTGAGAGTGCTAGGAAAACAGTGGTGAGCTCCTTAGTACTCTCTTCACTCGATTACTGTAACGGACTGTTTGTAAACGCCCAGGCAAGGGTGGTGGCCAAACTCCAGCTTATACAAAATGTGGCCGCAAGGCTACTAGCTGGCATTCCTAAGTTTCAGTCCACCAAGCATGCGATAAGAAATTTCCACTGGCTAACAGTGAGAAATCGCATCAGATTCAAGACCCTGTGTCTCACCTACAAAGCTCTTAAGGGTCTCGGACCAGCTTTTCTCAAACGAAAACTTCATTACTATTCACCAAAAAGATCCTTACGCTCCGAACACAGTCACCTACTGGTAGTGCCACGCACCAGGACGGTGACATGGGGCGATAGAAGCTTTACCAACGCTGCAGCCAAAATCTGGAACATGCTCCCAAAGGAAATAAAACTGTCACCATCGTTATTTCAATTTAGAAAATTGGTAAAAACCTGGTTATTCGATCAATAATCCGCTCAGTAACAATACGTTTGAAGGCAGATACCACCTTATTCTGGGATTTTCAGCAAATTATAGCGCCAAGACACCCATGGGTATACGCCGCGCTTTATACATTTTTAAAATAAATAAATAAAAAATGAACATTCCTTTACAAGGTTCTGAGATACTGAAATCAGAAATTCCAGATCGTAAATACAGGATCCCCAATGAGACAAAAGATTGTGGTTTGAGGTGGAGACAAGACCATAAGACAATGACCCTTGTGGCTCATATGAATCCCTGACTCTGTACTAACTCGTTTGCGAGATCCCACTTGGTGACCAAAGCTATTGGAAGAGATTTAAGGGTGGCTAATTCTTCTGATGGAAGAAAGCCCATTCCTAGATCTGTGTGGAACTTGGCTTAATGAATGCTCAAACCTGGGATGGAATCAACTGTGATTTCTCCCAAGTTAGTCGGAATCTGAGGTTTTGCAGAGCCTTGTATATGTGTATGTATTTTTTATATTTCTTAAAAATAGATTGAACAAACAATATAGTCATGAAAGGAACATTTTGATTTTATCTCAGCCACTGTCGGTTGTTTGGGCCACATTCAGACCAATGTTTATGTCCACCATGTCACTCTAGACAGAGACCTGCCATATGCAAATCAATCTTGGTCCTGCTCCAATATGAACAGTCCAGACCAATCATCCAGGCTACATCTCCTCCAGATGGGGACCAGAGAAACCCCAGACTGGTTTCAGCCTACTTAGATTTCCTCTGTGAATTACCGCTGGAGGTTAGGATTGATTGTGTTTCCTTCTGGAGGGCCTCACCTGGGAGCCGGGATGTTCATTGCATGAGCATGGCCAGTAATGATTTGCATAAGGTGAGCTTATCTCTGGAGTGTCACGTTGAGGAATACATGATGGCTTGGAATACTATCCAGAGAGAATGCCAGTGGGTTAGACTATTTGCATGCATTCCTTCTATTACCATTGGTGTTTTTTTTATGCAACGCACGAGAGGTAATGGGTATACCCAGACATTGGTCTCTTGCTCACTTTGGCATAGGATCTAAGCTATACCTCACTGATGAAGCCTGACAAGTCTAAAACCAGTCTTAGGTTGCTTGCGTTCTCTTCAGGATGGGGCATCAGATGGCACTGTGGGATGAAGTATCCCCAGGAGGATCAGGGTCAGTACTGGTTTGCATAAGGTGGGCGTGTTTCTAGAGTTGGAGAAAATGATAGGTTGGAATCTTCCCCGATGTGATTGCCAGCGCTGTAAACTATTCGTAAGCATTCCCCAATCATCTTTTGTGTGTTTGATATAGCGCTATAAGAGGCCATGTCTATGCCCAGACAGGGGTCCCTTGCTTGCTGTGCCACCTCACTCTTGCTTCACCTCTCTGAGGACACATAAATGGCCATACTCTTTCAGCTGCTGTGCTCTCTTCTCGCCTGGCACAGTTTCACTCTTCCCATGAGGAGCAGGGTCGGTACTGATTGCATACAGCAGGGTAGCACTGTGAGCGTAAATTGATAGATATCGCTACAGCTGTAACTCATTGAAAGGTTTAAAGCAAAGGCACCGGAACAATTTTTTTTATATTAACATAATATCGTTTTTATGTGTAAGAAAATTTTGAAATTCTTTGTGATGGAACAGGCCTTTTAGAAGACACATGTTTACTATTGAAGAGTTGTGACCTAGCGGTCAGAGTTGTCGAATTTACAACTGGGGAACCAAGTCGGATCCTGGCCTCATCCCAACAGGCTGAGGTTCCGAGCAAATTATTTAGCATTCTTGGGAATGAATCAAAAACTTCACAATGATTGGGTTTCACGTAAAATATCTGAGTCTTGTGTAAAGACCTCTAATGCCCTTACACCATGTTCGTGCTATAAAAATCAATAATTAAGCATGTATGAGTGAATCTATAGGTAATTGATTAGATGTGTGTGTAGATATATAAATCACTGAGTAGGTTTTAAGATACTTGTATTGGTGTGTCAATGGATTCAAATAAGATACTCTGTATTTTTCAGTGAGTGATGAAAGGTTATACTAGTGTATGAAGAGGTGTATCTGATTGTCACTTGAATGATGTCATCAGTGATGTCATTTGAGATGTCATCAGTGATGTCAACAGTGATGTCACTGACTATGTCATGAATGATGTAATATGTGACATCATCACCAGTGGATTGCGGGCGTGAGAGTTACAGTTAGTACAACTAACTATAATGGAGGAATTTCAATTGTTTTGTATGAGTGAAATGTCCAGCTAACTATAACACTTCTGAAACCTATAGTTTTTCAATGAATTTCTAAGTTTTTTTTTAAAGAATAATTCCTAACTATAACCTGCCTGAAACTTATGGTTTTTTCGGTGAATTTCAAAGGTTTTTTAAATGACAATTCCTAATTATAATGTTGACCACTTCCCCATACTTTCAACAATGCTATCTAAAAAAACAGGCAACAGTTCCACTTATCACTAACAAATGAACATCAACATTTAACTAATGTAAGGACGTTGACAATGTACTGCGTGGATTTCATCCAACTCACACCCATATTTAAAGAGCAATAAGTGATAGAGTTTCTAATTGTACACTTCCGACACCAAACAAAATCACAATACCCAGTGCCATCACCACTACAACCACCCCTCCTAACCTCTCCCCCTCTACTACTTCACTGGCAGCGCGCAGGACAACAAACCTTTCCAAAATAATATATTCCCTCAAAAGCACACTAACTCAATGTTCAGAGATGTGACAATCAACTATGTATACGGGAAAGAACTCGCACATTTACAATAATGTACACAAGACTACTGGTGAAATGCTATACACAATTCACTATACAAACCAATAACATTTCCATGTGTAGATAAACCATTGATACGTGTAGTGTACTGCATAGTGGATGCAACAATATTATCTCAGACACTTGGGAATATGCCAGTCATGTAGCTGTGTTCCCCCCTCCTTTGAAGCAGAAGCAGAGTGGGCTGGTCTAAAGGACACAACGTCAGCGTAATACTATGAATAATTAGGCTACACCTTTGGCGTGGTTCACTTCTGCAAAGAGAAGAGACTCCACCACAACGAAGGTCCTCACCCTGCCACATGGCTGCCGCCATGACCACTTGCCTCCTTGATACAGGCCCATTGCGAACTCAGGGCCACACCACCGCAGACTTATGTTTATATTGACTATTGCCTTCCATCTACAATGCGGACAGCAGGGTTCACAACTTAAATTCAGCTTTGGATCTACACTGCAGACAGCATTTAAGTTAGCCTTGATTTATGTAAGGCAGAGATAATTGTACTCTATGTCCTCAGACTTTGTTAAAATAAGTAGCAAAAATTATTTGTCGAGATCTGTGGTCACTACTGCCTTCGATCTACAGTGCAGTCAGTAGAGTTTACAACTTGATACCAGTTGCGGATAAGCAATACAGACAACATTGAATTCAGTCTCGATTTATTTAAGGCAGGGATAATTGTACTATGTCATCAGATTTTGTTAAAGTATGTGACAAAAAAGCATTCCTCGATATCTGTGTCAACTACTGCCTTTGATCTACACTGCGGACAGCAAGGTTCACAACTTGAATGCAGCTTTCCATGTACACTACGGACAGCATTGAAGTTAGCCTTGAATTATGTAAGACAGAGACAAATGTACTCTATGTCCTCAGACTTTGTTAAAATAAGTGACAAAAATTCTTCGTTGATATCTGTGCTGACTACTACCTTCGATCTATAGTGCGGTCAGTAGAGTTTACAACTTGATACCAGTTTCAGATAAGCACTACAGACAACATTGAATTCAGTCTCGATTCATTTAAGGTACAGACAATTATACTATGTCCTCAGATTTTATTAAAGTATGTGACAAAAAAGCATTCCTCGATGTCTGTGTCAACTACTGCCTTTGATCTACACTGCGGACAGCAACTTGAATTCAGCTTTGCATCTACACAACGGACAGCATTGAAGTTAGCCTTGATTTATGTATGGCAGAGACAATTTAGTTAAATGATGCAACAAAAAACATTCCTCAATGTCTGTACTGAGAACTGCTTTCAAATGTACACTACGATCAACAGAGTTCACCACTTGATACCAGAAGCGCATCAGCACTACAGACAACATTAAATTCATTCTCAATTTATTTAAGGCAGAGACAATTGTACTGTGTACTCAAATTTTGTTAACTGTGACAAAAAAGCATTCATCGAGGGTGGTGTTGAGTACTGCCTTCGATCTACAGCGGACAGCAGGGTTCACAACTTGAATTCAACTTTGCATCTACACTACGGACAGTAGGTAATTCACCCTTGATTTATTTAATGCAGAGACAATTGTACTATATGTGTTCAGCTTTTGTTAAAATAAGAGTCAAAAATCGTTTGTCCATATCTGTGCTCAGTACTGCCTTCGATCTGCAGTGCGGACAGCAGGGTTCACAACTTCCATTCAGCTTTGAATCTATACTACGGACAACAAGAAATTTAGCCTACATGTATTTAAGGTAGAGAAAATTGTACTTTATGTCCTCAGATTTTGTTAAGGTATATAACAAAAATAATTTCTTGATGTCTGTGATGACTACTGCCTTCGATCTACATTGTGAGGGCTCACGATTCAGGTGGAATGGCGATTGCACATGACGCATTCCAGTAGGCAAGAGACATTGTACCAGTGCGACCCGCACGAACCACGAATCAGTTTTGGAGGGTGCGCACATGCTGAGTTCTTCAGGTACCACTAACGCACTGCACCACAAGTCATCTTCCCGTGGCCTTATTAAGACAGAATTCACTAGGCAAAAAACATTGTTCCCAGTTCGGCTGGCCCACACCACGCATCATCGCTGGGGGCGTAGACGCTGAGAGCCACACCTACCGCTAACTCTATACAGCTCAAGTCAATGCCACATGGCTGTGGGCCCTTCATGACTGCCTTCGGTCTATACTGCGAACAGTAGGGCTCACAATTGAAGATTAGCACTGATGAAAATTGTGTAAGAGACTATAATCGGTTAAGGAAACCAAAATAAATGCGCCCAATCTGCAACATCGCCACCAGACATACGTCCCCATTTTGAGAAAGTTAGAATGCACTGCATGAAGTGCAATAGCTTAATTTGTTATGGGGAGCAATCAGTAGACCTAGTTTGCAGAACAATTGATAACCATTGATGGTAGTTTTTTCCCCTCAAAGTACATGCAATCCAGTATGCAACATTCAATACTTCGAGTGCAAACCGTTCACACAAGACATACCACTAACTCAGTACACCATAAATAATTGCCCTGAGGCTTTATCAAGGGAAAATTAAGTAGTCAAAAAACATTACCCCCATTGCGGCCTGTCCGGACCACCCATCATCGCAGGTTACGTAAACGCTCAGTCCCAAAGTTACTACTAACTCAGTGCACCATAATTCATTGCTACGTGGCCGTATTCAGGCAGAATTCAACGGACTCTTCATTCATTATTTGTAGAGCGCAGTACCAAACTAAATAAAACGTCTATCAAACCCTATATAATATCCCTTTAGTACTCTTCCTTCAAACTTCTTTTATATCAGTTCTAGGTTTAGTTGAAAGACAAAATTCACGCTGCAAGTGCAAAGGCCAACTCAATGGCAGTCTACACTGTGGACCGCACAGGTCACAACTTGAACTATAATGTCCCTGAAACATACACATTTTGAAAATGTATTCCATACATGTTTCATCTTTTATTTCAATTGTGATTACAGATTATGCAATCCAGTAGGCAACACGCTAACTACCAGACGTACCACTAACTCAGTGGACCATAAATAATCACCACGTGGCCTTATTAAAGCAAAGTTCAGTAGCCAAAAGACATTCTTAGCAGTGCGGTCTGCCTGAACCACACATCATCGCAGGTTCCACACAAACCTACCCTACCTTAGTGCACCACAACTCATGAACCCTTTACGATAGAATCTTCTGTGTATTATTTCACATGTAGTGCTCATACCCTTGTCAGCAGAAGTCATAAACCATTTACGATTGAATATCTATGTATGATATCATGATTACTATTCTACTTGTTACCAACAGCAACGTAATAAAATGGAGTTGAGCACATGTGCCCGTACACACTTCAACTATCTGTTTGTGTCTGTGTATTTATTATGTTTGTAAAATGCTGCTCCTGCACCCTACCACACTATATTGTGATATAAATAGTGTATACAACCATCTTACCTCCGACAGTAAGTGTCGGATATTCCTTTTTAAAAAAAAGTTTTTTAGCATATTTATTTAGCGCAAAATCAACCCAAAACTATATCAGCAATTTACATGAGCACCGTATTTACAGTACATTTTCAGACACATGTAGATTACGTCATTACTCTACAATAACAGGATGTGGACGGAGCTCCGAGCCTTGAACACTGATTTTCAGCACCAAGTTCAACAGTATATCTGAATAACCACATACGTATATATATTATCTGCCTTTCATGTGCCAAAAACTGCAACTTAAACGTTTCACAGCCCTGTATTACTACAGCTACAGCACTCCACTTAATGTACAACAAATATTCATAATCGCAGAAATGCGTCATGCCCACCATCTTTTATGTATGCAACTATGAATGAATACAGAGTCAGTGATACCCCGTACCTTCCATGTTGGCCATGTTGTGGAACTTTACAGATATAATGACACATTTGCGTTTGCGCAAAATCAACCCAAAACTATATCAGCAATTTACATGAGGACCATACGTACAGTACATTTTCAGGCACGCGTAGATTATTATTAATTATTATTATTAAAAGTTTTTGTAGAGCGCGTAGTCACCCGGGGGTATCCCAGCGCTAAGAACCCTACCCCTACCTGTCAGAGGGCCAGGAAAGGAGGGGGAGTGAGGGAGGGGAAGGGGGGGAGTTCGGCATTCCGGACGAGCAAATTTCATTGGGGAAAAAGGTAAGTTTTCAGCCGCTTCCTGAAGCGTAGATAATGTGGTTCACTTCTCAGGTCGCGGGGGAGTGCGTTCCAAAGGCGTGCGGTGTGAACTGAGAAACGTCTTCCGCCTGAGCGCGCCTTCCTGAATCTGGGAGTGATGACGAGATTCTCCTTATCCGAGCGGAGGGGTCTACAGGATTTATAGGGTTTAATAAATTTTCTGAGAATAGGGGGGCCTTGACTTTGTAGCAGTTTGTGAGCTAGGCACAGGGCCTTAAATTTGACTCTCTCCCTTATTGGGAGCCAGTGGAGGAGTTTTAGTGCTGGTTTGGCCGAGGCTCTGGCAGGAGTCTTAGTAAGAATCCGGGCGGCGATGTTCTGAATTCTCTGAAGTTTGTTCATTGTTGCTTCTGGGGCGCCCAGGTAGATCACATTGCTATAATCAAGCCTAGAGATTATCAGGCCTTGAATTAGCAGTATTTGCGAGTTGGGGGGCAAGAGGGGAAGGATATTCCTCAGTGATTTCAAGAGCCCAAAGCATGTCCCGGCTACTTTTTTTGCTTGCGTGGAGAACGAAAGGGCTGTATCGAGCCACACGCCCAAGCTTTTTACTTCTTGTTTTGGTTCAGGGAGGGGACCCAGACAGCTTGGCCATATGTTAGGGGAAAGGGTGATTCCTTTCTGGCCAAGGAGAAGGACGTCAGTCTTTGCTCCGTTCAGTTTTAAGGCTGAGCTGTTTATCCAGTGTTGAACCCGCGTAAGGCAGTTGAGTAAATCTGCTGGTTTTTGTCTGGGATGGGATAATGACACACCTAATTGTGTGTCGTCAGCGTAGCTGACGACGCTCACTCAGAACGGGGTGATAACCTCCTCCAATGGGGACATGTAGATATTAAATAATGTGGGGCTCAGGGAGGAGCCCTGAGGCACGCCACATTGGAGGGGAGTTTCGGAGGAGCAGGTGTTGTTTTCCCAGATCTGAAAGGTACGCTGGTCTAAAAAGGATGAGAGCCAGGATAGGGCGGAGCCTTCCACACCGACTCTTTCGAGCCGTTTGATGAGAAGTTGGTGATTGACGGTATCGAAGGCCGCACTCAGGTCGAGGAGGATCACTGCCACTGATCCTCCTTCGTCTAAGAGTGCTCTGGCCTCCTCTACCGCTGCCAGGAGAGCGATGTCTGTGCCCTGCCCTGGGCGAAAACCTGTTTGTGAGCTTTTTAGTCTGTTGTTGTCCTCCAGGAACTGTGATAGTTTCTTGTTCACCAGTTTTTCAGCAATCTTGCTGATCCCTGGGAGAAGAGAGATTGGCCTAAAATTGGCCAGGTTTTCGGGATCAAGGGAAGGCTTCTTCAGTAGTGCCTTAACAACTGCCGCCTTCCAGCTCAGGGGCACGGCAACGGCAGATTACGTCATTACTCAACAATAACAGGATGTGGACGTAACTCCGAGCCTTGAACACAGATTTCCAGCACCAAGTTCAACAGTATACCCGAATGACCACATACGTATATATATTATCTGCCAAAAACTGCAACTTAAACCTTTCACAGCTCTGTATTACTACAGCTACAACACTTCACTGAATGTACAACAATCATACATAATTGCAGAAATTCGTCATGTCCACCATCTTTTATGTATGCATCTATGAATGAATATAGAGTCAGTGAAACCCTGTACCTTCCATGTTGGCCATGTTGTGGAACTTTACAGATATAATAACACATTTGCGTTTAAGACCTGGGTGGCGTCAGCACTACAAGATGGACACCCGAATCACTTGATTTCTCATATAGCTCACGACGGAACCAAGCCCATAGCTCTGGAATCATGGTTCAGAGCCTCACGCAGCACTGGCATACGTCAGGCCAGCCCACTCCGCTTACGCTTCCAGAAAAAAACAAAAACGCAACATTGCCTAGATTTATATAGTACTGATTTCTTAGTTCCAGGTCTAGTTGTCAGAACGGCACACACACACTCCATCGTGCCTGGTATACACCCATACCACACCCATCCAGCACATGCATCACTACACACGTGACTCTACCAATAAAAAAGGCGGAGCGCACGTGCTCTACGCCATTTTAGAGTTGCTCCCATCGCAAGCGCTGTGATGGCCCGTCCTAGTGGTTCGGACACCTCATGTAGGCCCAAACCACGAGTACAAAGGCCCACCACTACGTGCGTGGCCTCGTTAGTCACTGAGTTAGTGGTACCGCAAGGACTGAGCGAGTGAGGAACCTGCGATGAAGATAGGTGTACAAGTATGTCCTTCCCATAACGATATCAAGACTCAGCACCATATGTCAGACTTCTTGGTGGCAGAGCAGGACTGCATGATGTAGAAGGTGTCCTGTCCACAAAAAGGTGAGCAATGAGGCCTGGGTGCGCATCGGAGGGAGTCGATGGGGTGCAGCAGACCGGATACAAAAAGGCGATGCATCGATTTAGGCGTCTGCAGTCTATATATAGTATCTTATTGCATTTATATGTTTTTTTCCAATAGCATCAACGTTTTTATAATCGGTCAAATGTCCGACGCTCGTGATGATTGAAATCATGTGTATCACTTCGCACCATTTGCTTTCACAACCGGATAAAAACATTACTACTATAGTATTTTTTCAAACATTGAAGCCTATTAAACAAGTTGGAACTGTACAAACAGTTGTTTTTAAATGCAGTAGGGAAGGTGTGTGAAAGGGCGATGTAATTTTACTCCACATTAAGATAGTAACAATTACCAATCATAACATCTTTCTTTTACTCTCTTTTAGATGTAGAGCTTCAGGGTGCATTATGTGGTGAAAAACACACCAGTGACAGAAAGGTGAGCTGCGAATATTCTTAGGGTTGTTGTATTTTATTGCAAGAAGTAAATGCGTATCTTCAATTATTTTTAGTTGTAGCACTCGTTTATGTACTTTAATTGTAAGTTCTGGGATAAAGAAGGTTATTCTTTTAGGAGTCACCATAATTGTTGCTGGTACATTTTTGCAATTACAATCTTATATGATTACTCTTTCAACCGGCAGACTTACTCATCATCTCTATTATTGTCCCGAATCTTAAGTGTTTTAACTATAAAACCTTGTTTCCCAAGTTGCTTTATCTTGACCTGAGAAGCGTTGTTCCAGCTAATTGTTCTATTTTTCACAGAGATCAAGGAACCTTTTATGTGAGCGTCTGTGGTTGAAATGTGAAGCAAATATGTTTGGATTACGGTTGCTTTGCCTTTGTGCAATGATCTTGTAGCGGTAAACATCGTTTACCACAAAGTTTTTACAACCCGGTACCTTTAGCACGCATCCCTTACAACGCAAGTCGTTACCACGACTTGCGCTGGAGGGCGCTAAAGGATTAAAAATAGTACTTTTACTATCCCAACACCTTCCCTAGGGTCCACGGTAACTGGTGTTAGAATAGTAAATTATACTAATCGAAATCCGCACCCCCAACGCAAGTCGTGGTAACGACTTGCGTTGTAAGGGATGCGTGGTAAAGGGATGCGTTGTGACGGTACGCGTTGTACCGTCATACATCCCTTGTAGCTAGTACAAACTGAAAAAGTAGGGAATTGTAATAAGATATAATTGATTATAGACTCTTTGAGCTACGTGAAACATTTATAGGCCAGACCCTTTGGTCAGTTGAGAATCTCTATTGTAATATCTGATAGCATTAATTAAAATATAGCTGGCACGTATGCTTATTTTTGGGCAATTATTAATCCAGCAGTTAACTATTGCAACCAAAGGGACATTAAAGAACATGTTGGAAAGATCACCTGGTGATATCTTACCCCGAAAATGTAATAGTAAATTGTTGTTAAAGTCACCGGTACTCATTACAATGGTTGGTATAATATAGACTTGTTCCCAGCCGCTGAGGGGTGGACCGGTGGTTAAAGGCCCTGACTGTGACTAGTGCTGAGTATAGAATGTTCTTAATTAATAGGAGGAAGCATGAAGATAAACATTGGAATGTTGGAGCTTTGGGTTTCTACCAGCCATTTGGCGCCTGTAGCTACTTCATTGTCTTCAAGGGAGCCCTCAACCTTCCAATGTTCTATTATGATTTCAAATGTCCTGAATTTACCGGACAGCATTTGAGATTTGTGATTTTTTTCTCTACTGAAAATAAACTTTCAGTATGAACAATTGCTTCGGACCATTGTTGGTCAATAATACTTGATTGTTTTCATCATTAATCAGAAATATTGGTCCTCCAGATGGTTTGCCATTTGAACTAAAAATAGTGCATGTTTCGTAGTTGACAAAGTAATTTAAAGTAAAGGGAATGGTGCTTCGCTGTTCATGCAGACAGACAATAGTGATGCTTAGAAAGAAAATAGAGAAGAATTGTTCCACTAGGTGCTAAATGACGTCAACATTGGCAGTGTTCGATGTGCAAATTGCTAAGTTGCAGTGAACTGATTCAGGAATATTTGACTGATCTTTAGATATTCAGTGAAAGTTTTGAAATTGACCTAGGTCAGCTTGCTGTTGAGTCTGCAGAAATCTGTCAATAGCCTATAGTCAGAGTTTTTCAGATGTGTATATTTAGGTTTCTAGTCCTCCTGGCTCCAAACAATTGTTTACTTTATATGTAGAATCTTGTAATCGGTCCTGGTTTCTGTTTTGTTTTTAGAATATGTGTGGATTTTTTTGTGTAATTAGTGTTGATAATGAAATTCCCCAATCAGTTACATCTTTTCCGAAAGAATGGCTTGTACTTTCGAGTCCCGGACCCAGATGGTTCTCGTGATCTTTGGATTCCCCATCTGTTCCTGATGAAACTTTACTCCAAATAAATCTGATGAGTTGATTTTTTGCAACTCGAGAAAATAAGTTAGTAGTTTTAAAGTATTTTGACGGTTTAAGAAGTCATGGGAACCTCGTGAGACATGGGGCCTGATTTCGCAACGGACTGGGCTTATATGGTGGTCTTCCCGTCTGCCTACCTGGTGGTCTGCCTGCCCGAGTTAGATGCTAGAGTGCAATGGTCTAGAAGACCGCGTCAATCCCGCAAACTCCGCCAGGGATTCGTTCCCTGACCCTTTGGTGGGGTGAGCTACAGCAGGCGGCAGCGGGACTCCAGCCAGGATTCCTGCCATCACTTTTTGGTTCTGGCTTGCTTCGAAGACAATTCTGAAGGGTATCCTTGCTACTTCATGACAGAAGAATGGGACAAAAAGGGGTGATAAATCACCTTTTTTCGGGGTACAGGCTGCCGTCCCTCCTATGCTGGAGCACCTTGAACACGACAGACTGGCACCTTGTTTTGACAGACTCAAAGGCAAGTGTACGCATTGTGTGTGGGTATACATTGTGTATGTTGGTGGCGTGCAGTGCATGGTGTGCATGTTTGAGAGGTGCAGTGCAGAATGTACATAATGGAGTCACCCAAAACCAAAACAGAGTGGAGCCCTTCAGATACAAATGGAACTGGGTCAAGTAGCACCAATAACCAATGAGTGTTCCCTATGTGATTCTTCTTCGATTATGAACACAAATAATTGCTCATACTCATTCATACATTTAAATCATACAACCAATAAGCCTTGTGTTTAGTAAAAATTATATCTCCTCCTTTATTTTATAAAACAGATTATGCAAATTGTTGATACAAATACTTCATGAATACATTTTAACAACCCATTCATATAAAAACACAATAGTTCTTATTTATGATTAATTTCTCCTCCAAGGGACAATCCTTAGTTGTTATCCAAGTGTAGAAGTTGGTTCAACAACTTTGAAGTACACATCTTACACATTAGTGATTTATAGTGATGTATATGATGTGTAATTTTACATATATTTCCAAAGAATCATATCATGAGAAAGTATTTTCAAACATACACACAGATGGTCTATCAAAGGAAAAAACAATTAGAAAACTAATATCATTTAAAACAATTATCGTATTATTTAAAACCAAATGTCGCCGCAGAGTGTCAGTGGACTGGGAGTTAGTTGACACCACCTTCTTCAGGACAGGTTTATGCGTAAAATACAATATAGTTGTTTCTAAAAAAGGCAAAAACATAATGTACATGTAAGTGTTTAACAAAGGAGGGTATGGCTTAAACAGGCACTAGCATATTAGTAAGAACACATCCATTCTATTCCACTTTCAGATCCTGTGATGAAACAGATTAATCGAACAGTGTTGCCACTACTTTTCCAAAAATATTGTTCCCATATTGACGGAGAGGCCAGGAGAATATTCTAGATTTTAAAATAATAGCCAAAGAAAAAAATCTGGAAGTATAGTTGTACACCAAACCTAAAGATAGAAATGCTATCCTTCATTACGAAAGCAACCACCCTAGATGCCAGAAGGATAATATACCTTTTAGCCAGTTTCTCCGGCTAAGGAGAAACTGTACGAATAAAGGGGATTTTCAGAATCATGCTAAACATTTGAGAACAGAGGTTAACCTAAAGGAATAATTAAGCAGGCATACAAAAGAGCAAAATACTATAATAGAAAACTACTATTTGAAGAGAACAATACAAATAAGAACGGAGAAAAGATAGTACATGTGATGAACTATTCAGGTATTAGTAACAAATTAAAAAGATGATCAATAGAAACTGTTCGCTATTATCAGGAAATGAGTAAGAACCACTAGATAAACCACTCTTCTCCTTTCGTAGGAATAAAACTATAAGACATGGATTTTACATATCTAAGGATTAAGCAATGAAATCTGGATCTAAAGAGTGAGCTTAATATATCCCTGATGCATCCATTGGAAAATGACCTTAACTAATAAGATCTATGCACTCATTTTAGACATCAAATATGGATTTCAGACCGTCAGCTGAATAGAAAGAAAATCCCCTCCACATAATGAATGAATCTCTATGAAACATGAACAATTAAGTAAGTCAATTTGGTCAATAGGTAGAACGAGTGGGAGAGTGAATGTGTTTTAGTGAACAGTGTTTTTTTTAAAAAGTAGTGGTAACACTGTTCAAATAATGTGTTTCATCATAGGGTCTGAAAGTGGAATAGAATGGATGTGTTCACACTAATATGCTAGAGCCTGTTTTTTGCTATACCCTCCTTTATGAAATGCTTACATATACATTGTGTAAAATTACACATCATATAGATCAATATAAATCCCTAATGTGTGAGATGTGTACTCCAAAGTTGTTGAACTAACTTCTATACTTGGATAAAAACTAAGGATTGCCCTTTAGAGGAGAAAATATTTATAAATAAGAACTATTGTGTTTTTAAGTGAATGGGATATTAAAATGTATTCATGAAGTGATTTTATCAATCATTTGCATAATCTGTTTTGTAAAATAAAGAAGGAGATATAATTTCTACTAAAAACAAGGCTTATTGGTTGTATGCTTTAAATGTATAAATGAGAATGAGCTACTACTTGTGTTGATAATTGAAGAAGAATCACATATGGAACACTCATGGTTATTGGTGCAACATGGGGTCATTAAACATAACCTACATACACAACATATATGTGTTATTCGTAAAAAATAAAATGTGACCTTTGTGTGAACTGGCATGGCTACCTCGAGGAGCCCGCCCGCAGTGCTTATATAGCTACACCAACGAGAACAGTACTAGAGATCTTGGATAAGTTGGCAATACCTCGAGGCCTAATGACGTTTCCCTCCCCTAGCACACCTGTAGCACATACCCCCATGTTTCCCCTTGCCCTGCAAACTCAGGCATTTGGTGCGTGGACAGAGGGAGAGTGCTGGGTTATTCAAGACCTCTTTCAAGGCAAGGACTTCCGTTTGTTCGAGCAATGTAAGCAAACCTTCAGTCGTTTAGAGGGGCCGCATATGCAATACTTCCAGCTACGACATTGGCTTAGCTCCCAGACTTACATTCAGGAAGCCACCAGACAGCTTAAAGCCTTTGAATCCCTGGTTCGTATGTTTGAGCGTCCGAAGGGTCTGATTTCTAAAACCTGCTTTGTCTTATAACACACTCAGCATCCCACGCCTCATGGATATCAGACACCGTGGGCCATAGACCTAGATGAGGATAATCCTCCAGAGGGGTGTTTTGACTGTGGAGGGATATCCCAAGGGTATACCGGAGCACTTCGCAACTCGAGTCAGCATACGAATTGATGACACAGTGGTACTATACCCCAACCCGTCTGCATCAGATGTTCCCAAATTCCCCCTGACTTGATGGAGGTGCCAAAGAGATAGATGGGACTTCATTCACATTTGGTGGTCATGCCCCAGTCACATCATGTTCTGGAAGAAGGTCCCCAGTCACAACAAAGAGGTGGTGGGTTTTCTATTCCTTCCTCCCCGCTAGTCATGATTTTAGGCATTAAAACTTCAACGCTAAAAGCCATGACACACACAGAATGGGATCTGATCCTCCATGAGTTAGGAGCCACTAGACAGCCCATTGCCTTATATTGGAAGAACGCCCCCCCCCACCAATAGCCACTTGGTTTCTTTGGTTGTGGGATGTCCTAGCCCTAGAATTGCTTACAGCCTGCATCAACCACACAGATACACAATTTGAGTGCATTTGGCAGCCACTTATACACTATTTCACCATGACTAGATACTCCTAGTTGGTCCCCCCAGATTACGGGCCTTACAGATGTTTGAAGAATCCCTGGTGCCTTTCTCTAGGGGTCAGAAACTGGAATCCCCAGAACGGCTCACCTGAATCAAGGGGCCTGTTCTCTTATCCTCCAACGACCCAGCAGTCTCCAACTTGGGATCTGGACTCTTGCAGCGCATCTGTCTACTCTACCCCCTCCCCCGTAAGGAATGCTCCCTCTAGTTTTCTTTTTTTTTCATTATCTTTGTAAAATTGTTGATAGTTCTCTATTGTTCTTATGGTCTAAAGAGCTTCCTCAGAAATTGTGAAGGTCTCACCTATTATGATGTTATGCATAGCATTTCCCCAACGCTTTTATTGATGTGTCAATATAGAATCCCACTTGACATCCGGACTATGGAGTATCTTGTGTTATCCAGCTCTATCTCTATGTACTCCCTTGGAAGTGGCTATACTGTACAGCATGCATTGTTCTCCTCTACTTTGACACACCGCGTAATGAAGAATTGGTGATATATTGCATAGTTTCCACTATGCTCCTTGTATTTTTTTGTTAAGATGTTTCACCATGTAACATGGAATGTGAAACTATGTTGATGCTTCTCTTACAGGGACAAGTGTCATCAATTTGTTTGGCCTTTGCTTCTGCTTGATTTTAAAGAAACAGACATAATATAAAAAACAAGCATTGGAAATGCAATAGGTCTCGCATTAGAAAAGTTGGAGCTATTGGTTTTGTAAATGACAATTTTTTTTTAATGTGTTGGTCTTGAAAATAACCAAATTAATAGCTTTGTCATTTACAATGCCAATACTTTAAACTTTTTCAAATGTGACACCTATAGCATTTGTAATGCAACATGTTTTGTATGTACGTGACTTAGATGTATTCATCTAACAAATACAAATGGCTTTCAATTTTGTTAAATAATTAATACTGAAATAAAAGTTCTTGTAATTTATAATAGCAATAGCTTTCATTCTCTAAGCTCGTAATTAGATTTCCTTTGTTTTAAAACTAGCACACGGGAAGTTGTGAGTGCTGGAGTCACTGTTTTTAGCATGGTTTGTTCCGCTGAGCTGAAGATTCGGAAAGCTGAAATCTCTGCAGAGAAAGAATCAGACCTGGAATATGATATTGTCAAAGACGATTATATTTGTATGTATCGAGGGAGCTGTAAGCAGAGTGAGGTTACATAAAAATGAAAGAGCGGAGCGGGCAAAGGCAGAATATTTCCTAGAAAAGGAGTATTTCACCAGGGATTTTGTAGAAATAGCAGCTGCCCCAGGCTGAACAGGACAGTGGCTTGGCCAGTGACAAGGATGCAAAGCCGCAGATGATGTGCGAGGCACAGAAAACTCTGCTGCTTCCAGTTCTCTCTCAGGCCTCACCTTGGCCTGACTTCTTGTGAGATTTGCATTACAGACTGTCATTTAATTTTGACATCAGATTTAGGAGGGTTTATGTTACCAAATCTGCCCCAGAAACACTACACAAATAACTACCTGGGAGCCTCGGTTTATTACATTTGAGTGGGCTTGCTCTTGGCTCAAATGTCAGAGGCGGCCTTTTCCGCATGAGACTGATTCGATGGAAACAGAGATGAGCCCAGTTATATTGACGGCGTTAGCGCCATAGCAGGCACACTATACAGTAGCTGCTATTTTCATATGTACACCAATTCCACAGCAGAGGCAAGGTGTAAACATTTGGTGAATTTGTGAGAGAAATCCGACCCAAAGGCAAGAATGAAAACAAGCCCTCAGCTGTAACGGAAGGCAAGATTGTTTTTGGAACCGCCTCGCACTGAAAAGAAAAAGAAACTGCACCCTTGTGAAAACGTGCGCCGGAAGAGCCTTGACAGCACAGTGTGCCACACTGGAAGTGTCTTGCGACAAATGAAAAGAATGGAAAACAAGCTTGAGAGAGAAAGAGCAGCGGAGGATGGGAGAGAAGAAAATGGACGAGAGAGAGCAACACGGGAGGGGAGAGAGGCTTGTAAGAGGTCTGGGAGGGAGCGTAAGGGGGTGTATCGTGACAGGAAGCAAACAAAAATGTTTACTACCTTAAAAATGTATGATTTTACTACAAATGTACGTAAGTGAGCTTTTGGTTGTCAGGGTTGCCCCTGTGTTTGTGCATAGGGTCTGTGCTCGAGAGGATGAAACACAGCTGTCCAGCCTTGTTGAGCGCTAGATTGCAGTATTCCCGAGGCGCTAGTGCACAAAGCTTTTGGCGCCAACATGTCTAAATGAACTGAGTGCCGTATTTATGACGTCACACCTATTAACCCGCAGTCGCTCCAATGAATAGAAAGTAGGGATCGTTTCCTCTAAGGGCACTATACAGATGTTTTAATTTATCCAGTATGCTTAGTGCCTGGAAACTTCCCTGGCAATGTGAGATATATATCGACGAGCAGATGCCCGTCACTGCGAGTGGAATGGTTCACTACGAGTCTGAACAATAACTTGTCTTTTATAGCACTGCATACAGCCGTTCGGAGCACTATTCCGTATGAGCTGCAAACAGTGCGTCATTATATCCATATTTAATTGCAAGTCATTTACGGAAGTCGGCAGAGAGAGTGGGTGAAACTGGCATTCGAACCCTCGACCTTCAAGCCTATGATCGGAATACAACGGGGACACGTGTAATTTCCTGAACCCTTTTGCCAACTGTAACACACTTCCTATTACGTTCTTGTTATGTAGGATTTGCATCTTCAAATAGGAGGCCGTTATTTACGTCTAGTTGCGATTTCCATGGATTCTTTTGCAAACTAAACAACACGCAATAGTGTTACACGGAAGCGCTAAGATTTTTGAGCACTTTAGAAAAAAAACTCAGTACAATAAAAGAGATGCTAATCTCACGGATTCTTCTTCGATCTGTGAAGCGACTTGGTTGATTGCAGGCTGTGCAGACAACTCTACACAACCTCATGGTGGCCGCGGGATAGGGTGTGGCAGCTGACAAATTCAATGTTTGTGTGTTTCCGGAAAGGCTGCTAAAATGAGGAGTCCCCGTACCAACGACTAGTCTAGGGGAACATCTGGAGATAGGATGAAATGTCCATGCATCTGAATGGCCAGCAGGGCTGGGGCACAGCCAGTCGTGTGACAGGTATGCTGTGGGCTCGATGCCTCCTGAAAGGTTAGTGGATCTGAGTTAAAACTGGACAGCCAACTCAGTTGGTTGACGTATTGCTGTATCAATGATGTGGTAACCTGCAAAATCAACAATTTCAATCCCAGAGTTTCTGACTCAGCCCTCCATCCGTCTCAATGTAATAGTAGCGTGTTACCAGCTGCTTAGAAGGACGAGCCTTTGTGGTAAAGGCACTACATAAAAATATATAATATTCAAAATTGTGCACAGCCCTATTACTTACTGGGGAGATTAGATTTATCTTTCTCTGGGTTTTGTATTGAAAGAGTTTCCGGGGCTCGACTACTGCCGCTCCAAGAGGAAACAATGAAAAACAAGCAAGGTGGGGACATAAAGAGAGACAGGATAAATAAAGACAGACTTCGGAAAGTATAGAGAACAAAAAGGCACACATTAGAGGCGGGAGTGAAAACAATCTTCTGATTTCCGCTGCCAGAGCTGCGCTGTGCATTCACGATGCCGATGATCGGCATGAGTCAACAGCACACAAAACAAAAAGCAAGCCGAAACAGGAGCGGAGGAGAGCAGGGCATGAGGCGGAGAGGGGAAGACGTAAACTGGGGATGAGGGTATTTTAATCCGAAAGTGGTTGAGGAAAGAAAGAGGTGAAACACACGTAATAGATTTAACAAGTGGCTGTAGAGGTTCATCTTGAAAGAACAAGACGGATGGCATTGCTGTGGGGAGGGGGAAGGAGAAATGCGACACTATTCACTAGACACGGCCGGCCGGCCGTGAAAGCCTTTGATGCCGCAGGGGGTGGAGCGGCACCAAGCTGGGAAACAGATGGCTAACAATTTGATGCTGTGCACGCGCATTTTAGGTCAATGTGCTTGCGCATTGACCTAAAAGCGCACAGGCACAGCACCAAATCGCCAGTTGGGTAAAGGCTGTTTAAGTGCCTATAGTCTCGCTCTGCTCAATGCGCATGTGCACTGAGAGGCGAGACCTAATAAATGTCACGTTCTTGTGAGAGAGCTTAGTAACCCAAAGTCTGTGGTTGAAATGTAGTTCAATTATTTGTGCATTGTTAGTGGTTTTTCTTCGTGGTTGCATGATGAAAAAGCACCAACAATGCACAAATAATTGAACTTACAATTACAAGCTGAAAAAGCAGAAAAGTGTATTAAGGTATATTTGATAATACTCTTTGAGCTATGTGAAACATATGTATGCCCGACCAGTTAATCAGTTGAGAATCTCCCACTTAATGTCCAAAAGCCTATAATAAAAAGTAGCTGGTACATGTGCTTATTTTTGCCGCTTATTAATCCACTGGTTATCTGTTGCTACTGAAGAGACAGTAAAGAATGTGTCAGGAAGATCCTCTGGTGATATTGTACCCAAAAATTGAATATTAAATTGTTGTTAAATTTGCTGACACTGATTACAATGGTTGGTGTAATACGCTTTAAAATGTCCTAAAATTCCAGCTTTGGTCTTTACTGATAATGGGGGAAATATGCTCTCAATATCAGTAGTTGTTTCTGACCTTCATTGATCAGTAATACTGGCAGTACATAGCTTGATTGTTTTCATTATTAATCAGAGCCATAGATCCTCCAGATGGTCTGCCCATGTAACCAAAAGTAGCACAGGTTTCATTGGTCTGAAAGTAGAGTAAAGTAAAGGGAATGTGCACCATGGTTCATGCAGATAGATGATAGGATGCTTTTGAAAGAAAAGTGACAATACTTGTTCTGCTAGACCCTAAATGAAGTCAAGACCTGCAGCATTCCAAGAGCAAATTGCTACATTGCTGTGACCTGATTCAGGAATGTTTGACTGATCTTTAGGTATTCGATGAAAGGTTTGAAACTGCCCTAGAGCAGCTTACTGTCTATGCTGCCAAAATTTCACAGTACCCTGTAGCAAGGTTTTTTGAAATGTGCACGTGTAGTCGCAAGAAGTTATTTGGTCCTGATCAATTGTTCATCTTATCTATATATAATATAGTAATCGGTCCTGGTTTCTGTTTTGTTTTTGCAATACGTGTGGATATATTGGTGTCATTGGTGTAGATATAGTGAATCCCCAATCAGTTAGATCTTTTTAGAAAGAATTGCTTGTACTTTGGAGCCCAGGACACAGATGGTTCTTGTGATCTCTGGATTCCCCATTTGTTCCTGAAGGAACTGTATTCTGACTAAATCTGATGAGTAGATTTTTTGCAACTCTGGGTAATAAGTAAATAATTGTAAAGTATTCTGATGGTTTAAGATGTCATGGGGCCCTTGAAACACAAAGTCAGGAGTGAAGTTTAGAATATTTCAATTGTGTTCGACAACAAATTAAGAATTTGGACTGATGACAGTCTTTTCGAGCATAGTGTTTGGCTAGTCTGATTTCTTCCCTGTCTCGTATGGGATATAAGAGTTATTAGCTGATTTATTAAAGGGAGCTGCAATTGGGTATGTTGGCGACCTTTGTTGTGGGGAGCAGTTAGGTTGAGTAGTTACCATAATGCGTTTCTTGTTTTGGTAAATTTGTTAAGAAGCAGAGAAAACCGTCTGCTATCATTTTCATCGGAATGAATGTAATCAAAGGTTGTGGAATTCTTAGCATAGACTGAAATTGGTAAACCTGTTCTGTTGACCATCTTCATTTCCAGTAATGTCCACATTTCTTAGATAATTAGTTCCCCCATGAGTTTTGAGGTTCCCTGTGTCTAATGGACCAATGCAGGCTTGGTTTTGAAGGGAGGCGGCGCCTTGCTCTGCACAGTAGTATATCCCATTGTATTGGTTGTTTGAAGTCCAGTAGAGGGGGCGGCGTTTATATTCAGAGGATTAGCTATTGCCTCAGTTGAATTATTGTTATTCAAGTAGGAGTCAACAATCATGGGTACACATTCAGTGTGCTCAACTCCCATGTTGGACCTTTCTTTACTAAATTTTGGAAAAAGATTGAAAGGTATTCTGGGTCGGTTTAGGAGATTTGTGAGAAGACTTTGTGTCCGTCTGTAGAGATTTTTTTTTGCCTCCTCAGCTTTCAGCTTTTGTAAGCATCGCTTACTGATATAAGGGTTAAAAGTCCGGGTAGGAGCCAGGTCTTGAGCTACAATTGTAGAAACAATGGTAGCTCAGTCAGCTGTAGGAGCGGTCAAATCAAGCTCTGACAAGTGATCCTACATTTGGGGCTGATTCAAATCTGATATTGGAGGGAATTCTTCTGTCTGAGTTGTAGCACAGTTGTGCACAGTGTTTCTATCTGGAAATGGCATGTCAGACACTTGTTTAGTCAGACTAGCTGCTGTAGTAGCGGAATTGGTAGACCTATCTGGAGGAAGACGTTTGGTTGAAGTTTTATTGGCAGGAGTTGCAAGAGGTTAACTATGTCCTCATTTCTAGCAAGGTTGTCAAAATTGGATTCCATCCTTCGAAGGGTTAGATTCTTTACCTGAAGTAATGGATGGGTGGAGTTGAGCCTGTTGAACCCCAATTTAATCTTTTTGTTCTGCCAAGGCAGTTGAGTGAGCTCCCATGTTGTCTGCCATTTTAGTAAGAGTTACAGCAACTACCCCCATAGTCTGCAACACCATATAAACTGGTGGTGTGGCCATGCCCTTATGTTCTGGCCATTGGTTTGGTTAAACATGCAGTGGATTAGACTGCAGCTTCGTTGATAGGGTTTAGATCTGGAAGCTCCTCCCGTAATTCTGTGTTATCCAGGGAACAGGCAAGTGAATTATCTGCTGATGGACGGATGATCGTTGGCCTTCCTATTTGAATCTCACCTGCCACATTGCACTCTTCCACATCCAAAGGATCCACACCATATATAAAGTCAGTTTCCAGTTGATTAATAGATGCACTAACATTGGTTGCAGAGTCACTTATTAAAGCCTGCATTGTTACTGCTTTCATAGAATAAGAGGTTTGTTGAAAGGAGGTGATTAGTGTTTTAAAGCCTGCAGCTGTCAGGGTTGAATTGGAAGGTAAAGAACTGAAGGCAGAGACTAAGAGCTCATCAAGCCTGTGGTTCCTGGATCCTGCTGGCTGTGAAGCACCTGGTGAAAAACAGTCTCTGGTGGAGGGTTGATTTGTTGTATTGTATTGTATTGTAATTGCCTTTATATAGCGCTTACTACCCCTGACGAGGCGTCAAATTGATTTTTCGGCGACTAGCACGCTACTCCGGGACCCATAGAGGATTAGTGATGAATTAGTATAGTGAAACATGCAAGTACATTTTAAGTGGTGGATAGGGGGTAAAATAATAAGTAAACAAAATACTTTCATATGCGGACTGTTATGTAAAGGAGTATAAAATTTAAAAACAACCGTTAATAAAAGTACTAAAAACACAATTGTTCTTGAGATCCTAGTGGTTTCGAAAACTTATTCTAAATTAGCCAGTACAATTTGAGATTCAGAAGTTCAGGCTTGTATTAACTTTTCAAGTTTTTTTTTTCAAAATTAATTACGTATTTAATTATTTGACAACTGAATTGTGGAAAGTGGTGGATAGGTTTGTGAGTTATTTGGATTTGGAATGATAGCAGAAGGATAGAGGAGGAAAAAGGTTTGCATTTATTTAGCGCTTGTTGACGCACGCTATTCAGGAAGCCTATAAAGGATTAGTGGTGAATTAATGAGGTGAAATATGAAGTAATTTCAGTGGTGGATATTAGTCTGTTACTTGGAGTGAGAAGGATAGTGGAAGGATAAAAGGGGAAGAAAGATTTGCATTCATATAGCACTTGTTACCTCTGATGGGTGTTGAAGCGCTGTTCTTGCGAGTAACACGCCAATCCAGGACCCCTAAAGGAGTAGTGTTGAAAATTAGTATAGTGTAAATATGAAGTAATTTTGAGAAGTAGATATGTTATTCAGTTATTTGGGTAGTATATTAGTATAGTTGAATATGGAATTTGAGAAGTGAACATGTTAGTCTGTTAATTTTAATTGAAAAGGATAGTGGAGGGATAAAAGAGTGATGGATTTTTTTAGGTCATAGCAATAGGAGGAGGCTTTTGGATGAGTATTGGAGGAGAGGAGTCAAAGGGAAGAGTTTAGAAAGGTTTGTTTTAGGGGATCAGTATAGTAAAAAGAAGTGTCAGATGTTGCAAGGAGGGGTAGAGTAGGAGAGAGTCTAGAAAGGGTTATTTTGGCGATCATAGTAGTGGTATGGGGTTTGGGATAAATGAGAGAGTGGATGTAGAGGATACATTGATAGATGTATAGGATGAGAGATAGGGTAGTGAATTGGAAAGAGTAGTAGAAAGAAGTTTGAGATGAGTCAGAAGGTTGGGCTAGAAGATATATTGAACAAAGTATAGGCTGAGAAATAGGGCAGTGAATTGGAAATGCTAAATTAGAAGAAAGTGATAAATATATAGATCCATAAGTACAATGAAAGTATATAGATACATAAAGGAAGTAAGTATATGTAGATTAAAGATATTGATAGAGGCACAGGATGAGAAATAGGGTAGTACATCGGATATGCTTTTTCTGGAGAAAAGTAACAGACACACAGTTACAAGTACATGGAAGGTACATAGATGCACAATGGAAGTATGTACATGTAGACCAAAGATTATTTTTATTTATTTAATATTATTATGATTTTTTTCTCTCTTAACAACATAATCATTTTACATGTTTATACAAAGTAATACACAAAGATAGGTACATATCTATAGTGAAAACAAATACTTATATACAGAGGGATATGCTGTAAATTTCTGTTTGCTTATGGTGCTTATGTGGGGAAGAGCCAAATCTTGAGTAGTTTTTTGAAGATAAGGTGGTTGTCGGTGGATCTTATGTTAGGGGTAAAGAGTTCTATAGTTTGGCTGCTTGAGCAGAGAATTATGTGCCACCTATTTTTTTTTCTTGTATGGTGGGCTTTTGAGGCGAGATGCTCCTTTAGGGTGGAGGTTCCTTTGTTGAAAGTGTTTGGTGGTTTTATTACTTATGAAGAATGGTCCTTTTCCATGTATTGCTTTGTTTGTGATACATGCAGCTTGAACATGTATCTTCTGGCAACCGGTAACCAATGCAGGGCTTTCAAGGCAGGGGAGATGTAGTCTCGCGGTTTGATATGCAAGAGTAGTCTGGCAGCCGAGTTCTGAATCCGTTGTAGTCTTTTCATGGTTGTTAAAGGTGATCCGTGGTAGAGGCTATTGGCGTAATCGAGTTTGGACAGAACAAAGGAGATGATAGCTTGGCCCTTGTGTGGAAATCCCAAATGTGGGAAAATTCATTGCAGCTTTTTTATAGTAGCAAAGCCTGATCTTTCTAATATATCCACTTGGGCATTCATCGACAGCTTGATGTCCGTGGTCATTCCGAGGTTTGTTACTTCCTTCGATACTTTAGGCAGTGATTCCAGTTCATCAGGCCATGCGGCAAGTGGGTTGTAATTATTTCCAATTGCCACACGTGAGTATTTCAGTTCTTGAAGATTTCAATTTGAGATGGCTCCAAGTCATTCACTGATCCACGGCTCCGAGACAGCTGAAAATTGGAGATTTTCCAATGTCTTCGGGGCATTCCAGTTGAAGGAGTATTTGCGTGTCATCGGCATTGTTGTAGCATGTGAGGTAAAATTTATTGATCAGTACTGGTAATGACTTCATGTAGATGTTGACAAGCATGGACGAGATGATAGAACCTTGAGGGACCACTGCTTTTGTGGAGTACGGTTTGGGGGAAAGGTGGGGTATGGATGATATTAGTTCTGTTTCGAAGGTAGGCCACCATCTAGTCTAGAGCAGTTCCCTCTATGGTCTTTGTTTCAGAGTGTCATAGTCAACCATGTCAAAGGCAGCTGAGAGGTCCAAGAGGAGTAGCGGAGCAACCCTGTTGCGGTCAACTGTATTCTTTAGGTCTTCCCAGATGGCAAGGTGGGCAGATTCAGTGCCTCTTCCGGGACGGAATCCTGTTTGGAAGTCTGAAAGTATGTCATTCTCTTCAATGAATTGTGACATCTGGGCAAACGTTGCTCTTTCTATCAGTTTGCCCAGGAAAGGTCCATTTGTAATGGGTCTGTAGTTGTGAGGGTTCAGCAGGGCCAAGTTTGTTTTCTTCAGTAAAGGGCGTATGTATGACTTTTTGAGTTCTTCTGGAAAAATTCCAGTAGTTAAGGAATTGTTGATTCTTCTTACTGGAGTGGAAGCAGAGGTTGTTAAAAGAATTGTATTGAAAATTTGTGGTGGACAGGGGTCAGAAGGGCTGCCGGCAGACCTGCTTGCTTTGACCAGGCCCATAAATTCATTGTGTGAGATGTGTTGGAAGGAATAGAGAGGCTTGATTAGAGCATTCTTGGATTGTTGTTTTGTACAAGGGTTAGTGCTGATGCGTTGTTTCTGTTTTAAGTATGAGTCCAATGTGTCTTCTTTGTCCGTGTAATGATTTGCCAGTTTGTCTGTGAAATCTTGAGTAACAGGATGAGTTCCTTCTAGGCAACTGTAATCAATCGGGTGACAGCCGAGGACATAGAAATGGAAACAGATGTCCTCAGGTAAAATGCGCGTGTCATAGGAGTTGTGACTTGAAGTAGCATCTAACACCCCCACCACAACCCCCTCCCCCCTGCTGCTGTAATCCTTAAGATGTCTGTATTGGAGGGCATGCTGATGGTAAAGCCCTCGGGTGCCACAATGCAGGAACTATTGATGGATGTTAGTGTCCCTTTTTGGGATCACATTTTCATTGCGATTGAGAAAAGTTTATTAATTTATTATTACTCCAGCAGTCCCTTCCTTGTTCAAGGGCTCTTCTCTGTTGTAATCTGGTGTCTGCTAAAATCCTGGCAGAGCCGCCGCCAACGCGTGGGCTGATATGGCCGGGATGCCTGTCACCCCCTCCCAACACAATCCCCAAGGATGGGAAGACGGACGTAGTTCTGAACATTTGGAAGGCGGGAGGGAGTTACCCTCCCGGCCGTATTTATTAAAATATGAAACAAAATTAAAACATTAAAATAACAGTTTCATATCATGTACAATTTTCATTTATTACATTACGATGAAGACACGTTCATTGGCTAACCTTAACAAATCTCTAGTACAAAGGTTTTCCTAGCCGAGTCTAACATCCTGTAAATGCATACTTTCTAAATTAAAATTGTACATCCTAGCAGTACGGGCCAACGGCAAGGTCGCAACCGGTGTCAGATCCCTACTACCAGAACTCCCCCCTCACGGTGTGAGGGGCAGGTGCACAGAGGACTGTACCTCTGTGCCAACTTCAATTTCCCTTGTCTTTGCGGGGGCCCCCTATTTAACTCGACGCCATCTTAATGGTCGTCCGAGGACTCGTGTGAGGTGTCTAGAAGGTAGCGTGGACCCCCCTCCCACCCTACACTGTTTATCACATCCGCCGTCGCGGATATCCGGGCCCCGGGAAATTCGTAGGAGGGGCATCAAGCCGCCTCCTCCCCTGGAAGGGGCCTATGACCGCCTTCCCTTAGGTGACCCCATACTTAGTGGGTGCCGCCTCCCCGTGTGAGGGGCCAATGGCCGCCTCCCCCCGGGGGCTCCCATCCATAATGGGTGGCGCCCCCCCTCTAGGGACCTTGAAATTACTGCTCACCGATCATGACCTTACCGCCCGACCAAAAAATAAATACGACGTTTGTTTACCCACTAAGAAAGAAAATCAACTTTACATTGCAATATTTATCCTATTACTTATACATCCAACACATCCTTCGACTTGACTGTTATACTCCGCTCTACTAAGGAAGAAAATGTTACGAAGCAAATCACTTTATTGCAGTACCAACATTGACAGTTTATTAACCACTAAGCCAGGAGAGAAAAGATATTATCAAAGCCAATCATTTTATTGCAGTACTAACGTTGCCATAAGGGGCTGGTGGGTGGGTCAAAAATTGCTCCTTGTTCCGTCGAGGGCTCACGTGCAACGAGAGGGTGCAGCTTCCAAGCACAGGAACAAGAGGATGCTTCTTCGGATTGCTGCTCCTTTTATTCCTCTGCGGGAGGGCGTGTACCCTCCTCCGGTACGCCTACGGGGCGTGGCCAACGGTGTAGGTGTCTAGGACAACCCTTCTTGGGCGGGAAAAGGCTCGCCCCGGCTACGCCGCTTCGGGCATACCAGCCGTGACACGCCCCCCCGCCCAAAATGGTTTCCCGGGGGGATCCGGGCCCCCTACCATACGTTCGGGGGGACCGAGTGGTCGCTCCTTTCCATATGGCTGGGATGCCGGACGCAGTTCTGAACTTTTGGAAGGCGGGAGGGAGTTACCCTCCCGGTCGTATTTATTAAAATATGAAACAAAATTAAAACATTAAAATAACAGTTTCATATCATGTAAATTTTCATTTATTACATTACGATGAAGACACGTTCATTGGCTAACCTTAACAAATCTCTAGTACAAAGGTTTTCCTAGCCGAGTCTAACATCCTGTAAATGCATACTTTCTAAATTAAAATTGTACATCCTAGCATTACGGGCCAACGGCAAGGTCGCAACTGGTGTCAGATCCCTACTACCAGAACTCCCCCCTCACGGTGTGAGGGGCGGGCGCACAGAGGACTGTACCTCTGTACCAACTCCAATTTCCCTTGTCTTTGCGGGGGCCCCCTATTTAACTCAACGCCATCTTAATGGGCGTCCGAGGACTCGTGTGAGGTGTCTAGAAGGTAGCGTGGACCCCCCTCCCACCCCACACTGTTTATCACATCCGCCGTCGCGGATATCCGGGCCCCGGGAAATTCGTAGGAGGGGCATCAAGCTGCCTCCTCCCCTGGAAGGGGCCTATGACCGCCTTCCCTTAGGCGACCCCATACTAGTGGGTGCCGCCTCCCCGTGTGAGGGGCCAATGGCCGCCTCCCCCCGGGCGCTCCCATCCATAATGGGTAGCGCCCCCCCTCTAGGGACCATGAAATTATTGCTCACCGATCATGACCTTACCGCCACAGGCCGGATAGTTGACCGGCTATCCGGCCCCCCCCCAAACTCCTACTAAAGGTCATGCTTTTACAAACCCCTTAACCATGCTATGAAGTCTCCTATGAGTAAGACATTCCCCTCCCGGGACAAATGGACCCCATCCTCGAGATACATGTGATCCCCCCGAATACATCCATGCGGAATACAGTGCAACTGCGCAGAGCGAAATAACCTACCAAATTTGTTATTGACCTTCTTTATTGAATGGTTCAGTGCTGACACAGAGAGGCCCCCCCACCACACCTTCCTGGGAATCATGTGGGACCATGCTATCGTGCACCCCGGGATCCTTCTCGCCAGCCAGCTAACAGTAGATAGAACTCGCTCGAGTAGTACTCGCCGACCGAGTGTCACCAAGTCATTGCCTCCCAGGTGTACTATGATTACAGATGGCGGTGACCTTGTCCGCCCTAACAGTTCCTCGACAAAACATTGAAACTGGTCAATACAGAGCCCGCCCCTTCCGTGGAAGGTCACCCTGTACCCGTATTCCCCAGCTGCGTAAATCATGTCACCTGCTTTGAATACGTCCCCGGCCCGCCTCACGTATGAGTGGCCCACGACCCACACCACTCTTTCCTCAGCCGATGATCTCTGACCGCTGGTCCCCAGGTGCCAGGTCGACTGCACAGTCCACCCCGCATAGCATGCTCGCGAAACTGTAAACCAAACAGAAGACAAGAAGCGTGAGTGCATGACATTGGCTTCACAACATGTGCAACCGCACATACCTTTTATAACAGTTTGAGGACCATCGTCCCAGTTGTTTTACCTTCTCAACACTCTGACCCCTGGCTGTAGCCTCTGTAGCAGCCCCTATCCTAAAGGAATGGGTCCCGAAGTCGGCCGGGTCCAAGCCCGCCGCTGCGATTGCCATCGTTAGCACCCGCTGAAACTGAAACCTTGTCAGTGGGGTGGCGTCGATGTGTCTCAGCAAGCTTCCCCCCCATGCATCCGCCCTTCGCGCCAAATATTCCTCAACGCACTTCACCGGGCACATGGGGGACCCTCGCATGCGCTGGACGACAATACTGTCTCCCATAGCACCCTGGTCGGTCTTGTACCTGGCTATTGTGACCACCATGGAATCACCCTTGATCAGAATGTGGTCCCGACACAGACCTCCCTCTACATCTTTCTTATTTCTTGCTACCAGCTCGCTCACCCGCATAGCCCCATGGAACGCTAATGCGAAAGCGGCCCGGAACAGCACTGCCTCGAACTGGGAGGAACAAGTCGTGGGGAGTATCGACATCAGCAGGGACAACCGTTCTAACCCAATCGGGCGCCTTTCGTCTACTCTACGAAAAGGACGATGTGGGGTCCTTGATGCCATGCGCCTGCGCCATGAATGAAATGGCGGCCCGGTGCCTATTGGCCGTTGCCGCTGATCGGCCTGCACTGTGTAGTGCTACAAGAAACTTCAGGACATACTCCTCCTGACCCCAATTGACCCCCCCTGCCGGACCCAAAAATGCACAATAGGAACGAAACGCTCCTTCGTATGCCTTCCTTGTCCTGGGGGCTAGGCTTGCTGCCACGAGGTCTTGTAATCCGGGGCACCGAGTAGCCAGAGTGCTTCGGGAAATGGGGCCGCCTCTAGGTCCGCGGAAGGTAGATAACCCCTGAAAGCCTGCATGTGTGAACGAGAGAGTGCATCAGCCGCCTGGTTCAGTACACCTGGCACATGCTTCGCCCTGAATTGTACGTTCAGTCTCATGCAAAGTAGTACAACTTCCTTCAGTAATCTCAATATCCACTTGCAGCGTGCTGCCTGACTATTTATACATTCAACAACAGTCATATTGTCGGACCAAAACACCACAGAGCGATCTCTGAACTCATCCGGCCATGCCATCAGAGCCACAAAAATGGGGAACAACTCGAGAAACCCAATGTTACCTGTGAGACCGCTGGTGTGCCACCACGCCGGCCATGTTTGCGACGACCGTCGATTACCAAAGATGGCGCCAAATCCCACGCTCCCCGCCGAGTCGGTCCACAAATCCAGCTCGTCCGAGGACGCTGGTGGTTTGTTCCACACCACTCGACCGTTGAAATCCGCCAGAAATGCCAACCATATGCGCATGTCCTGGCGAACCTCTGCCGACAGTCTCGTGCGATGGTGTCCTTCCTTGAGACCAACCATGGCTTGTGCAATAGAGCGGGAAAAGGGGCGGGCCATTGGTATCATTCTGAGGGCAAAGTTAAGCTGACCCACTGCTTGTTGTAACTGATGGAGCGTGACTTTCTCTTTGCTAATGCACAATTCCAGGGAAGCCCTGAACTTCGCTACTTTCCCCACTGGCAAACGGAAACATCCCTCCACAGAATCGAGCTCAATTCCCAGAAACTCGAATGAAGTCGATGGTCCAACCGTCTTACCTGGTGCCAATGGCACCCCGAACCGCTCCATGAGAGTGCAAAAGTCTCGTAACGCCTGCGCACATTGTGTGTCGCCGGCTGCCCCCAAGAACAAAAAATCATCTAGGTAATGCATAACATGGGTATGGCCAGTGGCTTTGGTGAACGCCCATTGCCGAAAACAACTGAATTTCTCAAAATAAGCACAAGAGATGGAGCAACCCATTGGCATACATCTATCCATGTAGTAACGTCCTTGGAACACAAAACCTAACAGACTCTGATCCTGTGGGTGTACCGGGAGCAACCGGAACGCTGACTCGATATCTGACTTTGCCATCAGCGCTCCGGGCCCCAGGCGATTCAACATGGCGACGGCATCATCGAAGGATGCGTACCGCACCGAACACATTCCCGGGTCAATCGCATCGTTCACCGAAAGACCCCTCGGAGCTGACAAGTTATGGATCAGCCTAAACTCCCCCGGGTCCTTCTTGGGGACTACCCCCAACGGGGAACAGATGAAATTAGTTACTGGCGAGTGCCTATATGGGCCAGCAACCCGGCCAAGGGCAACCTCCTTTGCAATCTTCCTCTCTACCACCACTGGATTATGCTGAGCCGACAGTTGGTTTCTACAAAGTGATTCCCCACGAAAATCCCCCGCCGGGATGTGGAAACCATACAAGAAACCGTTCCTCAACACCCCAGCGGAGACATGATCAGGGTACTCGTTTAGCCAGGGGATCATTGCCATGATATCTACGGGGGTAGGTGACGGTACACAATGGTCTCCCTCAGACCTGTTTGGCCCCTCCTCTACCCCCCGTATCACCATTTTTGGCTCTGCACGAACTCTCAGGGTGTGAAGAATTTCCGCAACCTGCACACTCATGTCTGAACTTACATGTCCCTTGTGGCCTTGTGCACTTGCCCCTGTTAAAATTCCAACAGGCCCCTTTCTTACCCCCATTCCCACTATTCCGTGGTTGTTGGTCACCAGCGGGGCCAGCTCGAAAGGGCGCCACCGGTTGATGGCGGGAAGGCCCCGACCCATTCCTGCCAAGCGAGGACGACTTCGTCGCGCCCGGCAGGAGCTGCTTCTGCCAAGAGATCGAGTCGAGACAATCCCACGTCAGAGATGAATCGTACTCCTTGGCCTTACGAAACTTCATATCGTAACCCAACCACTCATCGCCCTCATACGTTTCATAAAAATCCATTATTCGTGCCTGATAGCAGGACAATTCGGTCAAAACCTCGGGCTTACGTTCCCCCATAATTGCAGAAAACATCGCAAAGGCCTTGGCCCAATTTGAGATTGTCTCATCAACCCTGAATCCCGCCACTTTGGCTCCCCATACACTCGGGTGCCACAAATCCTTCTGTGTCTTAACATACTCCATCTCGCGATGGTCAGTCAACAGGGAAAACATATTCACGTATTTATCAGCCCATATCAATTCTTTCGTGGCCAACGGTATATGTTGGACCACCTTCTCCCGTCTTGAGGGCAAAGACCCCTCCCTTGCCATTGGCAATGCGTGCTTACCCGGCTCCATTGCTGTTCCCGCTGTTTTTTCGACGCCAGCTGCCGGTCCTTCCGAGGTCACCTGTGGGGGGACAAGAGAGAGATTCGCCTTCGCGGCATCTCGCGACTGCCGCAACTGCTGCATTAGTAACTTGGCCTCTTCGGCCGTGTCTCCCGGTGCCATAGCACCCCCTGTTTTTCTACCAAGCCATGCGGCCAACTGGGCGGCTAATTCGGGAGGCATGTCCTCCTCACTGGCGGGTGTAACAACAACCGGAATCGGTTGACCCGCGTCAGGGATCGGTACCGGAGCCTCGACTGGATTGACCGGGCTCGCCAGGGTTAACTCGGGAACCGGGACCTCCTCCCCCGCCGTCCTATTCCTGACCCTTTTCCCCCTCCCCGCGGGGACAACTCCCAGCAATGCCGGGCCTATAACCTTCTTCGGTTTACCCGTATTGTTCATCGCTGCCATCTGCTTCTTCATACTCGCCATATCTTTTATCAGCATGCAAAGCATCTGATCAGTCCCGGACTTCTTTCCCACCTTCTTGCCAGGCATTGTGAACGGATATTCGATCCCCGCACCTCAACACGGTCCTGGACCCTTAGGCGCAAAGTCCTGAAAGAGAAACACAAAAATTACAAGTTCTCAAAAATTGCTCCTTGTTCCGTCGAGGGCTCACGTGCAACGAGAGGGTGCAGCTTCCAAGCACAGGAACAAGAGGATGCTTCTTCGGATTGCTGCTCCTTTTATTCCTCTTCGGGAGGGCGTGTACCCTCCTCCGGTATGCCTACGGGGCGTGGCCAACGGTGTAGGTGTCTAGGACAACCCTTATTGGGCGGGAAAAGGCGCGCCCCGGCTACGCCGCTTCGGGCATACCAGCCGTGACACGCCCCCCGCCCAAAATGGTTTCCCGGGGGGATCCGGGCCCCCTACCATACGTTCGGGGGGACCGAATGGTCGCCCCTTTCCAGAAGCAGAGGCAACCAGCTTCGGAAAGTGTCACCTCTCATCACACGCCATGGACCCTGCACCCCAAATCCACACCTGAGCTGTCACCCTCTGACACACATACACACCTTGCTGACCCATAATACCACTCTACTCTGTGCTTCTCGCCTCACAGGCCAGCCACAGCCTCCACGCAGAGTGCTGAGGTCAAACGGAAAGTAGATCCGGAGCCGTGCTACCCGCTCACCTCTGCTACGCCGCACCTCGCAGGGGGTCAGACCACCGGTAAACAAACTGCAGCTACCGGTGAATGCACCGGAGCATAACGAGGCCATACCAAAAACACCAAAGAAAGCCTCTACCAAAAACATCCACAGACACACCTATAACAGTACACCCACACATACAAGCACAATAACATACAAATACCACACATACGACACATACACCAAAACATTTGCATTCACCATGACATAACACACACATTCACCACATCCTGCTCTGATCCCAAACCCGGCCATACCATGCTGTCTAGCCATTATCTTCCAACTCCCTCTTTGAATGAAACTTGCTCTACCCCCTTAACAAATTCAGAAGAGTTCAAAACAAAACCTTCATGGGACTAGGTGCCTCGATACCTCCGGCTCCAGAATGCATTCCATGCCTTTGAGATTATAATGTCGGAGAGCATATCAAAATATAAATGTGATATAAAAAATATATATAATAACCTATTTATTTTGGGTCACATACATTAAAAAAAATGTAAAAAGCGTGAAAATGTATAATGCAATTTGAAAAAATCGCAGTATCAAGCGAGGGGGGCGATTTTAAATCATAATCACAGTAAATCATAATCACAGTTCTTGTGAGAATAAACCCCTAGAGTAAGTAACTAACTAAACCTCAGCTCAACCCTATGGTAGCAATGGCACAGGGCAGACAGGCTACACTTACAGTCAATGTGTAAAGTATTTACACTGCACCAGTAAAGGAATAAAGTCAAAAGACATCACAAGAAAAATTCCGAACCAATTTAGAAACAGACATATTAGTAAATAATGTGACACCAAAAAAACAAGAACAAATTGATGAGTTTTTAACATTTGAATTTAAAAATAGCTCCAAAATGCTATCAATCAATCAATCAGGAGTTTGTTAAAGCGCGACTACTCACCCGTAAGGGTCTCAAGGCGCTAGGGGTGGGGGGGTGCAGGTTCCATTCCATCAAGGAGGGGGTCTGTCGAAGAGCCAGGTTTTGAGGTTTCTTGCGAAGATGGGGAGCGATGTTGTCTGTCTGAGGTGGAGCGGAAGGGCGTTCCATGCTTTGGCCGCGAGGAAGGAGAAGGAGCGGCCTCCCGATCTGGTCTTTCTGGTGCGGGGGACCAGGGCGTAGGAAAGCTGGGCTGATCATAGGGTCCTTTGGGGTGCGTGGAATTTGGTTGTTCAGGTATGCTGGTCCGGTGCCGTGGAGGGCCTTGTGTGCGTGGGTGAGCATCTTAAAGGTGATTATCGCCTCGACGGGGAGCCAGTGGAGTGTGCGCAGGTGCTGGGAGATGTGGCAGTGTTTTGGCAGGTTGAGGACCAGTCTTGCGGCAGCGTTCTGGATGTTCTGTAGCTTGCGGATGAGGTTTTTGTTTATTCCGGCGTAGAGTGCGTTGCCGTAGTCGAGTCTGCTGGTGACCAGGGCGTGAGTGACTGTCTTTCGGTGTTCGAGGGGGATCCATTTGAAGGTCTTACGGCTATAAGAAACAACTGTGGGTATCTGCTAATACCTGACCAGTACCTAGGTGCAAGTTCAGGCAGATGGCGATGGAGCGTGGGTCAGATACAGACACCAGGTTCAACACTGTTAACATTCTTACTTCAGAGTTTGGGCCCAATTTATACTTTGGGTGATGGAGTAATCGCCGTTGGTCTGGCAGAGGACCTAACGTCTGCCAGGCCGAGACTACTCCACCCACCAAGTTCATAAATTACTGGCAAGCTGTAGGTCCTTACTAAAGCAGGTCAGGGTGGCTCCTGTTAATGCTCTTTAAAGTCTGGTGCAGGGCTATATTAACATGACCGAGCCCTGCAAAAAGCTTTTCTTTTTTCTTTTCAGGAAGAATCTCCAACAAAATGCTCCCCTCACCATGGCAAGAGGAACATTTAGCAGTTTTCACTGCCCCTCACCTGGGATATTGGCCAGTAAAAAAATGACCTCTATTTCTGCCCTTCTAAATGTGTCCCCCGACTCCTTTGCAACAGTGACAGAGTATCTATGCCGGCAAGATATAAATCGCCTCCTGAGTCTCTGTGAAGTTAAAAATCTTTAGCGGGGTAAATTACCAGATTGTGGCCGAGGGGGGCTCCGTAATATCAAGTAGCCATTGGACGATGTCATTGTGAAAACATTCAGGTGGGAAAAGCTCAAAGCAGGAAAAATCAAACGTTCGCAGCCAGAAAAGTCCTTGCATCGTTTAGGTGCTCTCAGCGGCTTTGTACATTTGGACTCGGTCCCTTTTATGGAGGTCGGATTTCTTCAGTGAGGCAAGGCTGCAGACAGTAGCTGAATGGGGCTCAAGAAGACTGTATACCGTTGTGATTTGGTCCGCTGAAAAGGAGTTCCTGCGGTAGAACAGCTCTTAGAGAGAGCTAAAGGAATCTTTGGCCCAGCGTAAACAAACATTTGTTGGATAGGCTCGGCAAGCCAGTCCTGGTCCTCTGATCCAAAATGTTTTCATGTCCCGGGTTTTAGGATATGGAGGAGTACACTCTGACCCCACCCAGTGGTCGAGGTCAATGGAGACACCACTTGGGGGTCAAGACTCCCTCCAAGAGAGGCCATCAGCAGGGAGCAGGGCAAGTCTGGTTGTAACTGGCCAGCTGGGAAAGCTATAAATGGCCTCTGTAGCATATTGCGCTCCTGCAGCTTTGAACAGGAGATCAGCCAACTGACCCCTGGAAGTCCCTTCTTAGTCCTGCGTACAAAGAGAGAAGGTCAAGACCTTAATGGGTCCTCTCAAATCTTCAGGCAGCAGTTTCAGTCCTCTTTTGAATCCCCCACAGGTCCAGCAGGGCTTTCAGGAGTGTACAGTTAGTGCCACACTTGTGCCCAGCATCAGACTGTGGTTGGAGCAACAACTGCCACTCCCTAACCTATGGGGTAAACGCTGTCCTTCTTCCTTGCTTCCCACGCTGGTCAACAATTTAGGAGAAAGACCTTAACCACCAGCTTATGGACTACGTGGAGGAACAGAGAGTTGGATATGACACAATTTGGCTTTAGAAGCAAACATGGGACTGAAACAGCTCTGGTATCAGCAACTGATAGTATCGGATGTCAGATTGATGCAGCGCAGGCTGCGGCACTGATCCTTTCGGATATGTCCCCAGCCTCTGACACCAACTCCTCGACCCTGCTCACAGAGTGACTGCAGGAACTCGGAATGGAAGGTGTAGCACTAAAACTGCTCGCCTCATTTCCTAAGGACAGATCTCAGATGATGATTGTGAATCACTTTTAATCTGACTCTTTCATCTGGCTGGGTGGGGTTCCTCGGCGTTCTTCCCTGAGTCCAACCCTATTTAAACTATATGTCTCTCCGCCGGCCAAACTGATGTTATCCCTTGAACTACAGGCCATGTTGTACACTGACGACATACAAATAACAGTGTTGATCACAAAAGACACAGAGGCCATTGCTGCTATCTTCAATAACTGCATGAAGGCAGGGGCCACTTGGATGGTTGAGAACTGTCTGAAACTTAACGTTGACAAGACGGTGGTCTTGATCTCTAGGAGCCAACCGCCCATATAGAATAGCAACTGGTGGCCTGAAATGCTGGGCACACTACCTGCCCCGCACAGACTCTGAAAAATATAGGAGTGAACCCCGTCCTTCCTGCTGTGACGTATTGGTTCTTGCAGACCTGTTGACAGTCTAATATCGGCTGTTGACCTCTGATCTTTCACATACAACTTTTGAATTGATACAGTTTGGGTCTGCTGCATACATTATTGGGGCTAATGATTTGGTGCTGATGCAGCTCAACCAGGCAATCATACGCAGGCTGATTTGATCTAAGTTTATATGAGAGCCTTTGCCTGCGGGTCACATCCTCTCTATTGATATCTATTCTGCTCTTATAAAGAAGCTGCATTCTGATAAAGATCCAATTTCAGTATCGACCGTTTCAGGTGTAATCTCCTCTCGTTTTTGCGCCATCCTGCGTAACCGACGTTGCCCCTGCATTGGATCCAATTGACATTTTTACTCTCTGTGTTTATTTAATAGTAAGGAACGCTGCCTTTACACTTGCCACTCAGTATTCTTGATAGCCATGATCAAGATATAAGGAGTTACTCTGGTCATTCTTTTGGCTTTCTTTCTTTGATGTGACCGACCTCCGCAAGTTATCAGTGCCCTGAAGAAGTCCTCTAGTAGGACAAAATGCGTCGGCTGAATCACTGTGAAAACTGATTTTTATGACCACGTTTTAAAAAAAAAACGATAGAAAATTGGAATAAAAGAAAAAACTTGGAATAATACCTGTACTGTGTACAGATTATACATTTGTTCCCTTAGTCTTTGTAATTGATGTGTGGTGCACCTGTGCTTATGTTTCATAATCCTGCATAGTAATTTGTCGCTTGACCTTCAGGTGAACCGCACAGTTGCGATCTGCTTCTGGAACATTAGGACGCTGCAGAAAGGTTTTCCGTTTATCCTTCTACTAGGGCCCAAACAAGCAGCTCTGGCTCTAATTGATATTTGTCATCATGCAGCCTCCATCTCACCCATAGCCTAAGATAAAAACCAGTACTCTATATTACACAAGCGGCAGACTGTATGGATTAATAATATGGGCAGACATTTCAAGAATCACTTATTGTCTCTATGTCCACATAACTTTATTTATCAGCCGCCCTGTAATAGTTCCAGGCATGTAAACTGTCACCCAGCTTCAGCTATGAGCTCTTTTGGAGTACTGACAAAGTGAGACTCTTTTGAGACATTAATATAACCGCGCTGTATCAATATACCACCCGAATCCATCTTCTGAGGTTCTATGCGAGTAATTTCTGTCTGCGTTATGAAGCACGACTATCTCGTTTACCTCTTGTCACCTAGCAACCAACTTCCAAAGAGTCCCGCTCATGTGACCATAATGTCACTAACCTCCGGGCATTCCAATTGGCTGTTGCAGTCTGATGATGAGGCACTGTTCCAGACCACGCCCACCCGGAAGCAATCGCCGCCTCGCCGCTTTACTTACATAAACAGCTACCGTACCCCGCGCCAACATCTTCAGGGTCCAGTCCGAGGGCGATGCAGGTAGACTGAGGGTGCCGAGCGTCAAGGGCGTGAGTAAATCCTTCCGATCCATGTGAACAAGACCGCTAAGCTAAGTACCGATCCTGCTACTAATGACTGCTTGTATTTACAGTTATGTCATGTTTTCTCTATTCCTTTGTTCCGACACTGAGCAGGGTGTGCGGAATACGCTCCCACCCCCCTCCTGAGACACATGGTGATTTATTTAAATACCAGAAAAGTGAGACATTTTAATTTACTTTTTGCGATCGAACTCTGACCATTAACTTGATCGCTAATCTGAAGATTTACTTCTTGCTTTTAAAATCCACAGTCACACTTAGCTCATATCACGCATAGTGCACAGCACTTCCCATGTATTAGCAGCTATGAACCCAGGGACAAAAGGTGGTGATAACAATAGCGCTATTCAACCACATTCGTCTCTATGCCACTAAATGGAGCAGCATAGACCTACAGTAGCAATCAGTATCAGTACTAAATGTCTGTTCTGTCCTATATGTATGTCTATGTCCCCCTTTTCCATTCCAGGTGCAGAAACCGCAAAGTTGAAGTCTCCTAAACCAGGAGTTATTAGGAAGACATTTATTCTTCCTAATTTTTTGCACTTTTTCACTTTTTTGTTCATTTTCACTTTCACGCCCCTAGGTAAGGGTGGGCCTTAGCGCGTCCATACCGCCAGGGTATAGAACACTTATAGTCCTGAAGAATTGCCGGGTAAAATTACACCGTTTCTATGGCAAGAAACATGTCGACTGATACACAGGAATCTGCCACTCAACTTAAGGTGGACTGCTTCCATACACATAAAATTTTAAATACTGTCTTTAGTGATCATAGAATAAAAATTAAATTTTGATACACTACTGACTATTTTAATACCCTAAGCACTCGTTAGTTTATTTTTGCACAACACGTCCTGAACTCACTATCCCGCTCCACAGTAGATCCGGCGTTGTAGCACACCAAAGAGACACTCTGTCTCTTTGGTGGAGCCCGATGATGAAGCATGTCATCACTAGTTGGTGAGTGAGGGCTTTCTTTAACGTCCCAGTGAGGTCGTTCCTGTACCTTAACTTTGTTGCTCCCTACTGTGGTCAAGCCTACTCCTTAAGACACTCTTTTTTTGTTCATTGATGTCTAATTTCTTCCAGACATGTCTACTGTAATGTGCTTTTTTTTCTCGCAATTATTAGGTTACCACAAACAGAGATGCAAATGGTACAAAATGCAGCGGCAAGAGTGACGCTAGCCATCCCTAAACATCTGTCAGTCTCTGGAGGGTTAATCAAGCTCCTTTGGCTACTTGTGAAAAAGCGCATTATGCTTAAAGCATTGAGCGTTGTTCACAAAGCCCCATACAACTTAGGGCCTGGAGGAATCAGAAGCATAACCCTCTTAGAAAACCCCACTCGGCAGATCATAACTTGGTTGTGGTCTCCAAGTTTCAGAAAGCAAAATGGAGAGGAAGAGCCTTCTTGGTGGCCGCAGCCAAGCTCTGGAACTCTCTCCCTCCTCACCTGCCTGAAGACTCCTACTCCCTTCAGAAAGGCCATAAACACCTGTCTCTTTACCTTATAAGGGAGGTACAGAATTATCTGGAGCACAGAGCCAGTTTCTTATCAGGACTTACTACTATCGCCTTGACGTATTTGTGCGATCCTATAGATCTACTTCATTTCATTACACTGGGATTGGAGACAGCCTGGCTGGACTGACAAAGGGCAGGAGCAGTCCCGGGGATCTGCCTGTGACAGGGGAGACCTTTCAAGGTCATGTAGTTCCTGGGGCTACCATCCGGCCTTCCTGTCAAAGATGCCAATGTGCCCCCTTCCTTTTCACTACATACGCTCACCGCCACAATATCTTAGACCTTGATATGTAGATCTTGATGTTTTGAACCCATATTATTCTGTAGTGAATATTCTGGTGGAGTACCCTAAGTATCACTGGACAGACTCATGCCATTACAAAGTTCAGTGCCAGTTACACATTTGTGGATATCGCACAATATTAAGCTCACTCTTATTCACATCTTGTAAATTCTAGTGAATCTCTGCCTTACTTTCATATGTTTCACACACTTTCCTCAAGGACTCTCTAGTTTGGCCACCACATTACCTGAGACCACTTTTTGCTGCGCTGATGTTCCTGCTGAAAGGTTGTCTTTCTAAACAAAGTCATCCAGAACATTATTTATTTGTTCGCTGGTCAAACGGTATAGCATATTTTCTAATAACTGACCGGCCGGGTAAATAGTGAAGTCTTCACTCATTGTTGCCAGTCCCTGGCAATGTAGTGGAGATGGGCACTCTTTGGTGTGACTGCTGGCTGGATAAATAGAAACTTTGAAATGTGTGGCCAGGGTCACACAGTGAGAAGGAGCAGGGGGGTTTCCACAGGGTACCAGCCCCCACAGCAGGACTTCATTCCCTGGGGGAGGGGGGGGGGAGGGGGCTTGTGGTGCTCCTCACAGTGTTGTGAAGTCACACTTTCAATGTGGGCATAGTGTCAGCCAGCACCACACAGGCTCTACACCCGATATACACCCAATCAATCAGCAGGGTTTGTAAAGCGCGGCTACTCATCAGTGAGGCTCTCATGGCACTATGGGGGGGGTGCTGCAGAGTCATCTGGGCGCTGGGGTTCAGTCAAAGAGCCAGGTTTTGAGATGTTTCCTCAATTAGGAGCTCTCGAGTCTTACAATCCCCTCTGGGGCCAGCTCTACACCCAATATATACTATAGTGTACCAACCCCTCTAGGGAGCTCTTCAAAACCACCCCAGAAATCTCCCCTCCAAACATCCTTTACAATAAGATTACACCTTCTCCCCAGTGCTACCATGAAACTACACTCTACTACTTCAACCCTATGAACCTGTACATCTAATTACATTCCCTGGCACTTCCATTTAGTGGCACCCTAAATTTAAAAGTGATTAAACAAGCAACCAACATCCGCTGGCCGTGCCATGGTCTCCAGTGTCACGCCAACCTCTTCCCGCCACGCATCAGCACAGCTCTGAAGATCAGCTGCAGGATGACTTGGAAACCAAGAAGCACTGCACAATCCCAACAAAGCCATACTCTGGCCTGCAGCATTCCGCACCTTCACTGAGGAACCAGGGCTCAATGTGCAGAGGCGAGCCAGGACGGGGGCCGGGGAGTAGGGGAGGTGGGTGGTGGGGAGGGGAGGGGTCCTGAAATGAGGAATAACTGTTTGTACCTAGAATTACTGTCTGATTTTCCTAGCAGACTTTCACTATGTTGGTGGAAAACAAAATGCTGACGTTGTCTCCCGTCTGCTGGGGATGGTGTGGGGGTATCCAATGGGGGTGCATGGATGATGGGCTCTCATGTGCCTGTGGTGGGGGCATTCACTGCTGCCCCCCTCGGACTGTAGCACACAGTGGGCAGCACCGTTCCAGGGTCCTGGCTGCAACTTCCGCCCCGGCGCCCCGCTGAGGTCCCTTTTCCATCCCTTCTTCTCCTCTTTGCTTCCAGCCCTTCCAGCGCTCTGAAGTGGCCACTTTAGTAGCATGTAAGCGCTTCACAAAACTCCATGAATAAATAAATAAATTGAGTGCGGTAGACCCCCACACTGGAAGATCCCATGCGTGGGCCCCGCCCCCGGCCCTCCCAGAGTCAAAGGACCCGCCTTGAGGTGCAACACGAACCGATGGAGTACGGACCCCCGTGGAGTTAGAGGTTTGTAATAGTTTGCATACTTGTGGTTACAAACTAGAAAAGGACACTGACCCTTGACCTGTCCTCGGGCCGTTTCAAGGCTTGCGTGCTGTGGAGCCGGCGATAACAATCTGGAGAGCGTGAGTGCAGAGTGAGTGAGGTACACTCCAGGGTGAGATCCCCGCAGTTACTGAGCCTTAAACCGGCTCCTGCTGGTAACAGACTTGTAATAACACGGGTGCTGCGTGAGGTGTCTTCCGTTCATCAAATGCATGAATTGTGATGACATTAATATACACGGTCGACACACAGCCTCACTGCAGATGCCCGTCAGAAGAGGGCAGGTGTCAGTCTGAGTCCTCATCAGTGGATGTCCCTCCCAGGGGAATGAACTCCTTTAAAGCCGCTGACGTCACCGTCTTCCACGGCATTCGTAGAATTCATAATTTTTCTACAGTGGAGCAACTGAGAGACATTTTCATCATAATTAACAGGAAATATGTTGGTCAGATGAACTATGCCAAGCTACATAAAGGGATACATTTACAAGGCATTTTTATCTAAAACCCTTCGACTCATAACATCTGAGTTTGTGGCCACAAAATGGCGTAGTGGTCTGAATTAAACTCATTTTGTGGGCTGAAAATGCATTTCTGGCTTGTTAAATGGGTTGAGTTGTACCTAATTGAATTGCAATTAAGAAAGGACATGAAAGGTGCATTGGCTGCTAATTACATCTCAGTAAATATCTATGTTTTATGAGAAGAATTCAAAAATTTCCAACATTTGTGACAATAAATTTTGATTGTATTTAGGGCACAGGAGAGGATTTTGCTTCTCTTGTCTTTACTACTTTTTAAACAGCAGCCACTCACGATAAACATATATAAAATGCTACATTTCCCACAATACTTTGCTATCACATGACTAACCATGGAGCCACTGCGCCATAGAACCCCCTAATGACGTAAGAGCATCCTCTTTCTTTGCACAGGTCTAAGAAAACAGCTAATGCAGTTTGAAACCAGTTAGTGTCAGATACACCCAAGATGAGGACCCTGCAAGGACAGGGCATCAATCCTCAGGAGCAGCAAACCTGAGACCCAAGCCGGGTCAGAATCTGAACTCGGTCCAGCGGGGGCCAACCAAGGTCCCGCGTGCGCCCTGACCACCTCTGTTGGGAATCAACTGCTCACCGACTGGTCAATGTTGAATCCCAAGAACCTCCGTCACTCCGGCAATCATTTGCCATCAGCTCCTAGCGGGGTATTAAAATATCAAGTTGTAAAACTGACCTTTCATCTAAAAGACAGTCAAAAAGGGAGGGAACCGTGAACATGCAGAACAATAAATATCAGCTGTAATAATGCATAAGACAGATAGAATAATACATCATCATACGTGGGATAATTGCCACGAATGTTGGAAGATTTTTTAATTCAATGCTTGTTTAAAGCTGAGCCACCACAATAGAAGCAGCATCTACAGTGGGTTTACTGTAGAATGATTTAAAGGTAGATTCAGCCGACCAGTCGGCCACTTTCATAACGTCAGCTAAAGTGGAGCCCAAAGCAAATGATTCAGAAGCCATTGTGACACGCGCTGAGTGAGCCTCAAACATGGACACATTAATACCAGTGTAGCAGGGTTTCCGTTCTCCCACAGAACTGTGCATAGAGATCTAGAACCTCAGTGAGTTAGGATGATCCAAAACTCATCTCAGTGTCAGAAATCCCCTTACCTAGCTAGCTACAGTGTCTCATGGCTCATTATGTAATGATCCATGTCTTAGACAAACCAGAACATGAACTTTAGAATACCTCAGGAATCGTGGAACACATGAACACTCTTTCGTTATATAATCATTTCAAACCAAAACTGAGAGTCAAAGAACACAAGTGCAAGTTTGAAATATTTATTATTCAATGCAAAGTTCTCAAACGCAGTATCTTGTATAATACCAAAATGCAGATTATAAAAATCAGAGTCAGCAGCATAGTCACTAATCCATAGTAAGCAAAAGGTGATAGCATGTTACAATGCAAAATCTATAGAAATCTATATCACCTATATTTCGCGCACCCTATTTTAGCATATTATTTTATATCTAAGAAGGTCTCATTCGGGCTTTAGCAGGGCGAACCCATACCTCTAAGTGTCAGTAGGAGTAGATCACATCAACAGCTACCAGCTCTCTCCATGCGCAGCACCAAGTGTCTACGTTCATTCCGTGTAACTCTATCTTAAACCCGCGTAGAGCCCAAAATGTTGGCATCAACATTATTTGTGTTATGTCTAATGTGGTGCGAGGATCAGGCCTCCAAGCAACCTTGTGTTAGGTTAATCTTAGAGTGTGCAGCTCTCAGTGTGCAGACAGTTGTACCAAGTGTACCAGGCAAAGCTGATAGCATAGAAAATAACATATTATTCTCAAATAAATCACCTCACCGCTTCTAGGGTGAAAGCGACAACAACAAGTAGGTGTCGTGTGCAAAACTGAAGCCGAAGGAAAAACGGCTGTTTAAACATGTAATACACTCATGCTAACTTAACGCAATATATGTAACGAAGTATCCATATGACACCCCCCCATTGATCCGAGCACCGTCAAACATAAGGGAAAAGGCAATCATAAACCAGATACACAAAATGAAAGCAAAGTTCAATAATTTTGAGCTAAAATAAGCTAAAAAAATATGTATGAATGAATATGTATGAATGCCTACAGTGGCCACAAATCTAAAAATAAAAACAATACTTTCGAACCAAAAGTTATCCGCCAGGTCTCAAAAATATGAAAAGTAGGACCAGGTCGTATTAATTCAAATGTCTGTAAGAGAAAAAAAAACAAGGCACTTATCCGATATCCAAAGTCATGTGCCACAGTGACGTTATCCTCAGCGACATCACGTGATTGAACTCTCCATCAGCCGAACACAGCCCATCCCTCCAATTCAGCAAGGGGAAAGTCATATTTCATAACAAAGCAATCCTCCCAGGCATCTCACGATTGGAAAGTATATGCAAAGAAAGTAGCAACAGCCTCCAGTATGAAATCACTGCCATCATCCGAAAAGAGTTCAGCAATCCAATTCAGCAATGGGAAAGAACATACGTGCTCCTCCAGCATCGGATCCTCCTGTAACGTCAGAGGACAACTCGGTGGGTTCACCAGAACGCTGTGTGTCAGAAAGGCATGCGCCGCTGCAGAGATCTCCCATTGGCCCAGAACTCCATTTATCGCTGCCAAGGCCATAACTCTTTCGCCAGAACAAATCAGCTCGTGAGCCACCACGGGACGCATTAGCTGATCAAAATCGACGTCAGGAGCAGTTCTCAAGCATAGGCACAAATCAATGGCCCAATCGAACTCGCAGCTCAGGCAGTGAAACACAGGTTGGACACACGTGAAGTCGGTGAACCGAAATGACAATCTATAAGCCGTGCTTAATGCTGCAAGTGGCAATGTTCCATAGTAATTGAGCATCCGATTACGGCACAGTGTCAGGAGGCGTTGAACGGCTTCTTGCGCAGGATGGGCATCCATGTTTTATGAAGAAAAACACCAACAAAATGCCAGCGGCTACAGCCAGTAACACAGGTAGTCCACCAAACAAACTCGAAAAAATAGAGTGGAAAAACGTGGGAATGATACCAAAAACTTTTTCAAATGTAGTCACGAGGCCACTGCTAACCAATTTAAAAAAATGTGCAAGGCCGGACGTGGAAGATGCATTAAAGATCTGATGCACCAGCTCACAGAAATGAAACGGCAAATCAGTATTTAAAAGCGCCTGCACCTCTGTGCGTGTGTTAGCTATGTGAAGGACATAAGTTTCCCGGGCCGAACTCAGGGTCACTTGTTTTTGAGACAAAAGGACCCTTATTCTGCTTAAACCATTGAACTTCGCTTCCAAGGTTGGAATCCGTGGCCAGATGGAGACATCTGAAGACCCATGCGTGGGTGGGTATAGAACATTCTTGCAACACACCACACGCTCTGATACAGTTACCACATAAGCCACACCAATTAATAACCCACAACATAACTCGTTGTTTAAAAGCAAATAACTACCATTAGTCAATAATGTAAACGTGGGAACTACTGCTGGAACTGGCGTGCCTTTTAAAACACATGCTAAATTTGGGCGGTCCTGATTACAAGAACCGTGTAACTGAATGTGTCTGCATATTAATGAATGGTCAGGTGACTGTGTGCATTCCTCACCATTAAGATTCACTTCTTTCCCATCCTTCAGACATCTGTATGTGTATGGTAATGACCATGCCTCATGTAGGAATGCATTGCCTAGTGGTTCATATCGTCCTATAGCAATATACCGCATACAATTAGTAAATTTGTATAAGGGAAATGGTAATGTAATTAATCCATGAATAAGCCATGTGGCAGTAGTTGTTTCAGCAACAGAGAAAGGTAAGGATTCTAGCTTTTCAATATGTAACATAGAAAATGACGCATCACGCATAGAAAGCATGCGTTGTTTTTCAGTCAGATTAAAAGGGGCGAAAAGGGACGAAACGTTCAACGAGTTCCAGGGAACTCGTCCAGCCTTAAGTGTCTGTAGGGTCCATGCAAACTGCATTACAGAACGTAACTGATTCTGACCATGGTATAACGTGGACACTTCATCATGTACAATATCAACAACAGAAGAAACAATATTATCCAACGTGTAAATCCTGGAAGAAAGCATGTTAATACTGTTATCAACCACTGCAAGCACTTTTTCCAAATTTGCTTGATCAATAGCTCTCAGGCGTTTAGCAGCCTCAATCTGTGAAAATTTCCAAATTTCATTGTACACAGCATAAAGCCAGCGTTTAGATCTACCCCTAGCCGGGCCTTTTATAAAATCATTTAGCTCTATATTCTCATTCAACTGGGACAGATGCAGTTTAACTGCAGCCAAGGTGGAATGTTGTAACCAGTTCTGACACAATTTGCCTACTGAATAAGTAGTAACAGTGTGATCTGTTTCAAACCTGGGATCTGGTCTGATGTGTGTAAAACCTTCAGACAAACCCAAAAAACGACGTTGGCAAGAATCAGAGCTTCTTTGCCACAAAAGCCACCCCTCTGGAGCAAAACTGGAAATATTAAAGGAGGAATTGTGCAAAAGTGCTTGTATCCCACTGATGGACAATGTAGTGAAATTACTCCAACCTGAATATTCTTCCAAATCAGGGATAGTAGGTGTATTTAATTTTTTAGATGTAGCCAATCCAAAGCATGTTGTTTGGGAAATAGTTGAATTTAAAAACAACATGTGATTCGGGATGAGACATGCACGATGCAAAGCCTCAGTGCCTTGTACCTGCCAATCTTTGGTACCCCAAACCGATTTAAGGTCAATAGCCTCCTTCCATAACTCATAGCCATCTATAGCTAACTTGTCTAGAAAGGACTTCGAATACAGCAATTTTGTATCGGTAAGTCTAACCTTGGACATGAAATTCTGGTTCACTTTAAAATAAAACGACTCAGGATTTGATTGATTAAAATCTGTAAAATAAGAGAACTTCTTCAGAAATGTACTCGAGCTCCCCTGTAAAGGAGCAGGACAATGTTCCCACTGTGTGTAGTTCACAGGAACCCTCCTGGAACTTGTTTTGTGTAAGAAGTGATTCCCATAATGTTGATAACAAAACAAATCACCATAATTGACAGAATCTAAGTACAACTCCTCAGCATCAAAGGCCGCATAATATTTCAAATCAGAGAACAATTCTTCTACGGCCTTTAGATCCCAATCATCAGAACGAATATCTTGCTTAATCACATCTCCCATGTTCACTCTAAGCACATTAGGAACATTAATAACTTCTGTGGGACCATGTATCTGAAACCTAACCGCATCCCACACAATCCCATCAAGGACAGGCCAAGCAGTAATCTCTACTGTATTCAAGTCTCTTTTTAGTCTGTGTGCTGAATGTGAGGAGGAAAGAGGGGCCAATGTTCCATTAAGGTACCGAATTCCTGTTCTTTCTTTCACATAATGGCCATCGATCAAGCGGAAAAAATAAAACACAAAACCAATTGACATAAAAAGATAAAACGAAAATAGTATCAGCCAAACGTATGTCCAAGGTGGAATTAGAAAATGTTTTTTAAACAACGTGGCATATTTTGCAATAGTCGATGGTTTCTTTGAAAGTTCCGAATCAGAGTCAAAAGAGAATCTGGACTGGTTAGCCAAACGGGCTTGTAAATCGGACATAGATAAATCAGCAGGATCTGCATAGGTCAATTCATCAATGTTAGTAACAGGAATAGTATTTAATAAAGGACTGGATATAGCAGGCATCTCGAGGGACACCTCATGTTCTGCACCAGATGTAATAGCCAGCACAGAGTGCCTCACCATGGAAGGACAGGATACAGCCGGTGTCATGCTATGAAGAATCGGCCACCCTGTGTGTCTTGACATTGTCAATAGAAATAAATCTGTTTTCTTTACGACCTGGAAGTGGTGGTAAAATGACTGTTCTTGTGCCCTTCACTCCAAGAACCCGAACCGGTGCTCGATATGAGGGACCAAACTCTTTCTTGTTATCGATCTTCTCCCGAACCAGTTCTCCAACTTGGGGTAGCCAGCCAACTACCGGGATCTGCAACGCATCATCTGACGTGGAGGGCAAGTGTTCCTTAGCAAGACTGTCTCTGGTCTTTTGTAGATTCTGTAAAACATTGCAATGTTCATCTACGTCAAAGGCCGCGGCCTGGGCCTGGCAGTCTGCACCATCGAGGTCAGGGACGTACATCTTGATACCAAAGAGCATTTCGTATGGGGTCCGCCCACCCAGAGACCTTCTAGGGAGAATATTAAGCGCACGCTGCACGCCATAGAGGTGGGTCAGCCAGTTTATACCAGTGCCTATAACTTGGGCTGTCAAAGATTGCTTTAAGTCGCGGTTCATTCGTTCTACTACACTATTGCCCTCAGGCCTGTAGGGACTTGAAAACTTGACTTGGACTCCCAACGAAACGATAGCATCCTTATACGCCTTAGAGGCGAAAGCCGGACCCTGGTCCGAATGGAAAGTACCACAGGCAAAGATTCCCACAAAGACACGCAAATCCTTAATGACAGTCCGCGAATCAGCGCTTCGATGCGGCCATAACCACACAAAGCGTGTGCATGAGTCAACTGCTACTAAGATGTATTTATACGCAGTATCAGAAGAAAAAGGACCGCAGTGATCCAAATAAACGCAGCCAAGCGGTTTATTAGAGATGTACAACTGAGTCTGAGGCGGACGCGCAGCAGTAGAAGGCTTAATCTGCTGACAAATGTCACACATAAGGACATAATCGCGCGTCTGTTTGTACAGTCCCCGCCACCAGAACCTTTGTTGTAGCTGAGTTACAGTGGCTGAGACGCCCGCATGCGCAGACGCCACACCTTCATGAGCCGCTGTAATCAGAGAAGCCCTGCGATCCGAGTTGGGAACTAGACGTTCGCCAACTTCAGGAATTTTCACATAAGGAACCTTATCGGGACTTAAGTGGTATGTGTACTTCGAAGGGAACCCCGCAGGATATTTACTTCCCTTCTCCGTGGCAGCAACAGCCGCCAAGATGTCATCATCTATTTTGCTTTTGGACCTCGTGACTGCTGCAACTAAGTATTTTGATACCGCAGACTTCGCCGCCTCATCAGCAAGCGAATTACCAACAGCGTGGACCCCCACGCGCTGATGGCCGAGAGTATGAATCACAAACACGAGCGGCAGCTTTTCTTTAAGTTCCGCCACTCGGACCCAGATCATTTTATGTTTTATTGTGCTACCTTTGGAATCACGAAAATCATTCTGAATCCAAAAGAACAAGTTCTCATTGTAAGACTGAACACAGTAGTAAGAATCACTTACGATTAAAGTCGTCACACAAGGATCAGCGTACTCCAATGCGAGCATAAGAGCACGAAGCTCTGCCAATTGTGCGGTACAGTCCCCTAGTGTTTGCGTGTGCACAACACTGGACTTGAACTCATCGTTCACCATGGCACCGACTACAATGGCGCAAGCGGAAACGTAGGCATGTTTAGAGCCATGCGCAACCTGCGCCGAACCATCAGTGTAAATGATACAATGGAAATCCTCCAAAGGCCACATCGCTAAAGGAGCAGGATGAACAAATTCATACTGTAAATACTCCTGCGACCGTAAAACGGCGTCCAAAATAAACGTGACATCCTGGGATGTCAAGGATGTAGCCCACTGAATCCACCGAGGGTGCAAAGCTTTAGAATTCGGTACACTGGCTTTCGTGACCGCCTCCAAGGCAGGACACGGGGTAACAACCAACATGCGCTTTCCCTGCGACAGGGCACGTTCCTTAAGAATTGCCATCTGCACAGCCGTTAAAACTTTCTCCACAGTGGAAAAACGCAGTTCAGCCGAAGTGTACAAGTGTGACTTGTAAGCAATAGGTACAGTATCCCCTTCATTAAAAGTCAGGTACGTGAAACCCATCGTCCCAGGGATAATTCTTATCACCAGGTTGGTGTGGTTATCACGAGTCTGTAAGTAGTCAGAAGTGAGCAAATCAGCCTGCAAAGACTGCAGAATGGCTGAATGCTCAGGCAGCCAGCATGATTTGGAAAAAGATGGTTGTATCAGCGCATACAAAGGCTTGATACGCTGGGCATATTCCGGAATGTATGTTCTACCGAAATTCAAAAAGCCCAGTAAAGACTGTAATTTTTTCAGCGTTGTCGGAGAGCGCAACTGTGCGCACTTCTCCAGGAAGTGAGGAGCCAACCCCTTTCCTTCGTGGTTAAGTTCATAACCCAGAAACAACACTGTGTACTCCGCAATGTGTGATTTTGCAAAGTTAAACTTGTAACCCATGTCTGCAAAGTTACAAATTATGCTGTTTACTCGACACAGATGCTCCCAAAGTTCGTCATCTGGGAGATATATGTCATCCACATACGAACAAGCAACTGGATCGAAGCTCTCCAAAAGAGAGACTATGCGGGCGGAAAACACTCCAGGACTATTCTTATATCCCATTGGGAGTCGTTTAAACATTTTTTGTACGCCGCGGCACGTAAAACTGGTCCATTGGGAACTAAGACCATCTAATCTGTGTGCATAAAAACCATTGGAAATGTCAAGCGTGGTTTTGAACCGTTTACGCTCAAGACTATTCACTAGGGCAGAGCCGTGAGTATTCTGTACTGCACAGTTACGGCAATGCGAGTTCAAATGCCGGTAATCCAAAACCAGACGATATGAGCCGTCCGGCTTGTTAACAGTAAAAAGGGGATTATTCATAGGTGACACACATGTTTCAATTACACCTTGATATTCCAATTGTTCAAGGATAGCTGCGACTGAAGCTTTGGCTTCACGCCGTATGGGATATTGAGGTTGTGGCTGCGGCTGTGACCGTAAAGGAATCTCATGGCTAGGGGACAATTCATCCCAGCCACACTGATTTCGGTACACAGCCGGCGCAAGCGCCAGAGCCCACTCTTCTGCAAAATGCAGCGCTTCCACTCTCGATACAGTGTGCGCGAAACTGGGGAGGATCACCTCCTCCCCTCGCGGAGCTGCGAGAACAAAAGGTGGGGGCCAGTCAGCCTCCGAAAGCAAAATGTCATACGTAGACGAAAGATTTTCCCAAAATACCCCTTTTACAGTTCGCTGCATGTCACCTTCAATTAACAGGACAATTTCAAAAAGTCGTTCAGGGGGAGCAACATGTGTATCAGCCGTTTCAATCACAACATAAGTGTCAGTCGCTGTCACCTTCAACAGTGGACGGAGGGCCTCTCTCACTATGGTAATCTCCGCCGCGCTGTCCAGCAAGGTCAGAGCCCACGTCAGATTCCGAAGCCGCGTTCTCACTATCTGGGGCATATCGATGCGCCGTTAAGGCTGCGACCTTCTTCTTGGCAAACTGCGGTCTCTTTGGCGTAGAGTCGTCCCGCTGATCCCCTTCACTTCGCGTGCGGGGCTGGCCACCCCCTTGCTGGCCACCCCTGCCCCTGCCGCCCCCTCCACCACCGGTTGACGGAGGCGATGAGTCCTGAAAGGAACGAGGAGAGCGTTGGTCAGAAGCCTGAAATCTTTCAGGCGATTTAATCGTCGCGCGATCGCGCAAATCATAAACTCGATCTGACTGCGCAGGTTGTGAAGGCGCCAGACTAGAAACCTGTGTCTGCTGTTGTTGTTGCTTACCCTGATTCTGCTTTTTAGGCCAATTTAGTTTTTTGGACTTGGGTTGTCCACCCGTTTCCGAAGACTGTCCCTGGGGCTGCTTCTTCTCCTTTTCAGAAAAAGCCTTTACACCCTTAGAAGTGCGGCCAACCGTTTTATAAGCCGCCACAATAATTCTTGCTAGCTGACGGGGTTTCTCGGCATCGGGAATTAACGCCAGAGCATTGGCCACCTGAAAGTTCACCGCATCCCCCTTGACATTCGCAGGGATAAGACCGCAAACTGTCTCAAACGAGCCGCTCAGGCGCATACCTAATTCAACCGCCGACTCCGGTCCGTGATCATCCTGAACACGTTTAAGGACCGCAGAAAGGTTCGACACAGACGGGGTGCCAAAGCACCTCGAGTAAACCGCTGCAAAAGTCTTACCCCATGTTTCACAGTCAGCAAGTTCAGGGGCTAAATCTTTCGGTAAACTAAGCGTAAGAATCCGGTGTTTTTCACCCGGAGTCGTATTAGGAAACACAGCCTCCAGCTGGTCGAATTTCTCGGCAAGCCAGTAAGGAAAATCATCCTTATCCTGGGGCTTCTTGCCCATAACGGAATTCACCAAGACAGGACTGATTTTCAAACCAGCCTGTTCTGCTCGAAGCTGCGCACCTGCGGGGGCTGCGCCATGAACATTACGACCAATGTAATGAACAAGCGCCCTAATCACTCCAACCGCGACGTCATGAAGACGCCGCAGGTCAGCTACACTACAAGTAGCGCGATTAGGGTGAGGAGTAAATCCACCCAAAGCGGGCCAATTTGTGCCCGGAATGGACAAAGGACCTAACCTCGGAGCCGTTAAAGAATGGGGTAGGGCGCCACCAAACCAAACTCCGTGCTGCTAAGCATCTATAGGTACTTCCAGTGCCCTGTACGGAGCATAAGCCGCCGGTACAGCCGAGGCAGTGTATGAATGGAAGACACCCGAATTAGCGTCCACTGCCGGAAATGTCACCCAGGAATAAAACAATTTGTACGGGTACGCATGTTCCGCACTCACCACTAGAACCACAGCCAAGCCTTCCACAGGGACAGTATATGCCCGCAAGTGGTCGCGAACCGCGACTCGGCTATGCTGCGGTATGTCCACGGCCATAGTAGCACAGGAAGAGAAAAAAGACAAAGAACACTTTGTAGCACAACTGGGTAGTAATTCAAAGAAACCGTTTTTAGAAGAATTCAAGCTTGAAAAGACCTATTTAAAAATAGGTAGGTTTTTCCGACACCACCGTTTACCGGAAACGGGAATGAAGGTGTCAAGGTTTGAATGATATACTACTCGAGTGTCATGATATAAGGCCAACAACGTACGGGCGCCATGTAGCAGGGTTTCCGTTCTCCCACAGAACTGTGCATAGAGATCTAGAACCTCAGTGAGTTAGGATGATCCAAAACTCATCTCAGTGTCAGAAATCCCCTTACCTAGCTAGCTACAGTGTCTCATGGCTCATTATGTAATGATCCATGTCTTAGACAAACCAGAACATGAACTTTAGAATACCTCAGGAATCGTGGAACACATGAACACTCTTTCGTTATATAATCATTTCAAACCAAAACTGAGAGTCAAAGAACACAAGTGCAAGTTTGAAATATTTATTATTCAATGCAAAGTTCTCAAACGCAGTATCTTGTATAATACCAAAATGCAGATTATAAAAATCAGAGTCAGCAGCATAGTCACTAATCCATAGTAAGCAAAAGGTGATAGCATGTTACAATGCAAAATCTATAGAAATCTATATCACCTATATTTCGCGCACCCTATTTTAGCATATTATTTTATATCTAAGAAGGTCTCATTCGGGCTTTAGCAGGGCGAACCCATACCTCTAAGTGTCAGTAGGAGTAGATCACATCAACAGCTACCAGCTCTCTCCATGCGCAGCACCAAGTGTCTACGTTCATTCCGTGTAACTCTATCTTAAACCCGCGTAGAGCCCAAAATGTTGGCATCAACATTATTTGTGTTATGTCTAATGTGGTGGGAGGATCAGGCCTTCAAGCAACCTTGTGTTAGGTTAATCTTAGAGTGTGCAGCTCTCAGTGTGCAGACAGTTGTACCAAGTGTACCAGGCAAAGCTGATAGCGTAGAAAATAACATATTATTCTCAAATAAATCACCTCACCGCTTCTAGGGTGAAAGCGACAACAACAAGTAGGTGTTGTGTGCAAAACTGAAGCCGAAGGAAAAACGGCTGTTTAAACATGTAATACACTCATGCTAACTTAACGCAATATATGTAACGAAGTATCCATATGACACCAGCTTCACTCATCAGCCAACGCACCCATCTCGCAAAAGTGGCAGATGTCTCTGGAGGAAAAGGATTCTGTAAAGCATTTGTCCCCTCATGTTAGTATCAAACTCTGCAGTACTCACCTCATAAACTTTCAAACATTGTACCACCCAGACCTTGTGATTGTCTGGAAAAGCAGGATACAAAAACTGTGCAAGAATTGCATTTGGTGCGTAGAGAAATCGAGAAGGTAACTCCTTCTGGAGAAAAAAAAACATTTAACCTGATCTAGGGGCAGATTTACAAGCCCCTTGCGACGTCTTCACTCCGCCGTTGCGTCCCTTCTGTAACGCAGCTGCGTCGAAAACAATGCACCACATTGCAACATATTTACAACGTGACGCATCTAGGGAGATGTGTCACGTTGTAAAGCCCTGCATTACATTATACCTGTGTCAGGTATGATGTATGCAGGATGGGTGTTCCGACGTAAGAAAACCTCATAAAAGTGACGGAGTCACTTTTACGATGTCACTGCTTCAAAACCATACGCCTGCTTGAAGTGGGCGTAAGGAGTGACGCAGCATTATAGGAATAGGCATACCTAACCATTGCTGGAGTTGCTTCATGCTTCCGACACAACTCCAGCAATGCACTGTCCTTGCGCCAAAAGATGCATTGGGCATCTGTCTATCCTTGCGCCACGGTGCCCTTCATTGTAAATGCTACGCATCCATGGTGGCGCAAGGGTTTTTTACAGGACGCATATGAACTGACGCATCTCTGCTGATATGCAGAGATGCTCCAGTTCTGGTAAATCTGCCCCCTAATGTCCCGACGTCAGACACCCTTTTACAGGATATGAGACACAACAACATAGTCAATTTAGCCGATAATTGTTTACGAGACAGATACTTATTGTCTGGCCAGGACCCCAAAAATCTCAATACTATGGACACTTCCCACAAAATAGAATACTTGGGAAGAGGAGGCCGAAACAGGCAGATGTCTCTCGACAGTTTACGCACAATGGATGTTCCCCTATGGGTTTACCATCCACAGGACTATGAACTGCAGAAATGTCAGAACAAAAGTTTGTAACTGTTCCGTACGCCATACCTGCCAAAGCTAGGGATGACAAGAAGTTCACCACCAGACAGAAACCTGCTCCAAAGGGATCGGTGTAGGAGAGTAGGGTCTGCAATCCTATGATCACCCCAGATTTTTGCGTTTTGCTTCACTGGTTTACGACTTCCCTGGCTGTGGGCCTACTAATCAGACCCACAGCCTATCTGTTCTCTCTCTAAATTGACACGTGTACCTTAGGTGCATTTACCAATTGGTACTGGGCCACCTTAGCAGTCCCTGTATCCAGGGCATAGGTGTACCCAGGGCCTACCAGGGGCTGCAGCATGTATTATGCCACCCCTGGCTGGCCATCTAAATCTGACACAACTTGCTGCACAACAGCTGGGGCAAAGTGGTGCAATCACCCTTCGCTGTAGATATAGTATACCTATATCTAACCCTAAAATGGACACATGTATTCCTATCAGTCACTCCTATGGCAGTCCTTAACATTCCTGAAGGCTGAGTGCTTGGAATCATGTGAGATGGTGCTCTGGCATGAGCTGAGCCCGTTTGCAGCTTGTGGAACCAAGTCCTAATAGCTGTTTCATGATAACGCGTACCATATACTCTTAAGTGCATTATAATCCTCGTGGTTATTTGCCAACTTTGGTATCGCTTTATCAAAACATGTCGAATAGGGTGTAATACGAATTGGAATACTAACCCCTCGCCAATTCTGGCGACGGGGTTAGCATTCCACGCTTCGAGAGGGACACGACATGTATGTAACTGTGAACCCCGGTTAAAGCTAACTCGAGCCTCAGCATCACAAGATGGATGCTGCCACCACAGACACAAGTCTGATCTCCTGCTGCTGGGAGTCTTTCCAGCGAGGAGAGCTTGGACAAAGGGTTTTCTGTCAGGGGCGGTGCTAGCACCATCCCAGACAGGGTTTTGTGTATCCCAGGTAAGCAGGGCTGAGAGGAAGGTGACTGCAAGTGGCACCCCGGTGCTCACTGTGCATATGCCGGCTTGAACCAGTTCCAGGGGCACACCAGCCCCTGAGCTGGGGAAAGTCCGGACAAAGGGAGAGGGGTGTAACCACCCCCCTTCCTGGTCCCACCCATGGGCAGGACCTAGTGGCGTGCCAGCCCCTTTCCTTAGTATAAAGATAGGAGCGGGCCCCCTTCCCAAATCAGATAATTCTGAATCTTGACGACTTTCCATGTAAGAACTCTTGAACCTTTCTGAAGACTCTCCCTTGTGGCTAAGGAGTAGCCACCCTGCACCAGCGGGCACCATCTAAGCGCATGCGGTTTGCTGCAAGTCCATCCTCCGGATCAAGACTGCCCAGCTCAACGAGACTAGGATTCCCTGGCACCTCTGACCTCTACCTACATCATCAGCCCAGCTGAGATTCGTGGGTGTGACGAGACCTCGTGGGACCGGCCGTCTTCAAGACTGCACAACGCTTATCCAGCACGACGGCCGAGGGATCCTCGAGTGAGTGCTTTGGGGTTTGAGAAGCCCTAACCCTGAGCAGCTCCAGCACCGAAGCCCAGCCCCCCAGCATCCATGAGATCTGCGTGGGGCCCTTCTGCTCTTTGCTGCTCACCGCGTTGTCCGGCTACTTGCCTGCTGGCTTGTGGCCCTCCTGACGACGAACCACGACACTTCCATCGCTGGTCTGGTTGCTCCAGACTGGCCCTTGCTCCCCTCCAAAAGAGGAGCACCCCGGACCCTCCTAGTCCACTCCAGACGCCATCTTGAGTCCACCGCGTGGGCTTGCCTTTGCCAAAGTTTGTTGCCCCAATTCTGGGTCCAGCATCGCCGACAGCAGACACCTTTGTGGGACAGCTCGCACCTCCCTCCTGGTCGCCGACAATGCCTCCTGGTCCGAGAGACTGCAGAGCCCAGCGCAGCCCACTCACCTGGTCGAGGTGACTTCATCCGGTGCCATCCTGGTGCCCATCTGATCACTGGCTAGTGATCAAGAACTGAGTCCCCTCTGCTTTCAGGTCATCTTCAACTCCGATCCAGGCTTGGATCCCATCGAACTTCATCACTGGTTGCCTGCCATCAACTTCTTCTTTCAGGCTCCATAGACTGTAACGAGGATTCCCGACGTCTTTTGTACCCTATGCAGCCGCAGCCCCTGGGCTAGGTAACTCAAGCATTTCGGTGCTCCAACGTAGGTTTACTATCTAAGTGTCCGGATCCTTTTTTGTTTTCAGCCTAACTGGTCGGATTCGTCCGATAGACTAACTTTACGAAATCTAGCATCCATAGACTTTGTCCCGCATCCCGTGTGAGAGTGCACACTCTGCACCCGATCTCCCTAGGCCTCCTGCTCCTAACCTGAAGGTTCTGCAGTGTAGTCCTAGCGATCCTAAAGCCTCTGGATCGAGTTACTTACCTGCTAGTATTTCGCGTTCCACTTTTGTAGTATATGGTTTTTTGTGCCCCTCGGGCATTTGTGTAATTTGTGCAACTTAAAGTATTTTCTTAAGAGTTTTGTTGTGTGCTTAGCTCCCTGACTCATAAAGAGATCAGGGTAGACTTGTTATAAATAAATATCCTTTTATTTTCATAACAACTTGTGTGGTGTCCTTTCGCTTGGTGTTCAAGGGGTATATGTGATGGTATAACAGCTGGCTTAACACGCCCTCTAGAGTTTAGCCTAAAGACTGCTCTTGTCCATGCTACTAGGATAGCTGGTCTATAAGGTTGACTTACAACCAATCATCAATAAGGGTCGTTTGGAATGATACACAGTGATCACTAGAATAGTGAGCACTACATATCAGGCCAACTTCTCACAATCGGCTTCTCGTTCAGGGCACCAGCCACACCAACGCTTCCAAGCTGAAGAGTATTGCTTGTGAGTGTTGGAGGAACAGGCCTGACAGATGAATTCATTAGCCTTTTGCGAAAGTCCAGGTATACTCCATCTGTCCAGGACACTAGAGAGAAGTACTGTGACAAGACCAACGGATGAGGAGAATCCCCCCGGATCCAGGAGTTGATTTCAACGAATAGAAATCAAAATCGGACATGCACAGGTCAGTTCTAGGAGAACCGGAAACCAAGCCTGAACTCTACAAAAAGTTGTCACCAGCACCAGTTCTACTTGTTGAGAGTGCAGCTGAGCCAGCACCTGTGGGATCATAAAGAATGGGGGAAAGGCATATCACAGATTGGAAGTCCAGTCCTGCATAAACGCATCAGTGGCTTGAGCTTTCGGATCTGAAAGCCAACTGAAAAGGTTGGAAGCCTGGAAAATGATTTGAGATGCAAAAAGGTCTACCAAACCAGGGCCCCACAACTGATTCAGTGCATGGAATACTCTCGGATGGAGTCTCCAGTGGCTGAAAGCCCACGGTGCAGGGACTGCCTTTCCACAACGGTGCGGCTCTGGCCTCGAAGGTATTCCATCACCACTGAGATCCAATGTTGCAGGCAAAAATGCCAGAAATCATTGGCAATATCAACCAGAATACAGGATTTTTAACCCGCCCAGTTATTTCACATATGGGACGCATGAAATGTTGTGCATACAAAGCAGTATGCAACAATCTGACCTCCCCAGCGAACGACTGCAAATCGCATAGGATCTTGCAAGAAGTTCCAAATTATTGATGTGGAGGGACAGTTTCTCCTGAAACCTAGAACCCTCAGTGGAGATCGGGCTATAACACCCCCAACCCCAATTGCTGGCAATGGATTTGATCACAATCTCCGTAGTTGATCCAAATATCGTCCTGCAGTTCCAGGCCTTCATGTGTTCCAAGCTCCATAACATCTCTGACCTCGCTTCCAATGAGAGGAGAATCTGTTCATCATAGGTAAGTCCTTTCTGGGGATGTCGAATCTTGAGTCTCTAAAGCGCACAATAATGCAAGGGACTGGGAAAGATGGCCTGTATCGGCGAGGTAAACAAATCCACTAATCGAGCAATCAACCTCAAGGATACAGTCAGCTTGCTCAGAATCGATTTCAGTTCCTTCTTTATATTCTTGACTTTTTTGGGGAGGAAGAATAAATTGGCCAAGGAGAAAAACTACCTGAAACCCCAGGAATTCTTTGCATTCATACGGGGTTAGGACCGAGTTCTGAGAATTTACGAGGAAGCCCAGCTCTTGGAGAAGGGAGATTGTCCTCTTCAGGTGAATGATAACCAGATGAGGTCATGGCGCAATGAGGATGATGTTATCTAGATAAATAATCATAATAAGGGATATAAAGCTTCCTATTGGGCCGGAGCCAGAGTATTCAGCTGGACTGATTTGTATCGCCAACCACAGGGATGGACAGGGGTGTTCTGCAAGGATCTGTCCTGAGTTCCATTCTGTTCAATGCATATATGACTCCTTAGGCCGATATCATCAGAGGCTACGGCTTCGCGACCATCTCTTATGCGGACGATATGCAGCTAATGGTCCCCATTGAAAAGGACATTATGTCAACCCAGCTAAAATTTAGGATCTGCATGTCCAGCATTGCCAGCTGGATGAGGAGACATTTTTTACAACTCAACTCTTCAAAAACAAAGATTCCAATGTTTGGGAAGGCCAAAACCATCTGGTCCCCAGAATGGTGGCCCACCAAGCTGGGCGAAACCTCCCTTCCTAGGTGCTGGGCCAAGAACCTGGGCGTCACAATATGCGACAAACTGTCTATGGAGGTGCAGGTTAAGACTGTGGCCGGGGCCTGTTTTGGCACAATGAGGATGCTTAGGAAGGTCTTCCCATGGGTCTCTCTGTCTGCAAGAAAAATCCTCACCCAGTCACTCGTGGTGAGCTGGCTGGATTATGGTAACTCGTTGCTGGTGGGGGCAAGGGAGGATCTTCTATCAAGGCTCCAGGTAGTGCAGCATACAGCAGCCCGTCTAGCCCTCAATAAACTGGCACGGACCCCTTCCTCCCCCTTGTTGAACTAGTTACACTGGCTCCCGGTTAAGAAGCGAGCCATCTTTAAGATGTTCTGCATGGTCTTTCAATCACTACAAGGGAGGGGCCCTGCTTATTTCAGAAATAAAAGCAGCTGGTATCAGCCTGTGCGACAACTAAGATCTGGCAATGCTAACTTGTTGTGTTCCCAGATAATACACAAGGTTAGGATGGGTGGTAGAGCCTATTCCTATCTGGCAGCCAGCCACTGGAACAAATTACCACAGAACATTAGAGCTTGTAACGAGCTAACTACTTTCAAGAAACTTCTAAAGACATGGCTATATTAGTTGCATCTGCTCATTAAGAACCGTCTCCTCGAAGCACTGAGAGATCCCTCCGGGGATGATTTGTTTGCGCTCTATAAATTCACAAGTATAGTAAAGTAAAGTATATGCACCCCTCTTGGTCTTAGGGATTCTACTGGCGGCCAAAGGAGCTTCGTAAATCTTCAAGGGATGGAGGAGAGGCCAAAGGGAAGTAAGATGGGGATGGAAGGGTAAGCATCCTTCAAATCTAGGTGAACCATCCAATTCTCTTCTTGGAGAATATCTAGTAGAAGATGGATGCCCTCCATCTTGGAGTGGTGATACACCACCCAGCCACTGAAGTCCTTGAGATTCAGTACTATGTAAGAGATTCCAACCTTCTTTTCAGCCACAAAAATGCAGCTGAGAAACCTGTGTGGGTGAGGATTTAAAACGAAGAAAGTAAAGGAGGCCCCCTTATCTGTCAGGTCTGGGACAGGGGAGAAAAGTTGAGAAACAGGGAAGTCCCACTGGTAACCCTCAAAGGTGGTTAAAGTTATATTGTAGGTGCCCAGAATCTTGTTTTTTTTACCAATACCAATCGCACAGTAATGTATTACCAAACGTCCTGCACAACTTATTCAGTTTAACATTGGCCAACCATTGTAGAAGAACTATCAGATACCATTAATACCTATAAGGCACACACATTATCAATCTTTGGTCAGAATTAGAAAAAACAGGAAAATTGTTTTTAGAAAAATATAACATTTGTATGTTTATTTCAGAATCACAAGATAATCACAGCAATAACAAATAATTAAAAAATCATACAGTATCACAATTAAAAACATCCAGAATCATAGCTATAAACAAAAAACAAACAATTTATACATTATAAAGTTAAAATGTTCTCAAGAACGGGGGTCGACGCGGCGTTTCGGTTTTGGAGAAACAATTAAAACCTTCTTCAGGACCAAGTTCTAAAAAGAAACACACAGTTACTTTTTTGTGTTTACAGATCGTTTTTTGAAACAAACACATTAACCTAAAACAATTCCTGTTATCTAGAGATGCAGAACATACTACGACTATTTAGCAGTTGGCACTAGTCAAAACCCAGTTGTTGGTAATATTATTGGTATTGTCAAAACATACCAGCTTCTGCAATGGTCACCATTAACAATTACCAGCATATGCTTACAGAGAGATGTTGGTACTCTGTTATCACCTAGTAGGTGGTTAATAAAAATGGCATTGATTACCTGAATTGGAAAACTGTCATCCAGATAAATCATGGAGGACTAGCCGCCCGAATGCAATTTCCGGGTCTTAGCTGTACTGCATATTTTCAGCGATTCGGATATAGCTTGGGCAGTTATAATGCCTGTGGGTGAATGACAATAGGGCCCACGTCAATGTATTATTTCCTTTGATTTACAAAGCGTTTAAGAGTGATGAAGCAGAGAATTTGTATATAATGTATCTACCTTGTGCTTTCAATAGACAGGGTCACACTCTGGTAGTAGGAGCCACCGATATTGGTTTTCTGTTAAACTGTAGATAAGTAGAGATAAATTACTATATTGTTTTTCAAGGGGTGATTCCCAAAGATCCTACGGGATTCTTTCATTCGCACTTACCCAGATTTTAATCACTGGCAACTCAATATAACACGAGTTTTTCAATTGGCTTGTGTTGAAGGCAGATTTCATATGTTGACAGGGTTCTCCTGGCACTGTTGATAGAGAGAGGGAATTTGTGGTAAAGATGTTCCCATTAACTAAATAGTTCTACTTTACCCTCATATGTCATAAAGTTATCATGCTGATACTATATATACACTATGGCAGTGCATAGCTAATGAATACTCCTATACTATATTTGCCTTTTCAATATTACTCTCAATGCGGTAATCGTATCGAGTCTACATGAAATAAGATTCTCACATTAAAGCATGTATGTCGTGGCTTAGTTGCAGTTATATTGCCTAATGTGCAGCCGGTTACTTCGAGTATTTCGGGGATGTACTATGTGAATTTAATCTATGTGCCTCACATCCAGAATCACGGTTGCGTTGTGGGAGTGTGGCATGGTGATAAATATCTATTATGTGATATTTACTCTAGCAGCGTAATTTAAATTAGGGAAACGTTGCCGGACATTTTCATTTGCTTTGCTTACAGCTTGGGTATACGGAGCGGAAGCGGTTTGGGGCCATTTTATGGTCCGAGTCTGGTGATTGGATGACCGCTAACCGCACGCTGATAGGCTCTCAGGCGATCACGTGGCTGCGTTCTCTATTTACTGTTTGTCTCGTTGCAGACTGTTTAACAGTTCAGTTATATGTATAAAAGCAATATGGGACGCACTAGATAGTGTCAAAATATAGAAATGCATGGATGTTAGTGTTTATTTAGAAATTAGGCGTAGTACGCACCGAAAACGGCACATTTCTATCAGAGTAATGTTAATATTGGAATAAGAAAACGGGTGCATATTTTAGTTAACTTCCGCATGGGGTACGGTGGGGTGGATAAACGGATGATAACACCAATATATCCAGTGCACACATCTTTTCACGTGTTAGTTAAATAAGTGGGTAGGAATAATTGTATTTCATAGATAATCCTATCAGTGTGAGTGCCATGTCTTATCACATCCTAATTAAAGCCTGTATATTGACTTCCGTGATTAAACTATCTTTTCCCAATCTTCTCTGCTATTCAATCCGATGCGAACACTGTTACATTTAGACATATAGAATTGTTCGCGTCTTTTTCTTTTTTGTGTAAGTTTTCCACCTCTAATGCTGAGGCTTACATGCTCTAAGCAGCACCAGCGAAGGTCACTAATCTCGTGTTTAGCTGCTTTCCAATGATCAGTTAGAGGGGCCCCTGTCTTGTTGGTACGTAGGGCTGAACTATGTTCATTAAGTCTTATCCGGACCTCTTTGGAGCTTTCCCCAATGTAAATAAGATTACAGGGGCAACTGATGAGATAGATTACACTTCTGGTACGACAGTTCATGAAGCTAGTTGGTTTGATAACAACATCTTTTATGGTGATGGTGTTTCCACGAATAATGTCTTTACAGTTGCTACACCCTGAGCACGGGAATGTGCCCGTTGGTAAGGGTGCGCTGTCGATGCAAGGCTGACTTACTGATTTGATTTCTCTGTACGTATGTACTAAGCTATTTCGGATTGTACGGTTCCTCCGATAGGAGAACCTTGGTTTGGGCAATTTATTATGCTGTTTATTAGTGATTAGGTGCCAATTTCTGTTTATAATGTTTTTTAATTTGTTACTTATTACATTGTAATTGGTAACAAAGGCAATGGGCTGGGGGGTAGTCTCTTTGTTCTCTTTAGGCAGGAATAGGTTTTCTCGATTGTAATATTTGGCACGCTTATAAGAGTGTCTTATTAGTCGTTTCGGATAACCGCGTTCTAGAAATTTAGTTTTCAGAACGCTAGCGTATTTTTCAAAGTCCTGGGATGTGGTACAATTTCTCTTTAGCCTCAAAAATTGACCGAATGGAATGTTATTTATTTGGCTAGGGGGGTGGTTACTTTTATGATGTAGCATGGTGTTTCTGTCAGTTGGTTTTGTAAAAAGTTCTACGGTTAAGATGCCATTCGTATGTTTGATAATGATGTCAAGGAATTCACAACTGTTGTCATCGATGTGGGACGTGAACTTAAGGTTTTTATCACCGAGGTTTAACCATGTGATGAACTCTCTTAGTGTATCTATAGGGCCTGTCCAGATGAAAAAGACGTCGTCAATAAAACGAGACCACATCGAAATGTTTTCGTAGAACGGGGATACTGTGTTGTAAATATGGTGTTCTTCGAATTTGATACATACAAACAGGCCAGACTAGGGGCACAAGTGGCCCCCATGCTGGTCCCCTTGGTCTGTCTAAATAGTTGTTTGTTAAATAGAAACAGATTGTTTTTCAGTACCAATGAGATGCAGTCTATGATGAACAGTTCATGGGCCGTAAGGTCTCCATCTTCGTTGTTGAGCATGGCTGTAATTACTTCTATTGTCGCATTCTGTGGTATATTAGTATAAAGTGCTTCTATGTCTAATGTGACAAGAAACTGAGAGTTTGGGTTGAATTCTAGGCCTTCTATTTTGTTAATAATGTCAGATGTGTCCTTGATGTATGCCTTTTGGGTGGTGACAAGGGGTTGCAGGAAAGCATCTGCATATTTGCTGAGTGGTTCTGTGAGAGACCCAATGCTTGAAACAATAGACCTCATTGGGGGGTTCAAGATGTCCTTGTGGACTTTGGGGAGTCCATAGAGGGCTGGGATAATGGGGTCCTGATTATTGAGGAAAGAGTATTCCTCATCACAAATTATATCGTCATCTCTAGCTTGTTTCAGAAGAGTAGATATGGATAATCTAAGAGATGTCCATTCATCCATGTTTGCTGACTTATAGTGTTCCTTGTTCTGTAGTAGGCTTAGCATTCTGTTGTTATAATCGGGGGTGTCCTTCACCACGATGCCATCCCCCTTGTCTGCCGGTTTGATGGTCAGTTCAATATTATTCTGTAATGTCTGTAGTGCTAATGCCTCGTCTTTACTAAGGTTGTGATTGATCCAATGTTTATTTTTCAATAGATCATCTATACTCTTATCTACGCTACGCTCGAAGGCTTCTATGTCTTTCGGGATCATATTAATTCTTGGAGTCCAAACGGACTTGTTCTTAAGTCCTGATTTGTTTTGACTAAGGTGCCTTTCTTTTCCCTCAAAGAAGACTGCTAGCCTAATTTTCCTAAAGAAGCTTTGGAGGTCTCTTTCCAGAGAATACCTGTCAATGTTGGAAGAAATTGCATATCCTAAGCCTTTTTCTAACAGTGTGATTTGTTGATTGGTAAGTGTGATTTTTGAAAGGTTGATGATGGGAGCTTTGTTATGGCTGGCTAGTCCCAATGTTTCTGGCTGCGTGTGTTTGGACGTCGTAGGAATTGTGGTGTCGTATTGTAATTTCCTCGTCCTCTGCCTCTCCCTTTCGGGGGACCTTGGTTTTGTTGGCGCTGTTCCAAAAAAGGAAGACTGTTGGGATTTGAAGTGTTTGGTGTTTCTCTATCCTTCGTGTTTCTACTATCATTCTGTTGTTCTCCCTCAGATTCGGAACTCGTGTAAGAGGTATCAAAGAACCTAACTTTTCTTTTTTGGAAAGTACGAGGTTGGTTCTGCCACGGTCTGCGCTGTGGATAGTTCTCTTTACTTCTCTCATAGAAGTCCTTTTGTAGGTATGGGTAGACATATTCGGGGTTATAATTTGAAATATCTTTACGTAGTTTGTTGCTCTTCTTGTTCACTAAATAGTCAGTGTACCCAGAGATATCCTTCTCTATTTCTTCAAATTTTTGTTTTGCTTCTAGAAGTGCAGGGCTACCTTTTAATTGGGCTTCTTGGTCTTTTATTTCTTTGCGTTCCACCACTAATACCTCGTGGGCAGTCTCTATAATGAGGAGGATCCAATCCCGACTGCAGCGATTTGCTACCAGTGTCCAGTTCTCTATAAATTTTCTGTTGTTTATGAATATGCCCGGTTCATTTACCACCTGAAGACATTTGGGAATCACTCCCTTCTTACAATATTCTACTAGGAATTCCGCATGTAGCTCAGCTCTGACTACCTTATTTTTTAAATTCCATAGAGCCCGCCACTGTTCTTTGTCTGACTTATCAAGGCAGACGGTGGAAATGTTTTTTACGGGGGGGCCATTAATGATCTTATTAAAATGATCTTCTGTGTAGCTAAGTACCTTTATCCCTTCCATAATCCCTACTGTTGGATTTTTAGGGCCTAGTAGGAAGCGTGATAGTGAGAATGAGACAGTGTGAGTGGTATATGAGGTGTGTGCACCTCGAACGCACCTCCTCAGCTAACTAGCTTGGTATAAAATGAAGAAAGTAAAGGAGGCCCACTTATCTGTCAGGTCTGGGACAGGGGAAAAAGTTGAGAAACAGGGAAGTCCCACTGGTAACCCTCAAAGGTGGTTAAAGTTATATTGTAGGTGCCCAGAATCTTGTTTTTTTACCAATACCAATCGCACAGTAATGTATTACCAAACGTCCTGCACAACTTATTCAGTTCAACATTGGCCAACCATTGTAGAAGAACTATCAGATACCATTAATACCTAAAAGGCACACACATTACCAATCTTTGGTCAGAATTAGAAAAAACAGGAAAATTGTTTTTAGAAAAATATAACATTTGTATGTTTATTTCAGAATCACAAGATAATCACAGCAATAACAATTAATTAAAAAATCATACAGTATCACAATTAAAAACATCCAGAATCATAGCTATAAACAAAAAACAAACAATTTATACATTATAAAGTTAAAATTTTCACAAGAACGGGGGTCGACGCGGCGTTTCGGTTTTGGAGAAACAATTAAAACCTTCTTCAGGACCAAGTTCTAAAAAGAAACACACAGTTACTTTTTTGTGTTTACAGATCGTTTTTTGAAACAAACACATTAACCTAAAACAATTCCTGTTATCTAGAGATGCAGAACATACTACGACTATTTAGCAGTTGGCACTAGTCAAAACCCAGTTGTTGGTAATATTATTGGTATTGTCAAAACATACCAGCTTCTGCAATGGTCACCATTAACAATTACCAGCATATGCTTACAGAGAGATGTTGGTACTCTGTTATCACCTAGTAGGTGGTTAATAAAAATGGCATTGATTACCTGAATTGGAAAACTGTTATCCAGATAAATCATGGAGGACTAGCCGCCCGAATGCAATTTCCGGGTCTTAGCTGTACTGCATATTTTCAGGGATTCGGATATAGCTTGGGCAGTTATAATGCCTGTGGGTGAATGACAATAGGGCCCACGTCAATGTATTATTTCCTTTGATTTACAAAGCGTTTAAGAGTGATGAAGCAGAGAATTTGTATATAATGTATCTACCTTGTGCTTTCAATAGACAGGGTCACGCTCTGGTAATAGGAGCCACCGATATTGGTTTCCTGTTAAACTGTAGATAAGTAGAGATAAATTACTATATTGTTTTTCAAGGGGTGATTCCCAAAGATCCTACGGGATTCTTTCATTCGCACTTACCCAGATTTTAATCACTGGCAACTCAATATAACACGAGCTTTTTCAATTGGCTTGTGTTGAAGGCAGATTTCATATGTTGACAGGGTTCTCCTGGCACTGTTGATAGAGAGAGGGAATTTGTGGTAAAGATGTTCCCATTAACTAAATTGTTCTACTTTACCCTCATATGTCATAAAGTTATCATGCTGATACTATATATACACTATGGCAGTGCATAGCTAATGAATACTCCTATACTATATTTGCCTTTTCAATATTACTCTCAATGCGGTAATCGTATTGAGTCTACAGGAAATAAGATTCTCACATTAAAGCATGTATGTCGTGGCTTAGTTGCAGTTATATTGCCTAATGTGCAGCCGGTTACTTCGAGTATTTCGGGAATGTACTATGTGAATTTAATCTATGTGCCTCACATCCAGAATCACGGTTGCGTTGTGGGAGTGTGGCATGGTGATAAATATCTATTATGTGATATTTACTCTAGCAGCGTAATTTAAATTAGGGAAACGTTGCCGGACATTTTCATTTGCTTTGCTTACAGCGTCCTAGATAATCGGACGCCTGACCCGGTAAGGTTGCTTTAAGATTTTAGGAAACCAGACCGATATTAAGGCTTGCGTATAAGAGCAGCGGGAAACTATTGTCCGCAAATGCGAATCATATGTGGACAAGACCGGTTGCGTTAAGCTTACCATAAAATTGGAATTCGGCCTCCCTGCTCCTACTCCGGCGGCGTTTCGTGGATTCTGCAACGCTTGGGTATACGGAGCGGAAGCGGTTTGGGGCCATTTTATGGTCCGAGTCTGGTGATTGGATGACCACTAACCGCACGCTGATAGGCTCTCAGGCGATCACGTGGCTGCGTTCTCTATTTACTGTTTGTCTCGTTGCAGACTGTTTAACAGTTCAGTTATATGTATAAAAGCAATATGGGACGCACTAGATAGTGTCAAAATATAGAAATGCATGGATGTTAGTGTTTATTTAGAAATTAGGCGTAGTACGCACCGAAAACGGCACATTTCTATCAGAGTAATGTTAATATTGGAATAAGAAAACGGGTGCATATTTTAGTTAACTTCCGCATGGGGTACGGTGGGGTGGATAAACGGATGATAACACCAATATATCCAGTGCACACATCTTTTCACGTGTTAGTTAAATAAGTGGGTAGGAATAATTGTATTTCATAGATAATCCTATCAGTGTGGGTGCCATGTCTTATCACATCCTAATTAAAGCCTGTATATTGACTTTCGTGATTAAACTATCCTTTCCCAATCTTCTCTGCTATTCAATCCGATGCGAACACTGTTACATTTAGACATATAGAATTGTTTGCGTCTTTTTCTTTTTTGTGTAAGGTTTCCACCTCTAATGCTGAGGCTTACATGCTCTAAGCAGCACCAGCAAAGGTCACTAATCTCGTGTAATCTCGTGTTTAGATGCTTTCCAATGATCAGTTAGAGGGGCCCCTGTCTTGTTGGTACGTAGGGCTGACCTATGTTCATTAAGTCTTATCCGGACCTCTCTGGAGGTTTCCCCAATGAAAACTAAATTTCTAGAACACGGTTATCCGAAACGACTAATAAGACACTCTTATAAGCGTACCAAATATTACAATCGAGAAAACCTATTCCTGCCTAAAGAGAACAAAGAGACTACCCCCCAGCCCATTGCCTTTGTTACCAATTACAATGTAATAAGTAACAAATTAAAAAACATTATAAACAGAAATTGGCACCTAAACACTGATAAACAGCATAATAAATTGCCCAAACCAAGGTTCTCCTATCGGAGGAACCGTACAATCCGAAATAGCTTAGTACATACGTACAGAGAAATCAAATCGGTAAGTCAGCCTTGCATCGACAGCGCACCCTTACCAAAGGGCACATTCCCGTGCTCAGGGTGTAGCAACTGTAAAGACATTATTTGTGGAAACACCATCACCATAAAAGATGTTGTTATCAAACCAACTAGCTTCATGAACTGTCGTACCAGAAGTGTAATCTATCTCATCAGTTGCCCCTGTAATCTTATTTACATTGGGGAAACCTCCAGAGAGGTCCGGATAAGACTTAATGAACGTAGGTCAGCCCTACGTACCAACAAGACAGGGGCCCCTCTAACTGATCATTGGAAAGCAGCTAAACACGAGATTAGTGACCTTCGCTGGTGCTGCTTAGAGCATGTAAGCCTCAGCATTAGAGGTGGAAACCTTACACAAAAAAGAAAAAGACGCAAACAATTCTATATGTCTAAATGTAACAGTGTTCGCATCGGATTGAATAGCAGAGAAGATTGGGAAAGGATAGTTTAATCACGAAAGTCAATATACAGGCTTTAATTAGGATGTGATAAGACATGGCACCCACACTGATAGGATTATCTATGAAATACAATTATTCCTACCCACTTATTTAACTAACACGTGAAAAGATGTGTGCACTGGATATATTGGTGTTTTCATCCGTTTATCCACCCCACCGTACCCCACGCGGAAGTTAACTAAAATATGCACCCGTTTTCTTATTCCAATATTAACATTACTCTGATAGAAATGTGCCGTTTTTGGTGCGTACTACGCCTAATTTCTAAATATACACTAACATCCATGCATTTCTATATTTTGACACTATCTAGTGCGTCCCATATTGCTTTTATACATATAACCGAACTGTTAAACAGTCTGCAACGAGACAAACAGTAAATAGAGAACGCAGCCACGTGATCGCCTGAGTCTGAGAGCCTATCAGCGTGCGGTTAGCGGTCATCCAATCACCAGACTCGGACCATAAAATGGCCCCAAACCGCTTCCGCTCCGTATACCCAAGCGTTGCAGAATCCACGAAACGCCGCCGGAGTAGGAGCAGGGAGGCCGAATTCCAATTTTATGGTAAGCTTAACGCGACCGGTCTTGTCCACATATGATTCGCATTTGCGGACATAGTTTCCCGCTGCTCTTATACGCAAGCCTTAATATCGGTCTGGTTTCCTAAAATCTTAAAGCAACCTTACCGGGTCAGGCGTCCGATTATCTAGGACGCTGTAAGCAAAGCAAATGAAAATGTCCGGCAACGTTTCCCTAATTTAAAATACGCTGTAGAGTAAATATCACATAATAGATATTTATCACCATGCCACACTCCCACAACGCAACCGTGATTCTGGATGTGAGGCACATAGATTAAATTCACATAGTACATCCCCACATACTCGAAGTAACCGGCTGCACATTAGGCAATATAACTGCAACTAAGCCACGACATACATGCTTTAATGTGAGAATCTTATTTCCTGTAGACTCGATACGATTACCGCATTGAGAGTAATATTGAAAAGGCAAATATAGTATAGGAGTATTCATTAGCTATGCACTGCCATAGTGTACATATAGTATCAGCATGATAACTTTATGACATATGAGGGTAAAGTAGAACAATTTAGTTAATGGGAACATCTTTACCACAAATTCTCTCTCTCTATCAACAGTGCCAGGAGAACCCTGTCAACATATGAAAGCTGCCTTCAACACAAGCCAATTGAAAAAGCTTGTGTTATATTGAGTTGCCAGTGATTAAAATCTGGGTAAGTGCGAATGAAAGAATCCCCTAGGATCTTTGGGAATCACCCCTTGAAAAACAATATAGTAATTTATCTCTACTTATCTACAGTTTAACAGAAAACCAATATCGGTGGCTCCTACTACCAGAGCGTGACCCTGTCTATTGAAAGCACAAGGTAGATACATTATATACAAATTCTCTGCTTCATCACTCTTAAACGCTTTGTAAATCAAAGGAAATAATACATTGACGTGGGCCCTATTGTCATTCACCCACAGGCATTATAACTGCCCAAGCTATATCCGAATCCCTGAAAATATGCAGTACAGCTAAGACCCGGAAATTGCATTCGGGCGGCTAGTCCTCCATGATTTATCTGGATGACAGTTTTCCAATTCAGGTAATCAATGCCATTTTTATTAACCACCTACTAGGTGATAACAGAGTACCAACATCTCTCTGTAAGCATATGCTGGTAATTGTTAATGGTGACCATTGCAGAAGCTGGTATGTTTTGACAATACCAATAATATTACCAACAACTGGGTTTTGACTAGTGCCAACTGCTAAATAGTCGTAGTATGTTCTGCATCTCTAGATAACAGGAATTGTTTTAGGTTAATGTGTTTGTTTCAAAAAACGATCTGTAAACACAAAAAAGTAACTGTGTGTTTCTTTTTAGAACTTGGTCCTGAAGAAGGTTTTAATTGTTTCTCCAAAACCGAAACGCCGCGTCGACCCCCGTTCTTGTGAACATTTTAACTTTATAATGTATAAATTGTTTGTTTTTTGTTTATAGCTATGATTCTGGATGTTTTTAATTGTGATACTGTATGATTTTTTAATTAATTGTTATTGCTGTGATTATCTTGTGATTCTGAAATAAACATACAAATGTTATATTTTTCTAAAAACAATTTTCCTGTTTTTTCTAATTCTGACCAAAGATTGGTAATGTGTGTGCCTTATAGGTATTAATGGTATCTGATAGTTCTTCTACAATGGTTGGCCAATGTTAAACTGAATAAGTTGTGCAGGACGTTTGGTAATACATTACTGTGCATTTGGTATTGGTAAAAAAACAAGATTCTGGGCACCTACAATATAACTTTAACCACCTTTGAGGGTTAACAGTGAGGATTTAAAACTACAGTGGCACCTTTTTGAAGAAGGGAGTGAACCTTGGAAGGAAAAATACATCACTGGAGGCTAGCCTGGGGTAACTGTATTGCTCTAGCTTGTAAGCCTGAATTGTCTACAGGTACCAGGCATCTTGTGTAATTGCCTGCCAAGCTAGTAGGTAAGCTTGACTCCGGACCCCCAATATCACGTCTGAAAATGGAATTAGTCTCACCTGCGGTACCAGAATCCTGGGAAGCACCCTGAGAGCCTCCATAGTATCCTCTCCTGAAATGGCTCTTGTTGCTTCTTCGAAAGGGGTAGAAGGTGGGATTTTTGGGATCTTGATATCCTCCGCAATGTTATTGGTATAAACCCCTCTGCAGGCTTTGCTGGTACCCTCAGTAGAACATACGCCCTCAAAAATGTCCGGCCCTTCCAAAAAAACAGTCTGAAGACCTTTGTGGAGGGACTCCTGAGCTTTGTCTAGACTAATGAAGATTGCCATAAACTTAGAAAGTTCCTTCAGGAATGTGTGACGAAACTACAAGCCCTGCTCTATTGGGCCAGACTCTGAGTACGCAAGCTCTGTAAACTTGGGGTCCAGCTTAAAGAGTGTAGATCTGCGCCTCTCGCTGAACATGGCAGAGTTAACATTGCTGAGTTGACAGATTGCCCACTGCGCCCAACCTATCAGTTCATGAGGGTCAATGGCCATGGAGGACTCCTTTGCTCAGAAGCCAAGCTCCAAATCTTATTTAAGTGACCAGACATGTCTAGTAGTTTGCCCTGGCAAGAGCGTCAAGCCCTATCAATCCCTTTTTTTGGGTCCTTCGAATATTTCTTGTGGTACGTGATGAGAGTAGGGTCTACTTCAGGAGTGTCTGCGAACTTTCCTGGTAGGTTTGGCCTAGGGCACTCAGAACACAACCGAGCTTGTACCTTATTGTCAAAGGCCTGGCACAAGTGGGCTTGCACATAATCTGCCACTTCCTGTGGAAACATCCAAGCAGTGGATTTTGGGTGTATGATATTCGACTGCTCAAAAGTAAGCAGCTTACACTATGGTGTGTGGTGACCCTCACATTCTTTTTGCTTGCGCTTACTAGGCCAAGGCTCTTCCTCCTGATCGGAACTCTGCTGCGAAGAAGAGATGGTAGCAGCCTCCTGGAAAAAATCGGGTACTGGCCCTAAGAAGGCCCTAAGAAGAGGCACTATAATCGTGCTCTGTGGCCAGAGTGCTGGCCATTCTAATCAAATCTGCTGCATGGGGACCTTTAGGGGTCCTCCCACTGGTCTTGGCACGCAAAGGAGGAGTCAGCAGCCAACCCTGTTGTTCTGCAGAGCCACAGAGGTGGCGCTTTAAAGGCTCGATGGCCCCTACCAGGGCTTGGTTGATGGAGTGCTGCACCCCCTGCATCCAATGTATTTACCGGGTGTTGCTCCAAGGACCCAGTGGGCTCCTCATAGTGGTAATCCTCTTCATAGTACTCTGCCTTGGTGCAGAGGTGAATGCGTCCCAGGAGGATAAGACCAAAGACCACACAAAACTAGTCAGTGACAAGCAAGTCCCAAGTAGGAGAAGTAAGTAGAATCTAACCCCAAAACAGGCCAGGCAATGCCAACTGTTAAAATATGCAGTATAGAGTGGAGGGATTGTCTGCTCAATACTCTAGGCGAAGCCTAGTATGGCAATTTTCCAACCCTGTGCTACCCCTGGGATACAGGGTGTCTCATCGGAGCAAGTCATGAGGGTCTGCGGCAACAAGATTAATTATACGCATCTTCACTGGCTCAATTCAAGCCTTCGAATATCGGAGGCAACTAAAATGGCCACCACATACGCGCAGGGCTGCCCAGTGTTAAATCAAGAGAGGATCGCTTAGCAGGCAGACGCGCATCCTCACTCCCGTCTCCCTCTCCACAGAACTAATACGAGAGCAGCGGGCACCCCAACAGGAGGCAGAGCGCTGCCAGATAACCTAAAGCAAAAGTAACACACGTGGCAGGACCACGACAGAACACAGCTAATAAGACAAAATGTTAGTGACCACAACCATTATACGCAAGTTTACGGAGCAGTGCACTTAACTGGCTGCGAAGCACAAGAAGGAGGATGCTAGTACCTCGTTAAGGGGTTATCTAGTGCAGTGGCTCTATGGTTAGTCTTGTGATAGTAAAGAATCATGGAAAATGTAGTATTTTTTAAAAGTTTTTTGTCAATGGCTGCTGTTTAAAAAGTAGTAAAGAAAAGAGAAGCATAATCGGAGCATCCGGTCCTGATATAGAATTGTGGCTGTAAACCATTTGTGAGATAACAAAACCACAAAGGAGGGGATAACAGATTGGCAAAGAGTAAGATGTCCTCATGAGACACCTTCTACTATGAAAATGGTGTCTGCAGCCTCGTCTAGTGGGGGGTGGGGGGGATGGATTACGTAGAGATCCGCCTCCCACAAGTCCTTATGATTTCCAGAGGATAACCTTTTTTTTGTAAATGTGAACCCAAGCATGGTGCTCTGCAGGCCACCGTCCCTGTTCTTGTATCCAATTGTCAGGGTCGCAAATACACACAACTAATTTGTCATTTGCATGACACCCTGCGGCTGGATGGTTTGTGATACAACTGATTAGTACAGATGAAGAATCACAAAATTAAAGAGTGATCACAAAAATGTTGGTGGCCAATTTGTGACCATTTCCTTTTATGCAGAAGTGCAGTGCATGCTGGGAGCACAGCTTCCGCTGGTAGAAGTGTAGTGCATGCTGAGAGCACAGCTTCCGCTGGTAGAAGTGTGGTGCATGCTGGGAGCACAGCTTCCGCTGGTAGAAGTGTGGTGCATGTTAGGAGCACAGTATCCACTGGTTGAAGTTCTGTGCATGTTGGGAGCACAGCTTGCGCAGCTGGGAGGGTGGTGCATGCTGAGAGAACACCTTCTGCTGGCAGCAGAGTGGTGAATGTTGGGGGCACAGCATCCACTGGTAGAAGTGATGTGTGCATACTGGGAGCACAGCTTCCGCTGGTAGCAGAGCGGTGCATGTTGGGAGCACAGTAGAAGTGATGTGCATGTTGGGAGCAAAGCTTCCACTGGTACCCAGCTGGCACAAATGTTCTAACAATTGTTTTTACAAATCTAAGCAAGACATCTCTGATTTCAGCATCATTCATTTGCTGAAGCACAAAAGTACATCATCTGCACACATCAGGCTAAGGACTTGTCACCATGAGCCATTGCTCAGGAGATGGAAACTTCTGACGGGAGACAGGGTTACTTTGTGGTGGCAGAGAAAGAGACACATGATTGTGGCTACAGGGACTGCAACCAAGAGTGTGTCACCGCAGCTCCGGCCAGCAGTGCAGCACTAGTGAGCTGCAGCAGGTGGGCTGTGCACAGGCGCCCTCTACTGGCAGGACATCAAGCACACACTCTGACATCTTCACTTCCTGCAGGCTCTGGGGCGACTTCTCTTCTGGAATTTACCTTTGGAAATGTCAGGGCAGGCAATCAAGTGGCACCGCGGGCAGAGCCTCTCTGCTCCCTCTGAGATGCCCTCACCCCTGAGCAGGGAACCTTCAGAGGGTGCTGAGGCAGGCAGCTCCTCTAGTGCTGGTGTCTGTCAGATGGTCCCCGGTGCTGCACTGCAGCAGGTCCTGAGCATGGGCCCTTCAGAGTATGCTGAGGTGTGTAGTTCCTCTACTGCTTTGGATCTAACAGATGGTCCCCAGTGCTGCACTGCAGCAAATCCTGAGCAGGGAACCTGCATTGGATGCTGAGGCATGCAGCTCCCCCTCCAGTGCTGGTGTTCTGTAGATGGTCCCCAGTGCTGCACTGCAGCAGGGTATGAGCAGGGAACCCTCACAGGACGCTGAGCATGCATCTCCTCTAGTGCTGGTGCTCTGGCAGATGGTCCTTAGTGCTGCTCTGCAGCAGGGTCTGAGCAGGGAACCCTCAGAGGATGCTGAGGCATGCCGCTCCTCCTCCAGTGGGCCCCAGTGCTGCTGTACACTATCCTGGAGCTGACCCACCTTCGCCTCTCAGGGCTCTCCCATCGCCAAAGAGATCTGAAATGTTGTAGAAGCAAAATTCCGTAAGCCAAGACGGCTGTCTGAGGCCCCACACACTGGATGTTGTGCCAGTCCTAGAAAGCCGCAAAAAACACAGTTGATGGACAGAATGTAGAACAATGTCATACATTCACCCCAGTACAAGGATCTGGGCCTAAATCCATCGTTTTTTTGCACTCCACACCACCCTGGGTTAGACACTGGCTATATGCAAATCAGCTCTGACCCTGTGCCTCATGGGAACAGTCCAGTCCGAACTACCAAGCCATGTCTTTCCCAGACCGGAATCAAGCATCCAAGGACCGGTTTCTGGCTATCAGCCTTCTTCAGCCTGGATAGCTTGACTCCAGTGGTGTGGAGAGCCTGGGACTCACGTCCGGTCCTCGGATGCTTGATTCCGGTCTGGGAAAGATATGGCTGTTGTAGTTCGGACTGGACTGTTCCCATGGGGCACAGGGTCAGAGCTGATTTGCATAAAGCCATTATCTAACCCAGGGTGGTGTGGAGTGCAAAAAACGATGGATTTAGGCCCAGATCCTTGTACTGGGGTGAATGTAAGACATTGATCTACATTCTGTCCATCAAATTGTTTTTTGTAATTTTCTCCCTGAGTGTACTGGGGTAACTCAGACGTGGGTCCCAGAGCCTCCACACCACTGGAGTCAAGCTAGCCGGGCTGATGAGAGGTGTTACCTTGAAACCGGTCCGGTCCTCGGATGCTTGATTCCGGTCTGGGAAAGATAGGGCTGTTGTAGTTCGGACTGGACTGTTCCCATGGGGCACAGGGTCAGAGCTGATTTGCATAAAGCCATTATCTAACCCAGGGTGGTGTGGAGTGCAAAAAACGATGGATTTAGGCCCAGATCCTTGTACTGGGGTGAATGTAAGACATTGATCTACATTCTGTCCATCAAATTGTTTTTTGTAATTTTCTCCCTGAGTGTACTGGGGTAGCTCAGACGTGGGTCCCAGAGCCTCCACACCACTGGAGTCAAGCTAGCCGGGCTGATGAGAGGTGTTACCTCGAAACCGGTCCGGTCCTCGGATGCTTGATTCCGGTCTGGGAAAGATATGGCTGTTGTAGTTCGGACTGGACTGTTCCCATGGGGCACAGGGTCAGAGCTGATTTGCATAAAGCCATTATCTAACCCAGGGTGGTGTGGAGTGCAAAAAACGATGGATTTATGCCCAGATCCTTGTACTGGGGTGAATGTAAGACATTGATCTAAATTCTGTCCATCAAATTGTTTTTTGTAATTTTCTCCCTGAGTGTACTGGGGTAGCTCAGACGTGGGCCCCAGAGCCTCCACACCACTGGAGTCAAGCTAGCTGGGCTGATGAGAGGTGTTACCGTGAAACCGGTCCGGTCCTCGGATGCTTGATTCCGGTCTGGGAAAGATATGGCTGTTGTAGTTCGGACTGGACTGTTCCCATGGGGCACAGGGTCAGAGCTGATTTGCATAAAGCCATTATCTAACCCAGGGTGGTGTGGAGTGCAAAAAACGATGGATTTAGGCCCAGATCCTTGTACTGGGGTGAATGTAAGACATTGATCTACATTCTGTCCATCAAATTGTTTTTTGTAATTTTCTCCCTGAGTGTACTGGGGTAGCTCAGACGTGGGTCCCAGAGCCTCCACACCACTGGAGTCAAGCTAGCCGGGCTGATGAGAGGTGTTACCTCGAAACCGGTCCGGTCCTCGGATGCTTGATTCCGGTCTGGGAAAGATATGGCTGTTGTAGTTCGGACTGGACTGTTCCCATGGGGCACAGGGTCAGAGCTGATTTGCATAAAGCCATTATCTAACCCAGGGTGGTGTGGAGTGCAAAAAACGATGGATTTAGGCCCAGATCCTTGTACTGGGGTGAATGTAAGACATTGATCTACATTCTGTCCATCAAATTGTTTTTTGTAATTTTCTCCCTGAGTGTACTGGGGTAGCTCAGACGTGGGTCCCAGAGCCTCCGCACCACTGGAGTCAAGCTAGCCGGGCTGATGAGAGGTGTTACCTCGAAACCGGTCCGGTCCTCGGATGCTTGATTCCGGTCTGGGAAAGATATGGCTGTTGTAGTTCGGACTGGACTGTTCCCATGGGGCACAGGGTCAGAGCTGATTTGCATAAAGCCATTATCTAACCCAGGGTGGTGTGGAGTGCAAAAAACGATGGATTTAGGCCCAGATCCTTGTACTGGGGTGAATGTAAGACATTGATCTACATTCTGTCCATCAAATTGTTTTTTGTAATTTTCTCCCTGAGTGTACTGGGGTAGCTCAGACTCGGGTCCCAGAGCCTCCACACCACTGGAGTGAAGCTAGCCGGGCTGATGAGAGGTGTTACCTCGAAACCGGTCCGGTCCACGGATGCTTGATTCCGGTCTGGGAAAGATATGGCTGTTGTAGTTCTGACTGGACTGTTCCCATGGGGCACAGGGTCAGAGCTGATTTGCATAAAGCCATTATCTAACCCAGGGTGGTTTGGAGTGCAAAAAACGATGGATTTAGGCCCAGATCCTTGTACTGGGGTGAATGTAAGACATTGATCTACATTCTGTCCATCAAATTGTTTTTTGTAATTTAGTCCTAGAAAGCCAGCTCAGCCAATTTTGTGGGTTATAAGTCTGTCTTCTCTCTCAATTTCTGCTTCCATGCTCCCCTTATTCCCATGTCACTTCCAGGGGTACCAAGCATCCCTTATGGTAAGAAAGAAGTGAAAGGGATGAAGAAATTCATTTTTAATCAATTACAAATTTGCTGGGAGAACCAACAGCCCCCTCGTAAATGGCGGCTTGGCATGACGTCATCACCCGGTCCTGAATCTGTACACCCGCCATTGCTATGAGATCCTGCCCTTTGATGCAGGTTCAGTATTTAATTCCTCTTCCAGATCGGAGGGAATCTCTGCCAGCTCCCAAGGTCACAAGGCTCATCAACCTGGGCTAACCAGATGCGGCCAGGGACTTCTTCCTTTATTTACATGCAGGCATTTACAGCAACTTGATACAAACAATGACCCTTCTCCCTTGACTGGTTATGAGCTGTCACTCACCCATGTGTGTGTGAACCAGCCAGAATCTCCAGTGTGTCTCCAGGACACAATGCACACGGGCCAGTGAGTTCACAAAATGACCTTGACACATGTTTGCACACATTCCTCTCATTGCAGTGTTATGGTGGTGGATGGACCGGTTTCTGTTTTACCCGAGGGAGTGGGACAGAAGGGACCAGTCACTCACAGCTCTCTCCTCCCTCCCATCGTGTGCCCTCCCTTGGAGCCCCGGACACCTCCCCAGATCTGACCCCACCCTAGCCCTCTGGAGTCACCCCTCTCTTGCTGCACTCTCAGCGCAGTTACCTCCTGCAGACACTGTGTGGGTAGTAGTTGGACATGGCTTGGCACAGTGGAGCCCCACTCCTGGCCTTCCTGCTCATCTGGACCGCGACCACTGGGGGACAGTCCACAGGTAAGACAGTGCAACCAGGCTCAGGGCAGCAGCAAACATCATCTTGAGGACCGGCAGGGGCTGCAGACACTCCTGTGCAAGAAGAGGATATTATATATGCTAATAATGGCACTTCTGAAGGCATGCCACATGTAATGTATAGTTTTAGTGCTTCTGTGCAGGTATGACATATTAGTGTGCCATTTAATGTGCAGTACTCTTGCCTCTATGCAAGCATTGGACATGTAACGTACAGTTGCAACACTTCTATGCAGGCATGTGATATTTACTGTGCCAATAATGGTGCCCCTGTGCAGGGATGTCATATCTAATGGGGCAGGAGGGGCTCTCCTTTGCAGGCATGTCTTATTTAATGTGCAGTGTTAGAGCTTATTTGCAGACATGTCATACGTGTGTCATTTAATGTGCAGTACATGTGCTTCTCTGCGTAAATGTGATATGTAACTTACAGTATTACCACTTCTGTGCAGGCATTTGATATGTAACTTACAGTATTAGCACTTCTGTGCAGGCATTTGATATGTAACTTACAGTATTAGCCCTTGTGTGCAGGCATGTGATATTTACTGTGCCAATACGGGAACCTCTGTGTAGCCATCTCATGTTATGTTAGAGGCATTTCATGAAGCACTAAACGACTCACAGCTGGAGGTGTATCTCGGCTCTAGCAACCAGACATGGCAAGAAACCCATTAAAACAGCAATGTTTTTAAAAAGTTTTTAATTGTAGAAAGATCTTTGCATATTCTAATGGCATGTTCTTATTGCTTGTTCCAGTGGAGCTCCTCCTCTAGTGCTGGTGCTCTTGTACATGCTCCACAGTGCTGCACTGCAGCAGGGTCTGAGCAGGGAGCCTTCAGAGGATGCTGAGGCATGCAGCTCCTCCTCCAGTGCTGGTGTTCTGGTAGATGGTCCTCTGTGCTGCGCTGCAGCAGAGCCTGAGCAGGAACCCTCAGAGGGTGCTGAGGCATGCTGCTCCTCCTCTAGTGCTGGTGTCTGTCAGATGGTCCCCTGTGCTTCTCTTAGCAGGGCCCTGAGTAGGGAACCCTCAGAGGATGCTGAGACATGCCTCTCCTCCTCCAGTGGTCTCCAGTGCTGCACTGCAGCAGGGTCTGAGCAGGGAACCCTCAGAGGATGCTGAGGCATGCTGCTCCTCCTCTAGTAGTCCCTGGTGCTGCACTGCAGCAGGGCCTGAGCAGGGAACCTTCAGAGGATGCTGAGACATGCCGCTCCTCCTCCAGTGGTCTCCAGTGCTGCACTGCAGCAGGGTCTGAGCGGGGATCTCTCAGAGGATGCTGAGGCATGCCGCTCCTCTTCTAGTGCTGGTACTGTGGCAGTGGGTCCCCAGTGCTGCCCTGCAGCAGGGTCTGAGCAGGGAACCTTCAGGGGATGCTGAGTCATGCAGCTCCTCCTCTACTGCTGGTGTCTGTCAGATGGTCCCCTGTGCTTCTCTCAGCAGGTCCTGAGCAGGGATCTCTCAGGGGATGCTGAGTCATGCAGCTCCTCCTCTGGTGCTGGTGCTCTGCCGATGGTCCCCAGTGCTGCAGGTTTAGTGCTGCTGTACACTATCCCGGAGCTGACCCACATTCTCCTCTCAGGGCTCTCCCATCACCAAGGAGGTCTCAAATGTTAAAGAAGCAAAATGTCATCAACCAAAAAAGGTTCCCTGACGCCCCAGTGACTGACAACTTAGGATGTTGTAAAAGTCCTAGAAAGACATCTCAGGGCGTTCTGTGTGTTCATCAGTCTGTCTTCTCGCTCAGTTTCTGCTTCCATTGTCCCCTTTTTCCCATGTCACTTTCAGGGGTACCATGCACCCCTTATGGGAAGAAAGAGTAAAGAAAGACATTTGTAATCAATTAGAAATTACACATTTGCTGGGAGAACGGCCCTCGCGTAAACGGAGGGTTGACGTCCTCACCAGGTCCTGAATATGTACACCCACAAGAGGAATGATATCCTGTCCTTTGATGCGGGTTCAGTTTTGAATTAACCTTGAAGTTTTGAGTGAATCTGTATCAGCTCCCAAGGTCACAAGGCTCATCAACCTGGGCTCACCAGACGCTTCCAGGCGCTTCCCCCTCTATTTACATGCAGGCATTTACAGCAACCGTCACACAAGCAACAGCCCTTCTCCCTTGCCTGGTTATGCACTGTCACTCACCCATGTGTGAACCAGCCGGAATCTCGAGTGTGTCTCCTGGACACAATGCACACTGGCCAGGAAGTTAGTTCAGAAAATGACCTTGACACCTGGTTGCACACATTCCTCTCATGGCGGTGGATGGACCGGTTTATGTTTTACCTGAGGGAGTGGGACAGAAGGGACCAGTCACTCACAGCTCTCTCCCCCCTCCCATCATGTGCCCTCCCTTGGAGACCTGTAGATATGAGGAGCCAGGACACCTCCCCAGATCTGACCCCACCCTAGCCCTCTGGAGTCACCTCTCTTGCTGCACCCTCAGCACAGTTACCTCCTGCAGACACACTCTGTGGGTAGCAGTTAGACATGGCTTGGCACAGTCTAGCCCCACTCCTGGGCTTCCTGCTCATCTGGACTGCGACCACCGGGGGACAGGTCACTGAAGGTAAGACAGAGCTACCAGGCTCTGGGCAGCACCAAACCTCACTTCAATGGACATTGAGAACCGACAGGGGCTGCAGACACTCCTGTGCAAGGAGAGGATATTACAAATGCCAATAATAGCCCTTCTGTGAAGGCATGTCACATTTAATGTATAGTTTTAGTGCTTCTGTGCAGGTATGACATATTAATGTGCCATTTAATGTGCAGTACTCTTGCCTCTATGTGGGCATTGGACATGTAACGTACAGTTGTAACACTTCTATGCAGACATGTGATATTTACTGTGCCAATAATGGCGCCTCTGTGCACGGATGTAATATCTAATGGGGCAGTAGGGGCTCTTCTGCGCAGGCATGTCTTATTTAATGTGCAGTGTTAGACCTTATTTGCAGGCATGTCATATGTGTGTCATTTAATGTGCAGTACATGTGCTTCTCTTCGTACATTTGATATGTACCATACAGTATTAGCACTTCTGTGCAGGCATTTGATATGTAACTTACAGTATGAGCACTTCTGTGCAGGCGTTTGATATGTAACTTACAGCATTAGCACTTCTGTGCAGGCATTTGATATGTAACATACAGTATTAGCACTTTTGTGCAGGCATTTGATATGTAACTTACAGTATTAGCACTTCTGTGCAGGCATTTGATAAGTACCATACAGTATTAGCACTTCTGTGCAGGCATTTGATAAGTACCATACAGTATTAGCACTTCTGTGCAGGCATTTGATATGTAACATACAGTATTAGCACTTTTGTGCAGGCATGTGATATGTAACTTACAGTATTAGCACTTCTGTGCAGGCATTTGATATGTAACATACAGTATTAGCACTTTTGTGCAGGCATGTGATATGTAACTTACAGTATTAACACTTTTGTGCAGGCATTTGATATGTAACTTACAGTATTAGCACTTCTGTGCAGGCATTTGATAAGTACCATACAGTATTAGCACTTCTGTGCAGGCATTTGATATGTAATTTACAGTATTAGCACTTTTGTGCAGGCATGTGATATGTAACTTACAGTATTAGCACTTTTGTGCAGGCATTTGATATGTAACTTACAGTATTAGCTCTTATGTGCAGGCATTTGATAAGTACCATACAGTATTAGCACTTCTGTGCAGGCATTTGATAAGTACCATACAGTATTAGCACTTCTGTGCAGGCATTTGATATGTAACATACAGTATTAGCACTTTTGTGCAGGCATGTGATATGTAACTTACAGTATTAGCACTTTTGTGCAGGCATTTGATATGTAACTTACAGTATTAGCACTTCTGTGCAGGCATTTGATAAGTACCATACAGTATTAGCACTTCTGTGCAGGCATTTGATATGTAACTTACAGTATTAGCACTTTTGTGCAGGCATGTGATATGTAACTTACAGTATTAGCACTTTTGTGCAGGCATTTGATATGTAACTTACAGTATTAGCACTTCTGTGCAGGCATTTGATAAGTACCATACACTATTAGCACTTCTGTGCAGGCATTTGATATGTAACTTACAGTATTAGCACTTCTGTGCAGGCATTTGATATGTAACTTACAGTATTAGCACTTCTGTGCAGGCATTTGATAAGTACCATACAGTATTAGCACTTCTGTGCAGGCATTTGATATGTAACCTACAGTATTAGCACTTCTGTGCAGGCATTTGATAAGTACCATACAGTATTAGCACTTCTGTGCAGGCATTTGATATGTAACTTACAGTATTAGCACTTCTGTGCAGGCATTTGATATGTACCATACAGTATTAGTACTTTTGTGCAGGCATGCGATATTTACTGTGCTGATAAGGGAACCTTTGTGTAGCCATGTTATGTTATGTTAGAGACATTTGGCGTAGCGCTAAACGACTCAAAGCTGGAGGTGTATCTCGGCGCTATCAAATAGGAAATGGCAACAAACCCATTCAAATAGTCATGTTTTAAAAGGTTTTGAATCATCGAACGTTCCGGCAAATTGGAATTTGCAAAGGAAGCTTGTTCCAGTGGATCGGGCAAGGTGGGAGAAGGATTGGCCACCAAATCTAGAGGTGCGAATGGAATGAATTTTAAACGGGTCAGCTGCTGCAAACTGAGTCTGTTATGCAAGTGCGAGGGAAGCCGTGTGGTCAATGCTTTGTGCGTTATGTGCGTTATGCAGCACAATCAAAATATAGCCTGCTTTCTGATGGGGAGCCAGGGAAGGGCTTTCAAAACAGGAGTAGAGGATGAGCGGGGGGGGGGGGTCCAGATTAGGGGGTCTGAGGTATGCTGCATCCCCTGGAGCTTGGCCTGCGTTGCCTCCTTTGCTGCCTCTAGCAGTGCACTCCCATAGTCCAGGCGGCTGATGATCAGGGCACGAGCAGGGTTTTTCTTGAGGCAGGGAGCCGCGGGCAGGTTTTCCTGAGCAACCGCAGAGGGGAAAACAGATGCCACATAGGATGCTGATTTGGTCCTTCATAGAAAGTACCTGGTCTAGCTTGACACCGAGATTTTTTACTACTAGTTTAGGGAAAGGGGCGGAGCCTAATTATATGGGCCACCAGTCCATTGACCAAGACTCCTGAGCCTTGCCAAATAGCATTATGTCATTTTTTTTCTATTTAATTGGAGACAGTTGTTCGCCATCCAGTTGGTGATTTTCCTCATGAAGTCCTCAAACCTTGTTTTAGCCGTATCTGGAGCTTGCCCAAAAGAGATGACTAGTTGGGTATCATCAGCATAGGACACGATCATCAAAACCTGCTTGATCTGATAATCAGCACGAGCGGGCCATGTGGACACTGAATAATGAAGAACCCTGCGGGACTCCGCTGATAACCTGCACAGAGAGGAAACTGAAGGAATCTAATAGGATGGTTTGGGTACAGTTGCTCAGAAAGTCCCTGAGCCAGTGTAGTGCCCTGCCATGTATACCCACATCGTGCAGCTGCAGATTAGAATGGACTGTGATACCCTGTTGAACGCTGCCGACGGGTTCAGCAGAACCAGCATTACCGGAATACCTGCATCCAATGAGAGTCTAATGGTATCTACGACTGCCAATAGTATGGTTTCTATGCTGTCCATGTCTCTGAAATCGATTGTTAGGGATCTAGGATTTTGTGCAGCCATGTAATATCCAAAGGGGCATTAGGAGCACTCATGTGCAGGCATGTTTTACTCAATGTGCAGTACTAGGGCTTCTTAGCAGACTCACACCCGTTAATGTTCCAATAGTGCCTCTACTCTGTCACTCTGCATGGATGTAATGTTAAATGCGTCAGTAGTAGCTCTTCTATGAAGGCGTGTTTTACGTGTATGCACTGTCAGCGCTTCTCTGCAGGCATGTTGTATCATATGTACCAGTAATATCAATTCTGTGCAGGTGCAAGATTAAATATATACCAGATAGGATTTACCCACACCGTGTCAAAATATAATTTGCAAGACGTCTGTCAAATTTATTTATTGCTTTGTTTTGGTTTAAACAAAAAAGTGACAGGTGGAATGATTACATTAATCTCAGTCCTTGGTAATGACTTGAGGCCACATCGCAACCCACCCTAGTGTGCCCACGCTGCCACCTCAGATTAAGCCCATCCATATGCAAATGAGCATTGCTCCTGCTCCAGCCTGAACTGCCAAGCGAGATCCTCTCTGAACCAGAACAAGCAGTGCAAGACTGGTTTTCCCTAGTAGGGGGCTCTTCGGTCGGATGCAGCTTGGTTTCAGTCGCATGGTGAGCACAGGATCCACGGCTCGGCATACCCTTGGCCCTGAAGAAAAGAAAAAAGTAATTGGAAGAATGCTTTGATTATTATCAGACACTGGCAATCACTCGGGCTGCATCCCAGTTCACCCCACCTCAGATTAGACTCAGCCATATGCAAAGCAGTCTTGGTCCTGCTGTAATAGGAAGAGTCCTGCCCGAGCTGCCAGGTCCTCTCTGAGGGAACACAAGTAACCCAGGACAGATAAATCTGTTACACTAACCTTACAGACTTCAACTTTGTCTGATACGTTATCCACACTAGAGAGGATCTCATTACTTTCGAGCTACTGTTTAATTATTTTCATGCTTATGGCTTGAGCTAAGTCAGGATTTTTCTGGCAATCATTTTTCCTGTACCTTGATATAATTCGGACAACCTAATCTCTAAGAAGAGAGTCAGTTAATGGTCCAAATACACATGTAGTAGATAGTCTATCAATCAATCAGGGGTTTATAAAGTGCGCTACGCGCCCGAGAGGGTCTCAAGGCATGGGGGAGCTGCATCTCTTGATCCGTCAAATCAGTCAAAGAGCCAGATCTTGAATCTCTTCCTGAAGGTGTGCCGAGTTTGGGAGCATCTGATGTTGACTGGGAGTTCGTTCCAGGTCTTTGCTGTGACGTAGGAGAAGGCTCTTCTGCCTGCTCTGGTTCTGTGGATGTGTGCGATCTCTGCCAGGGCGAGTCGGCGGACCTGAGGTTTCTTTTGGGTGGAAGGAGACTCTTTTCTTGAGGTATTTTGGTCCGATGCTGTGGAGGGATTTGTAGGCTTGGGTGAGTAGCTTGAAGGTTACTCTCTTCTCGATAGGGAGACAGTGGAGGTCTCATAGGTGCTGGGTCATGTGCACATGTCGTGGAGCTCCAAGGAGGAGTCTGGCTTCGGTAATGGTTTGGAGTTTGTGTAGCAGGGTCATGTTGATTCCGGCATAGAGGGCGTTGCCGAAGTCCAGTCTGCTGGTTATGACTGCATGGGTGATGGTCTTTCTGCATTCAGGGTGGATCCACTTGAAGGTCTTGCGGAGGATGCGGAGGGAGTTGAAGAAGGTAGAGGCGACGGTGTTGATCTGGCGGGTCAAGGTGAGAGAGGAGTCTAGAATGATGCTGATGTTCTGGGTGTGATGGGTCGGGGTGGGTGGGATTCCGAGGGCAGGGGACCACCAGGAGCTGTCCCATGCTGTTGGGGATGGTCTGGGGACAAGGGCCTCTGTCTTCCCTGAGTTCAGTTTTAGGCAGCTGTCGCTCATCCAGGCTGCAACATCTTTCATTCCTTCTTGGAAGATGAGTCTGGTGTCTTCGGGGTTCTTAGTGAGAGAGAGGATGATCTGAGTGTCGTCTGCGTAAGATACTATGGTGAGCCCATGCTGTCTGACGATGGTGGTGAGGGGGTGATGTAGATGATGAAGAGCTTGGGGCTGAGCGAGGATCCTTGGGGTACTCCACAGTGGATCTCTGTAGGTTCGGAGAGGAAGGGGGGAGTTTGCTCGTTTGGGTTCTGCCAGAGAGAAAGAAGCGGATCCAGTCGAGGGCAGTTCCTCCTATACCAGTGTTGTGAAGTCTGGCAGCGAGAGTGCGGTCTGAGATGGTGTCAAAGGCTGCGGAGAGGTCTAGTTGGATGAGGACCGCAGTGTGGCCCTGGTCAAGTAGCATACGGATGTCATCGGTGGCAGCGAGGAGGGCGGTCTCGGGGCTGTGGTTGCTGTGGAATCTGGACTGGGAGGAGTCGAGGATGGCAATCTCTTCGATAAAGGTGGTCAGCTGGGCGTTTTGCTGCATCTCTCGGTGACCTTGTTAGTGAAGGCAAAGGAGAGAGATGGGATGGTAGTTTTTCAGGTCAGTCGGAACGGGCGATAGTTTTTTGAGGAGGAGCTTGACCTCTGCCTGCTTCCAGTCTTCAGGGAAGATACCGGCTCTGAGGGAGACGTTGATGGTCTGGCCTAGTTCGGGTGCTATGGCGGCTCTGTGGTAGATGTGCGGTGGGCAGGGGTCAGTGGGGGCTCCCGAGTGAGTATTCTTCATGGTTCTGGTGGTGTCTTCAGTGGTGGCGGGTTTCCAGGTGGTGATGGTCAGCTAGTTGTGGGGGGGTGGAGTCCGGAATCTGTTTGCTGAAGTTGTCGTAGAGGGCCTTGATTTTCAGGTGGAAGTAGGAGCTGAGCTTGTTGCAGAGGTCCTGAGATGGTGAGAAATCTGTGGCTTTGCTTGGGGTTTGGTGAACTGCTGTATGATGCTGAAGAGTTCTTTTGCGTTATTTGCTTTGGTGTGGATTTTGTTCTTGATAAAGGTCCGCTTTGTGGCTCTTATGCACTGGTGGTATTCATTCATGGCATTCCTGTAGTTGTTCTGGCCTTCAGTGCTTTTCCTGTTCCTCCAGAGTTTCTCAAGGCATCTGCTGGAGCGCCTGGATTCTTGAAGGTTGGAGGTGAACCAGGCGGCCTTCAGGGAGCGTTGTTTGATGGGGTGGCAGGGGGGTGTGAGCTTGTCAGTGCAGCCGGCGATCCAGTAGTTTAGTTCTTTGGCTAGGGATCTGGCGTCAGTCGTGGTGGAGGGGGGTCAAGGAGTAGGGTGGGGTTGAGGTGTTCTTCTATGATCTTGCTCCAATTCCTTCATGGTGGATGCTGAGCGGGTTTGGGTGTGGTGGTGGTGAAGAAGGTGAAGTGTAGGCAGTGGTGGTCTGTCCAGATGGGCTGCGTGGTGTGGCTGAAGTGGATGTTTGTCCCTCCAGCAAAGAAGGGTTTCGAGGGTGTGTCCGGCTCTGTGGGTGGGGGTGGTGACCAGCTGCTTCAGTCCAAGGTTGGCAAGGTTTTTGAGGAGGGTGGTGGAGTCGGGTCGCTGCATTTGTCGAGGTGGAAGTTCAGGTCTCCTATGAGAATATAGTCCATGGAGGTGATGGTGTGGGGTGCGCTGTAGTCGGCTATGGTGGTGGCAGAAGAGGCACGAGGGCTGGTGGGTCTGTAGACAAGGGTCCCACGCAGTATAGTTCTGGGGCTGGTTTGGATCTGGAAGTGGAGGTGCCCTTTATTGGAGAGGGGGTTGCTTGTGCTGGAGGAGGAGAGTCAAAAGGAGCTCTTGTGTGCGATGGCGAGCGCTCCTCCATGGAGGTGGGGCGGCCCATTCTTTGGATCTTGTATCCGTCAGGGATGGCGATGTCAGGGGCAGAGCTGGCACTGGTCCATGTTTCCGTGAAGAAGGCGACGTCTGGCGAGGGTGCCGGACAGGTCCCAGATCTCCGTGGCGTGTCTGTCAAGGGAGCGCACGTTGAGGAGGATACACGTCAGGGCTTTGGTGGTGTGGGAGTCCGTGTGTGTTCAGCGGTCATGGGGAGGCAGTTGATGGTGAAGGATTGTCTGCAGTGTAGGCAGGAGAACTGGCCGTGGTTGGTATTGGCATTGATCCCTGGCAGTTGTTGTTCCTTCCGGGGTTCAGTGCGAGGATGGTGGCACAGTTGTAGCAGTAGGGGTCTTAGACCCAGGGTTCCTGGTGATGGCAGCTGTCGGGTCGTAGACGGGCACAGATGGGCTTGCCTTTGGTGTGCCTTCGGCAAGCCAGCAATGCACCTGATGCGCAGCCGCACAGTACCTGCAATTAAGTAGGGGAGAGGGGAGGGAAGCGCATCTGGGAGGTGGGAAGTGGGAACCGGCAGGGGGTAGGGGCCGCAGGGGCATCAATGGCGGGAAGGGCACACAGGCAGAAGATGGGCACAAGGGAGACAGAAGAACATAAAAAGGGACAAGGCAGACTCGGGCACAAGAGAGACAAAAAACACGGAGAGGGGAACAAAGACAGACACAGGCACAAGAGAGACAAAAAGAAATACAAAAAACCAGCAAGTCGGCACAAAGACAGACACGGGCACACTGAGTGCGTGTGGGTGTTATGTGGGTGTTCTCTCCAAAACAATAGAGGAAGTGTAGAGGAATTGATAGAATCACCCTCCTTGTTGATCCACATAAACAAAAAGATTCTATCAAAAAAAGTGCAAGTGTTAATTTTAAGATTTTTACAGTTTCTTATTTAAGGGAGTGTAGAATTAGGCTCTTCATCAAACCAGTAAGATGAGATGAAGGCACTATGTGCTTTTTAAATCCCCCTCACACACTAAGAATCCCTTAGTGTCATGCTTCATCATTGGGGTTTTCCCGTCCCTCTACGGGGCGGGGCGTGCTGCGACCTACGAGCTATGCGGGAGCACTATTTTTTGTGATGAGAGACTATGTGTTAGTGCAGTGTCAGTGAGGTTAGTGAAGTGTAGGGACCTTGTGATGTGGGTAAAAAAATTATACAAATTCCCTGGCTAGTGGAAAAAATAATTTTATTCACTTCCCTGGCTGGGAATGTTAAAAAGGGGTTGTGAGGTAGGGCTGTTGGCACCTACCAGGTCGAGATGTTTCACAGACAGTCCCCTACTGTCTGATCATCAGGACCTCTGATGGTCCCTACTAGAAGTTACTCAGTTCTAAAGTTTGCCTAGAGTCCTACAAACCGATAGCAAAAATAAGTTGTCAGTTTGTGCTTCAGGGCATGAGTTGGCCCAGGGTGAAGCTCAAAAGATTGAAAAAAAGACGCAATGGTCTCTGAAAGAAAAGAAGAAAAAAGTATATAACAGAATGAATATATACAATTGTAGCACATGGTTAGTTTAGACCTTGTCATTGAACTTTAAGTAATGCACACGTTACTCGGCTGCATTAAGAATGCCAATGGTTTTGGGCAAAAGATCATTACCGAAGGTAATGGGCTCCATTTTTTGGAGCTTTACTTTTTCTATTATGGAAACACATATAATCTCGACTTGACACACGTACACATGTGACTCAGACATAAAGACAGACACCCGTTACATCACTGTATCGGTATTTCTCGATACTAGACATTGTTTTTTTGCGATCGGTTTACTCGTTGTCGGAGTTGCGACTGCAAGTGGTAATTCATTCAGAAGGAGCATAAATATATATACATACTTTCCCAGTTCTGATTGCGTGCCTCATGAGCCGTCAAAAACAAGGGTTTTTCAAAGCGGTCAACTGAAAGAATAAATAGAGCCGCATCCTCTTGTTAGACAACATTGTTCGCGAAAGCATTTTTTACCTCGTTTCTTGTGAAGACCTGATGTTCTCGGCTGATGTTCACAGTCGATTTACTTACGTAACTGCTGATAAGCACTGCTTTAGTCCTGCCCTCGTGCCGCTCCGAGGAGAACATCAGCTTCACCTCGCTCTCATCATTTTATGGAAGCCGGTTTTGCAGTGTCATCGTCCATACACTGTTTTGTCAACCACTAGTCTGCTAACCCAAAATGGCCACGTGTTTTTGGAACCCTTCCTGGTTGGTGTGAAAATACTGTTTTTTCTCGGACTCTCGTTTACAATATAGAATTTTTGGAAAATTATTTTTCTTAGTTATGGGACAATGGTATTATTTCATGCAAAGACGGGGGTGGTTGGTTGGTGGTACGGTTAATCTTTAATTCAGAGGATTTGTATGAGGAGTAATATGAACCGGTTGGTTTCTTTCAGAAAATTTGATGTTTAGATCATATTGTTTCATAGTCGGCCCCAGGGGATGTCATCATTTAGGCCGTTCTTGTTGGATTTGATTCTGAACACCCATCTTTGTTCTTTCTCTAGGAGTTGTTCTTCTCTTGCGACCAATTCAATTATTGTCCATGACATTTCCTGCTTTGTGGCCCATTTCCAAGAAGTGATTGGTTAGTTTTGTACTAGATTTTTTACATTTAACGGTGCTCTTATGCTCACCTATCCTTATCTTGATGGCCCTGCTGGTCATACCTACATATTCCAGGTTGCATGGGCATTTGATTAGGTATATAGCGTTTGAGCTATTACAGTTGCTGAAACTTCTCTGTTCCCATTTTGTGCCATCATTGAAAGTAAGTGTCGTGCTTTTCTTGGTCAGGCAACAGACCTTACAGTTTCCACAGGGGTGCTGACCGTGCACAACGTTTGCATTTTTTGCATGATTGCTGTGGTTGGTTTTTGGTCTAGTATGAACTAGCAAGTCTCGAATGCTCTGTGCTTTTTTATGAGAGAACGATAGACAGAGAAAAAACACTATTTTCACAACAACCAGGAAGTGTTCCAAAAACACGCGGCCATTTTGGGTTAGCAGACTAGTGGTTGACAAAACAGTGTATGGACAATGACACTGCAAAACCGGCTTCCATAAAATGATGAGAGCGAGGTGAAGCTGATGATCTCCTCGGAGCGGCACGAGGGCAGGACTAAAGCAGTGCTTATCAGCGGTTACGTAAGTAAATCGACTGTGAACAACAGCCGAGAACATCAGGTCTTCACAAGAAACGAGGTAAAAAATGCTTTCGCGAACAATGTTGTCTAACAAGAGGATGCGCCTCTATTTATTCTTTCAGTTGACTGCTTTGAAAAACCCTCGTTTTTGCCGGCTCATGAGGCACGCAATGAGAACTGGGAAAGTATGTATATATATTTATGCTCTTTCTGAATGAATTACCACTTGCAATCACAACTCCGACAACGAGTAAACAGATCGCAAAAAAACAATGTCTAGTATCGAGAAATACCGATACAGTGATGTAACGGGTGTCTGTCTTTATGTCTGAGCCACATGTGTACGTGTGTCAAGTCGAGATTATATGTGTTTCCATAATAGAAAAAGTAAAGCTCCAAATAATGGAGCCCATTACCTTTGGTAATGATCTTTTGCCCAAAACCATTGGCATTCTAAATGCAGTCGAGTAACGTGTGCATTACTTAAAGTTCAATGACAAGGTGTAAACTAACCATGTGCTACAATTGTATATATTCATTCTGTTATATACTTTTTTCTTCTTTTCTTTCAGAGACCATTGCATCTTTTTTTCAATCTTTTGAGCTTCACCCTGGGCCAACTCATGCCCTGAAGCACAAACTGACAGCTTATTGTTGCTATCGGTTTGTCGGACTCTAGGCAAACTTTAGAACTGAGTACCTTCTAGTAGGGACCATCAGAGGTCCTGATGATCAGACAGTAGGGGACTGTCTGTGAAACATGTCGACCTGGTAGGTGCCAACATCCCTACCTCACAACCCCTTTTTAACATTCCCAGCCAGGGAAGTGAATACAATTTTTTTTTCCACTAGCCAGGGAATTTGTATAATTTTTTTACCCACATCACAAGGTCCCTACACTTCACTAACCTCACTGACACTGCACTAACACATAGTCTCTCATCACAAAAAATAGTGCTCCCGCGTAGCTCGTAGGTCGCAGCACGCCCCGCCCCGTAGAGGGACGGGAAAACCACAATGATGAAGCATGACACTAAGGGATTCTTAGTGTGTGAGGGGTATTTTAAAAGCACATAGTGCCTTCATCTCACTGGTTTGATGAAGAGCCTAATTCTACACTCCCTTAAATAAGAAACTGTAAAAATCTTAAAATTAACACTTGCACTTTTTTTGATAGAATCTTTTTGTTTATGTGTTATGTGGGTGTGCCATGTGATTGACTGTATGGATTTGTGAGTGGTTGTGTGAGTGACTGTGTGGGTGTGTGAGTGGGTGTGTGAGTGCATGTTAGACTGGCTGTGTGGATCTGGGAGTGAGTGTGTGAGTAGTCCTGTGGGTTTGTAAGTGGGTGTGTAAGTGGCTGAATGGGTGTGTGAGTGGTTGTATAGGTATGCAAGTGGGTGTGTGAGTCTGTGACTGGGTGTGTGAGTGCAGTTTTGAGGGATGTATGACATTACAACGCATACTTGTACCATGCATGCCTTTACAACACAGTATTTACAACGAAAACCTTTACAACGTATAGCGCTTTGGAATGCTGGATAGTGAATAGTTTAATTTATTATGCCAACTCCAGTCCCGGTAGACACTAGGGAAGGTGTTGGAGAGTAAATTAAACTTATTACCTATCCTAGAGCGCCCCCCAGCGCAATGCGTTGTAATGGTTTGCGCTGTAAAAGTTGTGTCCTAAAGGCACTGTGTTGTAAAAGTTGCGTTGTAAAGGATGTTTCCCAGTTATGAGTGGCTGTGTGGGTTTGAGAGTGGGCATGTGAGTGGTTTTGCAGGTCTGTGAGTGGGTGTTTGAGTGGTTGTGTGGATGTTTAAGTGGGTGTTTGAGTATGTAACTGACTGTGTGAGTGCCTGTGTGGGCCTGTGAGTGGAAGTATGAATGCTTTGTGGGTATATGAATAGGTGTGTGAGTGGCAGTATGGGTATGTACATGGTTGTACCAACACGACGGACCCCAACGAAGCAGCCCGCAACCTCACACAGTGGCTCACAAACTGCGCCAATGACCTTGCACCACTGAAGAACCCTCCCATCAGACCCGGCAGCAAGAAAGCCTTGTGGTTCACCAACGACCTCAAAATCTCCCAGAAAACCTGCCGCACCCTCGAGAAAGCCTGGCGCCACGACCAGACAACAGAAAACATGACAGACCTCAAGAACACCACCCGCAAACACCACCAGCTTATCCGCACCACCAAAAGGACTACATTCAAAGAACGACTGGACAACAAAACCCACAACAGCAAGGAAATCTTCAGCATTGTTAAAGAGCTCTCCAACCTCAGCGCCTGCAACAACGATATCACACCCTCGCAAGACCTCTGCGACTCACTTGCCTCGTTCTTTCACTGCAAGATCGCCGACATACACAACAGCTTTGGCCCACAGACCACACACCCAACCACCGAACCAGCACCCCCCACCACCACCCTCTGCACATGGACCCCGGTCAACACCGAAGACACCACCCGCATGATGAACACCATCCACTCCGGCTCTCCAACCGACCCCTGTCCACACCACATCTTCAACAAAGCAGACTCCATCATCGTACCCTATCTCCGGGACATAATTAACTGATCCTTTGCATCCGCCACCTTCCCGGAAAGCTGGAAACATGCCGAGCTCAGAGCCCTCCTGAAGAAACCCACCGCGGACCTCACAGACCTCAAGAACTTCCGCCCCATCTCGCTCCTCCCTTTTCCTGCCAAAGTCATCGAGAAGACCGTCAACAAACAACTCTCCGCCTTCCTCGAGACGAACGGATCCCTCGACCCCTCGCTGTCCGGTTTCCGTGCAAACCACAGCACCGAGACAGCCCTCATCGCAGCCACCGATGACATCAGGTCCCTGCTCGACAAAGGGGAAACAGCTGCCCTCATCTTCCTAGACCTCTCTGCAGCCTTCGACACCGTATGCCACTGCACCCTGATACAGCGCCTCAGCAACACCAGAATCCAAGGAACGGCCTTGGAGTGGATCATCTCGTTTCTCGCCGTAAGAACCCAGAGAGTCGCCTCCCCCCATTCCGATCCGCGGCTACCAAAGTCATCTGCGGCGTTCCACAAGGATCCTCGCTCAGCCCCACCCTCTTCAACGTCTACATGTGCCCCCTTGCAGCCATCGCACAACAACACAACCTCAACATCATCTCCTACGCTGACGACACCCAGCTGATACTCTCCCTCACCAACGGCCCCACCACCGCCAGACCGAGCCTCCAGGATGGAATGAAAGATGTCGCGTAATGGATGAGGCTCAGCCGTCTGAAACTGAACTCAGACAAGACGGAAGTCCTCATCCTGGGAACTTCCCCCTCTGCCTGGGATGACTTCTGGTGGCCCCCGGCCCGGGGCTCCGCCCCAAGCCAACGGACCATGCACGCCACCTGGGCTTCATCCTGGACTCCTCCCTCTCGATGACCAAACAAGTCAACGCTGTCTCGTCATCCTGTTTCAACACCCTGCGCATGCTCCGAAAGATCTTCCGGTGGATCCCCACAGAAACCAGGAAGACGGTCACCCAGGCCCTTGTCACCAGCCGACTGGACTACGGAAACACCCTCAACACGGGAACCACAGCCAAACTTCAGAAAAGACTCCAGCGCATACAGAACACTTCTGCACGACTCATCCTGGACATCCCCTGTCACGGCCACATCTCTGCCCATCTGGAGACCTGCACTGGCTCCCCATCAGCAAGAGGATCACGTTCAGACTCCTCACCCACGCACACAAGCTTCTCCACGACATGGGCTCCAAATACCTCAACAGCCGCCTCACATTCTACACACCCACCCGCCAGCTCCGATCAGCCAGCCTCACCCTCGCCACCGTCCCACTAATCCGCAGAACCACCGCCGGAGGAAGATCCTTCTCCTACCTGGTGGCCAAGACATGGAACTCCCTCCCCACCCACCTTTGGCTGACCCAGGACCATCTCGCCTTCAGGAAACAACTCAAGACCTGGCTGTTCAAGCAGTAGCGCCTCCTCCTCCTCCCAGCGCCTTGAGACCCTAGCGGGTGAGTAGCGCGCTTTACAAATTTACTGATTGATTGATTGATTGGGTGTGTGAATGGGTGTGTGGGTCTGTGAGTGGGTGTTTGAGTGGCTGAATGGGTGTGTGAGTGGTTGTATGGGTGTTTAAGTGGATGTGTGAGTGATTCTGTGAGGAGGTGTGTGGGTCTGTGAGTGGGTATATCATTTTTTATTGGGGTCTGGAACCACTGCAGAACACACAATGGTGACACTGAGCATTGTGGGGGATTCACAGATTCTCACATGCTAAAAAGTGTTTTGGGACAATTTCTTGACTATGAGGGATCCCTCACAGACTCCCACATCAGTCTGATGGGGTCTGGTACCACTACCCTGACCCCGTCTATTACTTTCATACCAGAACCAAGTCCTGATGCACAAAATGACCGCCACAACTTTCCTCTCAGATTGTGGCCAGCCAATCACGGCATTGCTGCTGGTGCAAGAATCCGCAGATGCACCGCAATTAATCCACGATTCTAGATATACATAAATCTTTGTAATTTAATAACTCCAAACTTACTGAATAGATTTACACCAAAATACAACAATGCACTATTCCCGGAACAAAATGTAGCAATCTGACATATTTGGTGTAATTCTGTTCAGCAGGCTGGGCTGTAGTTGAGTCTAAGATCCCTATGGAAACTTTCGAATCACCCCCAAAGTTTTGAGACAGCAGCTGTAATGACTTGCAAACCAGGGCAGAAGATGGGTTAACTATAAAGTTTGCATCATAGTATAAGTGATGCAGATATTGGAATGTTTAGCACCTTCACATCTTGGTTATTTTTAGCAAATAGTCTCTTTTCAGAAAACTGCTGAATAGAATGTACAGTGTTATTAGTATATTCTTTTGAGAACTCTATGGTGTATTTCTAATGAGAGTTTCACTGTTTACAAACAGTGTGGTATAGAATTAACTCTCTCCTTAGAGTAAACACTGCTTACAGTACTCAGTGCCAGATGTATGACCATTGGATTTTACGAGTTACAAAATCCAATGTACAACAGGGTCTCAGACAATTTTTGCGATTCCCAATGGGGTTACAAATTGCATGCCTCATGAATATTGATGAGGCTGTCACAATTTGCGACCCCATTGGGAATACTGGCACACCCAGGGATAGTGGCCTGCTAGGGTCAGCAAACCACCATGTCTGGGTTTGTTTTGTCAATAAAACAGTTTTTTTAAAAAATGCAGCCCATTTTCCTTAAAGGAAAATAGGCTGCATTTAAAAAATAAAAATGAATCCTCGGTTTCATTTTTCCTGGGACCACTGCCTGCTCTTAAAAAAAATGTTCGCATGCATTCCCGTAGGAGAAGGGGTCCCCCTGGGACCCCTTTCTGTTTGTGAGTGCCTTACCACCCTTTTAAGAAAGGTGTTTTGCGACCGCAATTGCGGTTGCAAAACATCATACATGGGTTATGGACTCGCTAGTAGGAAGGGACGCCCTTGGCATGCCCCTCCCTAATAGCGAGCCACTAACCGTATTTTGCGAGCTGCTAATTGATTAACGACTCACAAAATAGGGTTAGTAAATTGGACTGACCTATTTTGCAGTCGCAAAGGGGCCAAAATACCCTTTGTGACTGCAAAAAATGGTCGTACATCTGGTCCTCAGGTCTCTACTGATATCAACTTCATTTTTTAATGTAGATTTGGTGTGTGTCAGGGGTTTGATACAGATAAAAGCTGTCCTTAGTAGCACATTTGTTTTGAAATTGGCATTCACTATTTTGGCTCCATATGGACAGTTGTATCCAGATTTAACACCATACTATACAAGGGTTTCCCATATATCTGTGGTTGATTTCAAATGTGATCTATGCTATATGTTAGGCCAGAGCAATCTACACAGCAGTATGCGGTAAAACGAAGCTTGGATGATATTAGTGTTGTCATCAATTATGTCATTTGAGATGTTACCAGTGATGTAATAAATTACGTCATAGAACATGTCATGAATGATGTCATATGTGAGATCATAAGCAGACCATGGCAGGTACATATTATGGTCAGTGCTGCTATAACTAGTACATTTCTGTGCATTTTGTAATTCAAAATGTTAATGTTCACACTGTCAAATTCACCTAACTAAAATGGTATTTTGGGTTTTTAAGTGAATGTCTATGTTTTTTTAAAAAGTAAACAGATATTATTGTTACATCTAACTATTACTTCAACCTTTTTTTCTTCAGTGAATTTATAGGTTTGTGTCAAAGTAAACTAATTACTTTTCTGACTGAATCTATGAATGACTTTATAATATATGTTGTTCTGACAATATTTTAGGAATTTTTTTTCTATTGTTGTAACAAAACAGTATATGGCTCACAGTTTGCAAAATCTTTGTAAAATGTCTGTGAGTATTAAATGGATAACTATTCAATAGAAATTCTTTATTTGCTTGGTTATTGTAACTCTGATCTCAAGACATGTCACCAGCAATCTTTTTTTGAGTTGTCATTACTCTCTCAATGACGGGTGTGCAGAGGGACTGGCCTCTCTGCTGAGACCAATCTCTGTAATGATGGGTGTGCGTACCACACAGGGCTATCTACACAGAATGACCAACAGCCCCATGGTCAAACAAGAACAACAAGCAAGCAGGCATAACCACAACAAAGAACACATGCAGGCCTATGTCAAAAGCACATTGGCTGCCTATACAAAATGGACACCAGCCACACGGTCAAACAATAATCAGGAGGCATGGAAAACAAAGAAAAATGCAGGCCTATAGACATTGACTACACAAAATGGGCCCCAGCCACATGGAAAGCATAACTAAGACAAATGGTGGCCTATGGTGAACACACTCATACACTGGCCAGACAAAGGAGGCATGATAACACATGAGAAAATAGCATTAATTTAGCAATGCCAAATGGGAAAATTAACTGTGCTTAAAAATATTACAGTACATGTCCTCCAAAGGCATCAAATATATTGCAGTTTGTAGAACAAAAAATGTTAATACCTCCCAAAAACACATTTTTACATTTTAATCTAATGCCACCCATGGCCTAAATGATGTTTTAATTCAACAGCCACCACAGAAACAGTTGTTTCATGCAGCCATGACTAGTACTGAGCCTACTGAAGGTCCATTGGCAGGCCACATAGTGAATTAAATGACTATTGCAAATTTATTAAACAAACATGGAGAAAATGTACTAAACTGTGCAACATTTTCCCTTTATAAAAGAAGGAAAATTACATGCAAAAAATAACTAGGCCCCTACTGAAACTGCTGGTTAACCACCAAACTAAATATAAAAAATCGAATAAAAGTACAAATAAATCCTGATGCATACCCTCTATCAAATAAATAACATCTTTGCACAACAGTTTTTGAAATTTTTTTTGATATCACAAAAAAGTCATCCAATTCAAAGGTATATATGCAGCAGACAAAAAGGGTGATACTTCCATCTCTAAATCCAAATGAGAAGTGACCAGGAGGTGGACAATGCACTGGGAGGAGCCTGCTGGACAAGAATAGAAAGTTGGAGTCTCCTGGGGAACTTTTTGAAATAAGTCAAATATAAAAAGGGCTCCTCTCACAAAAATACAATGTGAACCGTCATTTGAGACGTTTTTTAACTTCAAATTCTATTTTTTGAGGAGATTTAGCTGCTTCTCAGGGAGAGAATCTTCTCCAGGTTGCAACCGCAGTCGATCGCACTCGCATACAACAAAAAAGAAGCGACTGATGTTGCTAGCACGGCCGCAAAATCTTGAGAGCTGCAAGCAAATCTTGTGGGCCCTCGCGAAAGGCTTGGGAAGTATCATGGCTCTCGTAAAATGATGCGATGAGCGCGTCAATAGAAAAATAACTCTGCTCTGTTGCGGAGTGAAGAGTTTATCATTAACTCCACGTTCTCCGCGGCGCGCAGAATTGCCAAATACCACAAACTCCGCGAGTGGAGCAGCATTTTAAGCCCAGGCCTAAATATTATCTTGTCCCTAAATGTCACGGATGAACATAACTGGAAGTAAGAGCACTTAATACTGGCACCGAAGCAAGTGGCTGTCCATCGCATTAATTCAAGAAGCTCTTCATCATAGGAATAAATGCCATCACATATAACCATGAATGAGGACACCTAATACTGGCAATAATGCATGCAAACTTTAATAGTGAGTGCCTATTAGTCTCATTATTAAAATAAAGGATTTGCAAGAATCAATGTCTAAGCATGACTAGGAATGCAGTGCACTCATCAGAACTGCCAACATGAATAGCGCCATTCAATCACACTTATAATTACAATACTGTGAAATCATAAACAGTCACCTAGAAGGTGCTTTCAGCATACACTTTGAACATTTTCAACATACAATACTGCATTTTTACCACAGTCCCGTAAGGACAGCATTCCTGAAAAATACACACATGTGCATTTACCAGCTCTCACCCCTAGAGGGGTTCTTTCAACATGAATTCTCATATTGCACCATTGCAGGCCATAGGCACTGTAACCATAGTCCTTGCACCTAGAGGACATATCACTCCACCGCTATAGAACAAAACTCCTCAGTGTAGCCACTGCTGATAATCCATCAAAACCCTTGAGGGATTATCTTTTTTGTAGTCACCCTAAACTTTGGGCGGGGGCTGGGGAATTACTTTTTTGGGGGGGTATGTGTTACTCCTGCAGCACCCCCACCGTTTGGCAACAGTTTGATGGTGACTCCAATCTCTTTGGGTTACCACAACCCACAAATGTGTGGCTTCCATTTCGTAAATATGACCAAATCAATGAGCCCCGCAAGGCCATATGGGGTACTCTTGTGAGCAAATTGAATTTTTAAACAACGGCTCTCCTGCTGCGCTGGGGAGAGCTGTGACATTGTTTTCTTTGGGGGTTCCTTCTTTTGTGCATTTACAGCGGTGGAGAGCAGCTCACGGAGTCCAAACCAGCTGCTCTGGCTGTCTCCCCACATAGACAGCTGTAAAGATTCTTGGTAATGATAAGAACGAGGAAACTGGATTAATTAATATATTTATTAATCTTACATTACAAGAAGCTCATAGTACAAAAAGCCTGGGCCAACTGACACAATCCGGAACCTGGACTGTCGTGAGGTTCCAGTCATAATTCCATTAATCGTAATTGGCCAGGATGTCATACATCCCCTTTCGTAAACACATTTACAAACAAACACAACAGAAGTTAACACATTACACACAATGAATATAATCATTGAACATAAAGCAATTTGTGATACATTAAAATAACATGAATAAAATAATATATAATTAATATCCAATCAGGTTTGAAATTATATAATCAGAGAAAACAAGTTCACCATGAAACATGAACATATGGTTTCTCTTTATAATTATGACTTTTATAAACTTTACACCAAACTGGTTTGGATTTCAATCTTGAAGCAGATGAGTTTTTTCATTCATTACTGTAGTTTTTTCTGTCCTCATTTGCCTCCATCGTACCATTTCGCTTTTTATCTCCAGCCAAAATGTCCATAACCTCGTTTGCTGACATGAGTTACCAACAATGGTGTAGCTGTGGGGCGCCCTTGATCAAAAACTCACACCCTGTCGAACCCTCAATGCACCAGTACCTGGTGTAAAGAAATCTGCCGCCATGGGAACAGAGGTGCTATCAGCTGAGGCGGAAAAAGGCTTAATCATAGAACCCCTGGTCTAACATAACACTATTTCACCAATTAAAAACCCTTATTTGGGCTATCTAATATTGCCACATGTTTTACAGAGGATACCCAATCTTCGTAACTTGGTGGAATTGATGATACCCACAATTTACAGATCTCTCTGCTGGCCAATAAAACCGTAGAAAATATTACATTTATATGATTCTTATTTCTTACACCATCAAAGTCCATAAATCCAAAAATAACTAGTAAAGCGCTTACCAAACTTGAGTCATCAAAGAATCAGACAGCGCTTTACTCACGGCCATCCAAAAGGGCTGGATCTTTGGACAAAGTAAAAACATATGGAGATCATCTTCCTTCATGCTTCCAAATTTTGGGCACGCCACATCTACTCCTCGGCCAAACTTTGATAACCTCCAGGGAGACCAATGAGCCCTGTGAACAGTGAAGAGATGATTATTTCTAAGGTATGCAGGTTTTACTATTTTCTATAAAGTACCCATAGATAGTTGCCATTGATTTTCAAGTGTAGTAGACAACGCGCATCTGCCCCAAAGGTCATCCGGGAGGTTGAAATTCCCATCCTCCATGTCCACCAAAGACCAGTACCAGCGTGCGATTTCCTTGACTGGAGACTGCTTGGCGGTTACTTTTTCCTCAAATTCGTTATATCCTCAGACCTTTGTACTAGAGGCTTGAAACCAGCTTAAGACTTGGAGATACTTAAATCTTGAAATTCTTTGATCTGATAACTGGTTACATTCCTCCCAAGACATCAGTTGATTCTCGTGTAGGAGGTGATTCCAAACAGCTATGCCCGCTTCCCTCAAGGGTAAGGCCAATGCATCTTTGGCCCATTCAGGGGACTCTAGAGAATCCCAGCTAGGAGCATAATGGCTAAAATATGATAACTTCACAGTTCTCCTAACTCTATACCATGTCTCAGCCATGTCTCTTAAGATTTTTAGCCTTACTTTTTTGAAGTACTTTGGGTCCGCATACTTAAACATAAAACCTTCTTTCGTTAAATTATAGCTTCTCAACTAGACCTCGAACAGCCTGCCTACTTCTGAATTAGATGGTGTAAGCAGAAGCATTCTTCCATTTTCTAACATAAAAGACTAGGAGTATAACATCAAATTGGGTAACACTAGGCCACCTTTTTCCAACCTCCTTTTCAACTTCTTCCAAGAAATCCTTGGCCCCTTAGAAGCTCAAATGAAAGAGCTAATCTGGCCCTGGAGTTTCAAAAACCAAGCTTTAGAAAAGGGAAGAGGAATAGACTTGAATAGGAACATAAACTTTGGAAGGATCACCATTTTCATAAGATTAACTCGGCCAAACAGGGTCAGTGGGAGATGTGCCCAGTTCTTCAACAGGATGGCTACTTCCTTCTTAACTCTCTCAAAATGTACTTCCGTGAGCTTAGCAATATCCTCTGTAATCCTCACCCCTAGGTATCTCATCTCCTTAGTACATCTTATTCCATCTGTTGTGAGATTCCAAATCATAATCCCAGTTTTTTCCTTATTGATCTTATACCCTGAGATTTTTCCAAAATCAGTAGTAGTTGTTAAAACAGCATCAACAGCACTATGTACCTCGCTAGCGAAGACCAAGATATCGTCTGCATATAGAGCAATCTTTTTGCTCCAGCCATTATAATTGAAAGCTCGAATTCCAACATTCTCCCTAAGCCGTCGGGCTAGTGGTTCTATATACAGATCGAATAAAAGGGGGGACAGAGGGCTGCCCTGCCTTTTTCCTCTTGATATCTGAACTGGTTCTGTCAGGGCTCCATTAACTAAAACCGTAGCAAGAGGCACAGCATATATTCCCTCCAGCACTCTACCTATATTCGGGCCCAAGTTAAGAGATTTGACTACTGTTTTTAACAAGACCCAATTAACACGGTCGAAAGCCTTGGCGGCATCCAGTGCCATTACCGCCAAAGGAAGACTATATGTGGTGGCCAGATCTATTGCCCCAATAAGATTAAATGTCAATTCTTTAAGCATTCTCCCTCGGATAAAACCCTTTTGCTCTTCATGCACAACCAACGGAATAACCCCATTTAGCCTTTCTGCTATTATTTTTGTAAATAGCTTATAGTCACAGTTCAAAAGTGACACTGGCCTATATGAATCACAATTTTTGGGGGATTTACAAGGTTAAAGTTATAGTGGCCTCTTTCCAGGAATCTGGAAAACCCACACTAGACATAAAGATGGCATTAAACATGTGTAACAGAATTGGTACCAGGGTATCCACCAGGGCCCTATAAACTTTGCGAGGGAGACCATCCGGTCCCGGGGCCTTTCCTTTCTTCCCCTCATCTATTGCTTTCAGTAGTTCCCCTGTACTAATCTCTCCATTCAGATGGCGAGTTTTCTCCATTAGAAGCTGCTCATATTAGTCTTGTGCCAACCAACTAAGCACTTCTTCCGGGGTGACCTCTAGATCCTCCTTATAAACATCTGCACAGTGCTTAAAGAATGCCTCTTCAATCGCCTGGTTATACGATAATAAATCTCCAGTTTGTTCACACCTAATCTCTTTAATTGTGTTTCTTACCCAATCACTCTTAACTTTCCAGGCTAATAGCTTGCTAGCTCCCTCCCCAAACTCAAAATGCTCTAAACGACTTGTTTCCCATCTCTCCCTAACCCTTGCTTGAATAGTGGTGTTGTGTTCTATCTAGGACCCCGATCAATATTGTAACCTCATGCCCCTATACGGCTATAATCAATACATATCCCTATAATGGCATAAACGATCAGAGCCATATTTCAGTAACTCGTCTCTGCAGCTCATTACAGTACATGACACAGCAGAAGCCACTTCCTTAGATTCCTAGATAACACACCGAGTTCTTTCGGCAGCTCATACCCCCCAGCAACCTGGGAAAGCCCTGCTTGCTTTGTTTTGATTAGTAATAGAACTCTTGCAAGCACTGTAAGAACGACCAGTTCTTAGTGACATGGTTTATTGACGTCTTATGTCCAAAAACGTACATCAAACTCGGCACCTTTCAGGTATAAATATGCCAACGTTGCCTTAAGCAAACACGGTGGTGGTGAATACTGGAGCAGAACAGCTGTCCCTTGCAGAGAGCCCAGCAGATGCGAGTAGCACACGCACGCTGCCCCTCCTCCTTGACGCGCTGAGAAAGACGCTGTCTTTTCCCCTGCCGAGAAAATCCAGCTCTGGCGTTTCCAGCCTACCCTTGCGGGTGACTGGGATATCGGGTTCTGAGAGGAGATACCAGACCTCCTGCATTCTATTATATAACAATAAGTTGGTTTTTGCCAAGGGTTTGCTTCAAGAATTCTCTCTAAGGGTTTAGTCAGCACCGTACCTCTGGAATAGACTGTTCAATAAATAATAGCTTTTATTGAAAACGCCTGTCTCTCTCTTTTCTCTGCATACTGGTGAAAGTAATTCTGCACAACTGACTGAGTGAAATAGCTGTCTATTGTTTCACACGACTCTAGAAAGTTTCCAGTGACCTCTGAGCTAGCTGGTACAAACCCAATTAAGTCTAACATAGTCAGTAGAGACCTAGAAGACCGCAGTCCTACGTCTACACTGCTGTTTATGTTATTCCAATGCGCAGGGCCTTTAGGGAAAATAGGAACTACACTACATGGCGCCCAACGTTTGGTAAGGCGATAAAACTAACGCAAGACGTTAGAGTAACTCAGTCGTGCTTTTTCACACAGACCCTTTCTCCCGTGAATACTCCAATAGACGTCTGGAGTGGGTGAAAGGTTAAAATCCGCCTGAACTTAGTAGGAAGAGATTCCTACGTAGAGCTTCTGGTTTATTCAACGTTGAAGGATACAGTGTTCCAAAAATATTGTGCACCTAATCTTTGTTTCCTTGGAAACCTGCTCTGCAAACCTTCATTAATACAATGTCAGTAAATGGCAATAACAACGGAACCAATGAAGTCGCAGCAGACGCGACTCAGCGGGGTCCCGATGATACAGGAATTAATGAACCGGATGCAGTTATCATCCCGGCAAACATAAGAAAAACTATAACGTTAAAACTTATAGAAAACGGACTGACCTCACGAGGTGATACCATCATTTTTGTGATAGAGGCACACGAATATCGGCAGACAGAGGTATTCTATTCATGGATAAACTTTCCAGGGGCAAACGCAACAACACACAAATTCCACTATTACAAAATAGAGGAACCACTGGATGAGTACGCTCCCTTCGAGGAGATTGAAATCCCATTAAAATACCAAGAGCACCTGCTCTGGTTTAAAGGCACCCTAAAACACAATGATCACTTCACCATGCTCGGTCCACTAGGTAGACCAGGAGCAACGTGGCCGGTTCTAGCCAGCTACACACCACATCCGGACATTGAAAAAATGTCTTGCGAAGAGCTGTTAGCACAGCTAAAAACATTAATTAAAATACATAGACAGTTAGTCCAATGTGTAAGGCGGACTGCAACAGTCCAAACAGCTGTTAATGTTCCACAGCTGACCCCTCATCAGGGGAACACAAATAGAATTACACCACGGACCATACAATCATGTCTTGGTAAAACACCCATAAAACGGGAACAAATTCCTTTCTGGTTAGCACAGAAAATTACTCAAATAGGGGCAGTATTTCCGAATACTACCCCTATTGAGAAACACAGAATTCTGACTATCTGCCTTCCAATGGGGCTCGCACCACACGTGGAGGACTGTGACACTTGGGGTACAGTCTTTGCTTCCATTTACACAAAAACACATGGTGTTCCGTCCATGGCGGTAATACCAGATGTGGTAAAACAAATTCAGAATGAATACGGTCCAGAACCTGCTTTAACTCTTGGTATGAAATTACTGAAAGACTTCCAGCAGGCCTCGGCTATATTACTAGCCAACATAAATTGAGAAGCAGCATCTGTGGCGATCCGCAAGAAATTGAAAGAAACAGATATAACAGATCAACCAATTGAGCTTGCCAGAATTATAGAAAAATGTTATGAAGAATTAGGTAGAGATAGTTTGGGTGGGAAACCAGTAAAGCCCCAACTACTCGAAAATCCTGAAAAATTATTTATTAAAAATAATCTAAACACTCCTAAAAAGAGCTGGGATGGAAATAAACAATCCACTCCCAAGGAAAAAGTTTTCCAATCCAGAGGAAGGTCTCCTCGGGGAGGGAAACTACTCCGACTCGAGAACACCAGTCTCCCCAGAGGGAGCACTCTGAGAAAAGATATAATCTTAGAAATAGGGATAACTTGAAAAAGCCTGATAGATATCAAAGTATTGATACACGTCCCTCTCGATCTTTTTCGCAGAAATCGGAAAGAAGAGGACGGTCAGACCCAGGAGAGCACACCAAGTCCAAAGACAAGGAACCTGCTCAAAGTAAAAAATTACAATTCCCGAGGAAGAAGGTAGCCAGTATTAGAGTAATCGAACCTGCCGAGAATACTGAGGACACAGCTGGAAAACGGAAAGTGGGCACAGACAATGCTAGACAGTGCAGCAGAAATCAGCATAGCTCGCAAGATCCTGATGAGTCATCTGGAGACAGTGGACACGAATGAATACATTCAAGTCGAAACTGCAGACAGCAGAATTAGCGACCCTCATAAAATATACGAAATAACACTGCGTATAGAGGGAGATAAGACTAGAAAAATAAAGGGTCTATTTTGGGATAACCTCTCAAAAGGCTATGACATCCTGTTAGCTGAGAAAGATTGGCCCCCAGAGTTTGTCAGGGAGTGCCCTCATGGCGAAGAAATGATTATGCCTGCCTTCTCAAATCACATTCCAATTCACACTAAATATATATGTATGCAAGGAAATGGGCAGTAGCCCAGGCACCGGCATTATATAAAAATCATGTAGGATGGGATGAGGACTCTCCTCCCCACAAGATTCAGTTAAAATGTCAACCTACTGCACAAAGGCAGTACCCTATTAAGCAAGAAGCTAAAAAACAGGTCAGGGAGATTTTAGATCAAATTGAATACCAGGGGTGATTGAAACATGCACCTCTCAAATGAACAATCCTTTCTTTCCTGTTTCCAAACCAGACGATTCGTATCATCTAGTCTTGGACTACAGACAACTTAACTCATGTTGCAAAACATTTGCGGTACAGAACTCTCACAGTGCAGCACTGATGAATAATATAGTTCGGAAAAAATACAAAACAACATTAGACATATCTAATGGGTTCTTTTGTCAAAATATTGCACCAGAAAGCAGGTACTTGACCGCTTTCTCAATAATGGGGTCACAGAAAAATTTCTGTAGGCTCCCACAGGGATTCAAGAACAGCCCAGGACTATTCTCAGCCAGAGTAACAGAGTTATTACAAATATATGATGATGAGGCATTATCTTATGTTGATGACATCTATCTCACAGATGACGACTTGGATACTCACTTGAAAAGGGTGAACATAATACTTGGGTTCGCAGCAGAGGGTTACAAATTCAACTTTAAAAAGTAAAGAATTGCCCATCTGACAGTCTTAATTTTTACGATACGAATTATCAAGTGAAGGAAAAAGCCTAGCGGACAACTTCTTAGAGAAGTGCGCTGTACTCCAAGCACTAAAAACTTACAATCGATTCTAGGCTTCCTGAATTTCGGAAGAACTTACATTCTAAACTACGCAGAAAGGATTAAACCTCTCTACGAATTAATTAAACCTGATTTTAAACCAATCAACTGGACTCAAAAACACACATAAATTTTGAGATCACTGCAAACAGACATGTTAGCAAAAACAAAATTAGAAACACGTGACAATACACGCAACCTTGTAATCCGAGTCATACCAGGAAGATGCGGATTCACGTACCTGACCTCTAATGAGGGAGAAACAGTACCAATAGCATACAAATCACATTTGTACACACAAGCAGAAAAAACATTCAGTCTCACAGAAAATACTGTGAAGGCAGTGCAAACTGCTATAGCAAAGGAACGAGAATTAGCAGAAGTTCTCACAGCGGAATCCGCCTTTGAGGCACTATTCAGCCCAGTAAACCTGCCTACAGTGTCACTAGATCCGAAATGGATACAGTGGGAAATTTCTCTTGCAGCGGAAGACGTGAAATACTATTTCGCCCCGCACATGAAAAAACTGAATGTTTTAAATTATGAAAAAGAATACCATCTGCGAATCGAAATTCTCCCTCTAGAGCAGTACTCCTGTATAATCTATACAGACCGATTTGTACAGCATTACAATGTAGAAAATAAATCCTACGATGCAGCCTGTGCGATTGTTAAAGGTCGCTGGCTCTGCGGTAAATTCAGACCGAAAATAACAAAAACTGAATCACTGAGAAAATGTTCGGCTCAGCGAGCTGAAATCAGATCTTTAAAGATGGCGCTTGAAAATGCCGAACGTGAATTCCCGACACTAATCGTGTGCGATTCGCATTTTTGCGTCAACTCCTACAATAATGATTTGCAGAGCTGGATTCAAAATGATTACAAAGATGACACAGGTGCCACAATCAAGCATAAAATGCTTTGGAAGCAAGTAGTTCTTTTACAGAAAGAACTACAAAAGACTCACGTGATACACACTCTGATTCATCAACGTGATGGTGTTCACGTTGCAGGGAATTCATTGGCTAATACAGCCATAGCGGAAGCAAGTAAACCGGCTTCCGTAGCCACAAAAAAGCGTTCATTAAAATACATAGACGGGGAAACCATGCTGGCAGTAAAAAAGTCAGTAAAAAGCGACTGTGCAGCACTACCCGTGAACTATCCACTCAATTATACATATGTAATTAATGCAAACTCCGTTCCTTTTGCTCGAATCCCTGGAGTGGGGGATAGGGTAATTCCAAACATGAATTGGAGAATCTTTTTAATAGCAGACGCACACATGGGACTGGGTCCAAGGCACAAACAGATGAAGGAATCTCTGTCTGAATTACAAGCAGTATACTGGTGGCCGGGGATGAGCGTGCAACATCAAATATTTGCAAGAAACTGTCAAGACTGCAGCAGAGATCGCAGTAGTGAACCGGTCCAGCCTGTTGCCCAGATACCCTTTATGGACAGGGTAATGCTGTCTATATGCAATCCAGCGTCCTATTAATTGTTTAAGACTAAATTCACTATAAAATGTGGCCCCAGCGCTCGGCTGACGCCAAAACTGTTATAAAAGATCTGCGAGTCTTTATCGGCACATACGCAATTGCCATGCTGCATTCTGATCAGGGTCCTTCTTTAAGCTCTCGAGCTTATAAGGAGGCCATGACCAGTATGGGCATTGGATTGCGATTCTCTTGTCCATTCCACCCTGAGGGGAACAGTGTAGTAGAAAGAAAAAACCGAGACATAAAGCAATCTATAACAGCGAAGGTATTAGGTTCGGGGTGGGTCAAACATTTAACAAGTATCCAACGTAGTCTTAATAATTTGCCAAGAAATTCTCTAAAAGGTTTCAGCCCGTACGAACTATTGTTCGGAACTAGAATGTATGTTCAGGATCTTGATAGTCAGGCTTCAGTGGTGAAAGATAAAAATAAAGACTTTGACATCAAAGATCGTTTGGCTGTTTTACAGGACTTGAATGAAACAAGAAAATCCATAAGCAACATAAAGTTAAAACAACAGCCAACTACCACTGAAGACACACCACCTGTACCAGCAAGACCTGTCTGGATTCCAAAGATTGGGGATCTGGTCAGAGAAAAAATAGCGGTGAAGAAGGAATTTGGGCCTTCTTACAGAAAAGCAGTACCTGTCTTAGCAATCAACGGAACAAGATCAGTAGTACTACCGCCCCTTGCTGGTAAAAAGGAGAACCGAGTTGTATCAATCGACCTGGTGAAACCACAAGCATGTGGCCTATAATCAACAGTAGGCCAAGTGGACTCCCAAGAAATAACAGAATACCCAAATTTGCAACAATCCAAGAGGTTCAAACTGAAAGACTAATCACATTTGATAAACCTGCAGTGAACAGAGAAGGACTATGCAATAATGCCATGGAACTCGTGCCTCTTGGAACTCAAATTGAAACAGTTCGTCATGAAACACCAGTCTACAATGATGTGGCATCTGAATGTGCTAATGAAAGACAAATGGAGAAAACAATTCCAACACTTGACAGAACTGCCTCTGGCTACTTATCAATTTCGATAACTTTTCTGAAGATCAAAGCGACCCTGAAGTGACGCCAGAAACAAAGACTTTTAAAGAAAAGGCAACAGAACTCTTTCATCAACTCAAGGAAACTTATCTTATTTCTGCATGGTTAGAGTTTTTGTTTGGGCTAGGTGTATTTTTCCTCCTGCTTTGGCTCATCATGGTACTTTGTTTGGGAAACTTCATTGAGGGAAAATACAGTTCAATGGACACAGCAAGTCAGAACATCAACTTAGTTCTGAAACCTCACAAATCATCTCACGTCAAGAAAAGAGAACTATCATCAGTAAATTTCACAGCCATTCCAATATCCAGCGGGGTAGTGTGGGACAAGACTGACTATGAAATATATGGCCCGGTCGAGATCTTGAAATATCCTCACCAGTTCAAGGTTTCATTAAGTGACTTTGTAAAACCAAGTACATTCTCTGATGATTGGGATTTTGAAAGTATAAATAATATGATGTCGAATTTAGTGTTGTCAGCAAAATTTACAGAACATGATTATTTACAAGGTTCATCTAATTATGAACAAATGTACTGTTTTTCACATTATGCAGATCACTATTTACATAAATCTGCTCAACCTAGAAATGTTTTTAAATATAACCAATGGGAACATTGTGCTACTCCACCTAAAAGCAGTTCGAAAACATTCTATGAGAGATTCCAATACTTCTCAGGGTTTAACACAAGTAATGCAGAATCATTTTATTATAAACTGTTGGATAAAACAGGGATGAAAACCATGCTGACAAATACTACATTGATATATTCAGAAGCATTTTATGAAAAAATGATTACATTTGGTTTTGATTTCTGGAAAAACAACATTGAAACAAAAACAATCTGGGGTACAAAAGATTGGCAGGTACAAGGTTTAGAAGCATTATTTTGAGCCTGCATGATCCATGCGAGGCCCCAGGGCGGTTATGCGCTATACAAATGCAATTTTTCATTTCATTTCATTTCATTTCATCCCAGAACAAATAATGTTCTCAAATGACACGATTCATCAAACAACCTGTCTTGGCCTAGCTAAGATTAAGGACCTAAACAAACCGTCTGTTCCAAAGCCAATACCTGATAATGCAACCGCAGATATTGAAATAGACGTAACCCAAATTTTAAATGAAAACAGAACACATCCTGATTGGAAAAAGTGGTTAATCTGGCCTATAGACACGAATAACTGTCAAGATAGATTCCTGATCAAATTACAGGGGTTACAAATGACCAGACCAGACCCTAGATTCTCCCAGAGACAACATCTAGGAATAGTAACAACATACAGTGTAGGGAAACTCTGCCTTGAATGGCTACAAACATCCACACTGGCTCAAATTAAGCAACATTTGTCTTTACTTAAAGATGGTGCTGGCTTGCGCAATTTCATTATGGGACCACGCAAACTGCGTCAAAAACGTTTCATAGCGGCCAGCATATATGCTGCATACAACGAGGCTTGGAAAGAAACTCAAATTGAAACAGCCGAGAAAATACAAGAAATTAATCGTTTTCATTTGGAAAAATCACTTTCTGTTATGGACAATGGGTTATGGCTCTGTCCTTCAGAATATATTCACTGGACAGTATTGTATCATCTGCTTTTGATATAATAGACCAGGACTTGCTAATGTTACAACATGGCCAGTCCCAATTACGTTCTATTGTACAGCTAGGATGGACGTTGCAAAATCTCAGTTCAGGCTATGTGCCATGGCGTTTAATCAACACAACGTCATTGTTTTCCATCTTTAACCTTGCTGATAAACAAATCAGTTTGGCACAGAAAGGAGCAGACTATACAATCCTGAGCATCGAAAAACTTGAGAGATTACTATTGACAATGTCAGAAAGACCTGTCATTGAATGGATAATACACGGGATTATCACAATTCCGATAACAACTTTCCGATTTAAAAATTGCCTTGAGTATATACCGACAGGCCAGTATGAAAGGTTGGGTAAAGGGTACATTAAGTCATCATGGAAATTACCATATACACACACATGCTACAGTGACAACGACAAACATTTATTTCTTAGTGATGAAAATTGCATACATTCACTAAGCGGTATACTTTTGTGCCCAGGTATTAATTTACATAGGGCCTGTGAAGGGACTTCAAGCAACCTTTCATGTTACCAGCACGTCAAACCTGCAACGCAGATAGAGCCCTTCTTTAGGCAACTTTCTGACGGGAGTTACATTCTAAAAACGGATCACAGCTGTTGTGGCTTGGTGCCAGGGAAAGCATATCTCGTAAGCGTGACTTCCATGGTCACTTGCTGTATGCAAGCATTGTTTCCAAACGGCCCTGGAGATTCCGAGACGCCGATTTGGCCTCCTTTGAATATCTCTTCTATACGAATTGATACTTTAAGCAGAATGAAGTCTGTGCTTTTGCAGACAACAGTGCCCATCACGTCATCGAAAGAAACGTAGGATCTTCAAGTTGCAAGGACAACATCGGAGATACATGAACTTTTATCAACAAATTGCCCGTGCATTTCATAGAAATGCTCAGCCAAATCCTACATATGTCGGTTGCCATTGGTATCTCAAACGTATTTCGGACAATTTTTTCGGGACTGTTAACACCATTCAAAGCAGTTCTGGGCATTATTCCCAATTTTGTCCATTCAGTCTTTGGCGGCCTACCACTACTTTTGGGACTCGTAGCAGGCATTTTATTTTTGACCCTCCTGCTCCGATATGGCAAGCCAAAACACAGACATGACTCCGGCAAGGATGGAAGAAACGATCCTAGCAATACGCTACCGGGACCGCATAACGAAGGTCCTTGGATTGGCCCAGCTGAGAGATCTGAACATGACCTGGTTTCTTTCATTCAGACCTATATGGCAGACCTGCATCTTACCTGTGCTTCGATGTATGCTATGCGGAGAAGAATGTGTGTTATACACCTGTCTTGCACTACCATCAGCAGTACCAATGGATATCGATACTTTGCTAAGTCCTCTAACGGCTTACGCATCGTGTTGTCCCCAGCGGCTACCAATCCTGATGACGGCATTCGTTGAGACTCCTGCGCTACGACTAGGTGGTGGCAGTTAAGCAAAAAATGAAAGCAGCATCACCCAGGTACAACCTTCTGTGAGCATTGCTGATCCAGACATCGATGATAGCAAACATTCTCACAACTGCCTGGTTACTGCACTATCAAACCTGGTAGAACTGTCACCTGAATATGTAGACCTATTCTTTGAGAGCCTGTCTGATATGATGTTCTCCCCTGAACAGAAACAATGAATTTTGGAAAACAATCCGGCGCACAGCGTTCCCATGAACTCTGAATTCGGCCTTCAGCTTTGATAAACAAAAGCTACTGAAAAGCGTTTTCGAACTCTATTTTTTCCGCTCCCCATGAAATATTTTTTTTGAATCAGACACTTTTTCAAAATATTTACCTTTTTCTGGCACAAATACTTTTGCTTAAAGTAGAACTATTCATAAAGAACAGAGATTCTTTTTTTACTAGATCTAGAGACAAAAACTTTACCTCAGCCTCAGCACATTTTACAGCAATTGTATTTATATGTGATGAAATAGTCTCGCCCTTCTTTTCTGTATTAAGAGACATTTCATGTGTGATTTTTTTCGCAGACATCGTTCATAACTGATTACATATGCAAATAATTTTTGAATGATTACTATGCTTGAAAACGTACAGTACCTATATTCGCATGTATTTCACATACGCCATTTCGAATGCAATATGTATTTTGGGGTGGGTAGGAATACGCACGCATCCTATTTGCTTTAGTTTTAGTAATTTGATGGACATAAATTCGTGGAGTGGGTGTTGTGTTCTATCTAGGACCCCGATCAATATTGTAACCTCATGCCCCAATACGGCTATAATCAATAGATATCCCTATAATGGCATAAACGATCAGAGCCATATTTCAGTAACTCGTCTCTGCAGCTCATTACAGTACATGACACAGCAGAAGCCACTTCCTTAGATTCCTAGATAACACACCGAGTTCTTTCGGCAGCTCATACCCCCCAGCAACCTGGGAAAGCCCTGCTTGCTTTGTTTTGATTAGTAATAGAACTCTTGCAAGCACTGTAAGAACGACCAGTTCTTAGTGACATGGTTTATTGACGTCTTATGTCCAAAAACGTACATCAAACTCGGCACCTTTCAGGTATAAATATGCCAACGTTGCCTTAAGCAAACACGGTGGTGGTGAATACTGGAGCAGAACAGCTTTCCCTCACAGAGAGCCCAGCAGATGTGAGAAGCCCACGGACGCTGCTCCTCCTCCTTGATGCGCTGAGAAAGACGCTGTCTTTTCTCCTGCCGAGAAAATCCAGCTCCGGTGTTTCCAGCCTACCCTTGCGGGTGACTGGGATATTGGGTTCTGAGAGGATATACCAGACCTCCTGCATTCTATTCCCGAGGTACAGTGCTGACTAAACCCTTGGAGAGAATTCTTGAAGCAAACCCTTGGCAAAAACCAACTTAACTTAAACTGCTACTTCCTTACTCCCTCCCACGTATTAGGCTTAGGTCAGGTACACTGGGGTAGGCGTAGTTAGAAGCACCAGTTGAGGACGTTAGCCAAATGTATATATACATGTATATATTTTATTCATTTTAACTATCTTATGGCTAAGAAACCATATCAATGCTTTTACAGTATTATTTCGTAATACTCCTTTTACTGTACGCACTTTTTATAATAACAAGTCTTGCAATTGTGGCAATTCATTTCTCTTGAATGAGAAAGTAGACTGTTCAATAAATAATACCTTTTATTGAAAACGCCCGTCTCTCTATTCTCTGCATACTGGTGAAAGTAATTCTGCACAACTGACTGAGTGATTGTTTCAGACGACTCTAGAGATTGACTCTTATTCTGAGGAGCAAAGTGGTCATGTTAATGTGGTTGTTGGGAAACGGAATCCCTTCTTGTCTGAGCCAGGGAAGCTGATCACTTCCTATTCAGTCAAGAAAGATTCCAGTGACCTCTGAGCTAGCTTGTATAAACCCAATTAAGTCTAACATAGTCAGTAGAGACCTAGAAGACCGCAGTCCTACGTCTACACTGCTGTTTATGTTATTCCAATGCGCAGGGCCTATAGGGAAAATAGGAACTACACTACAGTAGCAGACAAAGTTGTTTTTAATGACTCGATCTCAGATAGCCTCGGATCCTGTTGTCCCTGATCCTCTGTAGATATCAGGCTAGTCTCTAGCCCCCGAATTTGGTCCTCTAAACCTAGAATCTTGTGGTGATATATTCTTCTTCTAGCTGCTGCCAGAGCGCCTAGTCTGCCTCTCAGAAAGGCCTTATAGGAATCCCAGACTATTCCCAGCGAAGAGGAGCCCCGATTATTATCAAAAAACTCCACTGTCTCTAGTTTCAATATACTAATAGCCTGTGGGTCAAGCAAGATAGAACGATCCAATGTCCATCTGGACTGAGGTCTTTCCTGGCCCAGGTTTATACCTAGCATTATAGCACAGTGGTCTGAAAGGTGTACCCCTATATGTTGGATGTCTAAAACCAGGTCCTTTAACCTATTATCAATTAGAAAATAATCAATCCTGGAATGATGCCTGTATTTCTTATTATCATATGTATATTTTCTACAAGGGCCCACTCTCTGTCGCCAGATATCACACAGGGCCAATTGTTTAATCATATGATGTACCAATGCCGACATTTTTGGATTTACTGCTGCTCTACTGTTTGATGATCTATCCAGCTTATGATCAATCATGGCATTAAAATCCCCTGCCATGATGACAGGATCAGGAAAGTTGAGTAGATCTGCATATAAATCTTCAAGGGGACCAGTATCATCTTGATTTGGGCCATAATAGCCGACTAACGTGTAGTAACGTGTACTTATGCTGGTAGCCACCTTCCCATATTTTGGGAAGGTGGCTACCAGCCACCTTCCCGAGATAGTTTGCACCTGACCCTCTACCGTGATATCCATCCCTTTTTTTAACAAAATTGCAACCCCCTTAGTCACCGCCACCTGCTTTGTTACAAGTGCACTGGAGATCCATTTTTTAACTTTAAAAAAATCATGACTCTTAACCATCTGTCAATTGGGTCTCCGGCAAAATAATAATTTGTGCCCGACAGTCCCTCAAATACTGCAGTATTCTTGCTCGTCTTGCCCTAACCCGCAACCCGTTCACATTCCAGGAGAATATTCTTATCTCGTTAACTACTTTCCTGGACAAAATCTGAAACTTTTAGGCTGATTCGAACTAAAAAATGTATTTTGCAAATAAAAAAAACAAAATTCCCGCAATGCTTCCCACCCTGTGCTTCACTACCTAAACACCTCTCACCCCCCAGGAAAACCCACCCCTGACTTTCCAACATAGGAAGCCCTATAGGAGCCCTTCCCCCAGAGTTGCAACAGATGTGACACCAAACAAAACCTTATATCAAAGTAAGAGAAGGAAAGAAAGCAGACTTAAAATAAAGCTGTACAAGAGTCACTCCCCTTTTTTCCCTCAGGAATTATGCTCCTTACAGGGACCCTGACTGCATACCCTCCAAGAACCTATCCACTTCCTCGACAAAATGGAAAGAGTGCATCTTGTTGTTAAACATTATCTTTAACATCGCTGGAAATTTTAGTTGCACTGAAGCCCCCAGCTTCCTAAGAGGTTCAATTCTCTTGCCTAAATCCCATTGCCTATTAGCAGTTTTTCTTGAAATATCAGATCTAATTTCAAATTTAACTCCATCTATCTCCATCCCCTTTTTTGACGGGGCACGAGCCAGAATCTTCTCCTTAATGGAGTACATCAAGAAATTTACCAAACTCCTCCTGGGTTTGGCCCTATTTGGGTTAGGGCTATAGGGGTCCCAGTGTATTCTCTGTATGTCTTTGCTTATCTCCTCCTCCCATTCCTCAATCAGTAGCTCTTTTTTAATCAGGTGAACAATAAAGAATTTAATGTCCTCGCCTTCCCTACCTTCTGATGTCTTCAAAAACTCCAGATTATTTCTTCTCTGAAAACTTTCAAACCTTTCTAACCTCTCCTTTTGTTCTCTATCTCTCCTTTTTAGGAATCTAGTTCGGCTGCATTATTCTCTCCTGTTTCTTTAAGCATCTTTACTTCCCCTTCCAGGCTCACCGTTGTTGAAATTAGATCATCAAACTGGTTCTCCAAATTGTCACAAACACCTCTAATGTCTTTCTAGGTACACTCTGAGACTTTAAAACGATTTTTTATTTCTGTCGTAAGAGTTGTAAGGAGATTAACAATAGACATATCATCTTTCAGAAGAGTTTCTAGATGGGAGCCCCACTCTGTACTGGTTGGCTTAATAGCTGTATCCTCTTCCCCGTGAGTTGCAGGGTCATTAGCCGGGCCCGATCCTAAGAAATCCTCATTTGGAGCCGATTCTGTTCTTTATTAGTTTATTCTGTGCTATTGTTCCTGTCTCTGTTCCCTTGAGCACCCGTTCCCTTGTGATCTTAGCTGCTTTTTAGTTGCCTCTAACCCCTTGAACCCCTTCTGCTTTCGTTCCGGAATCTGCTTCATTACTGTATTGTTGTGTAAGCAAAACATGTCTAGATCCAGAAGATGTACCTAAATTATGCCATAAACACTTAGGTACCTTAACAACCATGCTCATGCTCCAGACATTTCCATCAGTTAATTCTACAACTTGGTGACCAACTCTAACTATTTTCATAGGAGCAGAAAACTTAGATTCTCCAGATTTTATTAATCTTCCATTTTTCACACAAACCCATTCCCCAATATAAAATTGAGACAAGAAACTCCTAAGTATTTTGGATGAAATTTGTTTATCATTAGATGGCCAACAACCATTATCATTGGAATAATTAGACACTTTAGATGGATCAATTTTGTTTCTCATCTCCATCATCCATGACTAGTTCAAATCACACACAGCTTTCCTACCCTTCATTTTCTCAAACGGAGACAAATCACCTGCTGTTCTAGGAGTAAGTCTGTAATTCCACATTAGAACTTTAAGAGCTTGAGCACAATTCTTCCCATTGGCTAAAGCTAATTGTACACCTTTCTTTAGAACTCTTATCCACCATTCTACAATTCCATTACTCTGTGGATAATACACAGATGTTCATAAATGAGAAATACAATGTTTAACCAAGTATTCTTTCATCTCATGTTGACCGTAACTGCACTCCATTTAGGAAATACTTCTTTTTCAAACACTTCATTTAAAAATGTAATTATTGTGTAAGAATCAATGTGATAAACTAATTTAATTTCTGGCCACTGAGATAATTGATCAACAAGAACAATCACAAACATTTGACTTTTTGATAAGCATTTGGGACCGGCACTATCAAGAGATGATCTCTCCAATAATTTTCTGGTCTCAAAACAGGATCTTTCTCATAGTTGATAATATTTTGTGATTTATCGCTAGTAGCACATTCAACACAAGATCTAACTTTAGACTCAATACATCTGTCAATGGCTGGCTATCAAAATTTAGATCGTAATATGTTTTTCATACTAGACATGTCAGGATGTCCTACATGAGCCATGACAAACACTTTTTCACAAAAATACTTGGGTACTACCAACTGTATACCATGAAATAACACATCATCTATGATAGATAATTCGTTGGCAACATGATAATAATTCTTTATCCATATCTTTTTTTAATGGCCATTGAGTATGGATATACATGATGACCTTTTGGATTTCCTCATCCTTCGCACAAGCATTCTTCCATTCATCAAGTTTGATGCATCCATTTGATACCATACACATGGATACAATTCTCTCCATGTCCTCATCAGTAATAGATGAGTCACAATCATCCTTGGTAGGTAAGTGAGAAAGACAATCTGCTAATACATTTCTGAATGTACTCAACATTGAAATGAAAGCCCTGCAATTTATACTACCATCTAGCAATCCTTGATGTGGCTTTTCCACAACCCTTAGTTTTAAACAGCTCCACCAATGGTCGATGATCTGTCCAAGCCTTAAATGGAGTACCAATTACATATTTGCGAAAACGTTCTATGCCCCACCAACATGCCAATGTTTCTTTTTCTAATGTAGAGTATTTGATTTCAGCATCCCTAAGTGGTCTTGATGCAAAGGCAATAGTGACAAGTTTTCTGTTCTGATTCTGCATCAAAACCGCACCAATTCCAATATTACTGGCATCAGTAATGATAAAAGAATTACAACGCGTATCAAATGTTGCTAATGCAGAAGTGGAAGATAGTTAGTTTTTAAGGTTTGCAAATTCCATGACACAATCCTTACACCAAATACATTTTTGATTTTTCTTCATTAAAATTCTCATATGATTGGTCTTATCTGAAAATAAAGGAATGAACTTGGCATAATATTCAGCCAGACCCAGAAAAGATCTGAGTTGATCTTTAGATTAAGGTTCTGGAGTTTCTTCAATAGCTTTTACTAAATTTTGTTTAGGAGATATTCCCCTTCCATTAATAGTATGTCCTAAATAGTCAACAGATTCCATTTCAAATTTACATTTTTCTTTTGTTAAAGTCATTCCAATTTTTTCAAAATATTCAGAACCATACATAAAGTTTCAGCATGTTCCTGCTTATTGTTTCCAAAAACCAATCTATCATCTTGAAAATATAGAGTATTTTTAACATCTTTAAATAATTTAAGAATAACTCTGAAAATTCGGCAGAGGCAGAAATCAGACCAAACAGCATCCTCTTAAATTTAAAAGCTCCTTCAGTAGTTATAAAACAGGTGTAATGTTTGCTATCCTCATGCAAAGCAATCTGATGATGAGCATTGGATAAATCCAATGTCGAAAATATTTTGGTTCCCTTTAAGGCTGAAAACATCTCATTTATATTTGGTAATAGGTCCTGATCCACCCACACACACTCATTTAAATCTCTTAGATCCACACATAGTCTAATTTTCCCATTGGGCTTGTGAACGACAACGACTAGAGATAACCATTTGGATGATTCAATCTCTTCAATGATGTCGTGTTTACATAATCTGTCCAATTCTTCTTTTAGTGCTTGTCTCAAAGATAAAGGAACATTCCTAACTTTGTGAACTTTGGGTATGGTATTTTGTTTCCAAAATTATTTTGTGCATAAAATTCTTCAATAAACCAAGTTCTGAAGAGAATACCTTTGGAAATAATTTCTCCTATTCAGTCATTTTATTATCATCATCAACCTGAGCTATAAAATCGCTGTAAACTAAAATCTGTTCAGGATGATATGGATTTAGAGTAATGAGATGATCCCTTTGCTGTTGCCATCCTAACAAAAAAGAACCTTCTTTGGCTACATACACATTGGCTGAAATGCTCTTACCTTTAAAGTTTATTTTAGCAACAAAATATCCCAAAACATCAATGGACCTGTTACCATAACAAACCAATCTTATGTCGGATGGCAAAAGTTGAATATTGGGACATTTCTTAAGATATTGATCACCAATTAGAGTGTGAGGAGCACCAGAATCAGCCATGACCTCTATGTGTACACCATCAATATTGATTACACAAAATGGAGAATCTTTTTTTATCATTGACCTCATACATGCAAAGCATAGGTTCTTCATCTATATCATCAGGATCTTGAGATATTTCCTTGACTTGAGCAGGTTTATTTGTAAATTTGTTTTTGTTCTTACACATTCTGGAATAGAGACCTTTATTTCTACAATATCTACACATCTGTCCAATAGCTGGCCAGGATTTGTGATTCGCTAAATGACCCGGTATTCCGCATTTAAAACAAATGTAATTGTTTCTTTTCGAATATTGAACACTAAACTTTGATCTTTATTTACTACCGCCACTATCTTTTGATGATTTATCATCTGATTTAATATCACTAGTTTTTTTCTTTACAACTTGTACATCAGAAGTAGGTTTTGCAGCTAATTCTTTCATTCCTAATTACATGTCTTCAGATCTATGACTAATGTCAATAGCTTTCTCTAAAGTAAGATCTTTCGCAGCTAGTAAGTTTTCTTGTAGTTTAGAGTTGCCAATCTTGTGTACTAGTTAATCTCGTAGCATTTGAGCTTGAAAATCACCATACTTACATTTTGCAGCTAGAATTCTTAAACCATTTCAAAATGAATCTATAGATTCATTGGGTAATTGAGCTCTACTTAAAAATGTATGTCTTGCAACTACTTCATTAGTTTTTGTAATATATAATGTGTCTAATTGAGAAATGGCCATATCATACACACCTACATCATCATCGTCATTAAGAAGAATAGGTGGTAGAAGACTTAAGACACATCTTCCTTCTGTGCCTAAGGAATGTTTAAGAACTGCAAGTTTTTGTTTATCAGTATAATCCTCACCTCCAATGGCCTCTAAGTATGCTTCAAAACCATCTTTCCATTGTTTCCATTCTAATATTGTATCACCTGGATTAGGTAAGAAAGATAATGGTGCCACAATACCATCCATTTTAAAAAACGTATATAATAAAGATTATGATACAAACCACAATAATATGTATATAAACAATTTTTCCACTCAAACTGATGTTGGGTGTCTGCCAAATAAATTGATAAACAGAAATGATAAAAAAATGAGTTGGTGTGCAGATCATCGTAAAATTGTAGCATATGTTGTTAATGTTAATGTTCTTGAGGCTTGTTTCACTGAAAAATCAGTCTTGTTTTGTAAAAGATCAGGAAACACTGTAGCCAATCATGTGCTTTCACCAGATGAGTGTCTAGCCAATAGTATGCTTTCACCAGCTGGGTTCCTAGCCAATCATGTACTTGCACCAGCTGTGTTTCATTTAATCCAGTCTCTTTTGTACAAACGCGATGTAGAGTTGTCCAGGAATCAGTGAAATGTCAGGTAAAAACTGTCTTTTATTGTTCTTGTGCAAATTTTATTAAAATGTAATCAGAGCGTGTGAATGAAGTTAATGAGCAAGGCGTTCACATGCAGATTTGTACAGACTTCTTCAGCTCATGTAAAGTTATTTAAGTTTGGAAAGACTTATACGCTCACACGCAGTTTAATTAAGTTTCTTCAGCGCGTGTCTGCCAAGTTAATGAAGCGTTTAAACACTTGAAGTTAGGTCTGTGAAACCGCTCGAGCTAGCGCATCTCTGGCACGTGAAGCGTTTAAACACTTGAAGTTTGGACCGGGAAATCGCTCGAGCCAGTGCGTCTCTGGCGCGTGTATACAGAGTTCGTAAATTACTTGCTTATGTGAAAGTTTGAATCAACACTCACTCATGTGAATACATCCCTCAATAATAAAGTCAAGTTCAAAGTTAATTCACAGTCATATAAATAGTCGGAATGAATCCAATTAAAGTCTGAGTTACTCAAAACCGGAACACCAGCATTCTTTCTTCAGACTAAGACCACATTCGTTTTGAAATCATCTGTCGCATTCCAGTTGATACAAAGTAATGGAAGAATGACTTCAAATTATAGGATTTCTTTAGACAAATGCTGAAATCCAATTAAAAAGTCTTCTTCATCTCCACAATCCATTTCTTCACGTACAGTTGCTAAGATGCATGTCTCTTCTCTTGATCTGCCGCAATGAATTTTACCAGCAGTGCTCCAAGCTCTTCTGTGGTTTGCCCCAATCGGCGCCAGTGTAAAGATTGTTGGTAATGATAAGAACGGGGAAACCGGATTAATTAATATATTTATTTAGCTTACATTACAAGAAGCTTATAGTACGAAAATCCTGGGCCAACTGACACAATATAAGAATCCGGACTGTCGCGAGGTTCCAGCCCATAATTCTATGCACCGTAATTGGCCAGGATGCCACAACAGCACCCTCACTTGCTGCCGCAGGAGCCAGCCATTTCTTCTGGTCTGCCCGCTACAGTGGGCAGATGTATGCTGTGTGGCTTGTCAAGCGGGCCGCATCGGGGAGAGCAGTGGTGCTCCCCCTCCTCATGAGTGTTGCCGGGGTCAGGATGGGTCCTAAGCCCTGTGACAGTCTTGCGGGGGTGCAGCAGCGCTCCCTATCTCCATCTGTTCACCGGGCTTAGGGATAGGGTTCTGGCTCCCCAAGCAGCTTTGCAGGGTGTTACTGCATTTTCCGTCTTAGTCTTCTTCACCAGGGCCCAGAGGCGGGGATTTGGGCCCTAATGTGGGATGCAACAACGCTCCCCTCCTTTGTCTTCTTTGTCGAGGGATGCTTGATTGCACTCCCAGCAGGTTTTCTTCTTAGGGGCACCCTCCGGGCCATAACCCACCCCGGGGTGAGACTGATTCCTGCAGCAAAGCCCCATATGCTTCATCGCCAGTCCTTGCAAGGGTCAAAGGTTGCCAGAATTTACACAGGGATATCTCAGGCCCCTTTGGGCTGATTTGGATGTTTTTTGGGTCACATTGCTCTTGGGTGTGGGCCCTAGCCATCTAGGTCCCAGGTTATGAGGTTCTCCCACAGTCAAAGGTAAAAAATCAGGTGAAGAAAAAGCAAACAAAATTAAGTAGATTAGATCGTCAGAACCACCTTTTAACAAGGGCCCAAAGAAACTTTTAAGGAGAGGAGGGCTGAGTGCCAACCCTGAGCATTCATTGGCCCTGGGTTCTGTTTACACTAGGGCTAGCTCCCTCGCTGTGTCCTGGGGAGCTCTCCCCTGGGATACAGCAGTTTCCCTGCCCCCACTGGCATGGGCAAGGAAACTGTGTTTGCTCCTACCTGGCGGGAGCATTTTTAAAAGTCCCATCAAACACGAGCAATTGCAAAGTATGCTCAGAGTTCGCCAAAGCTTTAAAAATGCTCCCGCCTGCTGGGAGTAGACTTGAGATCTGTTTCCCTGTCCACATTAATGAGGGAAGGAGAACATATCAACACATTTCTCCCACCCGCATGGAGCAGAATAATAGCTGCTCCATCCAGGTTTGCAAATGCTGGTTCTCGCTGCATGTGGGGAGCAGGCAGTTGCTCTGGGCCCCCTTGAGCTCCCACGGGCCTCTAATGTTATGAATGTTTGGTGCCATGGGTGGACGCCAGGGGCACCCACCTATTTAAAAAGGAGGCCACAGGGGACAGGGTCCCCAGGGCCAAAATATGCCCCTAGTCCCCCTACCCTTTAGAAAACAATAGTGCTTGGGATGGGGTTTCCGAGGCTTAATATGGTTCCCTTCCCTTTTAATGACATAAGTCTCTTGGGGATGTGATTCCCAGGGACAAATAAGAATGGGGGAGGGAGCCATGCGACCCTCTCTGCTTTAAAGAAAAGGTCCTAGAGGATGAGATCCTCAGGGCCTACTGAGGCTTGGGGAGGAAGTGGGGTTACATGTGCTTAAGGTTAAAGTAATGGTATAGTTAGGTGTGATAAAAAGATTTGTTTTTTGTTTATTTTAAAAAAACATTGAAATTCACTGAAAACACCACAGATTGAAGTAACGTTCTAGTTAGGTGAATATGTCAATGACAACATTGACGTTTTGAACTCAAAAAAACACGGAAATTCACCAGTCATAATTAGCAGAGCTGACTATAACTTACCACCCACAATACACTGCTTATGACCTCATATATTACATCACCCATGAGGTTCTATGACATCACTGACGACATCTCAAATAACAAATGTTATAATTAGGTGACAATTTCTGTCACAATATTAAACATAAAAAACCCACAGATATTTACAAGATATAGTCAGGTTGGTTAACCATAGCTTGTGTGGGGGGCGTGGCTAGCTGCATGGCGGAGTGAGACGTGCCTCGGCAACGCTCCCGGCATAGCTGCCTATAATCCGGCGATTTCTATCCCTTTCAGCCCGCAAAACGGCACAAATCTTGGCTGAGGAGTGGGCGGAGGTGAGAGGCGCAGGCACAGCCCTCCGGTTTGCCTTCCCGCCGTTGTGAGACCGACCTGCTCGAGAGCCTTCCCTCGGGACCCGGGGCGCCCAAGATGGCGGAGACAGCCGGAGCTGGGATCCGGAGCTGACGCGACTGCGGGGCTGCTGCGGCGACGAGCGGACCGCTCCCCCTCCCGCGTGAGCGCGGCTGCTCCCGACCCGGCGACCGGCGCCTGAGAGCCCCCCCCTGGCGGACCTCGGGGGCGGAGGCGGATCGGGGCCTGTGGGGCCGGGGACTGGAGTTGCCGGCCGCCGACCGCTCTCCCTGGAACGGGAGTCGGGAGAGAGGCGCTCGCGCCTGGGCGCAACGTTGTCCCGCCGGGGCCTGCACGGGGCTGCGGGGTGATTGTCCCCCCCCCCCTCTACACCTGGCACCGAGAGCACACGGAGCCCTAGACGGGGATCCCGGCCCCTAGTGGCACACAGACACAATCCATCCCTCTACCATCCCATCCCCCCTGAGACACGCGGTGACCCGGTGAAGGCCTGGCTCGGGAGGAGGTGCCTGGAGCGCCGGTCCGCGACGGCTGGAAGTAGCGGTGAGTGGGGCACCGTAGCAGAAGTTTGGCGAGACCCGGGGTCAGCCTCGGGGCATACTGAGCCGGTCTCCCGGCGGCCGGTCTGCGGGCATTGGGGGACCCCCCGAGGTTCAATATGGGCAAAAGGGACCCGCCACCGCGCTCCACCAGGCAGGGGTCCATTGAGACCTTCACCACCACCCGGACTCCCAAGTATGTGGCCGCAGGGGCTCGGGACACACATGCGGACACCGCCATGCTCCTGGAGGCGATCCAGGCCTCCAGGACTGATATTCAGGACTCCAGAGCTGCCCTTGAAACGAAGATCGGAGAGGTGGGATCAGAAGTCCTGCTGCTGCGCCAGGACTTTCGGAACTTGTAGGACCGCGTGGGCGCAACGGAGACCAGGATCACGGAGACGGAGGAATCTGTTTCCTCACTCAAGAAAGATATGGCGGAACTACAGGCCTCACACAGGCAGCTGCTATGGCGGGTGGACGATGCGGAGAACAGAGCCCGCCGAAACAACCTGCGCTTCGTGGGCCTGAGGGAGGGAATCGAGAAGAATGATACGGCGGCCTTCCTCCATTCTTGGCTCAAGGTCATGTTTCCACAGGCACCCTTCTCTCCGTGTTTTATGATCGAGAGAGCGCACAGGGCGCTCCTGGCCAGGCCCCCAGAGGGGGCGAGACCCCGCCCGATAATTGCCCGATTTCTGAACTATGCGGACAGAGACCTTATCCTGAGGGAGGCCCGGAAAATGGGGGAACTTAAGTTTGAGAACACGGTTGTAATGATATTCCCTGATTATAGCCAGGACGTGCAGAAGCAGAGACGCTCCTATGATACTGTAAAGGCTAAGTTGCGGACCCTGAACATATCGTATATGCTTCTATTTCCCGCCAAACTCAAGGTCCTCTACAAGGGAAAATCACTTTTCTTTGCTCGACCGGAGGAGGCCTGGCACTGGCTAGAGGAACGGCCCCTACTGAGAGAGGCAGAAGAGGAGGGTCGTAGGATCCGGGAGGAGCTCACGGCGGCTAACTTCGGGCGCGATCGCAGTGGATCGCAGCGCTCCCGCCACCAGCGAGTGGACAGGAAATCTCAACGGACCCCGTATCCATCGCGCCAGGGTGCCGCTGGTGGGAGAACGGGAGACGTGGATGACGCAGCGACACGGGACCCAGATAGGGGATCAAGATTCCGGTGTCTGCTGAACGGGTCTGGCAATGGCACAGACCAAGAGGAAGAAGTGTCTGCGTCGGACGTGGAGGACCGCACGGAGCCGACCCTCCACCCGCTGGCCGTGGCCATCCGCGACCTGGAACAGGGTGGGCCGCACATCGTGGAAGGCGCTGATCCTGAGACACAAGACTCGCATTCCTGAGGGGCTAAGGACCAGAGATTCTGTTTTGGCAGTTCCCTGCCGGGGACGCACAGGTACTGTTCGAGTTGTTCTGAGGGGTGGAAACACTCCGAACTGATACGTGACTTTGGACAGCTAGGTATCTACTAGGTGGGTTTGTTTGGAGGGTGGGCGACAGACCTTGCTCCCTGGTATTCTGAACCGTCGATGGTTGTACGGGCGGGATGGCCGGGTAGCGCAGGTGGGGTGGGGGTGGGGGGGATGGGGTTTGTTTACGTTGTTTGGTTGTTCATGGGGGGGCTGCAGGGGGAGTCTTGCTTAGAAATCTGGAGAAATGTGTGGTTCCATCATTGCCAATGTATGCCCGCCAACTTAGCCCCACGCCCTGGGGTGCACTTATCCTATTGCTGTGTACATGGCCGCTGACAAGCTGAAGGTCCTGACCTGGAATGTGAACGGGCTGGGGAATAAGATCAAGCGGGGATTGGTGAACAATTTTCTGAAGAGACTGGGCCCAGACTTCATCTTCCTGCAAGAGACACACTTGCGGGGCACTACCTGTCCGTTCATAGCGAGAGGGAGATACAAGGTGCTCGGCCACGCAGGGTACATGTCTGACTCACGGGGTGTAGCGATAGTGGTCAAAAATACTTTCCCCTTTCACATCACACACACATGGGGTGACCCTTTGGGAACATGCGTGGGGGTACAGGGAACATGGCGAAGGCGCACCTACACATTGGTGTCAGTATACGCTCCACCCAAATTGCAGGCGAATGCGCTAAAGCTCCTTGCATCCATACTTATGGACACCCCAGACACCGTACAGATAGTGGGGGGTGACTTTAATGACGTGATGGACAGGGCGGTGGATAGATCTGGAGGGGCTCAGGTCCGAGATACTCAGACCCCCCTGGCCCAACTGATGACTGAAATGGGCTTGTGTGATGTATGGAGGTCGATCCACCCGACGACTTAGGCCTACTCCTTTTACTCGGCGGCCCACAAAGTGTTCTCCAGGCTGGACTATATATCTATGCCGCGACAGACGTTCACTGCAGGGGACACGGCGACATATTTGGCGAGGGGTCTGTCGGACCACTCGCCCCTGTTGCTCTCGATGGGCCGGCCTGGAGGCGGGAGGGAGGCCGCATGGCGTCTTACCGCATGGGATCTGGCGAACAAATCGATTCTTACAGGCGTCAGGGCGGATGTACGTGTGTATCTGGCTGAAAACGACGGGTCGGTGGAATCGGCGGTGACCCTATGGGAAGCGCTGAAACCGGTGCTACGAGATAGGATAAACGGTAGACTGGGGGAGGAGAGGAGGAAACTAGTGGAAGAGGTTGTGGCTGTTGAGCGCACAGTTGTTGACCTGGAAAAGGAGCACCTACGTACCAAGTGCAGGAAGACCCTTCGTAGGCTGTTAGATGCCCAGAGGCGATACCGAGAATTGGTGTCGGATGAAGCAAGGACACAGAACCTGGCCACCCTCCATCGTCTCTACGATGTGGGGGATAAATCTGGTAAATTATTAGCGTGGCTTAGTCGGAGGGAGAGGTTGGCGAGGTGGGTGAGAGAGGTTGCGGATGGGCGGGGGGGGGTCGTGCGCTCTGACTTACTTATTGCGGAAGCATTTGCGACGTACTACGAGGCCTTCTACAAGGCACGGCAACTAGGATCCTGTGATGACTCACTCCTCTATCTGGTGGACGTGGACTTGCCCTGCGTAGAAGAGGAGGACATACCACGACTGGAAGCTGACATCACTCTTGATGAAGTGAAGTCTGCCATTGCGGGGTTGAAACCGGGCGAGGCCCCAGGGCCGAATGGATTCCCCCCGGAGTTCTTTAAAAGTACGGCTGACATAGTGGCCCCGCACCTGTGGAACCTTTTCCTTGAGGCCTACGCTGAGGGGGGACTGCCCCCCGACCTCACCCTGGCCACCGTCATCCCCATCTACAAGGAGGGCAAGCCGCGGGAGGACTGTGCCTCGTACCGCCCGATCTCCCTGCTGAACACGGAGGTGAAACTCCTCGCTACGATCCTGGCGCGCCGCCTTAGGGCGGTTCTGCCTGCTCTGATACATCTAGACCAGAGGGGCTTCCTGCCAGACAGGGCCACGAAATTTAATCTCCGTCGCACCCACAACTGGCTGCAGGAGGTGAGGGATAGGGACCCGCTGCATTGGTTCCTTTCCCTAGATGCGGAAAAAGCCTTTGACTCCGTGCACTGGCCGTTCCTGGAGGCCACCCTGTATAAGTTCGGTTTTGGCCCCAAGTTCCGCTCCTGGGTACAGCTGCTCTACACTACCCCGAGGGCCCGGGTGAGGGTGAACGGGACACTCTCCCGCGAAATCCAGATCCAGCGTGGCACCAGACAGGGATGCCCCCGTCCCCTCTCCTCTTCACCCTGACAATCGAGGTGCTGGCGGCTAGGATCAGACAGAACCCGAGTGTCACCGGCTTCAAGGTTACACCTGCTGATGACACGCAAGAAAAGCTGTCCTTATACGCCGATGATGTATTGCTCTATGTCACTGACCTGCCCACTACCGTGCCCGAGATCTTCCGAGAGATAGATGGTTATGGGGACCACTCCGGGTACGCCATAAATTGGCACAAGTCAGTCCTTTTTGACCCTAAAGGGACCACGGGTGGTGACGCCCTCCTGGATAGACTGGTGGTGTCTACGGAGGGCTTTCAGTATTTGGGGGTCTTCATGACGCTAGACGCTGAAGTGTCCCGCTCTAGGAATGTAAACAGGATACTGCAGAATTCTGCCAGTGATATGACACGGTGGCGCCAGCTGCCATTGACCCTTCTGGGCAGAGCAGCGCTGTACAAAATGGTGATACTGCCCAAATACCTGTACGCCCTGCAGAACGAGTACTACCCCATCCCGGGAGACCTCCTAGACAAAATACACGCTGACCTTAGGTCCTTCATTTGGCTGGGTAAGCAGCCGCGCGTGGCGCTCACCACCCTGCAACGCCACCAATATAGCGGGGGCATCTCCCTGCCGAACCTGGAGGCCTATTACTGGGCAGAGCACCTCTCCCCTATTAACGACTGGCTCCATGCCCCGGCGAGCCACCCGACATATGTGCTAGAACGAGCAAAGCTATCCCCCTCTCACTTGCTTACGTACCTATACGGGGGCCAGCGGAGGACGCCCCTTCTCCCAGCCACTAATATCACCCTCCGGGCCTGGAGAGTGGCCATGAAACGTATGGGCTGGGACCAGAAGCCCACACGGCAGACTCCGCTTTGGCATTGTGCATGGCTACGGGAGCTGAGCAAACTACGCGGCTTTAAACAGTGGGATGACATCGGGATCTCCACGGTGGGTGATGTCATTGCTAGAGGAGAGCTCAAATCGTTTGAGGCTTTGCGGGCGGAATTTGGGCTCCACCAATCGCGGTTCTTTAAATATGTACGGTTACGGCATGCGTGGAGGGCCCAGGCGATATCATTAGAGGGTCTCCCGGAGTATGCACCCCTGGAAGGTAGACTGCTGCAGGAGCAAATTCCCAACAAGGCTGTATCCCTTACCTACAAGACACTTACAAACAACATGCTGGGGGATCTGACGAAACTCAGGGCTGCATGGGAGCATGACGTGGGTGGTATGGAGGAGATCGACTGGGACTTAGTCCTAATGCACCCGAGGGAAGTGGCCATTAAATCCCGACTCCGCCTGATCCAGTACAACGTGCTCCACAGGACGTACTTTGACAGGGTTAGGTTGTTTAAGATGGGGAAGGTTTCAGATGACAGGTGCCTCCGTTGCCAGCGGGAGGGGGGGGGCTTCTTCCATATTCTATGGGAATGTGGCAAAATTCAGTCATACTGGACACTTGTCTTTACCGAACTGAAGGAGGTCCTGGCAGTGCCACTCGTCCAGGAGCCGAAACTGGCCCTGCTGGGAATGACCAATGATGTGGACCTCCCCCGCCCTCTGCTAACGTTCCTAACCTTGGCCCTGGTGGTCGCAAAACGAGACATTGCTAAGTATTGGGGGGCGGAGTCGGTGCCTACCATGGAGGAATGGAGGAGGGGGTTGGACCTCTACATGGCGGCGGAGCGGGTGACATATAAAGCTAGGGGCTGCCCCAAGAAGTTCAAGAGGGTTTGGTCAAAATGGAGGCAGTATCATGGGCTGGAGAGTGGGACGGGGTAGGGAGGCCTATGCAGGAGTCCGGGGTTTGGGGGGATGTTGGGATGGGCGGCGGGCCTGATGTGGAGGGGACCCAGTGTGCTGGGAGTGTGCCAATAATTTGACAGTCCAGGGGCGGCTTGTGTGTGGGGCGGGACAGGGAGGGCTGCGGCTGATGGGCACAGAATGCACTATTCTCAAGGTTATCCGGACTCACGTTAACTTACGGGATGAGCTCTTACTTTCCCCCGCATTGTTTAGTTGGGTTCAGGGGAGGGGGGGGGGGGGTTTGGTTTTGCTACTTGGGTTCGGAGGACAGTTAATAAACAAAAAGGAAAAAAAAGCAGATGCCCGGATGGGCACTATGGCCACCTTCTATGCTAGGGCGGGGCTCCGTCTAAGTGACCCTTGTGCGATGGCGATTTGATTGCTGTTTTTTCGCAATGTTGAGAGCAGGGGGTTTGATGGGCCTCTTTCTTACCGGTGTAGGCATTGACTACTGTTTGCTGGATTATGGAAATGTATTTTTCACATGTATCTGTGCATCTGCAATAAAAATGTTTTTCAAAAAAAAAAAAACATAGCTTGTGTGCCCACCATGCACTGCTTACAACCTCACATATTACATCACTCATGACATGTTCTAAAACATTGCTGATGACATCTCAAATGGCATCATTGATGTCATCATCATCCAAGTTACTTTTATACATATTTCTCGATAAAGGAATCTGGCTTTAGAGGCATGAATTACGAAATAGCTCAGAATAATGTAAGGCATAATTAATGTCATCATACATAAAACCACCTTAGGTGAAACAAGATGTTGTCATTTGCAGCATTGACCCCATACCATACACTTCATGGGTAGCCGAGCTCATGTTGACAATCAATCACACACAGATGGGTCACCCCTACTGCACATGGTGCTCAATCTGTTCAGAGAAATCCAAGTCCCTCCAGACACTTACGATCTCTTACATAACTAATGCCCTACTGCAGAAAGCCTGTAAACTATATCAACCCATCACAATTAGTGAACCGCTCCTGAAATATAAAGTGGATATGAGTGGAAAAATAAGTACTGTAAACAGTGTTTAGCATTTGTAGAGACTTTAACCTGTACAAAACTGTTTGCTTATAGCCAAACTCTTATGAGGAATACACCACAGATTATTGAAAAGTAATACACTAATTGAACACCTCTTTTTCTTAGATGGCCTTCTTAAAGTTGCTGATGGACTTAATGTGGACGTCTCTGTGTCCATCACCCCATGGATGCAATATGTTGAATTGTTAATACATACCATAGTGATTGCTGATCAATTGGAGTGCTTTCCTTTTATTGATTTTTAAAATATTTTGTCTTATAATTGCACTAGTTAATACCTAGATCCCATTGTTAAGTTGCCACTAACAGCCATAAGTTTAGAAAAGTATAGAAGAAATAAAAAACATATAAGAAATAATGGCTAGAAGAGTAATAGACAAAGGGAATCAAGAATCACAGACATCACAACAGTGTAACTAAAGAAATTTATCAATGCATCACTACGGAACACGATCAATGTAAAAACTCACCACAAAATACAAGACCCAATCAATATTTTGGAATATGATAATCATCTAAAATTAAACTGGTCTCTAAAATAATGATCATTCAGAGGAATCAGGAAGTGAACACAGGACACCTTTAAAGGACTCATTCTTATTTAAATGATACCCAGACAACCTTATCTATATACTTGAATGTATAGACTCACCCTAAACAGCTGATCCTTGTGATCTGTTAAGAATTTCATAAAAACCTATCAGTATTTTACTGCTGCAAAGCATGACCATTGATAATCATCCAAGTAGTCCCTAAAATAATAAGTATTAAAAAGGTCAAAGACCTGATGTAAAACACATTGTTTTATGAAATCCTGCTAAAGCAAGAATGTAGTAAAATGATCCACACAAGCCTAAAAGTAATTCGCTTTATCGTTCAAATTGACCCCAGCGAAGAAGCAGCAAGGCGTACATCCAACTGGTCCAGCCTCTTCAGAAGCTAAAGTTAGAGCGCATCATGCACATTCCATACTACATCATCCATTCTTATATCTAAATTCCATACACTAAAGAACCTCTAAAGGGACAATAATGAATATGGATAATAAATAGGGATAAGATTACAATAATACGATTCTAATTAAAATTCACCTTTCCCTTAAAGAATAGAAACAACATGCTAAAAATATATACCTGACAAGACAACTAAACCTGCAAGAAAGAGTATATAATTAGTTACATTCAAAATCCTGAAATTTATTTGGTCTAAATAAACTTTCAATCCAATCTACTCATTCTTGCCGAATCACCTACTTTGGAGGTAAAAGGTGATTACCCATCTCTTCCTCTAGAAATAGAAGGTAATTGCTCCATCTCTATTTGGACCTCACCATTATCATCCACTTGTTGCAAACATTCAAGACCGTTTCTACTTGCTTCCACTCCATCTTCACTTGACATACTGTAACTGCTATCGCACAATAACCAATCAGAATTCTTAATATTCACAGCAGTGGAACCCCAATTGGTATGCCTAATTTCTCCTTTATACAGGGCAATACACCCCAAGTGTCAGATTTTTCCACCACTCAACTAAACTTAATTGCACAGTACTTTTTCCGCAAGCAAAGGCTGCAAGAATTTTCCTCTGCCTTTTTTATAAATACCAGTTTTTTTTTAACTCTCACCAAATCTCCTACCTGAATCAACATGTCCTTACATTTGTTCTTCTTATCATAATATGTTTTGCATTGGCCCTGGTGGTCGCAAAACGAGACATTGCTAAGTATTGGGGGGCGGAGTCGGTGCCTACCATGGAGGAATGGAGGAGGGGGTTGGACCTCTACATGGCGGCGGAGCGGGTGACATATAAAGCTAGGGGCTGCCCCAAGAAGTTCAAGAGGGTTTGGTCAAAATGGAGGCAGTATCATGGGCTGGAGAGTGGGACGGGGTAGGGAGGCCTATGCAGGAGTCCGGGGTTTGGGGGGATGTTGGGATGGGCGGCGGGCCTGATGTGGAGGGGACCCAGTGTGCTGGGAGTGTGCCAATAATTTGACAGTCCAGGGGCGGCTTGTGTGTGGGGCGGGACAGGGAGGGCTGCGGCTGATGGGCACAGAATGCACTATTCTCAAGGTTATCCGGACTCACGTTAACTTACGGGATGAGCTCTTACTTTCCCCCGCATTGTTTAGTTGGGTTCAGGGGAGGGGGGGGGGGGTTTGGTTTTGCTACTTGGGTTCGGAGGACAGTTAATAAACAAAAAGGAAAAAAAAGCAGATGCCCGGATGGGCACTATGGCCACCTTCTATGCTAGGGCGGGGCTCCGTCTAAGTGACCCTTGTGCGATGGCGATTTGATTGCTGTTTTTTCGCAATGTTGAGAGCAGGGGGTTTGATGGGCCTCTTTCTTACCGGTGTAGGCATTGACTACTGTTTGCTGGATTATGGAAATGTATTTTTCACATGTATCTGTGCATCTGCAATAAAAATGTTTTTCAAAAAAAAAAAACATAGCTTGTGTGCCCACCATGCACTGCTTACAACCTCACATATTACATCACTCATGACATGTTCTAAAACATTGCTGATGACATCTCAAATGGCATCATTGATGTCATCATCATCCAAGTTACTTTTATACATATTTCTCGATAAAGGAATCTGGCTTTAGAGGCATGAATTACGAAATAGCTCAGAATAATGTAAGGCATAATTAATGTCATCATACATAAAACCACCTTAGGTGAAACAAGATGTTGTCATTTGCAGCATTGACCCCATACCATACACTTCATGGGTAGCCGAGCTCATGTTGACAATCAATCACACACAGATGGGTCACCCCTACTGCACATGGTGCTCAATCTGTTCAGAGAAATCCAAGTCCCTCCAGACACTTACGATCTCTTACATAACTAATGCCCTACTGCAGAAAGCCTGTAAACTATATCAACCCATCACAATTAGTGAACCGCTCCTGAAATATAAAGTGGATATGAGTGGAAAAATAAGTACTGTAAACAGTGTTTAGCATTTGTAGAGACTTTAACCTGTACAAAACTGTTTGCTTATAGCCAAACTCTTATGAGGAATACACCACAGATTATTGAAAAGTAATACACTAATTGAACACCTCTTTTTCTTAGATGGCCTTCTTAAAGTTGCTGATGGACTTAATGTGGACCTCTCTGTGTCCATCACCCCATGGATGCAATATGTTGAATTGTTAATACATACCATAGTGATTGCTGATCAATTGGAGTGCTTTCCTTTTATTGATTTTTAAAATATTTTGTCTTATAATTGCACTAGTTAATACCTAGATCCCATTGTTAAGTTGCCACTAACAGCCATAAGTTTAGAAAAGTATAGAAGAAATAAAAAACATATAAGAAATAATGGCTAGAAGAGTAATAGACAAAGGGAATCAAGAATCACAGACATCACAACAGTGTAACTAAAGAAATTTATCAATGCATCACTACGGAACACGATCAATGTAAAAACTCACCACAAAATACAAGACCCAATCAATATTTTGGAATATGATAATCATCTAAAATTAAACTGGTCTCTAAAATAATGATCATTCAGAGGAATCAGGAAGTGAACACAGGACACCTTTAAAGGACTCATTCTTATTTAAATGATACCCAGACAACCTTATCTATATACTTGAATGTATAGACTCACCCTAAACAGCTGATCCTTGTGATCTGTTAAGAATTTCATAAAAACCTATCAGTATTTTACTGCTGCAAAGCATGACCATTGATAATCATCCAAGTAGTCCCTAAAATAATAAGTATTAAAAAGGTCAAAGACCTGATGTAAAACACATTGTTTTATGAAATCCTGCTAAAGCAAGAATGTAGTAAAATGATCCACACAAGCCTAAAAGTAATTCGCTTTATCGTTCAAATTGACCCCAGCGAAGAAGCAGCAAGGCGTACATCCAACTGGTCCAGCCTCTTCAGAAGCTAAAGTTAGAGCGCATCATGCACATTCCATACTACATCATCCATTCTTATATCTAAATTCCATACACTAAGGAACCTCTAAAGGGACAATAATGAATATGGATAATAAATAGGGATAAGATTACAATAATACGATTCTAATTAAAATTCACCTTTCCCTTAAAGAATAGAAACAACATGCTAAAAATATATACCTGACAAGACAACTAAACCTGCAAGAAAGAGTATATAATTAGTTACATTCAAAATCCTGAAATTTATTTGGTCTAAATAAACTTTCAATCCAATCTACTCATTCTTGCCGAATCACCTACTTTGGAGGTAAAAGGTGATTACCCATCTCTTCCTCTAGAAATAGAAGGTAATTGCTCCATCTCTATTTGGACCTCACCATTATCATCCACTTGTTGCAAACATTCAAGACCGTTTCTACTTGCTTCCACTCCATCTTCACTTGACATACTGTAACTGCTATCGCACAATAACCAATCAGAATTCTTAATATTCACAGCAGTGGAACCCCAATTGGTATGCCTAATTTCTCCTTTATACAGGGCAATACACCCCAAGTGTCAGATTTTTCCACCACTCAACTAAACTTAATTGCACAGTACTTTTTCCGCAAGCAAAGGCTGCAAGAATTTTCCTCTGCCTTTTTTATAAATACCAGTTTTTTTTTAACTCTCACCAAATCTCCTACCTGAATCAACATGTCCTTACATTTGTTCTTCTTATCATAATATGTTTTGCATTGGCCCTGGTGGTCGCAAAACGAGACATTGCTAAGTATTGGGGGGCGGAGTCGGTGCCTACCATGGAGGAATGGAGGAGGGGGTTGGACCTCTACATGGCGGCGGAGCGGGTGACATATAAAGCTAGGGGCTGCCCCAAAAAGTTCAAGAGGGTTTGGTCAAAATGGAGGCAGTATCATGGGCTGGAGAGTGGGACGGGGTAGGGAGGCCTATGCAGGAGTCCGGGGTTTGGGGGGATGTTGGGATGGGCGGCGGGCCTGATGTGGAGGGGACCCAGTGTGCTGGGAGTGTGCCAATAATTTGACAGTCCAGGGGCGGCTTGTGTGTGGGGCGGGACAGGGAGGGCTGCGGCTGATGGGCACAGAATGCACTATTCTCAAGGTTATCCGGACTCACGTTAACTTACGGGATGAGCTCTTACTTTCCCCCGCATTGTTTAGTTGGGTTCAGGGGAGGGGGGGGGGGTTTGGTTTTGCTACTTGGGTTCGGAGGACAGTTAATAAACAAAAAGGAAAAAAAAGCAGATGCCCGGATGGGCACTATGGCCACCTTCTATGCTAGGGCGGGGCTCCGTCTAAGTGACCCTTGTGCGATGGCGATTTGATTGCTGTTTTTTCGCAATGTTGAGAGCAGGGGGTTTGATGGGCCTCTTTCTTACCGGTGTAGGCATTGACTACTGTTTGCTGGATTATGGAAATGTATTTTTCACATGTATCTGTGCATCTGCAATAAAAATGTTTTTCAAAAAAAAAAAAACATAGCTTGTGTGCCCACCATGCACTGCTTAAAACCTCACATATTACATCACTCATGACATGTTCTAAAACATTGCTGATGACATCTCAAATGGCATCATTGATGTCATCATCATCCAAGTTACTTTTATACATATTTCTCGATAAAGGAATCTGGCTTTAGAGGCATGAATTACGAAATAGCTCAGAATAATGTAAGGCATAATTAATGTCATCATACATAAAACCACCTTAGGTGAAACAGGATGTTGTCATTTGCAGCATTGACCCCATACCATACACTTCATGGGTAGCCGAGCTCATGTTGACAATCAATCACACACAGATGGGTCACCCCTACTGCACATGGTGCTCAATCTGTTCAGAGAAATCCAAGTCCCTCCAGACACTTACGATCTCTTACATAACTAATGCCCTACTGCAGAAAGCCTGTAAACTATATCAACCCATCACAATTAGTGAACCGCTCCTGAAATATAAAGTGGATATGAGTGGAAAAATAAGTACTGTAAACAGTGTTTAGCATTTGTAGAGACTTTAACCTGTACAAAACTGTTTGCTTATAGCCAAACTCTTATGAGGAATACACCACAGATTATGGAAAAGTAATACACTAATTGAACACCTCTTTTTCTTAGATGGCCTTCTTAAAGTTGCTGATGGACTTAATGTGGACCTCTCTGTGTCCATCACCCCATGGATGCAATATGTTGAATTGTTAATACATACCATAGTGATTGCTGATCAATTGGAGTGCTTTCCTTTTATTGATTTTTAAAATATTTTGTCTTATAATTGCACTAGTTAATACCTAGATCCCATTGTTAAGTTGCCACTAACAGCCATAAGTTTAGAAAAGTATAGAAGAAATAAAAAACATATAAGAAATAATGGCTAGAAGAGTAATAGACAAAGGGAATCAAGAATCACAGACATCACAACAGTGTAACTAAAGAAATTTATCAATGCATCACTACGGAACACGATCAATGTAAAAACTCACCACAAAATACAAGACCCAATCAATATTTTGGAATATGATAATCATCTAAAATTAAACTGGTCTCTAAAATAATGATCATTCAGAGGAATCAGGAAGTGAACACAGGACACCTTTAAAGGACTCATTCTTATTTAAATGATACCCAGACAACCTTATCTATATACTTGAATGTATAGACTCACCCTAAACAGCTGATCCTTGTGATCTGTTAAGAATTTCATAAAAACCTATCAGTATTTTACTGCTGCAAAGCATGACCATTGATAATCATCCAAGTAGTCCCTAAAATAATAAGTATTAAAAAGGTCAAAGACCTGATGTAAAACACATTGTTTTATGAAATCCTGCTAAAGCAAGAATGTAGTAAAATGATCCACACAAGCCTAAAAGTAATTCGCTTTATCGTTCAAATTGACCCCAGCGAAGAAGCAGCAAGGCGTACATCCAACTGGTCCAGCCTCTTCAGAAGCTAAAGTTAGAGCGCATCATGCACATTCCATACTACATCATCCATTCTTATATCTAAATTCCATACACTAAGGAACCTCTAAAGGGACAATAATGAATATGGATAATAAATAGGGATAAGATTACAATAATACGATTCTAATTAAAATTCACCTTTCCCTTAAAGAATAGAAACAACATGCTAAAAATATATACCTGACAAGACAACTAAACCTGCAAGAAAGAGTATATAATTAGTTACATTCAAAATCCTGAAATTTATTTGGTCTAAATAAACTTTCAATCCAATCTACTCATTCTTGCCGAATCACCTACTTTGGAGGTAAAAGGGGATTACCCATCTCTTCCTCTAGAAATAGAAGGTAATTGCTCCATCTCTATTTGGACCTCACCATTATCATCCACTTGTTGCAAACATTCAAGACCGTTTCTATCTGCTTCCACTCCATCTTCACTTGACATACTGTAACTGCTATCGCATAATAACCAATCAGAATTCTTAATATTCACAGCAGTGGAACCCCAATTGGTATGCCTAATTTCTCCTTTATACAGGGCAATACACCCCAAGTGTCAGATTTTTCCACCACTCAACTAAACTTAATTGCACAGTACTTTTTCCGCAAGCAAAGGCTGCAAGAATTTTCCTCTGCCTTTTTTATAAATACCAGTTTTTTTTTAACTCTCACCAAATCTCCTACCTGAATCAACATGTCCTTACATTTGTTCTTCTTATCATAATATGTTTTGCATTCATGTTGTGCCTTACACAACTGTTCCTTGATACCTAAATAAGTCCACCACAATTCATCCATCCCACATGGCCCTTCCCATGAGGAGTCCTACCCCTCATTACTTCAAAAGGGCTAAAACCAGAAGAACATGGTTTAATACTGTACGACCACACAGTTCTCCACACTTCTTTCACCCAAGAAATTTTAGCTAGCTTAGCTAGTTGTATGGCACTTCTTAGCACACTGTTGAAGCCCTCCCCAGCTCCATTGCCCACTGGGTGGTATAAAGATGTGATCTTGTGCAAAACACTATTCCTTCTTAAAAACTCTGTAAACATCACTGAACTGAATTGGAGTTCATTATTAGTTAAAACCATTTTAGGTAACCCTTCTCTTAAAAACAACTCATCTAAAAAACAAACAACAGTTTGGGCATCAACCTTGTTAACCACCTCAATTTCTGGCCACTTTGTAAAACGACAAATCAACACAAATATATACTTAGGGACTAAATAGGATGTCGGTTGGGACCCCTTCGAACGCCTGTCGGAGGCTTTGTGACAAACATTCCTGGTCTGACTTCCGACTGCCGAATTACAATCATGGTGGTCGGAATTCAAACCGGCTGGTGAAACAGACTGACTTCCGATGGGCTCCAGGAGCCGGTCAGCCAGTCGGAAGGGCCGCATAATCCCATGAATAAGGCATTTCTGCCTTTGGGATTATCATGGCACATTCTGAGAGGAAATCCATGTTGGCCATTCCAACATGGATTTGCTCTGGTAAAGTGCCTTTGGGGGTTTGGCAGGGTCCTCTTCCCCCTTGGCCCTCCAGTTGGGAGCTAGGGAGGCACCTATGGTGCCCCTCTGTGAATCCCTGCATCATGAGGCAGGCATCGTGCCTGCCACATGATGCAGGGATTTACCCATGCTCCCAATTCTCAATCGGAGCTTGTGCTACGGCCGGTTAACGGCTGCAGCACAAGCCCCCATTGAAAAATGGAAATATGCAAAACACCATGTGCGGTCGCATTGTAATTGCGGTGTCGGACAGATGACTGGGGGTCGGTCGGTTCTGAGACTGCACTGGTGTCAGGCAGACATGATCCCTCCCGACATCGTAATTATGCCCTTAGACTGGGAACCAACTGGTACGGGGCCTAAAATGTCCAACTCAATCTCTGGGGATTTGAAAGGACAAAGAGATGGTTTCATAGTGTTGAGCGTTTTCTCCAAATATTTGCACAACACACAATCTGCACCTTCTTTTCTATCTGTAGCTCTATGCCAGGCCATCACTACAACAATTTCATCCTAGATTTGGTTTAAGTAATCCCTAGATGGCCCTCAAAGCAAATATCTAGCAACCTGTCTGTAATATTCTCTTTTACAGTCTCTTCTTCTTTCTTCTATTTCTATCTTACTATTTCTTTTCCTTCTATTCTAGAACTCTTATTCTATCATTCTAATCTTCTCTTCTGCTGAGATGGACTGCTCTGCTGTGGGTCCGTTATGAAGGCTTACAAGACTTAAATAAAAGTCTCTACTTTTAAACTTGAAGACTTCCTGCCTCCAGCCTCTCATCCCTCTGTACATATTATTGGTACCAGGAGTGGGGTAAGCAGATAACATATTCTGCTTGCTCCCATTAATTTTTTTTACATCGAGGATTCCTACCCAGCTGACGTCGGAAACTCTTTCTTAATCAGTATGTTAAACTCGTTTATTTTTCATTTCATTAACGCGTAACAGAGCTCTGCTAGCTGCCGGATACTTTATTTCACTGCTTATGACCCACGGCGCTCATCTCCGCCAGCTGACAGTTCGTCTACAAGCAGGTCTGTCTCGTTATTTATTTATTGCTCCTGCTGTGCTTGTGACTTTTATGCTTTAAGCTCTAAAAGCTTAAATAAACAACTCGCTGTCAATTTGATTCATGAGTATTTCTACTGGCATTGAAATTTATTTATTTATTTATTTATTTAAGAAGCTTATAAAGCGCGCAGCTACCCCCGAAGGGGGTGTCCCGGCGCTGTAAGTACATGTTAATCATGAGGAGGGAGCTACCAGGTGCATGTCCATCATAACCCGAAGCTACATAGGGCCTCAAATTCCTCCAACGGAAACCATTACATCAGCGCGAGCCTCTTTTTGCCTACAAGCATCATTTAAAAGTGTTCCTTAAACATTTTCTCAGCGCCTGTGAGATTGCTTGGTTGTCTTTATCTCCTGGCAACTAAAATCTGCATCATTTCATCGCGTCATTGGTTATGGCAAGCTTTCAGATTCAGATTTCAGATGTAGAACTGCATCTCTATTCCTTTGGAACATTCATGTATAATTCTAGTGTGGAGTTGTAACTCTGTCATTGGAATTGCAAATCTGTCATTAACAAAACAGCAAGTTTTGAATATTCTTGTATAATTCTGTTGTGGAATTTTAAGTGTGTCATTAACAAAGCAGCAAGTTTCCAGGAAAGTTAAGATTTTTAGAGTTTATCAGATTCTAGATCTTCATGAATGAGCCTTATGACATCATAATCTCAACCTTAAGAATCTTTATTGTCTTTCCTCATTAGACTGTCAACATTCTCTATATTATTTTTTCATTCTAATTTTGCTGGAACTTCAGAGTTATTTTGTGACATCACAATTCACTCTTGTACAATATATTACAATGTCTTCTTCAGAAAGTGCTTTACATCCTTCACCGTTCCTACACAAACCAGGCAAACCTGAAATTGTTTGGAAACAATGGATTCATATTTTTGAGAATTACCTTGTTGCCATCGATGGAGTGGATTATTCACCTGTAAGGAAAAATGCTTTGCTTTACAATCATTTGGGTGTTGCAGCGCAGAACGTTTTTAACAATTTACCATCCTGTCCTAGACCTTCTGATGATGGCACCTGGAATTTATACATTGAATCAAAAGCAACATTAAAAAAGCAATTCTCTGATGAGCCAAATGTTATGCTAGAAAGACATAGTTTTTTCAAGAGAAAACAAGGAAGTGATGAAACTGTTGAAGAATATACCGGCGCACTCCGAGTTCTTGCTTCGACCTGTGAATTCAAAAACTATACTGACACTGCCATAAGAGATCAGTTTGTTTTTAATTGTTTTTCAAAAAAAATGCAAGAACGATTGTTGACTTGTCACAATCCATCTCTTTCAGAAGTAATTGATATTGGGAAAAGCATTGAGAGTTCCATAGTTTCATCTCAAGCTTTAGCTGGGAATGAAGGTCATTCACCTATTTCATATATTTCTGAGAATGCTGAGTTCTCCATTTCAGCTATCAAAGTTAATAACGATTTCAAAAGTAGTTTTTGCTTTAGGTGTGGTTCTAAAAACTACATTGCTAATTTTCCTTCATGTCCTGCTTTAGGTAAAAAATTTGGTAAGTGTAAAAGGTCAGGTCATTTCCAGGAGTTTTGTAAATCTCGTCGCTTCTATAAAAATCCAAATCAAAATGTCAGAATACATAGTGTTGAATTAGAGTCTCCTGTACAGTCTTCTCTCAACCCAGTCTCTGATCAATCTGTTCCTGCGTGCACTAATACTTTTTCCAACATGCTTTTGTCTATTGATGAACCATCTGATTACGAAAAACCATTGTGTCAAGCCCTTATCAATAATAAATCTTTACAAGTTATGGTTGATTCGGGTGCCCCTATTACTGTATTGGCTGACACTACCTTTTTCAATGTTTGGGGTCACTCCATATCATTACAAGCTCCTGATATTTGTCCAAAATCTTTTGGTGACAAAGATATTGATCTTCTTGGTTTCTTCATTGGCTCCCTTAACATTCTTGGCAGATCTACTGAAACCATGATTTATGTTGCACTCAAAGGCAGAGACTTGGTTGGTTGGAGAAACTTAGGCAAACTAGGTATTTATTTGAAACCTGGTCACAAAAATCCAATTGTTTTAGGAGATCTTCCTATTTTATCTATTGATAATGATTCTTCTCCTATTGATTTACCTAAAAAAAATCTTCTGTCTTTGGTGATACGATTGGTACCATTAAAGGTTTTGAACATGTTATCAAACTCAAAACTAATCCTACACCAGTCACTCACAAGGTCAGACCAGTCCCTATTAGTGGTATGGACGATCTTAAAAAACAATTGGTGAAACTTGTTGCAGATGGTGTCATCACTTCAACTGACTCCTCTCAGTGGGTATCCCCCATTGTTCTTGCGAAGAAGAAAAATGGGGATCTTCGTCTTTGTGTGGACCTCAGGTCTCTTAATCGCAATATTATCGTCGACTGTCATCCTCCACATATACAGCAAATGCTTGCCAATATTAGTCATGCAAAATATTTTTCTAGCATTGATCTTCGTTCTGCATACCACCATATATCTCTTAACATTGATTCTCAAGATCTCACCACATTTGTTACTCCTTTTGGAGCTTACAAATTTTTGAGGCTGCCGTTTGGCTTAGCTTCGGCAGCCTCAGTTTTTCTTTTTGCAGATGTTCTTTTTGCAGATATTAAAAACATTCAAGCATATCAAGATGACATTCTTGTTTTCACAGAAAACAAAGGAAGAACATTTACAAACTGTACATAAAGTTTTTTCTATTTTAAACTTAAGAGCTGTCACAGTTCAACCTGAGAAATGAAAGTTTCTGGTTGATCAAATTGATTATCTAGGCCAAACCATCACTCCAGCAGGTATTAAACCTTAATTCTGCTTATGTTGAGGCTATTGTTAAAGCTCCGCCTCCTTCTGATAAGGATACCCGTAGATCTTTCCTAGGTGTTTGCGAGTACTATGCTCGTTTTGTTCCTGAATATTCTACTTGTGTTCAGCCTTTAAGAACTCTGCTCAGGAAAGGTACTAGTTTTGTCTGGTCAAATGATGTTAATACTGCTTTTCAAGATATTAAGAAATTGGTGGTCAATGCTCCTGTGCTTAGTCCATTCGTTCATGGTCATCATTGCACAGTTACTGTTGATGCCAGTCTGAATGGTCTAGGTGCAATTTTTGGACAACAACATTTAGGAAAGGATCATACTATTTCTTTTGCCCCAAGATCTTTATCCAGTGCGGAGTCAAAATATTCATCGATTGAAAGAGAGGCTTTGGCCTGTGCCTGGGCTGTGTCCAAATTTAAAACGTATCTTTGGGGTAATTCCTTTACATTGCTACAGCATGGAGAATGGGACCCCCTCAAGGAGATAAGTTGTGACCAAGGAACAGAGGGGAAAAGGAGATTTATTCTAGAAAAATGTTCCTTCTGTGGTCATAAGTATCAAATAAGCAATATACATCCAATAATTAAGAATGGTGACAGAATTAAATAACAGTGTTTACTTTATCATAGTTTTTATTTTCATTTAATGTAGTTTTTCATTTCACTTTTTTTTAATATAAAAAGACATGATTCATCATAGATACATTTAACAGACTTATATTTTTTGAACACACATAATTATACCGCATCAGTAAATAGAAAAATTTTATACAAGATAATAATACACAATTAATTTTAAGACAGCCACCTGATATTAGAAACTCAACTCAATTCACTAACATACACACATACATACCACAACCACACTACCAAAAGGGGAAAATGGGAGAGACTAGGTGTTGATTGACAAGTACACAAGTTGTCAAATTCTAGGGTCTCAGAAGAATTCGAGACCCCCGCACATGATAGGTCGACGCGCGTTTCGGTGGGTGAACCACCTTCCTCAGGACCTTTTTTCTCTTGTGGATCAAGAAATATCAGGGGACCTAAAAGGATTTATGTACAAAAGAGAGAAAGTATCTGTCACCAACCCTTCTCAAAATAAATTACAAACAAAAACACATCTAGAAAAGTGACATTGTTTAAATCTAGCATGGCTACTCCTCACATGACCAATGATTGCACAAAAAACTATGCACTGAAGCCAATTACTCCGGTATAGATGGGAAATAAAAGGTTCATTTTATTCTGATGTGGATGGAGGGTGATTTGAATATTAGACTCTAGTTGCATGAAAATAAGAAAAATTACTATCCATATAGTTTGACTAGGATCCCTTGTATGTTCGTTTAAAACACTAGAAGCATAGACATGTAGACTAAAGCATAGTTCTACTTACGGTAAAAGACAGACAGATTTATGTTCCTTTGCTATTCAGTTTCTAGGTTTTTAGGACCGGACTCTCGTAAGGGGCACCTGCATAGAGGAATACAATAACCCTTATTCTATCTTCTGCAGCTAAATGAGCATAACATACGGTACCTGTCGGTGGTCAGTCTTACCAGTTTTCGTTGCGAGACAGGGCGTAATTACTTCAACCTGTTCAGAGATGGTTCTCCAGGGAGTCAATTAAAACTACAAAGCAAGAAATACCCATATATGAATTTGATTTCTTCCTTTGGTTTATGAACACACTATTTGGACAGGATATAAACGTCCTAAATGGTATGGTGTTTAACTATATACCTTTTAATGACTGATGATGCCCTCAATGGTGCAATACGGCTCGAAAAAAGTGGTCTCAATAACTGCGGTCTACAAGAGTAAGAGAAGGAACCATATCGTCAGATATTTTACATTATAGTGCATAGGGTTCTTCAAATGAATACTGGTAAGATGCTCTTACATCTTGTTATTGGCACATGAAAGCATTCCTCTCTTTAGTCCGAGTTATGACGCCGTGCATCAGCCGGGAATTGTGGGTGTTCCTTTCTTTAGTCGAATAAGTGACCCCTTTCTTTATACTGCATCCATCTGCAATATGAGGAAGTTTGAGATATTTATACACCCGGAAGCAGTATGGTAAACATGAGATTCTATAACGTCTCTAATCTCATGCGTCTATGGCAAGATGAAACGTGGCACGATTTAAGCGCTAAGGTAAAACGGTTAGTACAGGGTAGCGTAAAACCACTAATGTCACAAGATTTATAACAATAATAGCAAGATGAAAAGCGGCACGATTTAAGCGCTAAGGTAAAACCGTTAGTACAGGGTAGCGTAAAACCTCTAATGTCACGAGATTTATAACAATTATAGTGGCGGCAGGAGATTAAGTCGATGTAGCGAACAAGCAAGCAGTCATTCAAATGTCTACGTACCCGAACGTAAGAAATCACGGAGTCTGTCTTCATCTTCCTCGGCGATCGGCGATAAGCGGCATACTGCGTCTCAAGACCGGTTTATAACGCCTCCCTTCAAGTGTGAGCTCGCAGGTAATTATATCGCGAGAATACGAATGCCGAGTTACCATTGACATAGAGGATGGACTCTTCTTTTAGGGTAGAGTGAACATAAAAGGTGGACACTAGATTGTTGTCTTATCAAATTAGAGAAAACACAAAGAGTGGACACTCATTTGTTACTCGTATCGTGGTAGAGTAAACATTGAAGCTAGATATTAATTTATTAGTCCATTTCGCCACGTTTCACCGTCGCCTATATTGTAATACGACATGTTGGGCTCGCTAGTCAATAACTATAACGCAGATTGTAATTGAAAAGTAAAGCTATAATTGGAAAATGAAAAAGAATTAACGTGAAAAAAGCGCTAAGGAAATGCAGAGTTGATAAAATCCATTAATGGTCAGTGATGGGGTTCAATGATTAAGGTCAGCTCCGCCCATAAGGTAGATAACATAAATTAAATAACATACGAGAAAAGCCCTCTGTATACATACTGGCCTGGTTCAGTAGGGAAATTTATAAGTACTGAGTGATACAGAGTAACGCGATACATAGAGAAAAAAAACCAAAGTTTTAAGGTGTGATCATGAGATGGTCACTCAGAATTAAGTATTAAGGTATAGAGTTTGGTTGAGAAAGAGGTATGTATATGTTCATCTTGTGACATACCAAGAGATTTCCTCATTCAATCCATGTTTCACACTGTCAAGATGGTATATCCAAAAGGTTTCTCGTTTCTTGCGGATAGTTTCATTGGGCTGACCTATTTTAGGGATTACTTTCTCTAATATTGTCCATTTAATGTCCTGCTCCGAATGGTTTTTATCAAGACAATGTTGGACTAAGGGTGCCAACAATTTTTTAGTCTTGATGGCCGACTTGTGTTCGCTGAAGCGGACGCGAAATTCACGACCCGTTTCTCCCACATAGGCCAATCCACAGCTGCAGAAGAGGATATAGACAATGTTGCTACTGCGACAGTTGGTCAAATGTCGTAGTTTTATCTCTCTGTCGTTGTATCTAATGGTCTCCGAGACAATAGCTGCGTCACATGCGTGGCATGAGCCACATCTGTGATTACCTAGGAAAGCCGGTAAGCCAGTAATAGAACGTAGATTTTCTGAAGGGGCATTTTTATTTTGTCTAGTATGCACTAGCATGTCCCTAAGATTCCTATTTCTTCTGTAGGCTACCAATGGCGGTGGTAAAGGGGGAACATTTTCATCACAATTTAAGATTCTCCAGTTCTTGTTAATAATATTCCTGATTTTGAAATTCAGGGTGGAGTGATTAATTACGCATGTGATCCGATTTTGTTTCGTACGTTTGGTGCCTTGAAGTACTGCCGTTCTATCATAATATTTGGCTCTCTTATAAGCATGCCGCACAAGGCGGTGGGGATATCCTCTTTTGTGTAACCTATCTTGGAGGGCATCTCCATGCTTATGAAAGGATTTCATATCCGTACAATTGCGACGGATGCGCAAGAATTCCCCAAAGGGGATGGATTCTCTTTGGCAGTTAGGGTGGTAACTGTCGAACTTCAGAATAGTGTTCTTGGCTGTGCTCTTTCTAAAGAGGCTTACTGACAAATGACCATTAGTATCCTCAATACTGATATCTAAGAAGTCCACTTTATGGTTGTTAAAGTTCACTGTGAACTTCAAATTCGTGTCGCTGGCATTTAACCAAAGAATAAATGATTGTAAAAGTTCTTCCGGGCCTTTCCAAATAAAAAAAAATGTCATCTATAAAACGTTTCCAAACGGAAACATTTTCAAAGAATGGGGCCAGTTCGTTATAGATGTTCTTGAGCTCCCATTCTCCCATGAAGGCATTAGCCACACTAGGGGCACAAGAAGCCCCCATTGATGTCCCTTTAATTTGTTTATAGAGGCGGCCATTACATTCAAAGAAGTTGTTCAGTAAGACGACCTCCAGACATTGTAGAATGAACATGTCAGGACGGTCCGACGGGTACCTCTGTAGGAGGTCTGAGACCGCCTGTAACGCTCGGCATTGAGGAATATTGGTGTATAATGCCTCAATGTCGAGCGTCACCAGGATGTCTGAGTCCGAATTAAATGGTAGGCCCTCTATCTTGTTGATTATGTCCCCAGTGTCTCGAATGTAGGAAGTGTATTTCTGGGTCAGGGGGCAGAGGAATCTATCCACATACTTTGAAAGTGGTTCCGTGCAGGACCCAATGGTCGATATTATGGGTCGCATAGGAGGATTCGTTTCTGATTTATGAGTTTTGGGCAGGCCATAGAGAGCAGAAGTAACGGGGGAGGACTTATTCAAGAAAACATATCCATCATCACAGATGAGCCCATCTGTGAATGCTTCACGAGTTAGTTCTTGAATATGCTTGTTAGGCCTTTCCAATTCTTTCCGTTGAGCTGGTCTGTAATGGTCTGTTACTGACAACATCTCAGACATTTTCTCATCATAAGTGGTTCTGTCAAATATGGTGATCCCTCCACCTTTGTCGCAAGGTTTAATAATGACTGAAGAATTTATTTTCAAGTCATTAAGAGATGCAGTTTCTAAACTAGATAGATTAGGTTTAGGTTTGTAAGGATTTTTCACAATTTTTGCAATGTCTTGAAGAACACTTTGTTCAAATATTCTTACGTCAGTACTTACCATGTCCAGTGTCGGGGTGAAGGTCGATGGAGGTTTGCTCCCGGAAAGATTGTTGTCTTCCTCCTGTTGAGGTCGATCAGAGAAGAATTTATTTAATCTAACTTTTCGGAAGAAGGCAAACAAATCTTCATGTAATTTAAATTTGTTCAAGTATGTACTCGGGACAAAAGATAGTCCCTTACTAAGGATTTGTATATCCTCGGGTTTAAGTGGTAGGGAAGACAGGTTGTAAATTGGTAGATTCTCTGCAGTTATGGAATTGGGATCCTTTATGTTTCCTACCACCAGTACTGCTGATTGCGTGTCCTCACGTACTGTTGTGGAGGTTGAGGGCTCATTTGGGCTTGTGCTTGGTCCTGCCATCGTACATTCCTCCCTCTGTACTGGCCCCGGGGTAAAAAACCCCTTCCATTGAATGGGCGTTGGGTGGATCTACCTCTAAATGGTCTAGAGTTATATTGACCATTGTTCATTTCCTGATAATTATCCCCATCTGATCCCGAGGAGCCAGAGTCTGAGAAGTTTGTGTATCTCCTCCCAGAGTGGCTATTGTAGTTAGGGTTATAATTACCTTGTGTACCTTCCTGATAGTAATTAGGGGTAAGATAAGGATAGATTTTTTCTTTGGTAAACCACCTAACATCCTTTCTCAGCTTTTCTGTCTTCTTATTGGTTAGGTAAGCCTCAAAGTCCTTCATTTCAGTTTGTATTTTTTCTAGACTGCTCTTAGCTTCATCCACTGCCGTAGATGCATTAAGTTTGGTTTCCAAGTCATTGATTTCCTGTAGGAGTGTGGATGCTATGTCTTTAGCTGTTTCTATTATCAGCATCATCCAGTCCCTGGAGCAGCGGTTAGAAATAAGTGACCACCGCTCCAGGAACTTTCTGATGTCGACAAATAATGCAGGGGCATTGCGCACTCTCAGCCCTGTGGGGATTAGTCCTGCCTTGAGGTACTCAAACATGTAGAATGCATGAGATTCTATCCGTTTTAATTTCTTCCGCATATTGAGAAGATTTTGCCAATCGCTGTTACCTAATTGGTGAGAGGGGCCGGGTACAGTATCACCCGTAACCTTACCCATCAAGGCATTGAAGTCATCATCGGTAAATCCAAACGTCTGAAAATTATCCATTATACAACGATCTAAGAGGACTCTGTTTCTGTATAGGTGTGTACAATATTACCGTGTGCTTTAGGATTTCCCCGAAATTAATCGCTGGAAGTTGTTACAAACCAGTACTATAAAGAAAGGGAAGACAAAGGAATTCTTATTAAAGAAAAAAGAGAAGTGCTAACAAAAAGAGTCTCAGAGCAAAACGACCCACATCATCAGAGTGACTAAACAGTCGGCCTTGTGAGGGAAGCCAATGGTTAACCAAACAATGTAAAAATTTACACATAAACAACAAATTGCGACATTACATTTTCTATAAATAATTACACTTTTATACACAAGAAAAAAATCCCACGGTTAAAAAACCGCGAATGCTACAGCATGGAGAATGGGACCCCCTCAAGGAGATAAGTTGCGACCAAGGAACAGAGGGGAAAAGGAGATTTTTTTCTAGAAAAATGTTCCTTCTGTGGTCATAAGTATCAAATTAGCAATATACATCCAATAATTAAGAATGGTGACATAATTAAATAACAGTGTTTACTTTATCATAGTTTTTATTTTCATTTAATGTAGTTTTTCATTTCACTTTTTTTTAATATAAAAAGACATGATTCATCATAGATACATTTAACAGACTTATATTTTTTGAACACACATAATTATACCGCATCAGTAAATAGAAAAATTTTATACAAGATAATAATACACAATTAATTTTAAGACAGCCACCTGATATTAGAAACTCAACTCAATTCACTAACATACACACATACATACCACAACCACACTACCAAAAGGGGAAAAAGGGAGAGACTAGGTGTTGATTGACAAGTACACAAGTTGTCAAATTCTAGGGTCTCAGAAGAATTCAAGACCCCCGCACACGATAGGTCGACGCGCGTTTCAGTGGGTGAACCACCTTCCTCAGTACCTTTTTTCTCTTGTGGATCAAGAAATATCAGGGGACCTAAAAGGATTTATGTACAAAAGAGAGAAAGTATCTGTCACCAACCCTTCTCAAAATAAATTACAAACACAAACACATCTAGAAAAGTGACATTGTTTAAATCTAGCATGGCTACTCCTCACATGACCAATGATTGCACAAAAAACTATGCACTGAAGCCAATTACTCTGGTATAGATGGGAAATAAAAGGTTCATTTTATTCTGATGTGGATGGAGGGTGATTTGAATATTAGACTCTAGTTGCATGAAAATAAGAAAAATTACTATCCATATAGTTTGACTAGGATCCCTTGTATGTTCGTTTAAAACACTAGAAGCATAGACATGTAGACTAAAGCATAGTTCTACTTACGGTAAAAGACAGACAGATTTATGTTCCTTTGCTATTCAGTTTCTAGGTTTTTAGGACCGGACTCTCGTAAGGGGCACCTGCATAGAGGAATACAATAACCCTTATTCTATCTTCTGCAGCTAAATGAGCATAATATACGGTACCTGTCGGTGGTCAGTCTTACCAGTTTTCGTTGCGAGACAGGGCGTAATTACTTCAACCTGTTCAGAGATGGTTCTCCAGGGAGTCAATTAAAACTACAAAGCAAGAAATACCCATATATGAATTTGATTTCTTCCTTTGGTTTATGAACACACTATTTGGACAGGATATAAACGTCCTAAATGGTATGGTGTTTAACTATATACCTTTTAATGACTGATGATGCCCTCAATGGTGCAATACGGCTCGAAAAAAAGTGGTCTCAATAACTGCGGTCTACAAGAGTAAGAGAAGGAACCATATCGTCAGATATTTTACATTATAGTGCATAGGGTTCTTCAAATGAATACTGGTAAGATGCTCTTACATCTTGTTATTGGCACATGAAAGCATTCCTCTCTTTAGTCCGAGTTATGACGCCGTGCATCAGCCGGGAATTGTGGGTGTTCCTTTCTTTAGTCGAATAAGTGACCCCTTTCTTTATACTGCATCCATCTGCAATATGAGGAAGTTTGAGATATTTATACACCCGGAAGCAGTATGGTAAACATGAGATTCTATAACGTCTCTAATCTCATGCGTCTATGGCAAGATGAAAAGTGGCACGATTTAAGCGCTAAGGTAAAACGGTTAGTACAGGGTAGCGTAAAACCTCTAATGTCACGAGATTTATAACAATAATAGCAAGATGAAAAGCGGCACGATTTAAGCGCTAAGGTAAAACCGTTAGTACAGGGTAGCGTAAAACCTCTAATGTCACGAGATTTATAACAATTATAGTGGCGGCAGAAGATTAAGTCGATGTAGCGAACAAGCAAGCAGTCATTCAAATGTCTACGTACCCGAACGTAAGAAATCACGGAGTCTGTCTTCATCTTCCTCGGTGATCGGCGATAAGCGGCATACTGCGTCTCAAGACCGGTTTATAACGCCTCCCTTCAAGTGTGAGCTCGCAGGTAATTATATCGCGAGAATACGAATGCCGAGTTACCATTGACATAGAGGATGGACTCTTCTTTTAGGGTAGAGTGAACATAAAAGGTGGACACTAGATTGTTGTCTTATCAAATTAGAGAAAACACAAAGAGTGGACACTCATTTGTTACTCGTATCGTGGTAGAGTAAACATTGAAGCTAGATATTAATTTATTAGTCCATTTCGCCACGTTTCACCGTCGCCTATATTGTAATACGACATGTTGGGCTCGCTAGTCAATAACTATAACGCAGATTGTAATTGAAAAGTAAAGCTATAATTGGAAAATGAAAAAGAATTAACGTGAAAAAAGCGCTAAGGAAATGCAGAGTTGATAAAATCTATTAATGGTCAGTGATGGGGTTCAATGATTAAGGTCAGCTCCGCCCATAAGGTAGATAACATAAATTAAATAACATACGAGAAAAGCCCTCTGTATACATACTGGCCTGGTTCAGTAGGGTAATTTATAAGTACTGAGTGATACAGAGTAACGCGATACATAGAGATAAAAAACCAAAGTTTTAAGGTGTGATCATGAGATGGTCACTCAGAATTAAGTATTAAGGTATAGAGTTTGGTTGAGAAAGAGGTATGTATATGTTCATCTTGTGACATACCAAGAGATTTCCTCATTCAATCCATGTTTCACACTGTCAAGATGGTATATCCAAAAGGTTTCTCGTTTCTTGCGGATAGTTTCATTGGGCTGACCTATTTTAGGGATTACTTTCTCTAATATTGTCCATTTAATGTCCTGCTCCGAATGGTTTTTATCAAGACAATGTTGGACTAAGGGTGCCAACAATTTTTTAGTCTTGAAGGCCGACTTGTGTTCGCTGAAACGGACGCGAAATTCACAACCCGTTTCTCCCACATAGGCCAATCCACAGCTGCAGAAGAGGATATAGACAATGTTGCTACTGCGACAGTTGGTCAAATGTCGTAGTTTTATCTCTCTGTCGTTGTATCTAATGGATAATTACTATCAGGAAGGTACACAAGGTAATTATAACCCTAACTACAATAGCCACTCTGGGAGGAGATACACAAACTTCTCAGACTCTGGCTCCTCGGGATCAGATGGGGATAATTATCAGGAAATGAACAATGGTCAATATAACTCTAGACCATTTAGAGGTAGATCCACCCAACGACCATTCAATGGAAGGGGTTTTTTACCCCGGGGCCAGTACAGAGGGAGGAATGTACGATGGCAGGACCAAGCACAAGCCCAAATGAGCCCTCAACCTCCACAACAGTACGTGAGGACACGCAATCAGCAGTACTGGTGGTAGGAAACATAAAGGATCCCAATTCCATAACTGCAGAGAATCTACCAATTTACAACCTGTCTTCCCTACCACTTAAACCCGAGGATATACAAATCCTTAGTAAGGGACTATCTTTTGTCCCGAGTACATACTTGAACAAATTTAAATTACATGAAGATTTGTTTGCCTTCTTCCGAAAAGTTAGATTAAATAAATTCTTCTCTGATCGACCTCAACAGGAGGAAGACAACAATCTTTCCGGGTGCAAACCTCCATCGACCTTCACCCCGACACTGGACATGGTAAGTACTGACGTAAGAATATTTGAACAAAGTGTTCTTCAAGACATTGCAAAAATTGTGAAAAATCCTTACAAACCTAAACCTAATCTATCTAGTTTAGAAACTGCATCTCTTAATGACTTGAAAATAAATTCTTCAGTCATTATTAAACCTTGCGACAAAGGTGGAGGGATCACCATATTTGACAGAACCACTTATGATGAGAAAATGTCTGAGATGTTGTCAGTAACAGACCATTACAGACCAGCTCAACGGAAAGAATTGGAAAGGCTTAACAAGCATATTCAAGAACTAACTCGTGAAGCATTCACAGATGGGCTCATCTGTGATGATGAATATGTTTTCTTGAATAAGTCCTCCCCCGTTACTTCTGCTCTCTATGGCCTGCCCAAAACTCATAAATCAGAAACGAATCCTCCTATGCGACCCATAATATCGACCATTGGGTCCTGCACGGAACCACTTTCAAAGTATGTGGATAGATTCCTCTGCCCCCTGACCCAGAAATACACTTCCTACATTCGAGACACTGGGGACATAATCAACAAGATAGAGGGCCTACCATTTAATTCGGACTCAGACATCCTGGTGACGCTCGACATTGAGGCATTATACACCAATATTCCTCAATGCCGAGCGTTACAGGCGGTCTCAGACCTCCTACAGAGGTACCCGTCGGACCGTCCTGACATGTTCATTCTACAATGTCTGGAGGTCGTCTTACTGAACAACTTCTTTGAATGTAATGGCCGCCTCTATAAACAAATTAAAGGGACATCAATGGGGGCTTCTTGTGCCCCTAGTGTGGCTAATGCCTTCATGGGAGAATGGGAGATCAAGAACATCTATAACGAACTGGCCCCATTCTTTGAAAATGTTTCCGTTTGGAAACGTTTTATAGATGACATTTTTTTTATTTGGAAAGGCCCGGAAGAACTTTTACAATCATTTATTCTTTGGTTAAATGCCAGAGACACAAATTTAAAGTTCACAGTGAACTTTAACAACCATAAAGTGGACTTCTTAGATATCAGTATTGAGGATACTAATGGTCATTTGTCAGTAAGCCTCTTTAGAAAGAGCACAGCCAAGAACACTATTCTGAAGTTCGACAGTTACCACCCTAACTGCCAAAGAGAATCCATCCCCTTTGGGGAATTCTTGCGCATCCGTCGCAATTGTACGGATATGAAATCCTTTCATAAGCATGGAGATGCCCTCCAAGATAGGTTACACAAAAGAGGATATCCCCACCGCCTTGTGCGGCATGCTTATAAGAGAGCCAATTATTATGATAGAACGGCATTACTTCAAGGCACCAAACGTACGAAACAAAATCGGATCACATGCGTAATTAATCACTCCACCCTGAATTTCAAAATCAGGAATATTATTAACAAGAACTGGAGAATCTTAAATTGTGATGAAAATGTTCCCCCTTTACCACCGCCATTGGTAGCCTACAGAAGAAATAGGAATCTTAGGGACATGCTAGTGCATACTAGACAAAATAAAAATGCCCCTTCAGAAAATCTACGTTCTATTACTGGCTTACCGGCTGTCCTAGGTAATCACAGATGTGGCTCATGCCACGCATGTGACGCAGCTATTGTCTCGGAGACCATTAGATACAACGACAGAGAGATAAAACTACGACATTTGACCAACTGTCGCAGTAGCAACATTGTCTATATCCTCTTCTGCAGCTGTGGATTGGCCTATGTGGGAGAAACGGGTCGTGAATTTCGCGTCCGTTTCAGCGAACACAAGTCGGCCATCAAGACTAAAAAATTGTTGGCACCCTTAGTCCAACATTGTCTTGATAAAAACCATTCGGAGCAGGACATTAAATGGACAATATTAGAGAAAGTAATCCCTAAAATAGGTCAGCCCAATGAAACTATCCGCAAGAAACGAGAAACCTTTTGGATATACCATCTTGACAGTGTGAAACATGGATTGAATGAGGAAATCTCTTGGTATGTCACAAGATGAACATATACATACCTCTTTCTCAACCAAACTCTGTACCTTAATACTTAATTCTGAGTGACCATCTCATGATCACACCTTAAAACTTTGGTTTTTTATCTCTATGTATCGCGTTACTCTGTATCACTCAGTACTTATAAATTACCCTACTGAACCAGGCCAGTATGTATACAGAGGGCTTTTCTCGTATGTTATTTAATTTATGTTATCTACCTTATGGGCGGAGCTGACCTTAATCATTGAACCCCATCACTGACCATTAATGGATTTTATCAACTCTGCATTTCCTTAGCGCTTTTTTCACGTTAATTCTTTTTCATTTTCCAATTATAGCTTTACTTTTCAATTACAATCTGCGTTATAGTTATTGACTAGCGAGCCCAACATGTCGTATTACAATATAGGCGACGGTGAAACGTGGCGAAATGGACTAATAAATTAATATCTAGCTTCAATGTTTACTCTACCACGATACGAGTAACAAATGAGTGTCCACTCTTTGTGTTTTCTCTAATTTGATAAGACAACAATCTAGTGTCCACCTTTTATGTTCACTCTACCCTAAAAGAAGAGTCCATCCTCTATGTCAATGGTAACTCGGCATTCGTATTCTCGCGATATAATTACCTGCGAGCTCACACTTGAAGGGAGGCGTTATAAACCGGTCTTGAGACGCAGTATGCCGCTTATCGCCGATCGCCGAGGAAGATGAAGACAGACTCCGTGATTTCTTACGTTCGGGTACGTAGACATTTGAATGACTTGCTGCTTGTTCGCTACATCGACTTAATCTCCTGCCGCCACTATAATTGTTATAAATCTCGTGACATTAGAGGTTTTACGCTACCCTGTACTAATGGTTTTACCTTAGCGCTTAAATCGTGCCGCTTTTCATCTTGCTATTATTGTTATAAATCTCGTGACATTAGAGGTTTTACGCTACCCTGTACTAACCGTTTTACCTTAGCGCTTAAATCGTGCCACTTTTCATCTTGCCATAGACGCATGAGATTAGAGACGTTATAGAATCTCATGTTTACCATACTGCTTCCGGGTGTATAAATATCTCAAACTTCCTCATATTGCAGATGGATGCAGTATAAAGAAAGGGGTCACTTATTCGACTAAAGAAAGGAACACCCACAATTCCCGGCTGATGCACGGCATCATAACTCGGACTAAAGAGAGGAATGCTTTCATGTGCCAATAACAAGATGTAAGAGCATCTTACCAGTATTCATTTGAAGAACCCTATGCACTATAATGTAAAATATCTGACGATATGGTTCCTTCTCTTACTCTTGTAGACCGCAGTTATTGAGACCACTTTTTTTCGAGCCGTATTGCACCATTGAGGGCATCATCAGTCATTAAAAGGTATATAGTTAAACACCATACCATTTAGGACGTTTATATCCTGTCCAAATAGTGTGTTCATAAACCAAAGGAAGAAATCAAATTCATATATGGGTATTTCTTGCTTTGTAGTTTTAATTGACTCCCTGGAGAACCATCTCTGAACAGGTTGAAGTAATTACGCCCTGTCTCGCAACGAAAACTGGTAAGACTGACCACCGACAGGTACCGTATGTTATGCTCATTTAGCTGCAGAAGATAGAATAAGGGTTATTGTATTCCTCTATGCAGGTGCCCCTTACGAGAGTCCGGTCCTAAAAACCTAGAAACTGAATAGCAAAGGAACATAAATCTGTCTGTCTTTTACCGTAAGTAGAACTATGCTTTAGTCTACATGTCTATGCTTCTAGTGTTTTAAACGAACATACAAGGGATCCTAGTCAAACTATATGGATAGTAATTTTTCTTATTTTCATGCAACTAGAGTCTAATATTCAAATCACCCTCCATCCACATCAGAATAAAATGAACCTTTTATTTCCCATCTATACCAGAGTAATTGGCTTCAGTGCATAGTTTTTTGTGCAATCATTGGTCATGTGAGGAGTAGCCATGCTAGATTTAAACAATGTCACTTTTCTAGATGTGTTTGTGTTTGTAATTTATTTTGAGAAGGGTTGGTGACAGATACTTTCTCTCTTTTGTACATAAATCCTTTTAGGTCCCCTGATATTTCTTGATCCACAAGAGACAAAAAAGGTCCTGAGTAAGGTGGTTCACCCACCGTTACGCACGTCGACCTATCATGTGCGGGGGTCTCGAATTCTTCTGAGACCCTAGAATTTGACAACTTGTGTACTTGTCAATCAACACCTAGTCTCTCCCTTTTTCCCCTTTTGGTAGTGTGGTTGTGGTATGTATGTGTGTATGTTAGTGAATTGAGTTGAGTTTCTAATATCAGGTGGCTGTCTTAAAATTAATTGTGTATTATTATCTTGTATAAAATTTTTCTATTTACTGATGCGGTATAATTATGTGTGTTCAAAAAATATAAGTCTGTTAAATGTATCTATGATGAATCATGTCTTTTTATATTAAAAAAAAGTGAAATGAAAAACTACATTAAATGAAAATAAAAACTATGATAAAGTAAACACTGTTATTTAATTCTGTCACCATTCTTAATTATTGGATGTATATTGCTTATTTGATACTTATGACCACAGAAGGAACATTTTTCTAGAATAAAATTCCTTTACATTGTACACAGATCATAAACCACTGGTTTATCTCTTACAAGGAGATGGTTTGGGCAAAGCTTCCGCTCGACTTGTACGCATTTTATCTAAACTACAGGAATGCAATTTTACCATTAAGTATATCCAAGGTGGTAAGAATTTCAGGTCGGATTGTCTCTCTCGACTTCTATTGCCTTCAACTGATGATGTTGTTGACAAATTTGACTGTGTTCTAGCTTCCATGGATGCTTCTTCTTCATCCGATGGTGTCATATCTGAAAAAGATTGGGTTGAAGCTACTTCTGCAGATCATGATTTAATGAAAGTTTCTGATTTTATTCTCAAGGGATGGCCTTCAATTCGAAATGTTCCACATAATTTAGGATCTTTTGCACAAATCTCTTCGGAATTATCACTAGAAAATGGCATTTGCACTAGGAATGGCTATATTATTCCTCCAATTTCTCTTAGGAGTAAACTCATTTTGATTGCACACACAGGACATTTAGGAGTCACTGCTACTTGTAAGAAACTCAGAGAAAATTACTGGTGGCTTACTCTAAACGCTCAAGTTTATTCTTTTGTTGATTTGTGTCCTCAATGCGTTGTCTCTGACAAACATTGGAAGATGACACAAAATCCTCTACGTCCTGTTTCTTTGCCTGAGGGTCCTTGGATGAAAGTTACCTTGGATTTTGCTGGACCTTTTAATTTGTTACCTACCTCGTCAAGATTTTTATTGGTCCTGATTGATTATTTCTCCAAATGGATTTATTTTTCTTTTGTTGAATCAGCCTCGACCAATTCTGTTTTACAATTTCTCCCAAAAATGTTTTCCGCTGAAGGTCCTCCAAGAGAACTTGTTACGGACAATGGTACTCATTTTGTATCAAATGCAATGCAAAATGTCTTGAAATCCATGGACATTAAACATGTTCAAGTTGCTTTGTACAGTCCTGCTGCTAATGGAATTGTTGAGAGAGCAAACCGTTTTCTCAAAGAGGGGGTTCAAACTGCTCTATCCTCTGATTTAGATGTGAATCTTTTTCTTAAAAATAAAGTCAATGCATATCACAATCACCTATCACATATCACATTTACCCCTTTTGAGTTGTTAAGAGGTAGAAAATGTTGCACTTTGCTTCTTCCTTCTTGGTTGGAGCGACATTCTTCTAGCTCTTCTTCAAGTTGTAGAACCAGTAATGACAAAGCTGTTTTACGTCAATCTGTTGATTTAGCACAAAGCAAATAAAAATATTATTTTGACATTCACAAACATTCTAAATTAACAGAATTTAATTCTGGTTTGTATGTCCTCATCAAGAAACCTTTTCTTGTCAAGAAAGGGGAATATTCTTTTTCTTCTCCTTATAAAATTTCAAAGGTTGGTCTCAATTCTTGTTTACTTCTTGATGGGAGATGGTGGAACAAGAATAGACTTGTTCCTATTTCTGATGAGCAATCTGCGATTTATAACACAACCGCTATTACTCAGAGTTTAGATGATTATATTGTGTTTGAAGCGGCTGGTTCTTCCTCAAATGTTAGATCATCTAATTTGCATTGTAATGTTGTCGCCTCCACATCTTCTACTTCAGGAGGAAATGTGGTCTCCATTCCAACTTCTGAAAATGTTGTTGATGTCCCAACTTCTGAAAATGTTGCTGGTTGATGCTTCTGATATAGTTTCTGTTTCAACTTCCTTTTTACCCTCAAAATAGATTTGTAAATTACCTGTTCGATTTAAAGATTTTGTTTTATCTTAATATTTATTTCCTTTAATGTTGAATTCTATTACATTGTTTTATTCAGTGTATCATGTACTGTATCATTTCATATTCCCCAAAAAAGGGAAGATGTGTAATATTCTCTTTTACTGTCTCTCTTTTCTTTCTTCTATTTCTATCTTACTCTTTCTATTCCTTCTATTCTAGAACTCTTATTCTATCATTCTAATCTTCTCTTCTACTGAGATGGACTGCTCTGCTGTGGGTCCGTTATAAACGCTTACAAGACTTAAATAAAAGTCTCTACTTTTAAACTTGAAGACTTCCTGCCTCCAGCCTCTCATCCCTCGGTACACTGTCTTTAAAACATCCTGTAGGAATTATCCTGCCCCCACGTAGTACTTTGCCTTCTTCCACAGACAGTGGATGTCTTAATTCCCAAGAAGCAAGCAAACAGTTTTCTATGTACCTCTTGATATGTCACCCCTCCGGAATGCAAACGTTTAATTTCTGTAAAATATCATCTTTTTTAGTCGCCTCAACCAATTCACATTCATGTATACCGTCAGTGATTTCTGTGACACACGTCTTCAAACTCTTCTTCTGGTTCTAGTTTGGGGCAATCTGCTTAGAAAATCCGCAATCATATTCTTGACCTCTGGAACATAGCATACATCATATAGCTGCCGTTGAGGCTGGAGGGAGTGCGGGTTTTGCGCAGTGCTTGTCAGTGGGTCATAAATATAAAAATAAAAAGGTACCTACCCACAAAATGCGCTGGCTCACCTTCTCCGGTCCTTATGCTTCCAGGCCATCACCACTAGTCTTCAGCAATTCTCCACACCATTCCAGACGCTGCTGTCATGTTGCTGATATTAAGCAGCATGAGAGCAGCGCCAGGATTGGTTGGAGCGGGCTGTGTTAAAGCTCTCGGGTAGAGGGAGTCGTGCCTGCTGTCCACCCAGCTGTCTAGGACAGCTGGTGGGAGAGGTTTAAAGTGCGTATGTCAAACTGCCCGTCGCAAAACAGCCATGTGCACTCCAAACTGGAGTGAGCAAAGCTCCCCTGCTGCCAATCAGCAGCAGTGGCCCTGCCCCCAAACATGGCTTGGCCTGGAGAAAGTAAAAAATAAAATGGTAATAAATTAATTTTATTGCAATTATTTTTTTCACCTTTGCTGCACTGGCAGCAGTGGGGCAATGCTCCTCCGCCCTAATGGAGGGGATGCCACTGCTGCTGATACTTGTGTTAGCAAACACAGGACTGTGTCTGTGGTTCCCTGCTCGAGGAAAAAGCTCCCCTGAGCCCCCAGACAGAAGCAAAGACTCCATGAGTTAGTTGACGTACTTCCTGTTACAGCTAGAAGGCCACAAAAACTGAATGTGTGCCAGTTTCAATCTTCCTGAGATGTTGCGTTCGGAAAGTAAACAGGCATAATTATCTTCTAATCCAAGTGAAAATGAGAACAAATCTTTGGAAGGAAACCTGGTCGGGTCCTAAAACTACAGTGGACAGATCAATAATTAAGTTTGATTCATCAGTTGCTAAATCCCCAATTCCCCTTAACACAAAGCCAAAGTTACTGCCAGTAAAAAAGATGCATTGAAAGCGAGGACATGAAAAGCCAGTGAATCCAATACTTCGAATGGATGCAGTTGTAGGCTTCATAAGACCATTGAGAAATCCCAGATAGGAAGCAGGAAATTTGTTTATGCTGTTGGAAAATATGAAAGTAACAGCTTCCTATTTCTGCTAAAGCCTGATCATGCACTCTTATGGCAGCCCGTTGGACTGGGAAGGAGGATGCTGGCAGATATTGAAAAAATCCTTCCTTCAAGAAATCTGGGATTTTGGATGGAACACAAGAAAGGGCACCCAACTCTTGAGTGGAGTACCACTGAGAAAAAAAATGTTCACATTCTTGTTGCAAGTGGATGAGGTAGAAGGTACACAGCATTATTGTATTAATTTTTATTATGTCTTCGAAAAAACCCATTTGTTTGAAGAGTGAATCATTTGACCTTCAAAGTGTTAGGTGGAGTCTAAGGGAAGCTGTTCAGTGAATATCTGGCTGCAGTAAAGGGCTTGACAACCTGTTTAGTAGAGAAACCACGGTCTTGTTGGAAGGAATGGGGCAATTAGACTATAGCATAGGGCAATACCAGTTGTTAAAGGACCTGGACCTGATTTACTGGCCCGAGCGCCATGCGACGGCCTTCATGAGGGAGGAGGATTTTAACAAAGGTATAGTCCGAGGCAGTAGGGCTATAAGGCTATTAGAACATTCCACCCATGAAAAGTAGAATGTTCTAAATTAGAAAGGGAGAAACAAGAAGATAAGCTGTGGAATGTTGGAGCTCCGGGCTTACACCTGGCGTTATAAGCCCACAGCTATTCCATTGTCTTCAATGGAGCTGTCAACATTCCAATGTTATAATTAAATATCTGAGCTTTCTCCTGCTAAATATTCCTCAGCACCCATGGAGGAGAGGAATAAGATTAAATGCTAAAAGAGAACTGTGGCTCACCCGTAGGAGAAGAATACTATTCCCAACCCCATTGGGCATGTTGATCTGGTAAAAAAATTGCGGAATTGGAGCCCCTGACGAGGATGTGAGTAGATCCATCCAAGGAATCCCTAGTTGGTGAATCAAGATCCAAAATGGGTCTGAATGGAGATGAACGTCAAAGAGAAGCAAGGCACTCCGTTCAGATCATCTACTAGGGAATTCTCTGTCCTGCAAGAGAAAATGCTCTGAAAAACAGATTGAATGCTCCACCGAACCGAAGAAGTAAGCTATATTTGGTAGGGGTTGACTTTGCCTTTTCCCTTGTCTATTTACATACAAGCAAGTCAGGTGATCGTCTCAACAAATTAATACAGCATGGCCTGCCAGGAGAGAAGTGAATGCTTTAAGAGCCTGGACAACTACAACAACCCTTTACAATTGAATGATTAATTTCCTTCCAACTTTAACCACGGTCCTCAAACCACAAAGTAGTACAGGGTGTCCTTCTCCCATTTACATGGTGTCTGTGGTTAAAACCTTCAGAAAGGGAGAATTCAGGAGTCATCTTTCAGCAGGCTTGAGTCGACCAACCCACATGACCATTCCCTTCTGATGTTCTGAGAGAATTGGATTAGAAATTACAGGTTGGAAATACAGGATCGCCAATGAGACAATAGATGGTGGTTTGAGGCAGATAGAAGAACAGGGGATCACAGCTCTTGCGTTTGATATGAATCGCTGACTTTGTAGTCACTCTTTTGCTAGAGCCCACCTCTTGATGATTAGACATATCAGAGGGGATTTAAGGGTGGCTTTCCATCCAATGGAAGAAATGCCATCTCTAGATCTGTACAAAACTTGGATCCAATGAATACTCAATCCTAGGGTCCAAACAGCTGTGATTTCTCCCAAATTAGTAGGAATCTGACATTTTGCAGAACCTGGCACACTGTAGATACATCTTTTATATCTTTTAAAAACGATGGAACAAGGAACACATTTATGGATGGAACGCTTGAATTGATCTCAGCCAGTGTTAATTGTTTGGGCCACATTCAGACCATTGTTTTCAGCCCACTATTCAATTCGAGATGTCCCATATGCAAATCATCCCGGGCCCTTCTTCAATGTGAATAATTCGGTCCTAGCATCCTTGGTACATCCCCTCCAGATGGGACCACAAGCAATAATGGACGATTTAGACCTACTTAGATCTCCTCAGTGAATATCTGCTTGAGATGAGGATTGCTTGTGTCTCCTACTCAAGGGGACTCGTCTGGCTGTTCAAGGTGGAAGGTTCCCATGAGGCGGAGGGTCAGCAATGATTTCCAGAAGGTGAGCTTCTCTCTGGAGTGGCACAGTGAGAAAAACATGATGGCTATGAATACTATCCAGAGAGAATGCCAGAGGGTTAGACTATTTGCATGTATTCCTTCCATTACATTTGTATTTTTTGATGCAACGCATCGAGAGGCATGGGTATACCCAGACCTGGGTCTCTTGCTTACTTTGCCACATAATCCAAGCTATACCTCACTGATGAAGCCTGACTAAAACTGGTCTGGGGTTGCTTGTGTTCTCTTCAGGAGGGGGCATCAGTGGCACTGTGGGATGGAGTATCCCCAGGAGGTTCAGGGTCAGTACTGGTTTGCATAAGGTGGGCTTGTGTCTAGAGTGGGAGAAGAATGATAGTTTGGAATCTCCCCCAGTGTGATTGCCAGTGCTTTGAACTATTCGTAGGCATTCCCCGATCATCTTTTGTGTGTTTGATATAGCATTATAAGTGGCCATGTCTATACTCAGACGGGGGTCCCTTGCTTGCTGTGCCACCTCACCCTTGCTCCATCTCTCTGATGAGACATAAATGGCCATACTCTTTCTGCTGCTGTGCTCTCTTCTGGAGGGGAACTTTGCCTGGCACAGCTGCACTCTTCCCATGAAGAGCAGGGTCAGTACTGATTTGCATATGGAAGGTGTCTGTTTAGGGTGGCACTGTGGGTGAACATTGATAGGTTGGAATGCTTCCAGATAGACACAACTACAGAGCCAGCCACAGCTGTAACTCATTGAAATGCCCACAGCAAAGGCACCGGAACAAGGTTTCTTATATTCACATAATTATGTGCACTTTAAACTATCAAGGTTTTTATGTGTACGAGAATGCTGAATTTCTTTGTCTTTAAGCAGACACATGTTTACTAGTGAAGGGATGTGAACTAGAGGTCAGAGTTGTGGACTTTTCTACTGGGGAACCAAGATTGGATCCTGGTCTCTTGTCAACATTCAGTGGTTCTGATCAAATAATGTTGCATCCGTGTGAATGAATTGAAAACAAGTATAATGTTTGGGTTTCACATAAAATGTCAGGGGCTTGTGTAGAGAAATCTAATGCCCTTGGGCCAAGTTTGCTCCATAAAAAACGAATTAAGCTCTGAGAAAGTAGGGGTGCTCTTTGGTGACCCACAGGCACATTCCTCAATTGAAAGCACTTGCTGAGCCCTGTTAATGGATGGTGAGAAATGCTGGTTCAGCATGGGTTCTTTTACTGTCTGTCCTCATATGGAAAAGACCCACTCCTTGCCAAAGGGCCACTGGAATAATGCAGCATTGGAGGTTCAAAATATGTGTCAGGGTTGGTTGACTAAATTATGCAGCATGAAAAGGCAAATTATGCTGCCTAATGGTGTATAATCTGTTCTACCACTACATCATTATTTTTTAATTTTTACATCTTAACACTGTCTGAGCAAAGGTTTCACCTCATTAGCACCAGTTTTATATCCAAATATAGCAATAAGAAACTTTTGGTGAATTTAAGATAGAAACATTTTTTTCCTTAAAATCTGCAGATTATGCAGTAGATGATGGATTAAGTGGTAAATGTGGCAAATCCACATTTATGCAGTAAATGCCATGGGTGTAAAATCACATAATTCCAGTGGCCCTTCTGATGGGTGAGGCGAGGTTGCCAGCATAGACGAGAGGAGCTCATCCTGCCTCACCTCAGCAGGCTCACAGCTCCGTGCCCGTCTCCAGCTGGAGACATAAACATGAAAGGGGGACGGTAAGTAGGAGAGGAGGTATGTGCATAGAGGCGTGAGCCATGAATGGAGTCAAGTGTTTAAAAAGACATCTAGGCGAGTATGTGGCCTAACGGCTAGGGCGGTCGACCTCGATGTTGGAGTCTGGGCAGGGACCCTCGCCATACTGTGATTCTGGGCAAATTACTTAATCTCCCAGTGCGTAACAAAATGAATGTGTCCGTCTGCAATGCATCTGGTGCTCATGTAAAGCGCTCTGATAACTTCGGGTCAAGTTTGAGCTATATATAACTAAAAAATAAATAAATATTAAACCATTTTAGGACATTCAAGATTTAAAACTTTATGTACATTTTACTTTAGAGGCGCCTGTCACAAGGGTGAGGCCACCCTTTTCGTATGAGGTTATGTATTTTTGTACCTTAAGAAGGGTTAATATTTATAGCAGCAATTCTGATATTACAAGTAGATGTAGTGTTGAAGCCTGTCTGCCCTCTCCTCACTCACACAGTATGTGTGTGCTTTTAACAGAAATCATCTTAATACCTGAGACCACTCCAAGCGACTCTACAACACCGCCCCCTGCAAACTCTCCATTCATAACAGATGAGACCTTGGCGGCCATACAAGCGTTTGGAACAGCAGGTACGCTTTGTGTCTCAATTTCTGCTGAATAATTTCTTGCTAACAAAGTAACATGATGTCTGCCCTAGTACTATCCTAGAGGGTTTGGTGTTCAAAACATAACTTCTTCTGCAGAAACTGTTTTAGGACTTTAAAGCAATACTGGGTCCTTTTTTTGTCATGTTTCCCTCTGAGGGGCTTATTTACAAGTTCCTTGCACCACTTTTGCGTCATTTTTAACATGGGAAAAGTGACGTAGGGGTGGCGCAAGGGTCTTGTAAATAAGCCCCCGAGTCAGGAGAGAGCATACATTGTGTGGTCTGTAAGAGAAATCAAGTAACTAATGCTTCCTTCTAAACACGAGCTGTCTTTCTGTCTCCTGGATGTTTCATCTCAAATGTAAGACACCAATGGAAAACATGAATCATATTATGTTGAGGTAGCATTAATTTTCAAGCCAAGCACACTTTGCATTCTGGTATTTGTCATTTCAGTTTTAGAATTCCAATTATATATCTACAGTTCTCAGGATGCGCGGTCCTGTTAGCTTACGAGACTGGCTAAAAGTGTCACAGATGGCATGGGCAAGTCAAGATTACTGCTTGGACTGTTCCAGATGGCTTGCACTGTTTCAAAACGCTGCTTGGGCTGTTCAAAATGGCTGCATGAAGTGTTCAAGATGGCTGCTTGGGCTGTTCTAGATGGCTGTGTGAAATGTTCAGGATGGCTGCTTGGGCTGTAAAAGAAAACACAAGATGATGGGCACACTCAGTCACACATCTAGGTTTAATCCATGATTCTCTTGCTCACTGTGCCACTCCCGTTTGGAACCAGTCATATGCAAATCAGTCTTGATCCTGTTCCTCATGGGAACAGCCCAGCCCGAACAGCCAGGCCAGGTCCTCCTTGGACTGGAAAGAAGCATCAGGGGACCGGTTTCGGGGTATTACCCCTCATCAGCCAGGCTAGCTTGAATCCAGTGGCACAATGAGCTAGGGACCCACGTCTGGGCGTACAAATCCCACTTAGGGTGAACATAACAGTCACAGATCTAGGTTTAATCCATTGGTCTTTTGATCACTATGCCACCCCAGTTTGGATCAAGCCATATGCAAATCAGTCTAGACTGATTGGGCTGTTCAAGAAGGTTACATGAAGTGTTAAAGGTATATCCTTGGGCTGTTCAAGATGGCTGCTTGGGCTGTTCAAGACGGCTGCTATTTCTTGGTGCTCCTGCTCCCAGTTCAAGCTGCCTGCCCATCTCTCCACTCTGTCTACTGAAAATCCTCCAAGGCATGTAGAACTGGGCTGTCCATAACAAGGTGCCCACAGGGCATTAGTGTTGTAGGAAACATTCAAGAACTTGAACAGCAGACAACAGAAGCTAAGGCCATAATGGGCGAAACGGTTTCCTTTAAAAACTGCTATTTTAAACGGTCTCAAATCTGATTATAAAAATGGACCTACCCTTAGTGTTGTGGGGGAGCCTTCTGCGATCCTGCAGGATTTGTCAATTGCTTAAAATGACCATGTGTTGTGTGACCTAATGGGCGCACAGACTGACTGTGAGGGTCAGTATACAGGGTAAAGAAAGCCTATAGACTTCCCCAAAAATTTAGGGGTGGAAGAATTATGATGGCAGTCCACTCTGAGGAGGTGAGGGAGAAAATACTGCAGGAAGTGACCTGGAGGAAGTCAGTGATGATGGGCGAGTGTACCTGAACCTAAATCAGGACAACCTGGTAAGGAAAACACAACACTAATTTCAGTGAAATAGGAGTTAGTGGGCTGAGGGTTTGTGGCATCAATAACTTTCCCTATTAAGTTTACAGTGCAATATTGTGCCCAAGGTCTGTCCATGGAAATGCATTGCCATCAGAAGAAGAATGAGTGGTCCAGTGAGGGCTGCGGTTGGTGCTCCAGTGTTAGAATCAGGGGTCTCTGGTTGGCACAGGTAGGCACCAGTGACAAGCAGGGACCCTCTCCTCTAAGTAGGGCAAGGGAATTACCCCTTCAGAATAACCCCTGCTCACCCTATGGGTTGCGTGGTGCGAGCGGCCAAGGCTAATCTTCAGGGCGCTAAGTCAGTTAAGCATTTATGACCACATACAGTAAATACAATGACCCACCACAAACGGACACCAGTCGTAGAAGTTGTATAAAAATATGTAGCTTTATGTAAAAATACTCAGTTGCACAATTATCACAAGACCAATATAACATTTAGCGAATGAGGCCACCAGATTTAAATAGGCAAATGTTCTCTTTAGTGTTCTTTGTCAGCAAGGTACGCTGTAGTTCGATGAATGATGGACGACAGGGAAAACAGAACGTTGCGGACCCTGGATCCGATGTGAACTTGCCTCGTGTACCTTGTTCGAATGTCTGAGGAGTTTCAGGGGCGACCTTAGGTGAGGGCGGACCCGGGACGAGGCCGACGGTTCTCCGAGGATTTATCCGGCTCGAAGTCCCCTCGAGGTGCGAGGCAGGTGAGCGGGACGGTGGAGGGTTGTGGCGATCCGGGGTCTGAAGCAGCTCACTAGGCGAGGCGCCGTTCAGGCCTGCGGGAGAACTACTTTTTAGTACGCCGGGTCGTACCTGTGGATCTGGGTAAGGCGTTTGCGTTCGTAGACAGGCAGGTGCAGCACCAGGCCTCTGGTACCGAACATACTAGAGGCTCTTCTTGAAGTGCGGCACGGCCTTCGTATGCAGGAGTGCAAATAGAGACAGTCGGGTAGTGTCGACGTACGGACCAAGGCTATCAGAAGCTCTCTGTGCAGATTCTGGCGGGAACAGGTGAGAGGCGCACAATGCGCTCTGTAGCAGGCGAGGTAACAGGAGGGCAGGCGGCCCGAACCAACAGCTGGAGAGCGGCTCGAACTCGAGCGGGCTATCAATCGGCAAAGGCAGCCAGGCTCCAGAGGGTCACGACCGGCAAGAGGGGCAAAGGCACCCGAGTCACGATTCCGGATAGGGAATAGAACACAAGGGCCCTAGCAGCAGATGAGCACAGGCAGAATAAAACCCACTGGTCCTGGGGTTCAGTTCAGGGGGCAAGCTCAGATCAAGCCCTTGGAGCACAATAAAACAAAGTCCTCTCTGGTCTTTTCCTCTCCTTCCTCAGCAAGGCACCACCGCAGGTCCTTCTAGTTGGGCAGAGGTTTGTTGTGGAAAACTGGATCTAATTTCTTAGGAGCAGGGCTCCTACCTTTATACTCGGTTTCTTTTGTCTTGACAGGCGAGGGGGGCCTTTGCATAGCTCATTCCAGCTCTTGGACACTCTGCTTTTCGAAGTCTGGCTTTTCCTTTCAGTGAGCAGGGCAGGCCCTGCAGACACTCCGCAGGAGGTGGAGCCAGCATTGTGGAGACAAGTACAGTCCAGGAGTACTCTGTTGACGGTCTTCCCCTCTCTCTTTACAAGGTACAGGGGAGAGTCGTCAGCTGCTCCCCAGGGGGCGGAGCCGGCATTCAGGTGGCAGAGCACAGGCCTATTTAGAGTCAAGGGGCACTCCCCCCACCCATCCTGGTGTAATTGTCCTATTCACCACCTGTCTTCTCCCAGCCCTGTCACTCACACAACCAGACAGCAAAATACACATACGAGCAGAGGCGGGCTGGAATGGTTAGGCAAGCAAATGCTAACTTTCTAAAAGTAGCATTTGCAAACACAGGATATTAAAATAAACTTTACTAAAAGAAGTATTTTATTATTCTGAGTTCAGGCATACTAAACTTGACTCTCTACCGTGCTCTCTGAGTCTGTCGGGATTATAGAGTGTAATAATTTCGGCAGCCCATTCTGGCATATGGAGAGCAGGTAGCCTTGCAATAGTGAAGAACGAAAATGGCGACAATTCACTATTAGGACATGCCATACATCTGACTAGTCCTACCTTATGCTTACAATGCACCCTGCCCGAGGGCCTACCATAGGGGTGACTCACATGAAGTAAAGGGAAGGTTTTGGGGCTGGCAAGTGTGTGCACTTGCCCAGCTAGCATGACAGTACGCGATTGCACGCAGGTTCTGCGATGGCAGACCTTAGACATATTTCACACGGCTGCTTCTGTGGGTGGCATAACCAGTGCTGCAGGCCCACTAGCTGTATTTGTACTTACAGCCCTGGCACTCCTAGTGCACCTTACTGGGGACTGACAGTAAGTCAAATGAGCCAATCATGGAAATCCATCACATATACACTTTACATCGGGAGCACTTGCACTGCGGCACGGATTGGATCGAATACCAGCAAAACATCAGGGGCACATCAGCAAAAAGAGGAAGGGAGACTCACGCCAAGGTGCCAGGTCTAACACGTGTCCCCTCCAGCTGAAATGTGTGGAGAACTACCCGACCCCAGGGAGTTCCTCATCACTAAGGCGGAAAAATCTGGACAGACCATCAGCATTGGCGTGATCTGTGCCAGGATGATGTTCCACCGTGAAGTCCATACCCTGTAGGGAAATGGACCACCTCAACAGTTTCTGGTTCTCACCGCTCATTTGCATCAACCATCTGAGGGGCCTGTGGTCTGTCTGAACTCGGAAGTGAGACCCAAACAAGTAGGGTCTTAGCTTCTTCAGTGCCCAGACTACAGCAAATGCTTCTCGCTCAATTGCACTCAATTTCTGTTCCTGTGGAAGTAACCTCCTACTGATGAAGGCTACGGGTTGGTCCCAGCCCTCCTCAGTCCGCTGTGAAAGATCAGCCCCTACACCTTGCTCTGAAGCGTCTGTCTGCACTAGGAATTCTTTGGAGAAATAAGGAGCCAGGAGCACGGGCGCCGTGCACATGGCAGTCTTCAGGGTGTTGAACGCTTTCTGCCAGGTGTCAGTCCAGATCACTTTCTTGGGCTGATTTTTCGGAGTCAACTCTGTCAAGGGTGCAACAATGTGCCATATCCCTTGACAAACCTCCAGTAGTACCCTGTGAGTCCTAAGATGGTTCTCACTGCAGTTTGGGTCTTGGGGGGTTCCCAAGAAAGGATGGTCTCAATCTTGGATTATAGGGGCACCACCTTGCCGCTCCCTACTTGGTGTCCCAAGACCACTGGGCTGACCCAAGGACTGCTGGAGGACTCAATCACCCCAAGAGCAAGCATCTTTGAGACCTCCTCCTTGATGCAAGCTCTAACCCTTTCAGTTACCCCGTAAGCCTTGTGCTTTACAGGTAAGCTGTCTCCTGTGTCCACATCATGGACGCACCAGTCTGTGACACGCCGAACCAGGGAGAATAGATCAGGAAACTGTCCCAGCAGTTGGCGGCAGTCACCCTGTTGCTCAGGGGTCAGGGTGGGTGAGAGGTTAACTCAATCCACTGACCTGTCATGCTCTGAAGCGACCAAGAGGTCAGGAAGAGGTTCAGTCTCCGCCTCCGTTCCATCATCGGTTGCCAAGAGCATGCCCACTTGGGACCTCTCCAAGTGGGGCTTAAGGCGGTTAACATGTAGGACCCTCAAGGGGTTCCTGGGAGATCGCAAGTCCACCAGGTAGGTTACGTCACTCTTGCGCTCCACATACTCAAATTGACCTGTCCACTTATCCTGAAGTGCACAAGGCTCCACTGGGTCCAAGACCCACACCTTTTGTCCAGGTTGAAGCTCTACCAGAGTGGCGTTCTGGTCATACCACTGCTTCATCTCTTCCTGGCTGGCTTCCAGATTTGCCTCAGCAAGTTGCCTGAATCGCCTGGTCTGGTTTCTGAAGGCCAGCATGTAACTGTATACATTCTGGGGAGGTTTCCTGGGAGATTGCTCCCAGCCTTCCTTTACCAAACTCAGAGGTCCTCTCACTGGGTGACCGTACAGCAGCTCAAAGGGGCTGAATCCTAGAGACTTCTGCGGCACCTAACGGTATGCGAAGAGAAGGCATTGCAAGAGGACATCCCACTTACTCCTCATGGGTTCTTCCAGACCCATAATCATGCCCTTCAGAGTACAGTTGAATCTCTCAACCAACCCATTTCCTTGTGAATGGTAAGGGGTGGTGAACTTGTAGGTTACACCATACTCTTGCCAAAGGGATTTCATATACTTGGATATGAAATTGGTGCCCCTGTCAGAAACCACCTCTAGAGGGAATCCCACTCGGGAGAAAATTCCCATCAGTGCTCGTCCCACCACGGGGGCCGTCACTGTCCTCAGAGGGATGGCTTCCGGGTACCGGGTGGCATGGTCCACCAAGACCAGGATGAACCTGTTGCCCATGGCTGTCTTGGGGTCCAGAGGCCCAACGATGTCAATACCCACTCGTTGGAATGGCGTACTGATCACAGGGAAGGGCTGGAGCGAAACCTTCTGCTTCCTCCCGCTCTTCCCACTTTCCTGGAAAGTTCGACATGCTCGACAATGAACATCAGAACTCTTGCGCATTTGGGGCCAATAAAAGTGGGTTACAATCCTGTCAAAGGTCTTGTCCTGCCCCAAATGTCCTGCTAACGGAACGTCGTGAGCCAGCCCCAGTAGGAAGGATCTTAACTTCTGGGGTACCACCAGCGCATAGGCTGACCCAGGTTCAGCAACCTTAGGCTCGCTATACAGGAGGTCGTTCTTCCAATAGATGTAGTGAGTACCTGACTGACTACCATTGGCCTGGTCTGTGGCCTCCTGCCGCACACCCACGAGAGAGGGTCATTCTCTCTGCTCCTTGCAGAATTCCTCCCTGGAGGGGCCTCCGTCTTGCTGCCAATGGGTCAGCTCAGGCAGGTCCCCAGTTTGGATATCTGTTCCCCCGTAGGCTCCAGGGCATCCCCCTCAAGGTCTGCTTCTGCCTGGGCTGTAGGAACATCAGGAGCCGGTCTCCCGTACCCCCTGCACCCTCCCTCTAAGGCTGGTTCCTGGGCCTCTCCCTCAGGCTCCAGGACCTCTTCAATACGCCTACTGGCTGCCATTGACCGGGTGGTCATACATGCCCAGTCCGGTAGACCCACCATCCGCCGATGAGCCGTTTTCTCCACCTTTTCCCAAGGGGAGCTCTTCAAGTCGTTCCCTAGCAGACAGTCTACAGGCATGGCAGTTCTCACAGCAACCTGCAGAGTACCAGAGACCCCCCCACTCAAAAGGAACTTGAGCCATTGGACAACGACTCTCAGAGTTGGCAGCGTTGACAACCCTACAGTAAGCATGGGGTACAACTTGCTCTTGAGACACCAGGTGCTGCCGGATTGCAGTCACACTGGCTCCTGTATCTTCTTCTTTCCATTGATGGCCACTACTTGCCCATATTTTTTAGTGTTAGAGGGTAAGTAGTTGTTGGGGACCATCTTGCTGTCCCGAGTGAGACTAGGGTAATCAGATGGGATCCCCACCCCCTTGGATTACTGCCTCCTCCCCAAAATTAACACTAGCCATTTGCCAGGGTGGAGCACCAGTGGGTGTGGGTTTTCCAAATAGGCGACACTTAGGATCAGTGGCAATGTGACCCTGGTTGCCACACCTATAACAGGTAATGGTCCCTCTCTGAACAGGTTTACCTGTCGGGCCGCGTTCTGCTTCGGGAGTGAGGGAGGCTGAGAACCCTTCTGCTGGTTCCCTTGGGGATTACTTTGGGGTCCTTTTTGGAACCCTTTCTGTTTACCCCTGTCCCCCCGACTCTTCTGCTGGGGACCCTGCCCACCTTTGGCTGAGTCTCCCACTGGACCCTTGTAGACCAATGTGCTGAGCCAGCGGTCCGCTTCCTCAGCAAGCTTTCTCGGGTTGGACAGCTTGCTATCGATCAGGTGCTGGCGTAGCTCAGGAAAACAATTAAGCAACAAGTGCTCCCATGCCATTAAATCAAGAAGCCCTTGAAAATCATTCACCTTACTACCCTTCACCCAACCATCCAGTGCTCTGCAGAAAAAGGTCACATACTCCGCATACGTACCTCCAGGAATCTTAGTACTCCCCCTAAACCTCTGTTGGTACATTTCAGGAGTTAACCCAAACCTGGTCATTAAGGCCTCTTTCATGTGGTTGTAGGAATTGTATACTTCAGAGGGCAAATCTAACAGTGTGTCCCGTCCCTCGCTAAGGAACTTCCCCCACAACCCTGCCCCTCAATCTCTTTCAGGGACCCGGTGGGAGGACATGGCTACCTCGTATGCCCGGAACCACTGTCCTATGTCATCCCCCTTGAAGTACTCCTTCACTGCATCTTTCGGCATGTAACCTCTTGACTCTACGTGCACTGGTGTTGCGCTGCCACCAGGAGCTGTGTCAAAACCTTTGGCTTTCAGCTCCAACTCTTTGATTCTCATATCGTGATCCATTTGGAGTTTCTTTTCCTCCATTGCCAATCTTTGCTTCTCCATCTCCATTTGTCCATTTAACTTCGCCATCTCTACTTCGTGTGCTCTGACTGCAGCCCTGTTCGCTTGCTCCTCTGGCGACAGGACTCCGCTGAAATCTACAACGGCTTCCGGTGGATCTACTTCCACCGCATTGGCTTGATCTCTCGACTCCTTCCAGGCCCTCAGCACCTTGACAAAGTGGATCTTCCTGTTGCATCCAGTTTGTCCAACTCTGAATTTCTTGCACAAGTTTTCAGCTGGTTTCCTGTGTAACCTTCCAATCCCTCGCCTTCCCAATCGACCTCATCGATTCCAGAGATAACGGAGAATGTATCTTCAGCAGAGAGTGAGTCAGGCATGACTTCCATGATCGGAGATCTCTTGGCAAAATTAAAACTGAACAATAAATCTGTGGCTTCGCCATAGGTCTTCTCTCACTACATAGGGATCAAGGATTCACTGTACATCAATCATAAATGCAAATTTGAAAATCCTTTCACTGCCACCAATGTTAAACTCGGGGGTCTCCGGTTGGCACAGGTAGGCACCAGTGAGAAGCAGGGACCCTCTCCTCTAAGTAGGGCAAGGGAATTACCCCTTCAGAATAACCCCTGCTCACCCTATGGGTTGCGTGGCGCGAGCAGCCAAGGCTAATCTTCAGGGCGCTAAGTCAGTTAAGCATTTATGACCACATACAGTAAATACAATGACCCACCACAAACAGACACCAGTCGTAGAAGTCGTATAAAAAATAAGTAGCTTTATATTAAAATACTCAGTTGCAGAATTATCACAAGACCAATATAACATTTAGCGAAAGAGGCCATCAGATTTAAATAGGCAAATGTTCTCTTTAGTGTTCTTTGTCAGCAAGGTACGCTGTCGTTTGATGAATGATGGACGACAAGGAAAACAGAAAGTTGCGGACCCTGGATCCGATGTGAACTCGCCTCGAGTTCACGTGTACCTTGTTTGAATGTCTGAGGCATTTCAGGGGCGACATTAGGTGAGGGCGGGCCCGGGACGAGGCCGACGGTTCTCTGAGGATTTATCCGGCTCGAAGTCCCCTCGAGGTGCGAGGCGGGTGAGCGGGACGGTGGAGGGTTGTGGCGATCCGGGGTCTGAAGCAGCTCACCAGGCGAGGCGCCATTCAGGCCTGCGGGACATACTACTTCTTAGTACATCGGGTCGTACCTGTGGATCTCGGTAAGGCATTTGCGTTCGTAGACAGGCAGGTGCAGCACCGGGCCTCTGGTACAGGACGTACTAGAGGCTCTTCTTGGAGTGCGGCACGGCCCTGGTATGTTTTAGTGCAAAGCGGGACAGTCGGGTACGTGTTGACGTACGGACCATCCGAGGCTATCAGATGCGCTCCGTGCAGATTCCGGCGGGAACAGGTGAGAGGCGCACATCGCGCTCCGTAGCAGGCGAGGTGACAGGAGGGGAGGCGGCCCAAACCAACAGCGGGAGAGCGGCTCGAACTTGAGCGGGCTCTCAGTCGGCAAAGGCGGCCAGGCTCCAGAGGGTCACGACCGGCAGGAGGGGCGAAGGCACCCGAGTCACAATTCCGGCGAGGGAATAGAAAACAAGGGCCCTAGCAGCAGGCGAGCACAGGCAGAATAAAACCCACTGGTCCTGGGGTTCAGTTCAGGGGGCAAGTTCAGATCAATCCCTTGGAGATAGTTTCGAGCACAATAAAACAAAGTCCTCTCTGGTCTTTTCCTCTCCTTCCTCAGCAAGGCACTACCACAGGTCCTTCTAGTTGGGCAGAGGTTCGTTGTGGAAAACTGAATCTAATTTCTTAGGAGGAGGGCTCCTACCTTTATACTCAGTTTCTTTTGTCTTGACAGGCCAGGGGGGCCCTTTGCATAACTCTTTCCAGCTCTTGAGCACTCTGCTTTGCGAAGTCTGGCTTTTCCTTTCAGTGAGCAGGGCAGGCCCTGCAGACGCTCTGCATGAGGTGGAGCCAGCATTGTGGAGACAAGTACAGTCCAGGAGTACTCTGTTGACGGTCTTCCCCTCTCTCTTTACAAGGTGCAGGGCAGAGTCTTCAGCCGCTCTCCAGGGGGCGGAGCCGGCATTCAGGTGGCAGAGCACAGGCCTATTTAGAGTCAAGGGGCACTCACCCCACCCATCCTGGTGTAATCGTCCTATTCACCACCTGTCTTCTCCCAGCCCTGTCACTCACACAACCAGACAGCAAAATACACATACGAGCATGCAGTATTACGTGCCCGCATGCTTAACGCTTAGAAACTACTCAGTGTCCGTTCTTAGTTTTTCATCCCACCTCATCACTTCCGGTTCGAGAAGGTCACACGTCCGACTCCGGTTTAAATATCCCGCCAAACACTTTTTCAAACACACGGCAGGAAGACTATGGCGTGTTCAGGAAACGCTAGACCTTAGGTGAGTGTCCAGCAACTTCACATCTCGTTGAATCGAGAGTCTATTTTTGTATAACATCGGTGCTTAAAATTGAACCGATATGGTTCTTTTTTCAGAACAAAATCCATTGACCCAACTACAACACAGATTACGCCCTAACCTGATGGTGGCTTTTCTACATTTCCAGGTACGATTATTTCGGTTACCACCGTCTTTTCATACATTTTTGATAGACCGTTTTTTAAAATATCGTTTCATTCACTACAGGTTAGCTATCTTGGGTTTACGTGCACCGACTCAATACCAACTATGCACTTCCTTCAACAAGGAAGGTATGTTTGACTCACCTCTTCCTTAGACTCGCATATACTATACCCTTAGAGTTGCCGATTGTTTTGTCTTTCTTCACAATGGTTTCGTTTAACATTGTAGTCAGGAGATTGGGTTGTTTACTTTTTTCATGTACTGTGTTTTTTGTACTGTTGATAAGTAGCGTGAGCACACACTGCCGGAAGAGAGGTGACATCTTGTGTATACTTATGAGAATGTGTATTTACGTTTCATGAAGTCATTGATTGCTGTTGTAAATTTATTCAAAATATGCCTGTGTATAGGTGCATCAGCACATTATTAGTACCATTATGATTCGTGACATGCAATGTATTACGAATATATTACAGTTGTGTTTCATCTTTTTTGTAGAACATCAATGCCCCTGAAGAAGGGCAGCATTGCCCGAAATGCATTGGGCCAATTATACTTTTGATTTATGAAACATGTAAAAGACTAAAGATTACATCATTCAACGTTACAAATAAAACTTTACTTTGAAAGACAATTACAAGTTCAAAGGAATTTTTTCTAACAGTGTGTGTCGGGGGCCGCCATTCCCGACTGGAATGGCGCTATCATAAGCTTTAATTCCACCTCCAAGACTCAGAAGGAGGTACCCAGGCAGCACCTAACCACTTGTTCGAATTTTTACACCTCAATTCAACAAACTTTTGTGTGCGAGAAGGTTCATTTCTCATTTCATTAAGTTTACTATCCCCCACGCTGCCCCTCCCCTGCCCCACCACTCCCCAGCACAACCTATGCAAGCTGCCACTGCTTACTGGCCTCGGCATTGATGCAGCTGCTCCATGGACCAAGGCGCTTACTGGTCTCGGCTCTGATGATGCTGCTCCCTGAAACAAGATGCTTACTGGTCTCGCCTCTGATGCAGCTGCTCCCTGGAACAAGATGCTTACTGGTGTCGCCTCTGATGCAGCTGCTCCCTGAGAAAAGATGCTTACTGGTCTTGGCTCTGATTCAGCAGCTCCCTGGAACAAGATGCTTACTGGTCTCGGTTCTGATGTCACAGCATGCCCTATTGGAGCCGCCAATGCTTACTGGTCTCGGCTCTGATGCAGCTGCTCCCTGGACCAAGATGCTTACTGGTCTCGTCTCTGATGCAGCTGCTCCCTGGACCAAGATTCTTACTGGCCTCGGCTCTGATGCAGCTGCTCCGTGGACCAAGATGCTTACTGGTCTCGGCTCTGATGCAGCTGCTCCCTGGAAAAAAGATGCTTACTGGCCTCGGCTCTGATGCAGCTGCTCCCTGGAACAACATGCTTACTGGTCTCGGCTCTGATGCAGCTGCTCCTTGACCAAGATGCTTACTGGTATCAGCTTTGATGCAGCAGCTCCCTGGACCAATATGCTTACTGTTCTCAGCTCTGAGGCAGCTGCTCCCTGGACCAAGATGGTTACTGGTCTCAACTTTGATGCAGCTGCTCTCTGGAACAAGATGCTTACTGGTCTCCGCTCTGATGCAACTGCTCCCTGGACCAAGATGCTTACTGGTCTCGGCTCCGTTCTTGTAGTCCTTGCCTTTGAACTAATAACTTCCATGGCATTCCAACTCCAGGCCCTTTAAACAGCTGATCCAAAATTCGACCACAGAAACCACTGCTCACTCAACTTCTGCTTTATGCCTACTTTAATAAGGTTCAATATGGCCTGCATTAAAGTCTCTATTTTGAACCACACATTTTTCTAATGCTGACTTTATGCATGTTTGGCACTGACACAATAATATACTTTAAATTATTCTGCCAGCAGTACATTTCCTAGTAGACATATTATCAAGGTTACCTGTACACTCTGTCCAAGATTTGGGACACTGAACATGATGCTCTTGCATTTGGTTGTCCAATTGGAGACAGTTCTAAATCTTCAGACAAACCATCACATCAGCTCTGCATCTTTGACACAGTGCAATTGGAACAGCATTTTTTATCATAGAAACTACCTCAGTGGCACATTGCGGTAGAGGACCACTTCTGTTGGGAATATCCTGGAACGCTGTGCACTGTGACTGAGATACAGTCCTGCTAACTCTAAACCTCATCCTGCCAATGATGATAGCTTGCTCTTCACCAAATCAGCTTCCTGATACATACAAAGGTTTGGGAGTTGGTTGTCCCAAGAGATATGGCGGAGGGTACACCCACTATGCTCTTGCTGGTGCAAGTAGAATTAGATAAGAATATAAATATAATTATATAACAATATAATCACACTATAATGTTATAATGGTTGCACTGTTTATCATCTTCACCATTCCTGTAATGCTGGTTAGAATGTTATGTTTCATCGTACTAGTAATTACAGCTCAAGCTTTTTATACAAGAATACGATTGTTTCAATAAATGTTTGAAAAGTCAATTCGTATCATTCTTGTGTCTCCTTTGGGCATGGTAGATCCTTTTCCATGATTTTCTTAGAGATATCGAGTGATCGTGTTCTGAAGTTGCAGATACCATCTGGTGCCCTGGTAAGCTTAGGGGTTCAGATAGGGCACAGTGACCTAGCTATGAATTAGGACAACATATTCTGATGATGTGTGTAAACTCAGTCCCCATTTCCTAGCAAGGTGGAATGAATGCTTCATTCTAACTGCAGAATTGGAAGAATCTGGTGACTCCACGTTAATGCAGAGTTCTAGCCAAAGTCCGCCAAATGCTGTGAGGCATAAATTGTTGCCACGAGGCTCCAAAAATGCGAACAAAATCTGTTGGCCCCTAACACAATTTCTAAAGCAGGTGGTCGCAGTCAGAGGGCTTCTTCTTGAGTAGATCTGCTGCACTCAACTAGATTTTCTACTCGAGCGGCAGGAAAATCAACTCGAATGGCAGCACATCTGAGCATTGCCCGGCACTGCTCGCACTATGGACACTAAATTGTGGCACAAGCAACACATTCACTCAAATTTCTTGAAAAATGCGACCACTCACGCATCTGGATGTTAAGTCACTGTAGGGGGGGATCTGCTGTTCAGTTAAAGAGCCACGTCTTGAGGCCTCTCCTGAATTGAGGCGGTGATGGTGATTGCCTGTGATGTAGAAAAGGGGGTGGTAATGGACGGAGCATCTGAACCAATCAAACACTCACACCCAGTCAAAAGATCTGAGTTTAATCCATCACCGTTCTTTAGCCCACTCTGCCACCCCAGTTCAGACATCGCTATATATGCAAATCAGTCTGACCCTGTGCCTCATGGGAACAGTCCAGCCCGAACTGCAAGCCATGCCTTCCCTGGACCGGAAACAAGCTTCCGGGGACCGGTTTCTGGCATTCCAGCCATCTTCAGCCCGGCTTGCTTGAATCCAGTGGCAAAGTGAGCAAGGGACTCATGTCTGAGCATACCCTGCCACACTTATGGCGGCCAAAAGCGGTACAAAAGGGGGTGGTAATGGACGGAGCATCTGAACCAATCAAACACTCACACCCAGTCAAAAGATCTGGGTTTAATCCATCACCGTTCTTTAGCCCACTCTTCCACCCCAGTTCAGACATGGCTATATGCAAATCAGTCTGACCCTGTGCCTCATGGGAATAGTCCAGCCGCAACTGCCAAGCCATGCCTTCCCTGGACCGGAAACAAGCTTCCGAGGACCGGTTTCTGGCATTCCAGCCGTCTTCAGCCCGGCTTGCTTGAATCCAGTGGCAAAGTGAGCAAGGGACTCACGTCTGTGCATACCCTGCCACACTTATGGCTGCCAAAAGCGGTACAAAAGGGGGTGGTAATGGACGGAGCATCTGAACCAATCAAACACTCACACCCAGTCAAAAGATCTGGGTTTAATCCATCACCGTTCTTTAGCCCACTCTGCCACCCCAGTTCAGACATGGCTATATGCAAATCAGTCTGACCCTGTGCCTCATGGGAACAGTCCAGCCGGAACTGCCAAGCCATGCCTTCCCAGGACCGGAAACAAGCTTCCGAGGACCGGTTTCTGGCATTCCAGCCGTCTTCAGCCCGGCTTGCTTGAATCCAGTGGCTAAGTGAGCAAGGGACTCACGTCTGAGCATACCCTGCCACACTTATGGTGGCCAAAAGCGGTACAAAAGGGGGTGGTAATGAACAGAGCATCTGAACCAATCAAACACTCACACCCAGTCAAAAGATCTGGGTTTAATCCATCACCGTTCTTTAGCCCACTCTGCCACCCCAGTTCAGAGATGGCTATATGCAAATCAGTCTGACCCTGTGCCTCATGGGAACAGTCAAGCCCGAACTGCCAAGCCATGCCTTCCCTGCACCGGAAACAAGCTTCCGAGGACCGGTTTCTGGCATTCCAGCCGTCTTCAGCCCGGCCTGCTTGAATCCAGTGGCAAAGTGAGCAAGGGACTCACGTCTGTGCATACCCTGCCACACTTATGGCGGCCAAAAGCGGTACAAAAGGGGGTGGTAACGGACAGAGCATCTGAACCAATCAAACACTCACACCCAGTCAAAAGATCTGGGTTTAATCCATCACCGTTCTTTAGCCCACTCTGCCACCCCAGTTAAGACATGGCTATATGCAAATCAGTCTGACCCTGTGCCTCATGGGAACAGTCCAGCCCGAACTGTCAAGCCATGCCTTCCCTGGACCGGAAACAAGCTTCCGAGGACCGTTTTCTGGCATTCCAGCCGTCTTCAGCCCGGCTTGCTTGAATCCAGTGGCAAAGTGAGCAAGGGACTCACGTCTGAGCATACCCTGCCACACTTATGGCGGCCAAAAGCGGTACAAAAGGGGGTGGTAATGGATGGAGCATCTGAACCAATCAAACACTCACACCCAGTCAAAAGATCTGGGTTTAATATATCACCGTTCTTTAGCCCACTCTGCCACCCCAGTTCAGACATGGCTATATGCAAATCACTTATGGCGGCCAAAAGCGGTACAAAAGGGGGTGGTAATGGACGGAGCATCTAGCCCGTGGGTATGGAGATGTTCGGAACACTGTGGGCCATGAGGAGGCATCCCAGGCAGAGGGAGTGGAGCCCATGATGAGGACTTCGGTCTTGTCTGAGTTGAGCTTGAGGCAGCTGCCGTCATCCAGGTGGTGACTGCCTTCATCCAGTTGTGGAAGTTGTGCTTGGCAGCTGTGGGTTCATCAGTGAGGGAAAGTATTAGCTGTGTGTCATTGGTGTAGGAAATGACTTTTAGTCTGTGGCTTCTGACGATGGCTTCTAGTGGGCTATGGTAGATGTTGAAGTGGGCGGGGCTCAGGGAGGAGCTCTGAAGCACTCTGCATCTGAACTCTGTAGGTTCCGAGTAGAACTGTGGAAGTCTGACTCTCTGTATTCGGCCAGTGAGGAAGGAGCTGACCCATTCTAGGGATTTGCCTCGGAGGCCGACCTTGTGAAGTCTTGTGCAGAAGGTGTGGTGGGAGACAGAGTCAACAATGGCGGAGAGGTCCAGGAGGACAAGGGCTGCAGTTTCATGTGTATGTTGTCTTCCTGTTGCCGGAACTCTGCGCAATCTCGCAGAGTTTTTATGCAACTCAGCAGAATTACTTATAGTGAAACTCCACAAGTTCCACCAACACCTACCTTACAGCAGCTGATCCAAAGTCTGACTAGTTTGTGGTCACTGACTCTAATGCAGTTGCACCCTTTTTTCTACCTCAGTAGTTCCTGAGTCTAAAGCAGTGATTTCCTAAGTTCTACTGCTGTGGTTCTTGACTTTGAAGCAGTGGCTCAGTATTTTCTACCCCTTAGGCAGCTGTTCATGATGCTTAGACTCTGAAGCACTACTCCATGGTCTCGGGAGCTGAAGCAGCTGCTCAGATGTAATGGCCGCAAAAAAGCAGATACTGTGGCTTTCTTTCCCTCTTGAACGAGCTCTTCACTAAACCCTGCTTCTGGAGCAATCACTTCATAGCACTGGCCACCCCGAAGCAGCATCTTCCTAATCAATAAACAGCTTATTGCTGCCAGACCCTGGAGCTGTTGCTCCCTGGTCTCTGACCTGTAAAGCTGTTCTACTTGTTCTTTTTCCCCAGATGTTGAATTTTCCTAGTCCCTGACATTGATGAAGCAAATATGAGGTCCTTACACAGAAAGCAGTGGCTTTGTAGTCACTGCCTCTAAGGTAACTGTTTCCCTTATTTTTCAGCTCCCTGACTTTCAAAATGGCGACATAAAAGCAGACCACTGATAAAAGTGATTTGCAGACATTTAACTAGGTGGTAAACACCAACTCGCTCTTGATGGCGGTGTTTGCCCCACAGTGATTTGGTGCTTTGTTTTTTTTTGTATTGTTCCCCCCTTCTAGGATTCATGGGCGCCTTCCGGCTGGGGACTCTGTCATCCTATCTATGGCCGCACCCTAAATTACTAAGTCCACTTCAGCTGTCTCATTCCGCCTTGTAAGCCACTGCCCATTCCGTCAAATCCTTCCTCTACTGCCCACTGTCGGGGGCTGTGTTGCCTGCCAGTGTATAGTTCTCTGGTGTCTCACCAGCACCACTCTTAATGCGAACATTCAGGCCACCATCTTGGCAACCGTCTGCTGCAACCTAGGGACAATGCCTAAGAGACACAGTTTAACCCCTTCGCTGCTAGGCCTTTTCCCCTCCTGTGCTAAGCCCTTTTTTGGCGATTTGGGGTAGTGCGCGCTTAGGCCCCTGTAACTTTTTGACCAAATAAGGTTTCCACGCCAAATTTGCGTCCTTTTCTTCCAACATCATGTGGATTATAAAGGCACCCAGGGTTTGTGGATTCCCTTAGAGGGGTCTTAGAAATTAACCAAAATATAGTGAAATATTTGTTTTTTTCAGAAAAATGGGAAAAACGGGCAGCAAATGAAAGCCTCTGGGTTTTTCCCTGAAAATGTTTTCAAAAAAGGGTTTGTGGGGCTGAAATCTCCATTTTCTCAGCTTTTAGGGAATGGCAGTCTTTTGTCAGAGAACCGACATTTTTCACACAGTTTTGGCATTTTTCTGGGACATAGCCTATTTTTGCTATTTTTAGAGCTTTCCACCTCCTCCCAGTTAATGGTAGAAATGAGTTTCCTGGATCCTGGAAAGCTGTACATTTTCGAAAAGTAGGCAAAATTATGAATTCAGAAAGGGGTAATTTGTCTTATTCCATGAAGGTTTCTCTATAGAAACTAACAGTTAAATATTGGAATAATTGAAAATTTGTTTAAAAAAGAACAGCCTTTTGTCTCAACGTTTTCACCTATAACTTTTTCTAATTTTGACAGCTCTTGGAAAGCAATATACCGCTACATCCGTTCAACCTTGCTGGTTGTGGGGATATATAGGACTTGTAGTTTCACCAAGAACCCGACGAACTCAAATCCAAAAACTGAGCAGCAACTTGCAATGGTATTTTTTCATTTACTGGGTATAGAGCACTTTGTCTTGGAAAATATATACATGGAAAAATCTGTATGAAAGACACCTATGTATTTCTGAATTGGGTACAAATTATAGAGTTCAGAAACAGTATATAATTGCACATTTTCAAAATTGGGAATACTCATACTAGATGAGATTTAGTGGTCATTTTTCAAAAAGATTTTTTTTTACACAATGTCTTTCATTGAAAGGGAGAAATGCATAAAAGCTCAATAGGTAATAACAGTTGATTTACAAATCTAAATTACCTTAAGTCTCCCGATGAAAACGGTACCTCACTTGTGTGGGTCGGCCTTGTGCCTGCGACAGGAAACGGCGCAAAATTCAACGTGGTCACACCTAAATTTTGCAGTTACAAATTGACCCTTTTTTGGCAGAGTGCCTACCTGTAGTTTTTCACCCTAGCTCTGCTGGCACCTAGGGAAACCTAGCAAACCTATACATTTTTGAAAAGTAGACACACAGGGAAATTCAGGATGGGGTGACTCGACTGCCTACCACCAGGTTTTGTTACCCCGAATCCCTTGCAAAGCTAAGAATTTGACAAAAGCAACACATTTTCCTCACATTTCTGTGGTGGAAAGTTCTGGATTCTGCGTGGATCAACAAATTACCACCCACCCAGCGTTCCCCCAGGTCTCCTGAAAAAAATGGTACCTCACTTGCGTGGGTAGGCATAGTGGCTGCGACACGAAACAGCGCAAAACGCAACGTGGTCGCACCACAATTTCCCAGTGAAATCTTGCGCTCTTTGGACAGAGAGACTACCTTTGGTTTTTGAGCCCTAGCTCTGCCAGCACCTAGGGAAACCTAGCAAAATTATACATTTTTGAAAAGTAGACACGCAGGGGAATTCAGGATGGGGTGACTCGACTGCCTACCACCAGGTTTAGAAACCCAGAATCCCTTGCAAATCTAAGTATTTGTCACAAAAAACACATTTTCCTCACATTTCTGTGGTGGAAAGTTCTGGAATCTGCGTGGATCAACAAATTTCCACCCACCCAGCGTTCCCCCAGGTCTCCCAAAAAAAATGGTACCTCACTTGTGTAGGTAGGCATAGTGGCTGCAACACGAAACAGCGCACAACGCAACGTGGTCGCACCTCAATTTCCCAGTGAAATCTTGCACTTTTTGGACAAAGAGACTACCTTTTGTTTTTGAGCCCTACCTCTGCCAGCACCTAAGGAAACCTAGCAAACCTATACATTTTTGAAAAGTAGACACCCAGAGTAATTCATGATGGGGTGACTCGACTGCCTACCACCAGGTTTTGTTACCCAGAATCCCTTGCAAAGCTAAGTATTTGACAAAAAACACATTTTCCTCACATTTCTATGGTGGAAAGTTCTGGAATCTGCGTGGATCAACAAATTTCCACCCACCCAGCGTTCCCCCAGGTCTCCCAAAAAAAATGGTACCTCACTTGCGTGGGTAGGCATAGTGGCTGCGACACGAAACAGTGCAAAACGCAACGTGGTTGCACCTCAATTTCCCAGTGAAATCTTGCGCTTTTTGGACAAAGAGACTACCTGTAGTTTTTGCACCCTAGCTATGCCAACACCTAGGTAAACCTAGCAAACCTATACATTTTTGAAAAGTAGACACACAGGGGAATTCAGGATGGGGTGACTCGACTGACTACCACCAGGTTTTGTTACCCATAATCCCTTGCAAAGCTAAGTATTTGACAAAAAAAACACATTTTCCTCATATTTCTGTGGTGGAAAGTTCTGGAATCTGCGTGGATCAACCAATTTCCACCCACCCAGCATTTCCCCAGGACTCCCGAAACAAATGGTACCTCACTTGCGTGGGTAGGCATAGTGGCTGCGACACGAAACAGCGCAAAACCCCACTTGGTCGCATCTCAATGTCCCAGCGAAATCTTGTGCTTTTTGGACAAAGAGACTACCTTTTGTTTTTGAGCCCTAGCTCTGCCAGCACCTAAGGAAACCTAGCAAACCTATATATTTTTGAAAACTAGACACCCAGGGGAATTCAGAATGGGGTGACTCGACTGCCTACCACCAGGTTTTGTTACCAAGAATCCCTTGCAAAGCTAAGAATTTGACAAAAAAACACATTTTCCTCACATTTCTGTGGTGGACAGTTCTGGAATCTGCGTGGATCAACAAGTTTCCACCCACCCAGCGTTCCCCCATGTCTCCTAAAACAAATGGTGCCTCACTTGCGTGGGTAGGCATAGTGGCTGCGACACGAAACAGCACAAAACGCAACGTGGTGGCACCTCAATTTCCCAGTGAAATCTTGCGCTTTTTGGACAAAGAGACTACCTTTTGTTTTTGAGCCCTAGCTCTGCCAGCACCTAGGGAAACCTAGCAAACCTATACATTTTTGAAAAGTAGACACCCAGGGAAATTCAGGATGGGGGGACTCGACTGCCTACCACCAGGTTTTATTACCCAGAATCCCTTGCAAATCTAAGAATTTGACAAAAAAAGCACATTTTCCTCACATTTCTGTGGTGGAAAGTTCTGGAATCCACGCGGATCAACATATTTATACCCACCCAGCGTTCCCCCAGGTCTCCTGAAAAGAATGGTACCTTACTTGCGTGGGTAGGCATAGTGGCTGCGACATGAAACAGCGCAAAACGCAACGTGGTCGCACCTCAATTTCCCAGTGAAATCTTGCCCTTTTTGGACAAAAAGACTACCTTTTGTTTTTGAGCTCTAGCTCTGCCAGCACCTAGGGAAACCTAGCAAACCTATACATTTTTGAAAACTAGACACCCAGGGAAATTCAGGATAGGGTGACTCCTCTGGCTAACCCCAGGTTTTGTTACCCAGAATCCCTTGCAAAGCTAAAAATGTGAGGAAAAAAAACATTTTCCTCACATTTCTGTGGTGGAAAGTTCTGGAATCTGCGTGGATCAACAAATTTCCACCCACCCAGCATTCCCCCAGGTCTCCCAAAAAAAATGGTACCTCACTTGCGTGGGTAGGCATAGTGGCTGCGACATGAAACAGCGCAAAACGTAACATGGTTGTGCCTCAATTTCCCAGTGAAATCTTGCCCTTTTTGGACAAAAAGACTACCTTTTGTTTTTGAGCCCAGCTCTGCCAGCACCTAGGGAAACCTAGCAAACCTATACATTTTTTAAAACTAGACACGCAGGGGAATTCAGGATGGGGTGACTTGTCTGCCTACCCCCAGGGTTTGTTACCCAGAATCCCTGGCAAAGCTAAACTTTGGAGAAAAAAAAACATTCTCCTCACATTTCTGTGGTGGAAAGTTCTGGAATCTGCGTGGATCAACAAATTTCCACCCACCCAGCGTTCCCCCAGGTCTCCTGAAAAAAATGGTACCTCACTTGCGTGGGTAGGCATAGTGGCTGCGACATGAAACAGCGCAAAACGCAACATGTTCGCACCTCAATTTCCCAGTGAAATCTTGCCCTTTTTGGACAAAAAGACTACCTTTTGTTTTTGAGCCCTAGCTCTGCCAGCACCTAGGGAAACCTTGCAAACCTATACATTTATGAAAACTAGACACCCAGGGTAATTCAGGATGGGGTGCCTCGTCTCCCTACCCCCAGGTTTTGTTACCCAGAATCCCTTGCAAAGCTAAACATTTGAGAAAAAAACACATTTTCCTCACATTTCTGTGGTGGAAAGTTCTGGAATCTCCATGGATCAACAAATTTCCACCCACCCAGCGTTCCCCCAGGTCTCCAGAAAAAAATGGTACCTCACTTGCGTGGGTAGGCATAGTGGCTGCGACATGAAACAGCGCAAAACACAACGTGGTCGCACCTCAATTTCCCAGTGAAATCTTGCCCTTTTTAGACAAAAATACTACCTTTTGTTTTTTAGCCCTAGCTCTGCCAGCACCTAGGGAAACCTAGCTTACCTATACATTATTGTAAACTAGACACCAAGGGGAATTCAGGATGGGGTGACTCGTCTGCCTACTCCCAGGTTTTGTTACCCAGAATCCCTTGCAAACCTAAAAATTTGACCCAAAAAACACATTTTCCTCACATTTCCTGTGGTGGAAAGTTCTGGAATCTGCGTGGTATTGACATTCAATACCACCAGCTTTTGCAAGAGGGGTTACCTGGGTTTTGGGCCCCGTGCTAGACGGCCATCTAGGGAAACCTACCAAACCCACACCCGGGGGCTTCCAAGGAGGTATGGCTTGTGTGGATCCTCCAACGTTCCTTTACCCAGAATCCCTTGCAAACCTCAATTTTAGCTAAAAAAAATCAGTTTTTTCACAACTTTTTGTGTGGGAAAGCGTGGCATCACTGGGCTCACACAAATTTCCTCCCACCCAGCGTTTCCCCAGGTCTTCCGATAAAAATGGTACCTCACTTGCGTGGGTAGGCATAGTGGCTGCGACAGGAAACGGTTCAAATCAACAATAGAATTCACCAGAAAGACATGACCATATACTTCCATGGTTTAACAATAATATCTAATTATTTATAGCTATAATGTACACCTTAACAGAGTTACTCAAAAGTCAAACATTCAAGCACGGCTAACTATTCCTCAAAGACACACACATACAGGTTGGATTTGGCAAGAGGGCGAGTGATGGTTCAGTACATAAAACTTTATTAACAAGATATTTCAAAAAATGAAATGCTCTGTCAATAAATAAATGCATAAAAACCGAACCAGTGACTCGCAACTCGTGAGCTGTAAAGCCACGACAAGGCACCAACCGTTTTACAGGCCATTCACGCACCTTTCATACCTGATACAAACCAGACCATTGACACCATCCGGAAGGAACAGCAACACATTACAACAATCACAATAAGGGACCAGGTACACCCTACTTCAGAAAGAGATAAAAAACAAACATTACTGCACAGCCATCTAATCCGCAAGCACACACACATTCTGGTTGGATTTGGCACGAGGGTGAGTGATGATTCAGTACATACAATTGTATTCGCAAGTAATTTCACAAAAATGAAATACACAGCGTATAATTGAAAGTATGATAAACTGAACCACTGACTCACAGATCGTGAGCTGTAAAGCCACGTCAAGGCACCAACCTCTTTACAGGCCATTCACACGCCTTTCATACGTGTGACACATACAAAACATTCACACCGCCAGCCGCGGACCCATCACATTTCAACACTCACACCAGCAGACAGCGCCATTCAAGGGCCCATCACTTTCACACGCCCACATTTCTGACATTGCAACAACACAAAATGATGGACTGCGTGGAGTGTCACTCAACTAGCAGTGTGTGTAGTGACCAACAGAAAGTAACTGCTCACACACCGCCAGCCGAAGGCCAGTCCACCGACACCACCATCCAAGCGCCAGACCATGCACACCACCAGCCAAACACCACTCATCGCACACCGACAGCCAAGTACGACTCCACACACACCACCAGCCAAGCATCACTCCACGCACACTGCAAGCCAAGCGCCACTCCACACACACCGTCAGCCAAGCACCACTCCGTGCACAGACAGCCAAGTACCACTCCACACACACCATCCAGCCAAGTGCCACTCTACACACACCGCCAGCCAAGCGCCACTCCACGCACACCACCACCCAAGCACCAGACCATGCACACTGCCGGCCAAACACCACTCAGCGCACACCGACAGCCAAGTACCACTCCACACACACCACCAGCCAAGCACCACTCCACGCACACCGCAAGCCAAGCGCCACTCCACAAACACCGCCAGGCAAGCACCACTCCGTGCACAGACAGCCAAGTAGCACTCCACGCACACCACCAGCCAAGCGCCACTCCACACACACCACCAGCCAAGCGCCACTCCACACACACCACCAGCCAAGCGCAACTCCACACACACCGCCAGCCAGGCACCACTTCGTGCACAGACAGCCAAGTATCACTCCACGCACACCACCAGCCAAGCGCCACTCCACACACACCACGAGCCAAGCGCCACTCCACGCACACCACCAGCCAAGGACAAATTCAAACAAAACACCAGGCAAGCGCAAGAGCACGCACATGGCCAACCAAACACCAGACCAGTCTACAATGCCCCCTGGAAGCGACCCTTGCCCAAGGGGTCACTTCCTTTATAAATATAATCCAATCCCTGGTGTCTAGTGGGCTTTTCTGCCTTCCCCTGAGTCCAGATGCGGCCCAAAGAACGGCCGATCTGCCCCCAGGGGGGGCAGAAAAGTCTAAAAAAAAATTAGGCCCACTAGGAAGCGACCCTTCCTCAAGGGGTCGCTTCCTTTTCAAATGCAAACAAATCCCTGGTGACTAGTGGCCTTTTCTGCCCCCCCTGGGTGCAGATCGGCCAATAAAATGGCCGATCTGCCCCAGGGGGGGCAGAAAAGTCTGAAAAAATATTTTATCCCCCTAAGGAAGCAACCCTTTACCAAGGGGTCTCTTCCTTTATAAATATAATCCAATCCCTGGTGTCTAGTGGGCTTTTCTGCCCCCCCTGGGTCCAGATGCGGCCCAAAAAACGGCCGATCTGCACCCAGGGGGGGCAGAAAAGTCTAAACCAAAATTAGGGCCACTAGGAAGCGACCCTTCCCCAAAGGGTCGCTTCCTTTTCAAACGTAAACAAATCCCTGGTGACTAGTGGGCTTTTCTGCCCCCCCTGAGTGCAGATCGGCCAAAAAAACGGCCGATCTGCCCCAGGGGGGGCAGAAAAGTCTGAAAATGATTATGGCCCCAAAAGGAAGCGACCCTTGCCCAAGGGGTCACCGTCTGCACAAATAGTGGGGCATTCCTGGTGCACGATCGCGGCGCTGTGCGTTATCGTGCACCAGAAATGCCCTGCATTGGGACATCAGGGGAGAGGAAAAACAGTTTCCTCCCCCCGATGCCTCAAGGCACCGAAAACCGCCCCCCTGCCCCACCAGAGCACCAAACACCAACCTGTCTGCTGGGCGCGCTGGAAAGAAATGGCTTCCAGCGCGTCCAGCGCTTCCTGATGACGTAGGCGCGCGCTGTGCGCGCTGACGTCACCAGGAGGCGTGGGGGGCCAGGGGGTGGCAGCGGAAAGTCTTCCGCTGCCACCCCTGCAAAAAAACGAAGATCACTGCACAGGGGGGGAGCGCCAGCGCTCCCCCCCAGGGCTGTACTGATGACGGAGCGGTTCCGTCAGCAGCACAGCCCAACCGATGCTGATGACGGAACCGCTCCGTCATCAGCATCGAAGGGGTTAACCAAGCTCTCCGAAGCCAGTCCCGTAATCTGTGTAAAGTGCAGCACTACATCTCTCCAGAATTCCAGTATATGAGAGCATTCCAAAGTTATACAGAAGAAGTGGGAAACAGCCTTTACAACAAGGTTTTTCTCTCAGTGCGCCTTTACCACGCATTTGTCAGCACAAATGTTTTTACCATGAATATGCATTTAGAACTCATGCCAATACCACGCATTTAAGGTAAGTTGGGGGAGGTGGCGTTCTCCCCCTACAAATAAATTGTTTTTAAATCTAAAAACAATGCATGGTATGGGCATGCATTATACATGCATATTCATGGTAAACATGCATGCTCACAAATGCGTGGCAAAGGCATACGATGCATTTACCTGCGTTGTACCGTAGTACAACTGGAAGAAGTCTGCTGCAACTTGGTCACATTGGCTACACATCACACGTAACTCTGGATATATCCTAGTAAGCTTCTCTGCGGCGGTCATGAAGGTCATATGTAAAAAATTGAAGTGTATAAGCTAGAATAGTGCATTGGATTACATTTGTTTAACTTGTGCACAAGCTTTTTTCCATTCTGTCAATATCACGTCATCTGGGTAATCCATGTTCCAGCGCTCCTGAACATGCCTTGTGTCTCCCCCACAATCTGTTTCTAAGGCAGCATATATGTGGGTTAACAGCTGTTTGCAGCCGGCCAGTTCCTGCAACTGTCTCACTGTAACATATTCCTGTGACCTGGTAGGGAATGCACCATCCTAGCAAACAGTTGTAATTGCCCTGGTCCCACACCAAACAACTCGAGCCTGGGCAAAGGATACAAAAAGGTCATCAAGATACAGGTCCCCAGCTGTCATGTAACCCCCCTCATGTTATACTGCAAGCAATGTATCTTTATTTATATATTTAAAAGGCTGCAACGCCCACAGGGGGTGATCCACCACAAATGGGGCCCTGCGGCAGATCTTATTAACTACCATGTACCACAACATTGACAATGCCAGATCGGGTATTTGAAGTCTCTTGGGGCACTCACCCCCATTAGGAACACCTCACGGAGCATGTAAGGGCTGTGCATGTCTGCCAGGAGGTTTTTTCCCCAATTTGGACCCTCGTCAAGCCAATGCACTGCATGCTCATGCTGCAAGGCTGCCTAATAAAGGCATAGGTCCAGCAGCTCTAACTCGCCTTTTGTCGATCAGAGTTTCGGCTAGGACAAGTATATGGGGCTTCTCTTGCCCGCCCATACCAGGTCTGTCAGCAGCCTATCAACGAGTCAAATGAAGACGCTGGTACTGAACACATCACATTTTTCAGGAAATGCAGGCAATGTAGCAAAAACACAATTTTCATCAGGGAAACCCTTCCCATCTTAGATAGTAGGAGCTCTTTGCAGAAGTCAACAGATCTTGTCTGCCGATATATCACTCTTACTACATTCAGATCATATTTTTCCGGTTGGCCTCGGGTCACCCATATCCCCAAGTACTGGAACGCGTCTCGTTCCCAGCCGAGTCAAAGCTCCTCTGCCAAAGGTACTCCGTTGTGTCGCAGCCCACCCAGTAGGAATACTTTAGATTTATCTCTGTTGGTCCAAACTCTAGACACTTAAACAAAGTTGTGCAGTACCTCCAACAACAGGGACACTGAATGCTCCAATGTCCCTGAGATAGAGTAGCGTATCATCTGCATACATTGAGACTACATGGGCTGTATTCACTGACCAGATGCCCTATGGTCCAAGGGGCCCCCAAAGGCAACAGGCCAACCATTCCACCACTAGTGCAAAGAGGACAAATCCAAGCTTAAACCTCTGTCCTACATTTCGACACAACATTAAGCAAATCAAATGCATATTTAAGTTATAGGCCTAAAGACCGTACCTATACCCACATTCCGTCTGGAGCAAAGTGTGCTCATTGACGAAGTCTGGTGAGGGTTTCCACTCACTAATAACACACTATCCGGAAAGCCCTGAAGTATAAGGCCTCCATATATATTTCATTGGTTCTGATGTAGGCCATAGACCCATAGGGGCTGTTTTAGGCCAAAACATGTCGACCCGACCACTAGGTTTCGTGGACCAGTGATTCATCCACTAAACACTGCTTTGATTTTAGATTCCTCCCTATCCTACTTTTCCCCCCAATGAAGATTCACCTAAAGGATAGGAGATAATTGAATCCACTCACCACTGTCAACATCCAGACAGTCACCCTTCTGGCGGAGATTTTGATGTCGCTTGTAGAACAGGACACTCAGGAGAAAAAACCCGATGATGACACTATCCACCAAACCACACTAAAAGGACATTACATACACCGCAGTCTATGAACATGTGGTTGATGGTTCCCGAGACAAAAGGTTCCAAGACTCTGGTATTGAGACTTATGTGGTTCATTTCCCCTCTTTCTGGTAGATAACCCATGTTGAAGCATAGACATGACATTTTGAATGATATCAAATACAGATATAACAATATATTCAATCAACAATACGCGTCGGCAATGTGGTCATCCCATTATCCCCAACTGTCAAAGCATTTTCTAAATTTTCCTTATCAGGTTGTCGTAATCGTTCAGCAGCTCCCTGGTAATACATTTTCTAAAGTTCCTTGCATGTGGCATAAATACAATTCTTAGAACGATGAGCTCTGGGGCCAGAAATAAATCTTGTAAATCCATATTTTCAGAAAGCAGTGCTAGGTGGTCTTTAACTTCGGACAACGTGGAATGTCCTACCCGGTGCTTGTATAACTTTCCTACACTATACATAGCACCCACTTCTGATTGTTGCACCTGAATATACTGGGAGTCTGCCCCGCCTGCTGTAAACTCCTCTGACGAGTTTTAGAAAATGGGCATTGCAACCCTTAATATCAATAGGCCATAATAACTACCTACCTGAATTAGAAATTGACGAGTTGTAAGCAATGTTCCCTCTAATTTTCTTTCTCTGTGTGTGGCAATAAAGATGCTTTGTGCACTGCAACTAAGGCTGCATGCACTGAAGATAAGCATGTGTGGTGTGCAAGCTACCAAAATCGGTGGTGTAATAAGGATGCCATGGGCTCTAATACGAACCAGTAAAAGAAGAACACCTCCAAACACTCACACACTCCTCTGGGTTGGTATTAAAAGACACCCATTACTGAGGCGCAAAGGGCTCCTTGCACCCTCTGGGCATAGGTACCACTTACTGCATCTTGTGTTCTAATCATTCTACCTATAAATCCTCTCTATTTCCTAACTCCATTACACTATTATCTCCTCCTCTCACCTTTTCTTACCTCTGCCCACTTCCACTTGATCTTCTAGCTTGTCCTTATAGCCTTCCTCCCTTTTTTATTTTTTTTCCCTCCTTGCTCTTCCTTACTATATTTCAGCTCTGCTCTGCTCCACTTTGTCCTACTCTTCTCTCCCACAAAGTTTCTCTAATCTCCCTGTTATCGCTCATTCCACCCTCAATTTGTCAAATCTATATCTTGACTATGCTTTTCTCTCATCGTGCTCCTCTCCTTGGCTTGGACATCCTTGTATGCCACCTCTTGGTCAACCTATCCCCTTTGGTTTGTTTTATCCTTTCCTTCTTTCTTTCCCTACCATTTTCCTTTCCTTTCTATGTTTCACTCCCTTTTCTTTCTTTTCCTCTCCCTTTCTTGCTTTCTATCTCACTTCGATATCTCATCCTCTCCATACATGTTTCCTTTTCTCTCTACACTCATATCTCCCCTTTTCCCCACACTCCCAAATCGTCTTTCCTTTCCATCTCTCTATTATTTCTGTCCTTCCTACTTTTCTAATTTCTTATCCAGTACCTTTTCTTACTTTCCAATCCCTGTTCTCTTCCAATCCAAAACCTGTCTACAGAAATTTGCCAGGCTAAATGCCAGGCGCAACATTTGCTCTGCATTGGTCATTTGGTAACCTTATATTAGCTTGCGGTAAGAACACAAATCATCCTCATAATATTGACCTGCTTAGAGATTCTGATCCAGATCTATTAACTCTGCGATTTGTTTACATGACAAAAGTGACACAAACCCAGCACCTAGTGTTGTGGTTGAATTTACTTCCCACTGCTACTTTGCGTACCTTAGGCAGTACATGGGCATTCCAATGCAACCGTCCAAGGAATTGGTGGCAAAACCCTACCTAATAACATTTATAGATGGGGAATTGAGCCAAAAAATGATGTCCCTCAAGGCCGGTGTAACAGTGGAGTCACTTTTAAAAGTCTCCTTAATTTTCAATCTTGGCAAATGTGAAGCACTTTACAGCACAGATGCAGTGAGAGATGTCTTAATGTATATCTTTTGTAATGGAAGGCTCCCATTCCAGTACAAAACCTATGCTTGACAGAATGCTCACATCCTTGTACTAAGGTCAGGTACTGGATTTATAAGATTTTGCATCCATGGCCTTTTCTGCTTGAGAATGGATTTGCCATATGTACCACACAGTCCATCATCTGCTGTATAATGTTCTGATTTTAATCCCAGAACATTGCTTCTAGCTTGAATGGATAAAAAAGTTATTAAAACTGGGTCTGCATGTATTGTAGTTAAGTGGAAGACCATTCGCAAAGGTTAACTTGTCACCTTTCTGTTACTTATTGTTATATTGGGTGTTAAAGTGGTACTAATGAGGTGAAACATTTGCCCAGTTAGTGTTAGCATGTGAAATGTCAAAATAATAAAGCAATGCTATCACAGGGTATACTCAGACATGAGTCCCTTTCTCACTGCACCATCAGGATTCAAGCAAGCCGGGTAGCTTGTCTCCTTTCTGGTGAAGAATTGGCTTGGTAGTTTCGTCTGCCCTGTTCCCATGATGCACTGGGCCAGGGACAGATTGATTTGCATATAGCCAGGTTCTGAGCTGGGGTGGTGCAGTGAGATAAATAACGGTGATGGATCAAGCCCTGATCTTTGGACTGGGTAAGAGTGGTCTGCTTAATTCAGACACTCTGTTCATCACCACCCCCTTTTCTGAATCATCACAAAATGTGCAGCATTTGGCTTCATAACTTGCCTTTTCTTGCTGCATAATTCAACCCTGCTGCATAATTTGGTCCTCTCCTGACGCATCATTTCAGTGGCCTGGTCTATGGCAAAGGCAAAGGTGGGCGAGACAACAATTTAACAGGGAAAGATGAGCCAAGGGTCTGCGCTGGCTCTCAAGAAACCATTCACAAGTAAAGTCTTGAAAATATGTGGCTTGTCAATCATGAAGCACAGATTATGTTAGACTATAGTAAACTATCAGAAGCACCTCATTTTAGCACATCACATTATGTGCAAAGTATTTATTAAACAGGAAATAAGAATCATTCCTGCTCCCCAACCATCTCCCCGCAAAAGACAGTTTTATTAGTGAACTAAAAGACAAGTCAGGGGTCATGTGCACGCTTATGTGGCCTTCGTTAAAATTATAGATGGAGCAACTTTCTTTTGTACAGTGCAAAGCCTGAATTAATATATTTGAAGGTGCATTCTTTATGATGATGAATAAAAAAAGAGGATTGGTTTAAAAGTATTTGCCTATTTAAGATTAAAGTTTAATGGTTTTTTCACAGTTTTTTGAGCAATTATGAAAGTATTGGAGCTCTTTGCTTGAGCATTTAGACTGGATCCTGTTTCCAGCGCTGGCTTTAGCGCTGTTGGTGCCCAGTGTGACACTGTTTGTTGGGCACGCCAATGACCACCTCTGCCAGAGATTCCCTCACTACATTTACTAGTTTTATAGCTCCACTCATATCAGTGAAGGGTGTCAGAGCACTTTACATCATACACACATTACACAGACAATCAATAATGTGTGTAAATCAGGGTATAGCAAACGTTACATGAGACAGAGGATTACAAGATGTACCAGTTACAAGTCATCCATACTAGAAGTCAGCATAATTTAAGAGTACTTTGTGTGGAGAAGTGCAAGCTGAGGATTTAAAACGTAACACCATGGTTGGAGGGGTTCTCTTTAATAATAACAATTTCTTTGTACCCAAACAAATATTTTTTGCAACATTAGTAGAATGAAAGACTGGGGGAAAACCATAATGCTCTATTATATACCTTGCAGTTTGCATGCAGCTCTTTGATAACAGTTAATAGCTTGCTGTTCTATTTTAGGATTTTAACTTATAAACTGCAAGTAACTAAAGGACCTCTCTAACAAAAGCAGTAACCCACTGAGCTATCTTCATGAATATAATTTGGTGATTTGTATGGTACAGGTCATTTGCATCAGGCATATTAACCCTCCACGCTACCTGACAATGAGTTCAAACCTCTTCTAGAGATAACTCTGCTCTAACTCCAGGAAGAACATTAATCACTGGAGATATCTTAACATTTTTATTGGTTTCAGGACCGAGGCAGCAAGTGCTTTTTAAACTTTAATATGCTTGCCCTACAGCCGGCCCTGTAATATTCCCCCAGTTCCAATGTCCGCAGCACTGGCAATGACACATGCACACCCTCTCATTGCAGTGTGAAACACATTCACATATGTATTGTTTCACAATGCCTGCTTGGGGCCTCTTCGAACACTGGAAGCAGCCCCTTTGTCATTTTATTGATTTACTGGGCCTCCTGGTGAGCCGCCCACTCTGAAAAGGGACGTTTTCACGCTGCCCTTTAGTTATGTATTCTGCTCCTCGATGGGAGAGCGCACTTGCATAGAGTGTCAGGGTGCTGTAGGAAGCAAGGTTGCACGCGCGCACACACGCGCAGCCTTGAGGGAACATAGGTTGTAAGTACAATTTAACACAATCTCATTGTACTGTTTTTCTGTGAAATGAATACGCTGTCACCAATTGTCAAATTTTGCAACAAAATTGTTATCAACAAAGCCAAGAGATGGAGTTTGATGTTCTGTTTTGTTTAAAAGATAATAATGGCCAAGGATTGCAAAACCCCTAAATAAAGCATCAGAGCCCTAAACCTGCCAGTGTAGTGTTTTCCAAACAGATTTAATCCCAATATTGTCCTTCCAACATTCATAACCCTGTAGGGCTTGTTGTAAAATAAATGAATTTGGAATAAATCAATTTTGTTTGCTGAGAATAATTTTCTTATATGATGAAGTTGTATTATTATGAAAATACATAGCAGGATTGACCAGAAAAGTAAGGGAAGTAAATTGAATAGGATTCAGAAATGCCCACAGGTTTGTTAGTCAGTTTTTCCACGGTGTACAATTAAAAACAGCACTTGGAGTACTATCTCTGTGTAAATAATGATGTGTATGATGATGGTAACAAAACAGTTCACCATAATTTGTGTAATTCAAATTCAAATTCAGATAGCATATTAGACACAGTCATAACATCCCTTTCATTAGAAATAGAACCTGGGGAGAAAATCTCATCCATAGCAAGGTTAAAAACATAGGGAATTTGCAATGTTTTTGTTGGAACAAAAATGTCATAGGGAACATTATTCCAAACAATACCATCATCGATAAGGAATTCGGAACATGTTTGCCAGGGACAAGTCTCTTCGGAGCTTATGTGATGAAGAATTGGGTGTAAGCACCACAGCTACAGTTTCTGGTGAAGTATAAACAGGAAGATAGTAATCATTCAATATTAGAAAGAAGACTATAATAAATTCAACCAGAGGAGGATAGGAAACAAGGAAAGAAAAATGCAACGGTAAGGACCATGGGGGAATCATATGAGTCTGTTTCAGCCAAAGAAAAAGTGCACACACACAAACACAGGGAAGTATGCAAAGAATCAGAAGGAAAATCATCAATGTTGACAAAATAACCAGAGGCAGTCTGAGTAAAAACAGGGACCTCATTGGTCAAAGGAGAGCAGGTGGATACCTCCAAAGACAGTTGATACTATGAAATGAAATGAAATTAAATTTGATTTGTAGAGCACATGGCTGCCCGAAAGCGTCCCAGCCCTTGCTTAGGGAACCCGTCCTGGTATTCCCCTGCGAGATAACCCATTACTGGGCATCCCCAAGGTGAAAGCCAGGCATCCCACTGCGAGGGGCCATTGTGGAGATTAAGCAAGCTATTGCCCAGAGTTACAGAGTGGGACTCCATGATTGGAATAGGCACCGAGGCGAGAATTGTCAGGTCCGGGGACATTTTTGGAGCCCAAGACCCGCCGAGGCGGGGAATTGAACTCTGGTCCAAGCCAGACCTCTGGATCAGGGTCTGCCGCTCCAACCACTTGAGCCACACATATCCACTATATAACTACTACTGGGAGTAGCAGTGATAAGCAACAAATGAATGTTAGAAACACTTCCTGTGTTCTCATCATTATCTGGAACAATTGAATTTTCAGAAGCTGAAGACCTCAGCCATGGTGTAGAAATATTTGGACGGGTTGATGTATGTTGAGGGATTTTGTGCAGAGTAGGTAAAGGTGTGAAGGAATGAAACCCTTGTGGCCTACTATGGAGGACTGGCCTCATTGTGTAACTTGATCGAATCAATTGAAACTAGTCGACTATATTTACAACCAGCAAACTCACAGTTCGAGTACCTTCGACATCAAGAAAGACAGAAAGCGAGGACCTGGTTTCTGCTGTTAGAAAATATGAAGGTAACAGCTTTCTATTCCTCCTAAAGCCTGATCTTGCACCGTTACAGCTCTGAAGAGCTCTCTCTTTGGACTTTGAAGAAGGATACTGACAGATATTTTGAAAATTCTTCCCATAAAAATTCTCGGATTTTTGAAGTAACAGAAGACTTGGCATCCAACCCTTGTGTGGAGATAAAACTGTTCTGAAGCCTGTTATAAACAGATAAAGTAGAAGGTCAGCAACATTAATGTATTCATTCTGTTACATATTTGAAACAACCTATTTGTTAAAGAATGAATCCCTTGACCTCCAAACCTTTAGGTAGATTCTAAGGATTGCTGTTCAGAGGCTACAGTAAAGAGCTTGACAACTTGTTTAGAAGAGAAAACTGTGGGCTTCTTTGCAAAAATGCGGCAATTAGAATTAAAATTATGTGAACATTTGCCTGCAGAATCTTCCTCAACATCCATGGGAGGAGGGGAATAAGGTGAAATACATTAAGGAAAACTGTGGGCCACCTGGAGGATAGGTCAGCATTCCCCCACACCATCGGATATGCTGAACTGGTGAAAAATGAAAAATGTTGGAAGTAGAGCTCCTGATTCGGATGAACGCCTTTGCTTCATGAGGGCTAACAGCTTGCTACTTGTGCCCCATTTCACCCTGGTGGGACTACCAGTCGCAGGGTGCATCGGCTGCCTTTCGCTTCTGATGGCGTCATGGGGGAGGCATGGGCATTGCGTTTAAAGGGCAGCCTCTTCTCCTGTTGTGCGGGATGCTCTGCTGAATGCCTCTGCTTTATGGGGGCCAATAGCTCGCTACTTTTGCCCCATTTCCCCCTGGTGGGAATTTCAGTCCCAGGGTGTATTGGTTACCTGTCACTCACTGGTGCTGGTGTCACAGGGAATGTGCGGTTATTGCGCTTAAAGGGCAGCCTCTTACCCCATGGTGCGGGATGTGCACAAGCCTCACCGGTCCACATCTGGGCCAAGGGAGGGCCCTTCCTGCACCCATCAGCTACAGGAGCAGGTGGGGCGGGCCACCCCCCTTGGCTGTGGATCCAGGCATTCAGTGTCATTCAGTTTTATCTCAGGGGATTTTAATTGCACATTTGAACATCCTTGCCCCTGCCCCATAAGACTTGACTGAGGAGTGGGATAGCTCTTGGCAAATCCTGCAGCTAGATCTCCCAGTGGTTAGATGGACCAAGAGAGGAGGACAATTGTTGGCCTTTAAGCTGCAGCATGATTTGAGGGCCAGACACGGCAGGCCTAAATCAGATCCTAATTGTGAAATGACCTTCAATAGACCTGGCTATGCTAGCAGAATTAATTACTGTCTGGTTTTCCCAAGCCTTTGGCCCATTGTGTCCAATATGACAGTGGTTAAAAGATCTGATAGTGGCCACAATGCCTTGAGCCTTTCCCTAATTCATCATGGAGAGTGTGAACCCTATTTTAGGGGCTGGATTGATTTGGGCAAGCTATCCATAACCAATACGTAAGAATAATTAGATGTAATTGGGTGGAGATCAATTGCAAAACAACAGTTGATGGACAGAATGCAGAACAATGTCATACATTCACCCCAGTACAGAGATCTGGGCCTAAATCCATCGGTTTTTTGCACTCCACACCACCCCAGTTCAGACATGGCCATATGCAAATCAGCCTTGACCCAGCGCCTCATGGGAACAGTCCAGCCCGAACTGCCAAGCCATGTCTTCACAGGACCGGAATCAAGCATCCTAGGACCGGTTTCTGGCTTCAGCCGTCTTCAGCCAGGATAGCTTGACTCCAGTGGTGTGGAGAGCATGGGACTCACGTCTGAGCATACCCATCCCACTTGGGGTGACAATTGCAAAACAACAGTTGATGGACAGAATGAAGAACAATGTCATACATTCACCCCAGTACAGAGATCTGGGCCTAAATCCATCTTTTTTTGCACTCCACACCACCCCAGTTCAGACATGGCCATATGCAAATCAGGCTTGATCCTGTGCCTCATGGGAACAGTCCAGCCCGAACTGCCAAGCCATGTGTTCCCTGGAACGGAATCAAGCATCATAGGACCCGTTTCTGGGCCTAAATCCATCATTTTTTTTGCACTCCACACCACCCCAGTTCAGACATGGCCATATGCAAATTGGGTGGAGATCAATCCAGGGGTTCTGGAAGTTGTTAAGTCCAAAGTGCTTGACAACATGGTGGTGCTATCTAAACTTTCCAGAGTGAAAATAATAGAGAAGTTGAGTAACCAGAATGAGATACTCTACATACAAATAAGGGAAACACTGGGGAAATTGAAAAAAGGGAGGGATTGCTATGTCAAAAGAGGAGGGGAAAGGTGGGCCCCTGTGACTGACTGGTACAATCAGGAATGTAGGAATGCCAAGAGTAAGCTCCTTTAGGCAGTTAAATCTAAGATCTGCCAAGGCATGGTGTCATGTAGTGCCAGATACAGACATGCATTAGATTAGGCCAAGAAACAATGGGAATGTTCTCTATGATCCTTTCTACATAGTGCCCAAGTAGCTAAGGACAATAAGTAATTTTGGAAGAAAGCGGACCTTTGTCTGAATGGACCTAAGTCTGCTCTAGAGTTTACAGTACAGCCGGAAGTGTAGATATCCCATTTTGGAGGCCTGTATGCTCTTGGAAACAAATAGGATAAGGAGAATGTAGGCATGAGGTAGATTGTTCCATCTGGCACTGTACAAGCTCTAGAAATTTTTCTTGAAGAAACCCATAAAGTTATTAGCTCCTGTATCCCAGCCAGAGCTCCTGGCCCTGATCGAATTCCTAACGATTTATACAGAAAAGACTAAGGCGTTTGGGTCCACTACATTAATATGCTAACCAATGCTATCTTTTCAGGCATGGAAATTCCTCCCGCCTGGAATTAAGCCGAGATCACACCACCTATTTATAAGAAAGGATATATAGAAAATTTGGGGACTTATGGACCCCTTAGTTTAATTGACTCTGTGCAGAAAATTATTTTCTGCAAACAGTTATTGGCCTGTATCCAGGATTGGATCTTGGAAAAATATATCATTTCCAATTACCATGCAGGTTTCTGTACCAATATCTGTACTTTGGACCAAATCTATAACTTCCTTTGTATTTATTGGAAAGAAGTCATTATTAAAGGGGGAAAGTTGTATGTCACCTTTGTGGATCTGCTTATGGCTTTTGACTTGGTCCCTCAATGTAAACTTTGGAAGGTGGTATAGGAGTTGGGATTTGCTCAAAATATTTTGGATATGCTTATTCAGCTACATTCAGCAAATCAAGTCCAAGTTAGGCGGGGGAGGAGGGACCATTAACCGAGCCCTTCATAATACACTGTGGAGTGAGACAGGGGTGCGTTCTCGCTATTTATTAATCAATCAATCAATCAATCAGGGATTTGTACTCTAGCTACTCACCCGTGAGGGTCTTAAGGCACTGAGGGGGGAGGAGGAGGTATGCAGATCCATTTCAGCCAGGTCTTGAGGGTCTTCTTGAAGGTGTTCAGGGAGGGGGCGCACCTGATGTCTGTTGGTAGCTCGTTCCAGGATTTAGCTGCCACGTGGGAGAACAATCTTCCGTCTGCTCTGGCTCTGTGGATGCATGGGGGAGTAGGTTTCCTTGACAGGGATGGGTGTGACTCCCCAAAAGTCTGGGAGAGAAGAGCACCTGCTCTACTCTTTGAATAAGACATGTTATTAATATCAAAGTCTCCCCAAGGGCTCCAACAGCTATTAAATGATTTCAAACTTTTGTGTGATGGGTGCGGTTGGAGCTCAATGATTCAAAAACAAAGTATATGATATTTTCCGAGGGTACTGTATCCAAGAGACGTATGTATGTAGGGGACCATACTATTCAATCTGTTTCTGTCTTTGATTACTTGGTGATTTGTTTAACCCCAAATTTGTGTTGGGCCCCTCATATACAGAAAGTACGCCTGTCCTTAATCCAGCAGACTGCCCACATAAATAAGATCCATAAAAGTACAGTGTCTAGGGAAGTGCCTCCATCACTAGAAATATAATACTAAAGCCCTATGAGCAGTTTTGTATGGAACAGAATTGTGGGGTAGTGTGAACCCTGAATGTTCCCCCCACTGAACATCGTTTTATAAGATAAGTTCTCAACATACCAGCCAGCACTCCCCTGACTCCTTTTTTTCTCTCGATTTGGCCCAAAGAAAATTTGTTCACAAGCTGGACTATAAGTACTTATTGTTCTGGCATTGCCTCTGGACGATTGAGGAGCTTTCGCCCCACCGAGTGGTTATTAGGGATCTTATGACATAGGCCAAGAAAAGTAAAATTTCCTGGTTTTGTTCCATGTGGGAATTATTGAGGAAATTGTGGTTGGAGGAATATTGGTCAAGACTGGAGGAGCTGTGCTTGGTAATGAAGAGCAGGGTAAAAACTATTTACCCTACTCTTTATTATCAAGCACAGTTTATCCTGATGAAGGGTGTGTCAAATCAAATTCTATGGGCTCACTTACTCTAGAGTTCACAGATTTCAAACCCCTCCTGCTCTTTGAGGAAACTGTAGAAGAAATTGTTACCCCTCCCGCACAGAAACTGTTCCTCCAATTCAAATATAAGACCGTTCCAACCGGATTGTTTTGTAGCAAGTGGCAAAGTAATGTATCCTCTGATGGTAAATGTCCGGCCTGCAAAGAAAGTTTGGAATCCCTAGTCCATCTGTTATTTCTTTGCCCATACTTTTAGAATTGGTGGCATAGGTCGATTATTCCCTTCTGTAGCAACATTGGACCTGGTCACTATCTAGATGTGCTTAGAATCCTTAGTAGCGATACCCATAGAGTAGTGGTCTTTGGCCCAGCAAAATTCTTATTAGCTCTATGGATCAGGCGTTCAAAGTGCATGGTATAGTAATTTTTCTACTGTAGCTTTTTTAATAATATATATTTTATATAGATGATATTCTCATATGGAATTTTTAAATGATTATAGAATGCCTTATTATTATTTGGTCTTGTCATAATCATTTTGGTGCCTGTAATTTAGGCTTGTATGTATTTGGCTGCAATGTACTTTTTAAGATCTGTGTGATTGAAATAAAGTTATGATGATGATGATTAATGGGATGTGAAAAGCTCTGTCAATGGAATCCCTAGTTGGCGAATCAAGATCCAAAATGTATTACAAGGAGATGAAAGTTGAAAGCAGAGAGAAGCACTCAGCTGAGACGGTCTACTAGGAATTTCTCTGAGCCTGCCAGGGAATATGTCCACAAAAATAGCAGATTGGACACTTCCCCAAATCCCAAGAAGTAACCAATTTTTGGTGGGGCTTGACATCGTGTTCTCGCGCATCCGCTTAAGTAAAAGCAAGTCACATGATTGTCTCAACAAACTAATACAGCATGGCCTGCCAGGAGAGGAGTGAATGCTATAAGGGACTGGACAACTGCAACAACCCTCTCCAATTGGATCAATGATTTGCTTCCGACTTTAACCACTGCCCTCGAACCACAGAGTAGTACAGGGTGCCCCCCTCCTATTTGCATGATGTCTGTGCTTGAAATCTTCAGAAGGGGAGGGTCCTGAGAGTGATCTTTCATCAGGCTTGAGTCCACCAACCACCATGAACATTCCTTTACGTGGTTCTGAGATATTGAAACCAGAAATTCCAGATAATAAACACAGTATCCTTAATGAGACTATAGATTGTGGTTTGAGGTGGAGACAAGATCAGAAGACAATGGTCCTTGTGGCTGATATGAATCCCTGACTCTGCAGCCACTCATTTGCTAGATCCCACTTCTTTGTGACCAGAGCTATTGGAAGAGATTTAAGGGTGGCTATTTCTTCTGATGGAAGAAGGCCCATTCCTACATCTGTGTGGAACTTGGCTTAATGAATGCTCAAACCTAGGATGGAATCAGCTGTGATTTATCTCACGTTAGTAGGAATCTGAGGTTTTGCAGAGCCTTGTTTATGTGTATGTGTTTTTTATAACCTTAAAAATAGATGGAACAAAGAATATTGTCATGGATGGAACATTTTGATTTTATCTCAGTCACTGTTGGTTGTTTGGGCCACATTCAGACCATTGTTTTTGTCCACTATGTCACTGTAGACTGAGACCTGCCATATGCAAATCAATCTTGGTCCCGCTCCAATATGAACAGTCCAGACCAATCATCCAGGCTACATCTACTCCAGACGGGTACCAGAGAAACCCTAGACCGATTTCAGCCTACTTCGATTTCCTCAGTGAATTACTTGAGGTTAGGATTGATTGTGTTTTCTTCTGGAGGGACTCGCCTGGGAGTTGGGATGTTCATTGCAGGAGGAGTATGGCCAGTAATGATTTGCATAAGGTGAGCTTCTCTCTGGAGTGGCTCATTGAGGAAAACATGATGGCGGCTTGGAATACTATCCAGAGAGAATGCCAGAGGGTTAGACTATTTGCATGCATTCCTTCCATTACCTTTGGTGTTTTTGATGCAACGCACGAGAGGCCATGGGTATACCCAGACGTTGGTCTCTTGCTGACTTTGGCATAGGATCTAAGCTATACCTCACTGATGAAGCCTGACAAGTCTAAAAAACAGTCTGGGGTTGCTTGTGTGCTCTTCAGGAGGGGCATCAGATGGCACTGTGGGATGAAGTATCCCCAGGAGGATCAGGGTCAGTACTGGTTTGCATAAGGTGGGCGTGATTCTAGAATGGTATAAAAATGATAGGTTGGAATCTTTCCCAGTGTGATTGCCAGTGCTGTAAACTATTCGCAAGCATTCCCCCATTTTGTGTGTGTGATATAGCGCTATAAGTGGCCATGTCTATGCCCAGACAGGGTCCCTTGCTTGCTGTGCCACCTCACCCTTACTCCATCTCTCTGATGAGATATAAATGGCCATGATCTTTCTGCTGCTGTGCTCTCTTCTGGAGGGGAACTCGCCTGGCACTGCTGCACTCTTCCCATGAGGAGCAGGGACAGTACTTATTAGCATACGGCAGCTGTCTGTTTAGGATGGCACTGTGGGCGTAAATTGATAGGTTCAATCAATCAATCAATCAATCAAGTAATTTGTAAAGCGCGCTACCTACGTACCTACCCGCTAGGGTCTCAAGGTGCTGGGGGGGGGGGCTGCAGTCAGTGGTCGAAGAGCCAGGTCTTGAGCAGTCTTCTGAATGCCGGGAGGTTTGTAGTCTGTCCTAGGTGGAGGGGGAGGGTGTTCCAGGTCTTGGCGGCGTGGTGGGAGAACGATCTGCCCCCGGAGGTGGTTCTATGGATGCGCGGGACGGCGGCCAGGGAAAGGTCAGCGGAGCGGAGTTTCCTGTTGGGTGCGTAGAAGGAGAGTATGCTGTGAGGTAGGCTGGGCCGGTCTTGTGGAGTGCTTGTGTGCGTTGATCATGAGTTTGAAGGTGATTCTTTTGTCGAAGGGGAGTCAATGCAAGTCTCTCAGGTGGGGGGTGATGTGGTCTCTGTGAGGGACATCTAGGACCAGGCGTGCGGAGGCGTTCTGGATTCTTTGGATTATGCTGATGAGTTTGGCCGGGGCTCCGGCGTAGAGGGCATTTCCGTAGTCGAGTCGGCTGCTGATGAGGGCGTGGGTGACTGTTTTCCGAGTGTTCGTTGGGATCCATCTGTAGATCTTGCGGAGCATACTGAGGGTGCGAAAGCATGAGGAGGAGACTGCGTTGACTTGGTTGGTCATTCTGAGCGTGGAGTCGAGGATGATCCCTAGGTTGCGTGCGTGGTTGGTCGGTGTTGGGGGGGTTCCCAGGGAAGGAGGCCACCAGGAGTCGTCCCACGCCGATGGGTTGGGCCCAAGGATGAGGATCTCTGTCTTGTCCGAGTGTAGCTTGAGCCGGCTTGCCTCCATCCAGTCGGCGACGGCCTTCATCCCCTGGTGCAGTTTGGATTTGGCGATGAGGGGGTCCTTGGTGAGGGAGAGGATCAGCTGGGTGTTGTCGGCGTAGGAGATTATGTTGACGTTGTGTAGTCTGGCGATGCGGGCGAGGGGGGCCATGTAGACGTTGAACAGCGTCGGGCTGAGGAAAGATCCCTGAGGGACGCCGCAGATGGTTTTGGTGGTTCTGGATTGGAACGGGGGAAGAAGGACTCTCTGGGTTTTGTCGGTGAGGAAGGAGGTGGTCCAGTCGAGAGCCTTGTCTCAGATCCCTGCGTCGTGGAGGCGTGTGCGGAGAGTGTGGTGGCAGACGGTGTTGAAAGCGGCGGAGAGGTCCAGGAGAATGAGGGCTGCTGTCTCGCCGTTGTCGAGGAGGATTCTGATATCGTCTGTGGCGCCGATGAGGGCGGTTTTGGTGCTGTGGTTGCTGCGAAAGCCAGACTGGGACGGGTCCAAGATGTTGTTGTCTTCTAGGTAGTGGGTGAGCTGGGTGTTGACTGTCTTTTCAATGACTTTCGCTGGGAACAGAAGGAGGGAGATAGGCCGAAAGTTCTTGAGGTCGCTCGGGTCCGCCTTGGGTTTTTTCAGGAGGGCATTGATCTCGGCGTGCTTCCATCTCTCAGGGAAAGTGGCGGTTTCAAAGGAGAGGTTGATGATGTTGCGCAGGTGGGGGAGAGGGTCCGAAGGGGCGCCTGAGTGGATGGCGCCCATGGTCTCGATTATGTCTTCAGTGCTCACGTTGGTCCATGTGGTCAGAAGGTCATTGTCGATGGGGTTGGGTGTGCTTGTCGTGGTGGGGTGCGTTGGGTCGATCTGAGTGTTGAAGCTGTTGTGGATGTCGGTGATCTTGTGGTCGAAGAAGGCGGCGAGGGTGTCGCACAGAGCTTGCAATGGCAGGATGTCGTTGGTACAGGAGCTGGGATTGGAGAATTCTTTCATGATGTTGAAGAGCTCTTTGCTGTTGTGGACGTTGTTGTCGAGGCGGTCTGTGAATGAGGCTCTTTTGGTTGTTCTGATGAGGTTGTGATGGTTGCGGATGGCGTCTTTGTGGGCTGCGGGGTTGGGGGGTGTTCTAGGTTGGAATGCATCCTGATAAATACAGCTACAGAGCCAGCTACAGCTGTAACTCATCGAAATGCCTGCAGCAAAGGCACTGGAACAAGGTTTCTTATATTCACATAATAATGTACACTTTAAACTATCATCATTTTTATGTGTAAGAGAATGGTGAATTTATTTGTGATGGAACATGCCTTTTAGTAGACACATGTTTACTAGTGAAGAGATGTGACCTATAGGTCAGAGTTGTCGACTTTACAACTGGGAACCAAGATCGGATTCTGGCCTCATCTCAACAGGCTGAGGTTCTGAGCAAATTATTTTGCATCCTTGTGAATGAATCAAAAACTTCGCAATGATTGGGTTTCACGTAAAATATCTGAGTCTTGTGTAAAGACCTCTAATGCCCTTGCACCAAGTTCGGGCTATAAAATCAATATTTAAGCAGCTTGCTCTCTCTCCTCTACAGACCGCCAGGACCCCGCGCAAAATTCAGTGAAGACATCACGGACTTCATCTCTCCACACGCGCTCCCCTCCAAAGACTATATTCTTCTGGGAGACCTCAACTTTCACCTTGAAAAGATAAACGACCACAACACCGCCACCCTCGTGGACAACCTCGCCAACCTCGGACTTAAACAACTAGTCACTTCCCCCACCCACATCGCAGGTCATACACTCGACCCCATCTTCACATCCAGCAATCATGTCTCCTTCAGCCACACTACGGATCTCCTCTGGACTGACCACAGCTGCGTTCACTTCACCTACAACAAGCCGAAACCCATCAACCACCCCCAACCTACCCTGCAAAGAAACTGGAACAAAATCACCACGGACCAAATCTCCGCATCGCTCCTTCGAAACTCCCCAGCCCTCTCTTCTAACGCCAACGAAGCCGCCGCCAACCTCACCCTATGGTTATCCAACACCGCCGACACCTTAGCTCCACTGAAAAAACGTCAAAGCAAACCTGGCAGCAAGAAAGCCTCATGGTTCAACGATGATCTCAAGAAGTCCAAGAAACTCTGCCGCTCCCTTGAAAAGGCCTGGAAAAAAGACCCAACCACCAGCACCAAGGACGCCTTCAAAAGCGCCACCCGCACTCACCACCAACTGATCTGAAAAGCCAAGAAAACAGCATTCAAGGATCGACTTGACAACAACGCCCACAACAGCAAGGAACTTTTCAACATCGTCAAGGAATTTTCAAATCCCTCGGCCAACTCCAACGACATCACCCCCTCTCAAACCCTCTGCAACTCCCTAGCCTCTTTTTTCCACAACAAGATTGCAGACATCCACAAAAGCTTTGACAACCAACCCGGAAACCAACCCACCCTACCATCTGCTGACCATCTTCCCCCCGTGAACACCCTTAACGCCTGGAACCCAATCTCCACTGAGGACACCATCCGCCTGATGAATTCCATCCACTCAGGATCCCCCACAGACCCATGCCCTTACCACATCTTCAACAAAGCAGACTCCGTCATAGCACCGCACCTCTGAGACGTCATCAACTGCTCCTTCAACTCCGCCACCTTCCCAGAAGACTGGAAACACGCTGAACTCACCGCCCTTCTGAAAAAACCAACAGCGGACCCCACCGAACTCAAAAATTACCGCCCCATCTCGCTTCTTCCATTCCCGGCCAAAGTCATAGAGAAAGCCGTCAACAACCAGCTCGCCGCCTTCCTCAAAGCCAACAAATCCCTCGACCCCTCACAATCTGGCTTCCGAGCAAAACACAGCACTGAGACCGCCCTCATCGCAGCAACAGACGACATTCGAACTCTACTGGACAATGGAGACACAGTCACCCTCATCCTCCTCGACCTCTCTGCAGCATTCGATACAGTCTGCCACAGCACCCTTCTACTACGCCTCAATAACATCGGAATCCAAGGAAAAGCACTTGAATGGATCACCTCGTTCCTCACCGGAAGAACCCAGAGAGTCCGCCTTCCTCCATTCAAGTCCGAGGCCTCTGAAGTCATCTGCGGCGTACCTCAAGGATCCTCACTCAGTACCACCCTCTTCAACGTATACATGAGCCCCCTCGCGGCCATCGCACGCCAACACAACCTCAACATCATCTCTTACGCGGACGATACTCAACTGATCCTTTCTCTCACCAATGACCCCAGCACCGCCAAAACTAACCTACACGAAGGAATGAAAGAAGTTGCCGAATGGATGAAACAAAGCCGCCTGAAACTGAACTCCGACAAAACAGAAGTCCTCATCTTAGGTACATCCCCCTCTGCATGGGACGACTCCTGGTGGCCGGAAGCCCTCGGAAAAGCACCCATCCCGACAGACCACGCACGGAACCTTGGCGTCATCCTGGATTCTTCACTCTCAATGAACAGACAAGTCAGCGCCGTATCCTCTTCCTGTTTCAACATTCTTCGCATGCTCAGAAAAACATTTCGCTGGATCCCCTCCGAAACAAGGAAAACAGTCACCCACGCTCTGGTCACGAGCCGACTGGACTACGGAAACACCCTCTACGCGGGTACTACCGCAAAACTCCAGAAGAAACTCCAACGAATCCAAAACGCCTCAGCCAGGCTCATATTAGACATCCCACGCAACGAACACATCTCTGGTCACCTTAAAGACCTCCACTGGCTACCCGTCAATAAGAGGATCACTTTCCGACTGCTTACCCACGCACACAAATCACTCTACGACATCGGACCAGATTGTCTCAACTCACGACTGTCCTTCTACACCCCCTCCCGCCAACTACGTTCTTCCAGCCAAGCCCTCGCCACTGTACCTCGCATCAACAAGACCACCATGGGAGGCAGATCCTTTTCATACCTGGCTGCTAAAACATGGAACTCACTCCCCGCTTACCTTCGCCTCACCCAGAACCACCTAGCATTCAGAAAGCAGCTTAAAACGTGGATATTTGACAAGTAATCCTCCTCCCCTTCCTAAGCGCCTTGAAACCCTCTGGGTATGTAGTGCGCTATACAAATTTTATGACTTGACTTGACTTGACTTGAGGACGGAGGGTGCTCTTTGGTTGCCCACAGGCCTCAGCTGAAAGCACTTGTGACCTGTCAATGGATGGTGAAGAATGCTGGTTTAGAATAGGTTCATTTACTTTTTGTTTTCATATGAAAAACCCTGTCCTTGCTAAAGGGCCATTGGAATCATGCAGCATTCATGGACCAAATTATATGTCAGGTTTGGTTGACTAAATTATGCGGCGAGAAAAGGCAAATATTGCTGCATGATGCAGCATAGTTTACTCTAGTTCTACATCATAGTCTTTTCATTTTTACATGTTAACACTCTCTGAGTAAAGATTTCACCTCATTAGTACCTGTTTTACATCCAAATATAGCAATAAACAACAGAAAAGGGACCAGTGAATATTTTCCAAGGGCCTTCCTTTCCGCAGCAATATTTTGCTGCGCTTTTAGTAACTTTAGGTCAATTTATGTTAGAAACAATATTTTTACTTAAACTCTGCAGATGTTGCAGCAGATGGTGGATTAAGTGGCAAATATGTCGAATCCACATTTATGTGGGAAATGTGGTGGAAGCAAAATCACATAGTTCCAGTGGCCCTGCTGATGGGTGAGGTGAGGCTGCCAGCATAGAGGAGAGGGCCTCAACCTGCCTCACCTCAGCAGGCTCACAGATCTGTGCCCGTCTCCAGCTGGAGACATAAATATGAAAGACGGACTATAGGTAGGAGGGAGGTGTGTGCCCAGAGGCGTGAGTCATATATGTAGAGAAATGTTTAAGCACTCTTAAGATATTGAAGATTTAAATTGTTATTGACATTTTACTTTAGAGGTGCTTGTCGCAAGGGTGGGGACCTCCTTTTCATAGCTAGTAGGAGGAGGCTAAGTTTTTTGTACCTTATGGGGGTAACATTTTATGTCAGCAATTCTCATGTTACAAGTAGATGTAGTGTTGAAGCCTATAATTAACAAAGAAGGGAGGTAGAGTACAAAAATAGGATTCCTACTCCACGGGCACTGATAAATAAACAAGAAGAATCCTACTACCAGTGTGCATCACAGGGAAGGGGGACACTCAGTGTTGTGTAAAATACCCCTCACACACCAACAGGCCCCTTGGTGTCATGCTTCATCATGCTTCATCATCGGGGTCTTCGCACCCCGCTAAGGGGATGCGGCACGCTGCGACCTGCGACTACGCGGGAGCGTTGACAAGTTGGACTATGTGTGGTGTGTGTTGAGTGTAAGTGAAGGGATTGATGTGAGTGGAGGGTGTGGTGAAAATTTAAAAAGTACCTGGCTAGTGGGTGATGTGAAAAAAACTTTATTTCGTACCCCTAGCTGGTGCTGTTAAAAGGTGTGCAAAAAAACGAGGTTTAATTGTCTTAATTAGTGTTGAAGCCTGTCTGCCCCCTCCTCACTGACATTATATGTGTGTGCTATTAACAGAAAGCAGCTCTACAACACTGACATACCAACCCTCCGACACACCTGGGACCACCCCTGGCAGGTCTACAACAGCGACCACCACAAGCTCAGCAGCCACAACAGCTGAGATCATCCCAAGCAGCACACAGCTTGGAACAACAGGTACACTTTGTGTCTTCTGTTCCGCTGAATGATTTCTTGGTAACAAAGTAACAAGATGTGTGGCCTAATACTATCATAGAGGGTTTCATGTTCAAAACACAACTTCTTGTGTAGCAACAGTTTTAGGACTTTAAAGGAATACTGGTTCATTGTTTTGTCATGTTACACTCTCAGTCAGGATAGAGTCTACATTGTGTGATGTGTGAGAGAAGGCAGGTAACTCATACTTCTTTCTAGACAATCTTTGGGTGCACACGTTGTCTGTCTGTGTTCTGGTTGTTTCATGTCTGTAGGTTTGTATCTCAAAATACAAGAGACCACTGGGAAAAAATAAAACTTGTTATGAGTGAGACAGCCTTCATTTTCAAGGCAAGCACACTTTGTGTCATGGGGATTGTATTTTCTGATTTAGCATTCCAATTTTATATCTACACTCATCAGCATGCACAGAACTGTCAGCTTACAGGAGTGACTAAAAGTGTCCCAGACAGCATGGGGAATTCAAGATGGCTGATTGTGCTTGTTAAGATGGCTGCTCGGGCTATTCAAAATGGCTGCTTGGGCTGCTCAAGATGGCTGCATGAAGTATTCAAGATGGGTGCGTGATCCTGGAGCTACTGCACACGGTTCAAGCCAACTGTCCTTCTCTCCACTCCAGGCACTGAAAGTCCACCAGGGCATGTAGAACTGGGCTGTCCAGTAGCGGCCGGCATGGCTCCCGGGTGAGGGAACGGGTGCAGAGTCACGCAGGGAGGGGGTGTGTGCAGGAAGGAGGGTCGCACAGGAGGGGGTGGGTTGCACAGGAGGTGGGGGGGTCAATAATAAAAAAATAAAAAAATTAAACCTACCTTTCCGTCGGCCCGGGTCCCATGTCTTCACTACTCCTCCTCCCTTAAGACAATCACACTGCTCTAGTGGAGAGTTGTGATTGATCTGGACACCGCCCAGCCAGGGGCTGTTGGGGATGGCATGTTCTCCATGCAGGCTGCCGTGCAGATGCCCACATACTCTGAGAGTCTGTCTGTTGGACCACTGATGCTTGATATTATCGGTCTCAATAGTGGAAAGGGGAGATTCGTATGTATTTTTGGTAGGGTGGATATACCTGGATGCCCGTGGGGGTCTACTCTCTGGCAGGTGTATTGATTGTCATCTATGAGACACATATTGTATCATTTGTTTTAAAGACTGATTTGTTTTGTGTGTGAGGCTCCCAATTGGGTTATTGAGTATACTTTCATGTAGTAGTAGTAACACATACTTTTATAGCACAAGATGTCACCCAGAGGGTATCCTGGCGCTTTGACTCTACTACCCTCAAACAAAGCACTAATTACACTGCCCTAGGAAAGAGATAAGACTTCACCCCTTTTTTGAAGGAAGAAAGTTCCTTCAAGCTCCTCAAAGAGAGTGGCAAAGAGTTCCAGAGCTTGGCAGCAGTAAAACCAAAGGAGCGGCCGCCCATCCGAGACCTTTGGATTCTAGGAACTACCACCAAGTGTGCTGAGGAGGACCGTAAAGGTCTGGCTGCTGAGTACCATGAAAAGAGCTCTTGCAATAAGACAGGCCCCTGCCCGTGAAGAGCCTTGAAGACTATACAAGAAGCCTTAAAACAGATGCGTTGATGGACAGGCAACCAGTGGAGGTCCTTAAGCGCCAAAGAGGAAGAAGCTGAGCGCATCCGAGAAAGGGCCAGCTTGGCACATAGCACAAGGGATCATTTAGTTGTGATAGCATGTCCAGTTTTTAATCACTGCTGTTCATTATCCCTATATTCTCCCCTTTATCCATCTCCCAGATGGTAATATCCTTGTCTGTCATTAGTACTTTCAGAGCAGCTCGTTCCCCCTTAGTCAGATTATCTTCCCTAATATGGTTTAGTCCCGGTTTCTCACTACGCTTATTTAAGTCACACAGAATCAGTTTTTGGAACATTTCTATGTTGTTGCTGGTAGGTAAATTAGCTGTCCACGTAGATTTGTCTTCAAGGCCTCTAATATCATTAAGCTTCAGCTTTATATTTAGGTCTTCAATGATCCTGTAAGTCGTGGCAGGGTCTCCTTCATATTCAGAGATCGCCAATAATGTTTTGTGTCATGTATATCCTGTATGAATAAAGTACTAGGTACAAAGTTTGGTTGCAACTCATTCAAAGATTAATTATCTTTAGGATTAAGCTAAAAGAATTTCTTAGTTTTTAAATGTCTGATGAATTTGAATAAATCAATCTTAATTTTACAGATGTTTCCCACACTACTAGGGCAAAAACCCACTCCCTTTTGTAAAAGTGAAATCATGTCAGGGCTCAGGGAATTATCTGCCACATTGACAATTGAGTCATCCTCTAATTTCTTATGTTCCAGGATCTCATTTTCATGTCCTTTCTATCTTCCTGAGCCACCCCCTCTTTTTGCCCTCTGTGTTCTCTTGTCGTGTTCGTCCGTCTTTTCTGCTTTAAGTTGCCTCTCTTGATTCTTTGCAATTCCCATAAAAAATAATTTTCTGGTGCATTATTTCTTGATGTGCCCTCCCGCTTCTGATTCACTCTTGCTAGTCAATGGGCGGTTGAGTGATGTGGAACTGGAACCAACTGATGCCAATTTGCGTGTCTAATCTCTTATATCATTAGGAATGAGAGGATCATATTTTTGGGAGAAGGTGAAAATCCTACCACTCTTATAATCTATCTCATTCCTTTTTTATATTTTTAGCTTTACATTGTTTGACATCTGCCTGAAGTTTAGTTAGGACTTTATTCAGAATCGTGTCTTTTTTCTCAAGCGCCTCTGTGAGCTTGAGATCTTTAGAGCTCTATTTTCCTTTGAATTAATCACCCTTTTAGTCAATATTCATAGACAGATCAAAAGTTACAATTTCTTAGGGTTTATCTCCATACAATTCTCTGACTTCCACTAACACACCAAGGCTAAGCTATGTGCCCTCAAGATAACCCAAAGATCACCCGAGTCTTGTCAGCATAAATGTCAAAGTGCACACCCATCTGGTTGAGATGGAGCAAGGGGAGAAAATGGGACCCTCCTGGACACCACAGTAAAGCAGGCTGCTAAGAGATCTAATGAAACCAGGGCCTTGGTTTCACCTTTATCCACCAACCTCTGCAGATCTCCGACGAGTGAAGCAACTACCAAAAAAGCCTTTCTAAGAAATCCAAAATACAGGTCTGCTTGATACAACTTTAAAGATGTATAAATTACCAATAAATAATAAGAGATATCAGTCTAAAATATTAGGGTCTCTGAAGCTGCTGCTTTCTTGCTTCACAAGCAAATGCTTACTGGTTCCGGCGCTGATACAGCTGCTCCCTGGACCCTGCCAATTATGCAGCTGTGCCCTGGTCCCTGAAACAACAGTTTTGTAGTCTTTTATGATGATGCTGCTCAGCAGTCACGGCCAATGAAGCAGATGCTTTATAGTCTCCTGAATCAGCTCTTTCCTGGTCCTGAGACATATGCGTTATGGCCCCTCTGAGGTTACTCAGTAATCCCTGAGACTGAATCAGTTCTTGCATGCTCCCTGGGACGGAATCAACTGCTCACTCAACGTGCACCTTGAGGAATATGCTCTGTAGTCCCTGCAATTCATGTAGATGCTCCAAGGTCTTTGCGCTTAAAACAGTTGCCTTCCAGTCCCTTCCCATGAATAAGCTTCTCACTAGCCCCCACCTCCCCCTCCTCTGAAGGACCCACTCCTTGAGCCTGGATAAGCTGATCTCAGGTCAGATCCCTAACGCAGCTGCTCTGTTGTCCCTTCCAGTCAAGCAGCAAGTCTGTGTTCTCTTCTGCTGACATAGCTTCTCTTTCTTCTATGTGATTAAAGGGACTGCTCCATCCTTCCTGTGCCAGCTACTTTTTGCTCCCTCAATCAGCTACCTTCTTGCTTAATGAGCAGCAGCATCCTGGTCTCTGCCTCTGATTCACAGCCACTAAAGCAGATACTCTTTACGACTTAATTAGGTTCTCAGTGGTCCTTGCCACAACTGCGGCTGATCCATGGTCCGTGTTTTGAATTGGCTGATTCCACATCCATAAAACAGATGTTCCATGGCCCCTCAAGCAGCTGCTTCAAAGTCTCTGGTGCTAAAGCAGCTGCACCCTAATTTCTCCTCAGATGGTCCCTAACCATAAAGATCCCTGACCATATAGAGGCTACTCTCTTCTTCCTATCCTTGAGGCAGCTGCTTCCAGAAACTCTGGAGGAGTGTGGCTCAATGGTCAGACTGATTTGCATATAGCCATGTCTGAACTGGGGTGGCAGAGTGGGCTAAAGAACGGTGATGGATTAAACCCAGATCTTTTGACTGGGTGAGAGTGTTTGATTGATTCAGATGCTCCGTTCATTGTACCGCTTGTGGCGGCCATAGGTGTGGCAGGGTATGCTCAGATGTGAGTCCCTTGCTCACTTTGCCACTGGATTCAAGCAAGCCGGGCTGAAGAAGGCTGGAATGCCAGAAACCAGTCCTCAGAAGCTTGTTTCCGGTCCAGGGAAGACATGGCTTGGCAGTTCGGGCTGGACTGTTCCCATGAGGCACAGGGTCAGACTAATTTGCGATACGGAGCCAGACTGGCAGGCTTGGTGGCCCATCAATATGTTCCCTCCATCTTGTTCATCCCAAACTGCTAAGAACTTGGGGGTCAAGATGGACAAGGGGCTAACGTTGAAGTCCCAGATCCTTGGGGTGTCGGGCACCTGCTTCGGCCTCCTTAGGATGCTGCGGAAGTTTCTTCCCCTTTTGTCTGAGGAGCACAGGAAGCTGACTGTGCAGGCCCTGATCGGCTCTAGGTTAGATTATTCGAACGTTCTTTACCTGGGCCTGCCAGAGTATCTGCTACAGCGGCTCCAAGTTGTGCAGACTGCTGCTGCGGGAGCTATTTTTGGTTTGAATAGACGTGCCAGTGCAGCGGGCTTGCTGCAGACTTTGCATTGGCTTCCAATCCGCAAACGGATCGCCTTTAAGGCTTTGACTTTGGCCTATAAGGCCCTCCATGCGGTGGGAGCAAAGTACCTCCAAAAGAGACTTGACTTTTACCATCCGGCTCGTTCTCTGAGGTCGGAATCCCTGTTTTTGGCGGTTGTCCCACGAGTGAAGAGAGCTCGCCTGGGAGGTAGCTCCTTTGGACTACTGGCGCCACAGTTGTGGAACTCTCTGCCGCTCACACTCCGGGGAGCCACCAGCCTACTTGCTTTTAGAAAAGGTCTCAAAACCTGGTTGTTTACCCAGTAGGCCGCTTTGTTGTTGTGTGCCCTCTCTGCCTTCTGTCTTCTTCTTCTTTTAACTGTGTTATGTTATTGTGCTGTAGCCCTCCTTACTCAAAGCGCCGGACACTCTTTTTGAGTAGCCGTGCGCTATATAAAAGTAAATTTAACATAACATAACATAACATATAGCCATGTCTGAACTGGGGTGGCAGAGTGGGCTAAAGAATGGTGATGGATTAAACCCAGATCTTTTGACTGGGTGAGAGTGTTTGATTCATTCAGATGCTCCGTCCATCACCACCCCCTTTTGTACCGTTGATGGTTAGAGCGGCAGACCCTGATGCAGAGTTCTGGCCCGGGACCAGGGTTCAATTCCCGCCTCAGCGGGTCTTGGGCTCAATTTCCTCGGACCTGACAATTCTCGCCTCGGTGCCTATTCTAATCATGGGCCCCACGCTGCAACTCTGGGCATTAGCTTGCTTAATCTCCACAACGGCCCCCACAATGCTAGGATGCCCGGCTTCACCCTGGGGGTGCCCAGGAGTGGACACTTCACAGAGAAAGACAGGAAGGGTTCCACAGCGGTATGAGTAATAGCGCCAGGAAACCGCTTGGTGGCAGTGCGCTCTACAAATACCTTGACATTTACATTTACATTTACTCTACTACATGGTCTTTCAACTAGGTTTGGGTGGACATTCCATCAATGGAATTGGCAGAATTTTGAGACTCTTAGTTACACTTATAATGCAGAGCTCTGGCCAAATTCCTCTAATCAATGCATGGTGGAGTTTGTCCCTTGAGGCTACAGAGATGCAAGCTAGATTTGGATTCCTCTAGTGTGAGTTTCTAACGAGTGTCTTCCTAGGCGGTGGTGAGCAGGTGAAGTCAGTGAGCTGCCACCCGAGTAGCATTTCTACTCAAGCGGCATCAATACAACTACAAAGGCCCTGCTTTCCTGCATACCACATGGTGCAGTTTGTGCTGCTTTTCTCTGCGCTGCTCGTGCAACTGGCACTAAATTGCAGCAAAAGTAGCACAACGTGTATAATTTGTACCCTTTGACGGAAATCCACGGAATATTTTTGAGTTTTTATGTAACTCTGCAGAATTCTGTAACGTGAAGCTTCATGAGATCTGCCCATCCCCACTTTGAACCTGACGCAGCTGCTCAGTGGTACCAGAGCGAAAGCAGCAGCTCTGTGATCATTGATCCTGAAGCAGCTGCGCCATCAGCCCTTCCACTGTAGCAAATATTTCATAGTCCGATCCACTAAAGTAGCATCTTCCTGGTCCCTGTGAAACAAAACACAATGCGGCTGACCAAGGTTCTGCACTTCAGCTTCTCAAGTAAGCCAATTAACTGTATTGTCCGTGCAATCTCGTCTGGAGTATGCCGCACATATACTCCACTGGAAACCAGATAAGTAGATTCAAGAATGGAAGGACGAAGCACCAGAATGAAGCCGGAAATTCTGACATGTATTCCAAAATAAATTGTTTATTAAGTCTTCAGTTTAAATTTTTGGATATCAGCCAAAGCGTTTCGTTCCAAGAGGAACTTCATCAGGGCTGAAACATTATAAAAATAAAAGCACACACTAAGTGCAAAATACATGAAACAGCACATAGACAAATTTAAACAATGTACATACACAAGTACCCACATCTACAACATATAAATTGATGGCATTAGGAGAACGGCTGACTACAAAAACAAACTTATTTATCACAGAAAAACAGAGACACCTAGTCAGAAAGCTTCATGTGATCTTTATAAATGACTTTTTTCTTTAAAATGCTGAAGGGGAGCCAAATAAGAGTAGAGTGTAAAGATCAATGCAAGATCCATGAAAAAGGTAAACAAAGGCAGAAAAAGCTACAGTAAGAGACATTATGCAACCACCTCCAATGATACACCTAGTGTAAACACAAAATATAAAAACCATAATGTGCCCAAAAAAAGCAGACAAAACTTGAACAAACGAATGAACAGACAGAATAGAAAATAAGAATAGAAAGTAATAAAGAAATGGAAACTGCTGCCATGCGCCGGAGCAGGCACCATTGCACCATTGTGCAAGGATGCCTGCGCTATGGGGACATTCCTTTTGTGAAGGAAGGGGCCCCTTTCTGCACAAAAGCAATCACTTCAGGCATTTTCCTCTTTCAATGCATGCTGTAGAATGCAGCACGCATTGAAAGAGGAAAAATGAGGACAAATGAAAACATTTCTCCTCGTTTTTCTTGCCTACGCCACCCGTATGGTGGCGCAGCAAACTGACGCATTTACAGGTTTACGATTTCTCGTAAATCTGGAAATGCATCAGTGGACATGGGTGTTGCGTGGGAACATCCACAGCAACACCAATATTCTGCCCTTAACACGCAAAATGTAGTGTCAACAGGGAGCTATTTAAAAGCACAGGTTAAGTCACGCAGGGTGATTTTACCTGTGCTTGTAAATATCCCTTAGCAGGCTGCGCCACAGATGCATCATGTAACATGATGCACTGGCGGCGCAGGCTTGTAAATCTCACAATGTTATTCTAGACAAGCAACACTACTCCTTGGACTTTACCAGGAGAAAAATATTAATCACATTAAAAACAAAAACACCACATACTCACAAATTAATAACTTACCTTTCAAATTGATAATAATAGATTAAGCAGTATGTCATTAACACGCCAGATTTTCTTACATAGAATGTCTGTACTTCACTACTCAGCAAAACCAAAAAATGGCAAAGTTTCCCTCTCATTCTGCACACATGCATTTAAATATTAAATCACATTGCTTCCTACATTAATTCAAAAGCTAACACACTTTTCTATTGGTTACACATTTCAACCATTTCCAATTGACATAAGTTTGGACCCTACCCCCAATCTGCTTACTGCCTGTTACCATGGTAACAGTACATAGAACACTGAACTAAGCACACAGGTCACAAGTTCAACAGACAATGTTGATCCAAACAGCAGGTGTGCTTGACTTTTCAAAATGTTTTACCTTATCTAATGTAATGTTCCATTCAAACAGTTTTTCTTAACCAATAAGAAACATGCACCCTACTTTTTAGATTAGAATGTTTTTAAACAGCCAATCATTTCTATTTTTTTTCTAAACTGTACCTTATCCACCATTTTAGAAAAATCTTACTTTTCAAACTGCCATTTCATTTATAGAGACCATCTGAGTGCATCCAGACCTCCTTTCAAGATGCTTATAGTGTGGTTTCTGGGACACACCTATATTTTTTGGAGCCAAAGGTACGCAGAAAATAGAGCCATTGACAAAGACCTGGATTTGCCAAATGTAGACGTTAAATGGATTGGACAGAGAGGGTTAAAGTGGCACCAATTGATTCCATTGGCTAAATCCTTTTTACACCTCCAACACCCTGACCTCGTAATTGTGTGCACTGTGGTGGCAATGACCTATGCACTTTGACTGGGGTAGGTTTGGAAATGCTTATGAAGGACACCTTTGGAGAATTTATGTCACTTTTCCCCCAAACTGCCTTTGTCTATTCTAACATGAACTGGTCTGATACATTTTGTCCACAGATTGAAAAAGCTAGGAAACATGTCAATAAATCTGTTTCTGCTTCTCTCTGAGATTATAGGATGGGGTCCATTTACCACAACAATCTGCATTTCAATATGGATGGCATCTATAGGCGAGATTGTGTACATTTTACAGATGAGGGTAACAGAGTCTTCCTCATGAACTTTAGACTCTGCATAGGTACCTACTTATAAGTACCAAAATCTCTCAACAAACACATGTGCTCTTTTTAGAGCCACTCAAGATCTAAACACATAAGCTTCATGTATATGTGAAAAATATTACTTTTTTTTTGCTTGCAGTTGCGCACCCGATGCGCTAGAGTAGTGCATCCAACGCGTACACACCTGGGGCTGCGCTGAGCGCTGCGCTTAGTGCGCAAATCCTAATTTTACCGTAAAAAAATAGCATCTATCACTCATTTCTATTCTCCCCGGAAGCCCATACCCCGGGGCTTATATATAACATTGGGGACCGTGAGGGGAGCCCCAAAGCCCCTATGGTCCCAGCGGCTCCCCGCGTCATTCGGGAGCCGGCATTGCTTTTCCACACAGGGATCTGCTAACATGCAGCTCCCTGTGTGGAAAAGCATTTTTTTGTTTTGCCAATAACTTTGGCTTCATTTGCCAAATGTTTGTGAAAATTGCAAAACGATTGGGGCGCTCTGATCAGCTCCTGTCTTGACAGTTTTGGGGTGATTCGTCAAGTGGGGGGCGAGAAAAAATGGGGGTCCAAAAACGTATTTTCCCCCTGTTATTTTCCATAGGAAAAATTGGAACAGGCTACAGCCCGAACTGCTGAACTAAATTATACCGAATTTGGCAAAAAGGTAGCCATAGGTTCAGAAAGAGACCTTTTTTTAAATGGTGTAAAACCGTTCTGTAGTTTAAAAAAAAGGAAAATATTGATATCTGAGCACCGAGGAGGGTTTGCAAACCCTCCCGGGCACAAGCTTCCCTCTGATCGTCTGCCAACACTCCAAACCAGGTGTTGGCAGCCATCTTGTGACTCGGGACTTGTGCTCAGGGGGTCCAACAGGGACCCACAGGCACAAAAAAACAAACAAAAAATAAATACATCTCAGAATTCGCGCTGAGGTCATCATTTTAATGAGGCCCCTGGGGACCGCCGCCTCCCCAGGGCTTCTTTTAAAATGAATGTGTGGTGGGGTCCCAACGCCACAATGCTGCCCCGGGGACCCCCACTTCCCTCTGGCTTTTTTAATTGGATGCAGGGGACATGTACCCCTCCGCAGCCCTGGGTCCTTCCACCTCCCTAGGCCTTAAATACAGCAATGTGTGGGGGAACAGGAGCCCCCCACATGCCCCGGGGACCACCACCTCTCTGGGGCACTCTTTGTTCAAATTTAGTGGTCCGAGTGGTCCGTTACGGACCCCCAACCCCAGGGACCTCCACCCCCGGGGCTCTCAAAATGAAGGGAGGGGGGCTGCGTGGACCCCCTCCAGGAGCCCTTGCTGGCCTTGGGGACCACCACTCCTGCAATATCCCGGGGTTGCCCACCCAGGGACTTTGCTGTCTTCTATGGCAGGGCGGGAGCCCAGCTCCTGCCCCGTGATAGCAATCAATGCTTTGCTTGATTGAAGCTAGAGTAGGAAAACCTGCTCTCGCTTCAATGAAGGAAAGCAGGATTGCTTTTGAGCAAAGGGAGCTGCTCCCCCTTGCTCAAAAGTAATGCCGGCTCCCGCGGAAGGCAGGGAGCTGGTGGGACTGTGGGGGCATTGGCGCTCTCCCCACGATCCCCAATGAAGAGGCCAGGCTCTGGGGATGGGGTCCCCAGGGCCGAAAGTGCCCTGGGTGGGAGTGCCACACACCCCCCTTCCTCAATAATGTAAATTTTTAAAGCACAGAAAGGCCAGCCTCGGGGATGGAGTCCCCGGGGCCATAATTGGTCTCCCCCCAAAAAAATAAAGTAAAAAGGCTGCCAGGCCCCAGGCGATTGGGTCCCGAGGACCATAATTGGCCCAGGGAAGGGGGGCCACGCAGCCCCTCCCATGAAATAAAATTAAAAAAAGAAACTGTCAACTCGTCAGAGGCCCTGCAGCTCCCTGGCAAGTTCTAAGATGGGGACTTTAGTCCCCTTGAATACTGAGGGTCTCTGGGGGCCAACTAGCCAACCTGGTATCTCCAATAAGTGTCACACTGCTGGATTGCAAAGAGGTGGTCCGAGGCCATGCCCCTTTTTACACCACTCTGAAAGCGTACCTCTTGATGCACTGGTGGTGGGGCGATGAGAACCTCTTGTGTCCTGAGGACCTCAGGACATAAGTGGACTACATCCCCTGAGTAGCAGTGCGCCAAGAGGCATGTTTGCAGAGTGGTGTAAAAAGGGGGCATGGCCTGTGTCCACCTCTCTGCAATCCAGCTGTGTGGTGCTTACTGGAGGGACCTGGTGGGCTAGGTGGCCCCCAGGGACACTCACTATTAAAGGGGACGTAGTTCACCAACTTAGAATGTTCCAGGGGACATGTTTGCAGAGTGGTGGAGAAAGGGGGCATGGCCTGTGTATACTTCTCTGCAACCGAGCTCTGTGGCGATTACTGGATGTTCCTGGTGGGCACATTGGCCCCAGGGACCCTCAATATGCAAGAGGAATTAATCCCCCAATTTAGAACGTGCAAGGGGTGGCATTTGCAGAGTGGTGGAGAAAGGGGGCATGTCTGGTGTCCACCTCTCTGCAATCCAAATCTGTGGCGCTTACTGGAGGTACCTGACAGGCAAGGTGGCCCACAGGGACCCACAGTATTCAAGGGGAATTAATCCCCCAACTTAGAACCCACCAGGGGCTCATTTGCAGAGTGGTAGAAAAAGGGGGCGTGGCCTGTGTCCACCTCTCTGCAATCCAACTCTGGGCGCTTACTGGAGGTACCTTACGGGCAAGTTGGCCCACAGGGACCCACAGTATTCAAGGGGAATTATTACCCCAACTTAGAACATGCCAGGGGCTGCGTTTGCAGAGTGGTGGAGATAGTGGTCATGGTCTAGTATGAGAAATTAGCAATCCTGCTCTGTGGGACTTACTGAAGGTAATAGGAGGGAATGTTGGAGACTAACTACCCCTCCTGTTACCTACAGTAAATCTCACACAGTGGGATTGCTAAAAGGTGTAAGGGAGCCATGCTCACCTTTCTCCAACACTCTGCAAACGTGACTGCTATGTTATAGTTAGAAATTAGCATTTAAAAATCTTTGAAATTACCTGAAAAAACCAAAGGTTTCAGGGATGTTATAGTTAGAAATTAGCATTTTAAAAACCTTTGAAATTCACTGAAAAAACCACACATTTTAGGGACGTTATAGTTAGCTGGAAATTTCACTCCTACATAACCAGAGAAATGTGGCTGTTATAGTTAGTTGAGCTAACACTAACTTGTGTCCCCTCAATGCACTGCTGATGATGTCACATATTACTTCATTCATGACATGGTCAGTAACATCACTGATGACATCACTGATGACATCTCAAATGTGGATGCGGGCGCGCAAGTTATAGTTAGTACAACTAACTATAACGGGGGAATTACAATGGTTTTATACAAGTGAAATGTGTAGCTAACTATAACACCCCTAAAACCTGTGGTTTTTCAGTGAATTTCCTATGGTTTTTTAAATGCAAATTCCTGACTATAACTTGTCTGAAACCTATAGTTTTTTCAGTGAATTTCAAAGGTTTTTTAAATGGTAATTCCTAACTATAACGTGTCTGAAACCTATGTTTTTTTCAGTAATTCTTAAGGTTTTTTACATGCTAATTCCTAACTATACCATATGCAAAACCTATGTGTTTTTTAATTTCAAAGGTTTTATAAATGATCATTTTTAAATATATTTATTGTTTTTTTTACATTTTCTAACTACATTTTTTTATCTTTTTATTTTTAGATGTTATTTTTTAAATTACATTACACATTTTTGTATTATTTTTTTCAATATTATATATTGTTTATAATATACTTAGATTATTTTGATTCTTTTTTTCTTTTTTTTGGAGTTGCGCACCCTACGAACACCCTGCTCGTTTACTGCGTGAAACGTGTCTGCCATTTTAGGGTCGCTCTCTAGGATCCGCGTAGGGCATGCGACGGGTTGCTATGCGACTTGTGCGCGACTCCTGGTGCATACGCGATATGTGCATATAACGCAACATGACAGACGCGTGGTTGCGCATGACGTCATATGGTTATCGGACGCAGTGGGTGCGCGACTACGGTGATTTCTTTAATGTTTAAAAACGTATTTATATATATTTAATATAAATATTAAGACAAGATATTATCTGAGGGTATTATAAAAATAATATTCTTTAACTTTCTTAAAAAGTACATTACTTTTTAATGCAATTTTACGAAGTCGCGCTGGGCGCAAGCACGGTGCAAGCAGGGTGCGTGCTGAGAGTGCGCATCCCACGCGCACCCCATGTGATTTAAAAAACAGAGATTTGATTGGTTCATTACACTTCCTATTGAAACTATTGAAGGACCCCACCCATTTCAATCACTCTTCTTAGAACTTTTCTTAGGGAAAGACCTCCTGAGGAGATCTGCTGCTCTTTGTTTTTTGGAGAAGAGATTAATTTAAAGATACTATGGCTGATAATCCACCATCACCCTCTGATTCAGAGAACTCATCAGAGCAAGAAATTGTTTCTCAACCTCCACCAGAGGAAAAATATACCATCATTGTCTGGAAATTTTTCACCTTTCCACCAGGCTTAAAAAAGGTGAAAGCAACAAAAGTTATTTGCTGCATATGCAAGGAAGTGCTTTCAAGGGGAGATCCCACAAAAAGTACTCGTGCGGAACTGCAAGTATGCAGAAGCACATGCAATCTAAGCATCCAGTCAACTTTGCAAGGGAGGAGTTAAGGAGATATACAGAGGCTCCTCCTGCTTCATTAGAAGGCCCGATTACGAGTGGAGCAACACCATCAAACTCTACTGCGCACCCTGATATTCATCCCCAATTTGGGAAAAATGAGCTGTGTAAAATGTGGACTGCTGATAGCATATGGAGAGCAGTCAGTGGATCTGGTGTGTCGAGCTGTTGACCACCACCATTGTTAGATTTCTTTTCCCCTCTCCTCCCAGATTTTAGTTCTCTTTTCCCAGTTCTCATTTTCCCCTGTTTTAAAAAACAAAAAAAATACAAAATCGTTCAAAAAATCCCCCCCTCCCAAAAACAACAAAAAGAAAAAAAAAAGTTTTTTTCAGAACTAACTACTCTGGATAAAAAAATACCTAAACTAGTGTGCTAGTGTGTGAAAGTTGAGATGAATGTGTGTGTAATGCATAATTGACTGTAAAAATACATTTCTGATGTGAGGTGAATGCATAAGTGCAGAATTATAAGTAAGTGCTGCAGCATGACACTGTAAACTGTTTAACTACAGCGTGCTGTGGTACTTCCGAAGCACAAGGATGTAACATATGTACATAAATATCGGTTCCCAGCGGTGTGTTGTGGACGCAGGACGTGCTTGTTTGCGGCACAGTGGACCGTTTGGTACAGAGATCCGGGGCTCGGCTGCCGAGTTTCGGCGTGGAGGTCGGGCTGCGGCGAGCGAGACCGCGGGACATTGAGAGGTATGCAGCGGTGAGCGCCAGGACAAGGTACGGGTTCCTAAATCCGCGGGGGACTTTGGCGGGATGGTCCCGGGGCTCAGTAGTGGAGCCTAGGTGTTGTATGGCGGCCAGGGAGGTGAAAGGACTCCGGAGCGTGGGAGCCAAGATTGTGGAGGAGGAGTCTGCTGCAGCGGTAGCTCCAGGCAGTGCTGAGCTGGGTTGTTGGGGTAGAGCAACGCACGAATTAGGTAGAGGCCGACGAGCTGCTGCAAGAGTTGGATACAGAGTTGTGGCGGGACGTTGAAGAGGAGCAGACATTGTTCTAGGGGGGAGTAGCAATGCTGCTCAGATATCAGAGGGCTCAGCTGGTTTGAACTCCCAGGCTGAGGTTGCATACACAGGTGCCGTTGGCTACACATTGAGAAGTACAGGGAAGGGAGTGGGAGACAAGATAAAAGCAAAACATAGTGATTCTCTTAAGCCCAATGATAGGAGCTTACAAGACACTAACTTAAAAAACGCACAAAAAAAAGGAATTGTTCTAAAAAAACGGAACAAAACGGGAAAGCAGAATATTTTGGAATCCAAACTTAAGATAACCCCCTCTCTCAACTCATTTTTTAAAACAATCCCTAAGACTCTAATACTAAAGCCTAACTCTGGGCAGACATCAGGACTCGTACAATCAGAGGACGAAAGAAGTGGGTTTGTCCCAGGCGCTGAAGGTTTCCTGGACTGGTCATCTCACCTTAGTCCTAATCGTTATCAAGCTCTTATGCCAGAAAGGGAGGGGCAGGGACTAGGGGAGTCTGAAAATTAGTTGGTGGCTTCTACAGACCAGATGATACCTAATATGGCCCAATTAAATGGGTCTGGAGAGGCCACGGATGAAGTAGGGGGTGCTAATATCGATGTCCCTGAGCAAAACTTTTTAGAAGATAAGGAAGAAAAGCTGGCTAACTCAGACCAGTCAGTAATCGCATTATTAAAAAAATTGGATATGGACATGCACGAAGGGTTTGACATTTCAAAAACGAATCAAGAAAGTATTCAAGCTGCATGCAGTTTATTAGAAGCCACATTTAATGAGTTAAGCTCTTGCACTGGAAGAGTTATAAGTTGAGGCAAAGAAGCTCCGAGACAATCGCAGGGAAATAGAAGAAATTAAGTTTAGAGAGAGGGCACAAGAAGACAGAGTGGAGAGGCTTGAGAACATGCAAAGGCGCAATAATTTATAAAATTTTGAAACTAACTGAAGGCAAGGAGGGTTCAGATATAAAGAAATATGTGGCACATCTTTTTAAAAGTAAATTGGAATTGGATGAGGATGAAGGCGCAATTCTAGCAGATATCCAGAGAGTTCACCGAGATCCTTTCAGGTTGAATCCAAATCGCACCAAACCGAGAAAGATCTTAGTCAACTTTTTGACATATAATCTAAAAGAGAAAATTCTATCAGCAGCCCTGAAAAAAAGAGTATTTTAGTTGACGGGATGAGAATCGAAGTAAGGTCTGATCTGTCACCTGCCACCGCAAATAGACAGTGGGAATTAGGTAAGCGGATCGAGCCTTTAAGGGCTTTGGGTGCAACAGTCCAACTTAAGTTTCCAGCATTCTTGAAAGGTATGTGGCGAAATAAGATGCACTCTTTTCGGGTGGTTGAAGATGTCGATGCATTTATAGAACAATGCCAGGAGATGGTGCAACAGGAAGCTTTGAAATAATATAAGGGGGATATGTAAGAAGTTGGCTAAAAAAAAAAAAAAAGTGTTAAGCTTAGACTGAACCCCGAATACACTATATTAATTATTGCGACTGATTAAATTTATACTACACCACCACGGCAGGCACCCTAATAGCCGTGGCCAATAGGGAAGTCGATTGGGTTTTCCAGGGGACGGTGGGGAGAGGGAGAGTGCAGTAGGGGGGTGGGCAGGAGGGGGTGGGGGAGGGGTTGGTTTAGGGTTAGGCCAAGGGAGAAAACACGAAAAAATTTCCTCAGAAGCCTTTTTTTCACAATGATTTATTGTTTTGATTCTGATGAGTGGGGCTAATATAATGGATTTGAAATTTCTGTCGTGGAATGTCAATGGCTTACGTGTGAAATCGAGGACACGAGCTATATTAAAATATTTAGAAGATTCACAAGCCCATATTATTATTCTGCAGGAAACGCATTTAACTGCAAATGAGTGCTAGGAAACTATGTTGGCCCAAAAGTGGGTTGCTTATTCATTTTATACACCTCAAACCATAGTCACAAAAGGTGTGGCAGTTTTGGTTAGGCAAGGTCTACAAATTTGTGTTGAATTTTTAACGGCAGATCCAAAAGGTAGATGGTTAATTTTGAAAATGAAAGTGGCAGGAGAATCATTAATCCTAATCGGCTATTATGGTCCAAATTTGGATGATGATGGACCCTTAGATATCTTGGCTCGGGAAGCACTAGGTCTCACGGGGAAAATAATTATGGCAGGAGACTTTAATGCAGTACTGGATTATAATTTAGATCGGTCCGTAAAAGCTCGTGGGCTGACGAATCCCAAAATGTCTACCAGAATGAGGTTGCTAATGACTCAGTTTGGGTTGTGTGATATCTAGAGGGTAAAGTGGGGCCAACAGCTAGGGTATACTTATTACAATAAGCGTGCAGAGACTCCCTTTGTGCTCCTCTGCGCTCTGTGTACCTTCTCCCCCCTCCCTCTGCCCCCGGACCTCTCTCGGCCGAGTACAGACGCCGAGGGCTGGTTTTCCGACTTTGGCGGCCATATTGGGTGTGGGCTGGTGGGTGACCCGCTGTAGCAGCGCTCATAAAGGGATCTGTGAACCGGTACGTGTGTTTCCAACAGCGGCTACCTTTCCCTCCTGAGGCGGGAAGCCGGGAGGTCTCTCCTCTGTACTTTGCACTATTCAGCACTTTTATGCTCTTTTAAAGTTCGTTTTTCTGACGCTTGATCTAATAAGTGTGCAGAGACTCCCTTTGTGCTCCCCTGCGCTCTGTGTACCTTCTCCCCCCTCCCTCTGCCCCCGGACCGCTCTCGGCCGAGTACAGACGCCGAGGGCTGGTTTTCCGACTTTGGCGGCCATATTGGGTGTGGGCTGGTGGGTGACGCTCATAAAGGACGTCTATGACTCCGCGCAGCGGAGGCATACCGCGGATGCGCCGGACCTGCGCCGGAGTCATGCCAGAGTCCTGCCCGTCTGCGCCCGTCCGCGTCACGGAGGCGGACGGCGGGACGGGTGCGGCTGGATCTAGGCTCTCCTATTCGTCGTCGGATCTTCTGACACTCAGGAAAGATATGACCTTGTGTCAGGTGGTCTTTCCGGGGAGATGCAGAGGTAAACGTAGATGCCCTGGCTGTGGATGGCTCCCTGGTAAATCCTTGGTGAGCGGGGCTTTTAGCCCCAAGTCCTCTGCTAATTATAAGTGTCTTTTGCTCAATACACGCTCCTTGGGCAGACATGCTCTTGATATCTTCGAGCTGCTAACCAATGAAAAACCTGTTTGTTTAATGCTCACCGAAACTTGGTTGGGAGGCTCCTCCAACCCTGATATTGCGACAGCTATCCCGCCTGATTACGTTATTTTCAGACATGATAGACCTATCGGGAAGGGTGGAGGGGTGGCGATTGTGGTTCAGACATCTGCCACATGTGTGGTCACTCCCATGGCACCCATCTCTGGTTGTGAGTCCTTGGCTTTTTCTATTGCCCTATCTCCCAATCAATCTTTCTCTGGGCTCCTGGCCTATAGACCTCCAGGTCAGCGAGGGCCCTTCTATGAGGAGTTGCAGGCATTAATCACAGGACTGTGCTTAAAGACAGAACATTGCATTGTTCTCGGGGATTTTAGCATACACATGGAGGATGGGCTGGATGGTGAAAGGATTAAAATCAAAGATATCACCGCCCCCCTGGGCCTCATTCCCCACTTATCAGTTCCGACCCATAATAAGGGCCACACGCTCGACCAGGTGTTTTCAACTATTCCTCTGGTTATGGCCAGCCCCATCCCTGTTCTTTGGTCGGACCATTTCCTGATTAGCTTCCAGATTCAGGGTGTTAGCAAACTCCTGGGTGCAATCCCTAATCATTGTAGGCAAACGAGTAGAGCTTACCATCAGGTGACCCCTGAGAGTCTTGCACAAGCTTGTTTGGAGCATCCTTGCCATCTCTCGGGTGATCTTGAGAGGGATCTCGACCTACTACAGAAGTGGCTAGTGGAGCGGCTAGATGATCTTGCTCCTCCCATTGCGCCTCGGACGACTGCGAGGCGGACCTCTGCGCCGTGGTTTACTGATTCTCTTGCACTTTCCAGGCGGAATTGCAAGGTAGCAGAGAGGCTCTGGCGCAAGCAGTATGATCCCGAGGCCAAGGCCGCTTATAGGGCGACTATTAAAATCTATCATGCGGATATTTTGGCCAAAAAAAAGAACTATTATGCAGCAAGAATCGAGACCGCCTCCAGTTCCAGCAGGGAAATTTTTACTATTGTCAAGGAGTTTGTAACTCCGAAGGCCAGTGCTTCACATCAAGAGTTTTCCGAGTCATGGGTGATCTCGATAGCTAGTTTTTTCTCTACTATAATTAAGCAAATTCAAGAGTCCTTTCCCTCCCTGGACCCTAGTGTGGTTACCATCCCGAAGGCCCAGTTACATTTGATAACTGAACCTGGACCCTTTCTTTCTGAGTTTCCATCTATCCCTATGTCAGTCTCCCAGGACCTCCTTTCCAAACTTAAATCAGGCTCACCATCTGACCCCTGCCCTGCGAGTTTTCTATCTAGGGCTGGTGAGGCTTTGAACCCATTAATTAACCCCATTCTTAACCTGTCTTTGTCAACTGGTGTAGTCCCTTTGGTTTGGAAACAGGCGATGGTGGTTCCACTACTTAAAAAGTCGGGTCTTGACCCCGAGATCCTTGCCAACTATAGGCCGATTTCCCTCTTGCCTGCTCTCGCTAAGACAGTGGAAAAGCATGTTCATACTGTGCTCTCCACTTATCATGAGACCCATAGCCTGCTGCACTCCACCCAGTCGGGCTTTCGCTCCAATCTAAGCACCGAGACAGCAATTTTGGAGGTTAATGAGGCCATCAAGGAAGTGTTGGATGAGGGAGGAAGAGCTATGTTGGTAATGTTAGACCTGTCGGCAGCTTTCGACACCGTCCCTCATGAGGGTCTCCTCAACAGACTCCATGAGATCGGTCTGAGAGGGACGGTGTTGAACTTTAGATCTTATTTAGCTGGTCGCCGACAGGTGGTCTGGGCCCCCCCATACTCAGCCGAAGTGCCGCCTTTGGATGTCGGAATCCCTCAGGGGTCTGGGCTTAGCCCGACTCTTTTTAACATCTTTATGACCTCTTTGGCGGGACTGGCTGAGTCATTTGGGGCTCAGATCATATCATATGCCGATGATACTCAGCTCCTTTTCACTTGCGGGAAGGGGGCTCAATGAAGAGAGCATCCGTGGGTGTCTTGAGGCTGTGTTCGAATGGTTTCAGCGAAACAGCCTCAAATGTAACCCTGGAAAATCTGAGGTGCTTTTCTTCGAGTGTCAGGCAGACCCAAAGTGGCAGGATTGGTGGCCTGTGAACATGTCCCCGCCCACGTCCTCCTCTCAGGTTGCAAAGAATCTGGGGGTCAAAATTGATAATTGCCTGTCACTTAAATCCCAGATCCTTGGTCTGACGGGCACCTGCTTTGGTCTCCTTAAAATGCTGCGCAAGTTTCTTCCCCTGCTCCCCTTGCGCATAGGAAAACCACTGTCCAGGCTCTCATCTGTTCTAGGCTGGACTACTCAAATGTTTTGTATTTGGGTCTTCCCGACTATCTATTACAGAAACTTCAGGTGGTCCAGAATTCGGCGGCTCAGGCAGTCTTTGGTCTGCCTCGTTGCGCGAGAGCCTCGGACCTTTTACATTCCCTACACTGGCTCTCTATTCGTAAGCGGATTGTTTTTAAAACACTTATGCTGGCGCATAAGGCTCTCCATGCTGTGGGAGCTGAATATATTCAGAAACGCCTTACTTTTTACAAGCCAGCTAGATCCCTTAGATCGGAATCTCTTGGTCTGGCCACAGTTCCTTCTGTTAGGAAAGCAAGGGTGGAGGGGCATTATTTTAAACACCTGGCCCCCAAGCTCTGGAATGCCCTCCCTTTGTCGCTTGGCGGTACCTCGAACCTGCTGGCCTTTAGAAAATGCCTGAAGACCTGGCTTTATGGACAGTGATCTGCTGTTTCTTTTGCGTTCTTCTTTCTGCCTTCTGTTAGTCTGCTGTGGGTTTGAAAGCGCCGGGACACTCCTCGGAGTAGCCGAGCGCTATATAAGACACCCATAACATTAACATTAACATTAACAATAAAAAGTATAGGCATAGATCCCGAATTGATTACTTTCTCTTGGACTCTGGATTAAAGAATTTATTTATTTATTTATGTGCTTTATAGCGCCTGAATAAACCCCCGAAGGGGTATCTCTGCGCTTTTGCCAGTGGAGGAAACTGTCCTGTGCACGATCGTTTCAGTGACTGAGACAAGTGGGAAGATTAACTGCTACTAAAAAGATGGGTCTTGAGGGTTTTACGGAAAAGAAGGTGATTGGTAATGGTTTTTAATGTAGGGGGAAGGGAATTCCAGAGCACTGGTCCAGTGTGTGCCAAGGCCCGGCCTCCCTGACGAGACTTTCTTATTTTAGGGACCTGTAGTAGGTGGAGGCTGCTAGATCGTAAGGAGCGGCCAGGGATGTAGGGTTGAAAAGCTTTAGAGAGATATTTGGGGCCCTTCCCTATCAAGCATTTGTGAATCGTACACAAAATTTTAAATTTAGTGCGTTGCCGCACAGGCAACCAGTGAAGTTTAGCCAGTAGAGGTTGAGAGGGGGTCCTGGGTGGAACATTGAGGACTAACCTCGCCGCCGTATTTTGGACTACTTGCATTTTGTTCATTTGGCCTTCATTAGTTGAAAAAAGAAGGCCATTGCAGTAGTCCAATCTACTGGTCACTAGTGCCTGGACTAGAGTCCTCCTGTGATTATCAGGTAAGTAAGGGAACACCCTTTTCAGTAGACCAATGATCCTGAAACATGTACCAGTGACTTGATCGACATGATGTTTGAAAGTCAGGTCTTGATCAAACAGTACTCCTAGATTTTTAACAGTCTGCTAAGGGATAGGTACTGGTCCTAGTTCTGCGGGCCACCATTCATCAGACCACAATGTCACCGCTTCCCCAAACAGTAGGACTTCTGTTTTGCCCACATTGCACTGTAAGCAATTCTCCGCCATCCATTTTGATACTGCCCTCATTCCTTCTGAAAAAGACTTTTGTAGTGCAGGGGTGAAGGTTTTGAAAGGGAACAGAAGTTGGGTGTCATCGGCGTAGGACACCGGGGTAAACCCAAAAGACCTCACCAAGTCGGCCAGGGGGGCCCCATACACATTAAATAATGTGAGGCTTAGGCATGAGCCCTGTGGCACACCCCTGGTGAGCTCCCTGGAGATGGATTTATGGGAGCCCAGCCTGACTTCTTGGGAGCGTCCGGAGAGAAAGCTTTCCATCCAGGACAGCGCCACTCCTCCCAACCCTTCATCCCAGAGACGACCGAGAAGCACTTCATGAGACACCGTGTCGGAGGCAGCGGAAAATTCCAACAACACCAGAATCATGGATCCCCCATCATCCAGTGTCATCCTGATGTTATTGGACACTGCAAGTAGGGACGATTCAGTGCTGTGATTTGGCCTGAACCCAGATTGTGACGGGTCCAGGCCATCCGCTGCCTCGATATAATTGGATAAGTGGGTGTTTACGTGCTTCTCTGTCATCTTACCGGTAGGAGGGAGATGGGGCGGAGGTTGGAAAGATCCGTCCAGGGGGAAGCAGCTTTCTTCCTGATGGGGTTTACCACCGCAATCTTACACTCCCTAGGGACTTGTCCCTTTGCCAGTGAAGTATTCATTACAGACTGAATAGAGGGTCCCAAGATGGACATCAAAGGGGGCACCATTTTTGCAGGGAGGATATCATTGGGAGAGCCAGTTTTCATGTGGTTAATGAGGAGTGGGAGGTCTGAATCTGGTGGAATTGTAAGGAAGGAGTTTTTATTTGGCATTGATGGATCATGTATAGGGGGAGACGAAGTTCCTCCTACATTTTGCGAGGCCACAATTTTGTTGTAGATGAGATTAATTTTGTCTCCGAAAAACCTGGAAATCTCATCACAAAGAGTTTGTGAGGCATCATCCGGGCTTTCACTGGCTATGGGTTTCACAAAACTTTGCACAATTTTAAATAATTCCCTTGGATTGTTACCAGCCTCGGCAAGTTGAAGGGAAAGATAGTTTTTTCTAGCGAGTTTTATTTGTTTATAATAGTTTGACTGAGCTTCTAGAAAGATTTCCCTTTCCTTTCCAATTTTGGATTTCCTCCATGCTTTTTCTAGTCGCCTACATTTCTGTTTTTCTTTCCTAAGATGAATGGTATACCATTTTTCTTGTTTGGTTGGGGGATACTGTTTGTGGAGTTTTAGGGTTGCAAGAGTATCAATGGCTGATTTAAGAGATTTATTAAATTTTTCTAGTGCTGAATCAGCCGAATCTTCGTCTGATAATAGTGGTTGTTGCCAATATTCACGGAGGTTAGTTACAGATATTTTGTGCCATTGGCGACGGAGAATTGGCGGGGGGGGTCCTATGCTGCCGTTTGGTTGGTCCAACCAAATAGAACTCAATTAAAAAGTGGTCTGTCCAATGGACTTCCTTAGCGGGCAGGCATCTGATCCTAGTGCAATGGGAGAAAATGGAATCCAAGGTGTGGCCACCTACATGCGTGGGACCACTATTTATAGCTTTTAGTTCAAGATTTGACAGATCCCCAATTAGCTGAATTGTTTCTGGGTGTTTGGGATTATCCATGTGAATATTGAAATCCTCAAGAAGGAGAAAATCCTCTTTTGCCTTAATATGGGGAGCCAGTAATTCCAAGAGAGACAGAGCAAAAGCTGGGTTGGGAGTTGGTGGACGGTATACTAATGCACCTTTCCATGTAATGTTACTGGCTAAACTAATTTTAAAAAACATAATTTCTAGTAATGGAGTGATCTTCTGTTCTAAAATTGCAACTTTAAAGATATCTTTAAATATAATGGCTAATCCACCTCCGGCCTTAATGGGACGGTCTACATGTATGATCCTATACCCTATTGGGACCCCTAGTGACATCGCTGTTATGGTATGTGGTTTCTTCCAAGTTTCCGTAAAGAAACATATATCAGGCTGCTGATTGAAAATCAGATCCCAGATTTGTAATTGATGCTTAGGGAGGGACCGTACATTTAAAAGAAGACATTTAAGTTCCATGGGGGATACTGACTTAGGACCATGATCGTAGTTGTTATTTAAAGTCACATCCGACTAAAAATGACATTGTAAACATGAAAAGCAGCCCTCAAGCAAGTTGGATCTCAGGTGCGTGTCACAGATCCTCTTAGGTTGTAACTGACGTAATGAGTCAGTAGAATAGGTAAGTAATCGAGTACCTGAAGTACCTGAAGTGTCGGGGTCCATGACGCCAAGCCTCTGGCCCCTCTGCCCCGTCCTGTTGTGGATGGGCGCAGACGGGCTTTTCTTTGGCGCTTCTTAGGCACGCCGAGGGCGCCCTCTGCGCGCAACCGCTGCGCGCTTGGCAGTAGGGCGTGGCTAAATAGCCCCGATGACGTTGACACATAGAGCCCTAACCTCCGCACTAGCGGAAGTGTAGTTATGGACCTGATCTTCGTAATGGAGGTGGGGCATGTAGGCGTCCATATTTCGGATCACTCGGCTATCACACTAAGTTTAAAGTTGAAAATGAGTTGGGCGGATTCAACCTGGAGGCTAGATCGGACAGTTCCCCTAGAACAAGAATGCTTAAAGGTAGTGAGAGAAGAGTTAGAGGTTTTTCTAGAAAAGAACATTGGCACAGCAAAGATTGAGATGGTCTGGGAAACTTGTAAGGCCTTTTTGAGAGGTAGACTGGGAGCCCTGGGAGCTAAGAAGCGTCGAGTGTATTTTAGTAAAATCTCAGAGTTGGAAGAGAAGATTCGCCGGTGTGAGGCTAAGATTATTAATACTGGGGATTATACTATAGAGGAGCGGGCCACACATGATCTGGAAGAGTTGAAATCGGACCTAATGGCAGTTCTCACCCATAGAATTAAAGAAAAGTGGGAAGCTAGTCAGTTGGCACATTTCAGCTATGGTGTGGGTTGCGGTAAACTTTTAGCTTGGAAGGCGAAGAAAGATCAGGTCCGTAACTTTATTAAGGAAGTTATACCAACAGAGACAAACAATATTATAACAGAAAGTAAAGGAATAGCGGATGCTTTTTTTGACCATTAATCAAAAGTCTATAGGGAAGATCTAAATCCGGAACCTTTAGCATTAAGGGGGTGGGTACAGCTGATGGATCCACTTCCAACTGAGCTTAAGCCTTAAACAGGTTTTAAATGGTGAAAGTTCTTCAACCGAAGAGGCAAATGCTATTAAATCAGGAAAATGAGGCAAAGCTCCAGGCCCGGATGGTCTTCCGGTTGAGGTCTACAAAGGTTTGAGTGAGACTATAATGCCCGTAATTTTTCAATTGTTTAATAGCATTTTCCAGGGAGAGGCGGCATTGCCAGATTCATGGAAAGAGGCGACCATTGTGTTAATCCCAAAACCAGGGAAATCACCTAAGTACTTATATTCTTATAGACCCATATCGCTATTAAATTGCGACTACAAACGTTTTGCAAAAATAATGGCTGACAGGTTAAGTATGGTCATCCCTAAAATGGTGCATGAGGATCAAAAGGGGTTTATAAAGGGCAGATTCCTAAAGGAACTTACCTTCTCTTTAATTGGCGCGATAGATATGGCCACGGAATATAAACTTCCTTTGGCGGTTATTGCACTTGATGCCGCTAAAGCCTTTGATTGGGCCAATTGGGTTTTTTTAAAAACCTTATTGGCCCACCTTGAACTTGGGACCTGGTTCACTAATTCAGTGTTAGCTCTATATAACTCACCCACCTCTAAAGCACTGATTAATTGGGTTTTCACTCAGTCCATCAAGGTGATGCGTGGCACACGACAGGGATGTCCACTCTCCCCTCTACTGTTTGATTTGTATATAGAGCCCCTTGCCTGCAGGATAAGGAACACCGAGAATATTTCTCCCTTTGTTGTCGAAACATGGTCTAAGAAAATATGTCTATATGCAGACAATATAATTATTTATACCCCTAGTTTACAACAATCAATGTAATGTTTGCTAGAAACAACTAAAGAGTTTGGTTTTGTCTCAGGCTACGAGATAAATGAAAATAAAACTGAGATAATGTCATGGAATTTGGATACACGAGGGGTAAACTGCAAGGCTGAGATGAGATATCTAGGTGTGAGGATCACACATAAACTTGAAGATCTAATAAAAATAAACTTTTTAAAGATAAAAAGAGAAATAGGAGTTATGCTGCGAGGATGGGCACATTTATCACTTAACCTCTATGGCCGTACGAATATGGTAAAAATGATGATCCTGCCAAAATTGACATTTTTGTTTGAAACTATTCACTTAGCATTAAAAAAAGACTGGTTTTAAAGGCTGCGGAGCGAGATTTGTTTATTTATATGGGCTTCGAAGGGGTCCCGTTTGTCTTGGAAGAAGATAAGACGACGGATGGTTAAAGGGGGTTTGACGGCCCCGGATTTTCAGTTATATTTTTGGGCTTTTCAGTTAAAGAACTTGAGAATGCTGATGAACATTCCGACGGCTTCAATTATTGGTAGATTATTAACGGCAATGCTTAAATCTTGTAAATATAACGAGTCTGGGTTTCTGTGTACATTTTCTGACCCAAGGTTCTTCAAGAAAGTAAGGCTCAAGACACTGCATGATGCTGCGGAGTTGTGGTACAGGATAAGGAGAGTACTGAAGATTCCCTTTTATGGCTACATGGCAACAATATGGGAAGGTCCAGGGTCACCCCTTTGTTCTAGACACGCATTGGCTATTCCTCTGAGACTTTTGGGTTAGGAGCGATGGAGCGACTTATTTCCGGATGGGAAGTTGATTGATTGGAAGGACAGGCCATTTGGGGCAGGGACTTCTCAAAATTTAAGTATCTGCAAATCCACAGTTGGGCGAGCAAAGTGGAAAACACGGTTGGACTCCGGAATGACTTAGAAGAAAAACTGTTCTCAGCACAATCATATAAGAATGAAGTGTCCTCATGTTATTGGTCGATTCTTGAGACGGAGGACGGCGTGCTTTCACTTCCTGATGTACTATGGGGCGACTGCTTGCCGAACATCCCAACGGAAACTCAATGGCAAGCAACTATAGCTATGCTTTACAAAATAGTCAAACCTGCAAATTTAAGGCAAAATCACTTGTTTTCGATTCACAGGGCATACTGGTCCCCTCGTAGACGTTCCAAATTTAAAGCAGGTGGGCTGGTGGAATGCCCGAAGTGCAGGTGCCTAAACGGAGATGATCTGCATATGCTTGTGGATTGTCCGAATATCAGGGAATTCTGGCAGGCCGTAAGTAATAATAATAATAATAATAAAACATTTATTAAGCGCATGGCTGCACAGCTGTGTATCCCCGCGCTGATTGCTGAAAAAAAACTCACAGAGAATCAAGCAAAGGAAAGGAATGACAGGTTTATTGAGGGAAGAGGTGGGTTTTCAGGTTTGCTCTGAAAAGGGTTTCAGAGGGTTCCATTCTTAAGTGAATCGGAAGAGCATTCCAATGTTTCACTCCTAGGTAGCGAAAGGAGCGGCCACCAATTTTTGCTCTGTGGACGCGGGGGAGTTTGAAAAGGGACATTCCTGAGGACCTAAGGTCTCTGATAGGGCGGTGGATGGTCATGAGGCCTCTTAAATAGGTGGGACCCTTGTTGTGGGCTATCTTGTGGGCATAGCAGAGGCTCTTGAATTTTATTCTCTCCCTTACGGGGAGCCAGTGCAGTTTGGACAATGCCGTCTTGGCAGAAGTTCTTTTGGGAAGGCCCAGTACCAAGCGGTACTGGGCCTTGGTACTGGGCCTTCCCAAAAGAACGTAAATGCCTAACACAAGCAGCAGATCAGAGGATAGAGGTTAACCCTGAATTAATTATAACAGGAAGATATAATTTGCAGAGCAAAGAAATGGATAATAAAGTTAAATTGTTTTTTTATGGGATTCTCCTGGCCCGAAGGGAGCTATGTAAATTATGGATGTCTCCCTTATCCCCCACGATCCTGGACTGGTTACGAGTCATGAGATATACGGCTAAAATGGATACCTTGGACCAGATTAAGAAAAAACGTAATTATTGGCTACCATTTTTGACACATTTTGGGTGAGGGTGGGAAATTTTAGTAGCAGGGGAGAAAAATGTTGGTATGGAGAAGGTAACTTAAAAAAAACAACAATCCAATGATTAAGGTCTTGGCCTATCTCGCCGGTGGTGAATCGAAATGGCAGCTGTGCTTTAAGAACTAGACTCTTAGATTTGGGTCAGTCTGTACAAGAGTTTCTATTTCTGAAATAACATTGCATATGCCGTTGTCGGTAAACCTGGTATATGTGATAAAAGCCCATGGGTGGTATCGTTTGTTCGGAAAATGGGTGGCGAAAAGGCTAATGAGGATTAACAAAAAAAAAAAAATAAATAAATATGTTGCAACTCTGTGCTTCTCTCTGCACAGCTGCAGAAACTGCAGGCATGTTGTGATAATGGTACCCTTGCACCATGGTGCAAGGATGTCCGTGTCATGTGGAGATTGTTTTTGTGCAAGAAGGGACAACTTCCTGCACAAAAACAGTAAAGGCATTTTTTTCCTTCAATATAAGCTTATTGCAGCATATATTGAAAGTGAAAAAATGAGAAGTGAAAACAATTTTCTTCGTTGTGCTTTGCTACACCAACAGGAAGATGGTGTAGAATTCACAAACATGTCCAGATTTATGGTTTCTGATGAATCTGGAAATGTGTCTTGTTCTATGACGCAAAGTACTGTGTATGATGAAATTATATTTTCACATGGAAAAAAAAGGTATGCAGAATGCCTTTTCCGCACCTTATAAATAAGAAAGAGAGTTAATGGCTAGGCAAATTGTTATTATAGGAGTAAATCTGTGTACTGATAACAAAGAACAAGATACATTTACAACTACTTACGTTTTAGCAAACTGATAGGACACTATTATATATTGCTGAAGGGAAGGGATGCTGTCTAATATGAAATATGCAAAAACACTGACTGATGTTGTTTAAGTTAAAGAGTTTCATTTCTTTGAATTCTGAAATTATCAAGACCTGCATAACAACCATATTAGTTTATTCTGTACTATACCATATATCTTGCAGACAGATGTTCTGAAGCTGTCCTGAAAATGAGGGACACCCTTTGGCGGGCACCCTCGAGGTGGCAGACAACATCCACCCTGCCAACACTCGGGGGTCCCGTCGATCCGATGTGCCCACAAGCGCAGGCCGTGCTCATGTGGGTCAGGGTGGTGGGAGTGGCGCAAGGCGGAGGCTAGATTCTGGCCAGGAAGCTGCAGGCACCGGTATGGCTCAACTGAGTACCATCCTGGAGGCATACCGGCGGGACACCAGGGAGGTCAGCCAGGTAGTGGAGGCCCTCAACAAACTGAAACAACAGCAGGCCGAGCAACATGCCAGGCAAGTACGACATCATGGACGGGTGGAGGCAACACTGGCTGACCTCTTGACGGTGCATCGGAATATGAGCCAATCTCTTCGTCAGATGTCTGCCAACATGCAGCACCCTCCCTGTGTCACCAGGCCACAAACCTCAAGGCAAAGTTCTACTGCAGCCACAGGGAGGGGGGAGGAGGAGGAACAGTCTGACGGAGCGTCCCAGGCATCATCCAGGCCTGCATGTGAGTGTCCCCTAAGGAAGGTGGATCATCCACGGCGAAGACGTTGAGAGGCAATGGGCCATGCACAACTCCCAGGACACCTGCCTGGCAGTTTGCCCTTGGGTGCAACAGCATCACCTATTTGACTCTCCCTCATGGACTTGCTGGTCACAGTCTGCCCAATGATGCCATGCACTGTGGCCTGGACTCTGTTGATGGAAACTGTAAGGCATCCCACAATTGTTTTAAGTTTTAAGGTGCTACTCGAGTAACAGGTGTTGATTAACATTTACCGTTCAATTGTGGTGAAATTTGTTTTTTAATTACCGATTTGTGGATTCAATTTGTAATGCTTTTAAGGATATTTTTTTTATCCAAATAAAGATTCTTTTACTAGCATCTCATCTCCAGCTGTGAACTTTGGATTCCCCCATTTTTGCACAGCACCTACTCACGTTTCCTGCACAAGATCACCAAATAAATCTAAGAAACATCATACGCATTGGTGTAGTAATCTTGTACCCAGAGTCTAAAACATATGTGTGTAGAAATGTAAGAAATGCTAGAGTATTTAACAAACCGCAGCCATCCACACACTTGGATCTGAGTCCGGTTGAGGACACACATAGGTAACAAATTTCAAATAACAAGATACATGGATGGCAATACACATCCGTGATGGTTACTAAATGCTGTAGGGGGGTTTGGCTTGAAATACTGCAATTACAGACAGGCACAGGAGAGTCACTTGTAGGTGTATAGATCAGGGTTAAAATGTAGGTGTCCACGTAGGGAGTACCAACATCTGTGTCCTGATGTATGAGAACTATCATCAGCATGCAGCTGTGCTGTGGATGTAATGAATCGTGCACAGGCCAAGGGTGGCAGGACAAACTGTGGGCATTGGCCTGTTGCACTCTCTACAAGCTCACCTGATCACATGACCGCCCCCTATGCAGCTATAACAACCAAACTCATGTGACGGGTGCAACGCATCCAGAACACCTTGCCACGTCTGAGAAATCTCTTCACCAGACCGGCTGCATCACACCACACCCAAGAGATGTGGTTTTGGTGTGTGTTCCCGGTGGCTATTTGACTGTCTGTGATGGCCATGCTGAAGTGGTGTGCTGAGGTTGCGTACTGCCACGTTACTGTAAGGAAGGCGAGGTGTGCTGCGGTGGTGTTGACAAGGTAACACAGTACAATATTGTGCAGCTGGAAGGTGAGTGTGTGCTGTACGAGGCACATGACCTGGTTGTACGTAGACACACTGTCATGTGGGGCAGCATAGTCTTGCCAGTATGTGTTGCACACACAGGCAGAGAAGCTGTTATGGGTGTGTTTGAGGTATCGTGATACCAGGTGGATGAATGTCTGGTGTTCTCTGTGTGTAGGCTGGCAGGAGCATGCTCTACAAATGGATGGAAGGAGGAGTATCCTGTAGGCGTGTGGGGTCCAGGTGCTGCATTGTGGCTGTGGATGTGGATGTGTCTGGGTGACTCAGGGTCACAGCAAGCAAAATGGCAGAGTAATCACAGGATCAGGCCCCTTAGGGCCAAGTGGGGCACAGGACACACAGCGTCAGCAGGTGTAGTCTGCACGTAGTGGGTGGCAAGCTAAATAGCACTTACACAGCCATCTACCTCACGCACAATATTGAACTTTTGTCTTTAGCAACACCATGCATGTTGTAACTGTACACATATCCACATATGAACAATTAATTTACATTAGGCCATATTGAATACATGCACATTAGAAAGACATGTGCATTGACAGCAAGGAGGCACAATTTTCTGTGGAAATCACACGTCATACACAACATGATGAAGTTCCTTGGGAGGCCATGCAGCATTATCCAATGTACATGGCCAGTGGCATTGCCCTGAACACAATAACAGTCATGCAATGATGTCTTCTGTAATGGCGCAGAAAGGTTCTCCACACGACTGCCAGGGACAGTCCGTACCTTTGATCATCAGAGTGGTGCGATGCTGAAAGGGTTCCACCTCCAAATAGCTGCTTTGTCTGAGTACAAATGACAGAAAAAAGGATGATCAGGCGAGGGAAGGAGAGGATGGGAACTGCAGGGAGGGGGATCTGAAACAGAGGAAAACAAGCATTAGGATTGGATTCTTATGTCACTGATTCTACAAATACCTCATGAGATACACTGTACCAGTCACACCTGTGGAGTGTAACCACTGTACTCTATTTGAGATCACAGATAATGCTATGACATAGGATCAGATGCATTTACACAGACACATAAAATATAGTCTAGTCTGTCACCTATTAGAATCTTGTGTAAAGCTCCCAAGTCTGCTACTATGCAATAAGATCCATGTTGACAAAAAACTAAGTCACAGTGTATGATGATGTGTCCCAAAACTAGAAATCAAATTGTATGGCAGTGCTACTTACGCAAAGTCAAATATCTGTATTTGGCCCCGTGTATCCGTAAGGGCCATGAAGGCAAACTTGACATCACCCAGAACAGCTGTAAGCATCTCATATGATGAGGAAGCTAATGACCTAAATCCAATGAAGCCTCTCTGGAGCCAGTCTGTTGCTCTTGCAAATGAGCCTCACTGTGCTAAACATGACAGGCAGGTGATAATTAAGCCAACAGCAAGTAATGAGGAGCTAGGCCACATAAAGAACCCTACCGTCACCATGAGATGCTGCACAGGACTAGAGAATCATATGATTAACCTCACTCCACTGGTGCCATGGAATAATTTACATACGATTCAGCCCACCATTCTAATGTCATCAGCCCAACATACCTGGCATCATGGGAATGGAAAGTGAACTTCAACTCACTGTGAAAGCAAGCGTAGCAGTATTCTGACATACTGGCACAAGGGACAATGCATCCATTCAAACAGACTCACTAAACAGTTGTCTTAACATGAGGGACATACACCGCCCCATACCTACACAACATGGTTATTGGGAAACCAAAGTGTACTGACCCACAGGTTGAGGGGATGATCCAGACACATCCTGCTGCACACAGTGAGGCTGCAATCCCCCACAGAGTCCGCGGTTGTGATCTCCCACACAATGTCAAACCATGGTATATGCAATGTTTCAGTGTCAATGTTTACACACATTGATGCATTCACCAGAGTCAAAACTCAACGACAGATGACTGTCAGATAGGGTGACTATCCTGTCATGGGAGTGGGGCTACATGGAATCGGAAACCTGATGTTGTTGCATGTACGCATGGTCCAACAACTTGCGCATGAACATGTACCACACAATTGAAACCATATCAACGCAAAAAAGCCTTATATGAGTCCTTACCCAAACTGACATTTCCACATGTCCGTGCATGGTCCGTTGATTTGGATGACGTTGCTATCATCATGAGCAATAGCAGGCTGACCAAGATGACACCAACGGACAACAGGCAGCGTGACCTGGGAATGAGAGGCACACAAGGGGTCAAGTACAGAATAATTTCATTCAGACATGGTCATGTTGAATAGACTAAGGTTGTACTACACTTGTACATTCCAAGTTCACACATAGCACGTCTGTGTGTGGCATTACATCTGCACCTGTGTGACACTGCACAACAAACATCAAAGTGACATTGCATACAGTCAGCTGGACACACAGCATGCTACCCATTCAACGCTATGGTACATGCGTGAACAAAATGCACCTAGGACTCACCATTATGAAAAGAAGTTGTGGATGAGCTGACTCCGGATATCATCTTCAACCTCCTCATCACTGGCATCATGGCCAAGTCCTTCATCCACCACGGGCGGATGTTCCAGCTCATCAGGATCTAGGATGAGTGGCACGGCCTCCTCCACTGCCATGTTGTGTAGCATGCAGCACACAGTGAAGATGTCATACACCTTGAGTGGGGTGTATTGGAGGGCTCCGCCTGTCTTGTCGAGGCCCCCGAACCGGCTCTTCAGGAGTCCAAATGTTAGCTCTATCACCTGCCTGGTCTTCCCATGAGCATTGTTGTACCACTGGTCTACAGCTGTTCTTGGGTTGCGTAGCCGAGTCATGAGACACGGCATGTTTGGATATCCTGCGTCTCCTGCAAATTGACATCATTGAAATGAGTGTGTACTATGATGCAGAAAAGGAAATAATGACATACAGACATACATTAGTAACAGAGTTTACCCACCAACAAGACAAGCCCGATGGTTACGCAGCTGCAGCATCATCTGTGGTACCCTGCTACGCCTCATGATGAATGCATTGTGGCACGATCCTGGAAAATGTGCACAAACATGGGAGACCAGCATGTTGGCAAGACACACCACCAGGGCATTTATCGAGTGGTAATGTTTCCTGTTGCGGTACGCTTGCTCCTGAGCCTGTGGTGGCACCAGAGAAACATGTGTTCCATCATTAGCACCAATTACATGTGGCATGCGTCCCAGGGCATAGAATTTCCCCTTGACATCTGTCAACTGTGCAGGAGTAGGGAATGTTATGAATTCATCTATGTGCACCAACATGGCTGGCAATACATCCCGTAAAACCCTGCCTCACATTGTTTGGGACATCCCCCCCACATTAGCTATGGTAAATTGGAACGTACCTGTGGCAAAGAAATGTAGTGCTGCAATCACCTTTACCTTGGGTGTCAGGGCAGTTGGATACTTGTGTTGTGGTTGGAGATGTGGTTCCAGCCTGTCCGTCAGGTCCTGAATCAACTTTCGTGTGAAGCGGTAACGCCGTATGCAATCACGTTCCCTCATGGCATCCAAGTCTGGCAACAGCCTTGCCAGAGGGGATGCCCTGCACAACATATTAAGGAAAAAAAGTGTACAACTGTCAGACAAAGACAATTACAATGTACATGGCACAAGCAACACTGCTTCAACGCATCTAATCAATTTTGAGTCTGGGTGGGCTACACATTGAGGACACATGTGCCAGCTGGCTGCCACTCCTCCATGATAACTGATAGACCTGTTGTCTGTGGAATAAACATGACATGCATACAAATGATCTGCTGGGCTGGTCTGAATGAGCAGGACCATGTATCATGTCAGTGACACACGTCACATGAACTGCATGAGGAGGTTGTCTGCACATCCACACAGCTGACAGCAATGCACACACCCACATCACATGTGCCATCATTTGCACATATCAAACATATTGTGCTTGTGGTGTGTATTTGCAACAACTACAACATGGACATTATCAGACTGCAGATATGTATGTTTGGGGACAAATGGTCTATAATGCCATCACACATATGAGCGGATGATTTGCACCAGTGGCATGGTGTGCGTACATGTGTAACCCTGTCATCACGGCAAAGACCCATCATAGATGCTCCTACAGCAGATGAACTTGACAGTATACAAACAGCATGCACAATTTTGTACATGGCACACACATGGCGTGGTCACACACGGTCATGCTGGGCGTCAATTTTACATCTGTGACAGTGGGCATGTTGCTGTCATCATGTGATAGATGCCTGTACTGTTGAAAGTTGTGTTTGCGGGAACCGCAGGTACATCCCCAATGAGGCACACCGAAAATGATCACACGAAAGTGCTTCGTGAATTCCTTGAATTTATCGCGTTTATTTTCTTTAAAGTTACTTCATTAGTGAATTGTTTGTTATTTACTGATATTTAAAGCATATCAAAAGACAACATCATTGTGCATCCGAACTGTAATATCCTATGCATTTCGGGCTGTTTAGCCCTTGGTCACGGATAAGCTGAGGAGGAAGAGTAAAAAAGGGGGAGTGTAAGGGATAATGCTCTGGAGTTTAACGTGAATAATATGTACAATGTGCTCATATTATTACAGTTCGGATGCACAATGATGTTGTCTTTTGATATGCTTTAAATATCAGTAAATAACAAACAATTCACTAATGAAGTAACTTTAAAGAAAATAAACGCGATAAATTCAAGGAATTCACGAAGCACTTTCGTGTGATCATTTTCGGTGTGCCTCATTGGGGATGTACCTGCGGTTCCCGCAAACACAACTTTCAACAGTATCTAGTGGTGTGCAGACGGACAACACCACCCGGTGAGAGCACCCTAAAACGCAACAACTTTCGCATTAACTTCTTATGTAACTTTGTTGTGCACCTCCCACACCCTTTCTTTATAGATGCCTGTACCCCATGGTCACTAACAGAGTATTATGATATTTGTGTTGCATATCAGCCCCTGATGAAGGAACCATCAGGTTCCGAAATGCATTGCGCAATGTACATGGAACTATAATGAATATTGATTATAAATGTTGTTTATGTATTATAAATTGATACATCTATAACAGTGAATGATGGATACATTGACAATATATTGATGTGTATAGTACTTGCAAATATGAATTCTCAGCTGTATATGTACAACATAACAGTGTGAAACCAAATATTGTGAAGAGTTTGTTTACAATTCGTGGTAAACACACCATGTGAACAGTGCGCACCTTCAACAAACTACTTGGTTTGTATTTAGTTTGCGTTACGTAACAGATAAGGGGTGACAGCCCTTGTGAGCCGCAGCACCATTTGTAAAGTTATTTCAGTAGGTTAAGCAGGATTAATCGAGTGCACCTCACACTTTTGTAGTTTGTTGATTTCCACAGTCATTTGAGGTAGCACCAATCAGTTTAAAAATGATGTTTAAAAGCATAACAAGCATAACAGAGAACAGAGGAAACACTCTGGCTTACACTTCTGACCAGGCAAATGAAATGTACGGACTTATGCAGGAAGTACGATCCATGGATGCTCTTAGAGGATCAATATCCCAACAACTTCAGCAACTAGAATATTTGACACGACGACAACTGAATCAGAAAATGCATGCGTCAACACTGGTGCAGTACCATAAGGCTTAGAGGATTCCCAGAGGTTTAAGACTATCCATCAAACCCATGTTATTTCGTTTTCACCTCAACACTAAATTTATGGACAAGTGGTACAGTATTTTAAATAAATGTTCACTAGATCTAATACTGCTTATAATTGAAGAACTTTCAAAGACAATTTGTGAATTAGAAGACCAAATTCATGTATTAAAGGGAGAACTAGAAACCAGACTGGAGTCGAATACTTGGCAAATCAACCTAGAGGGTCTGAATCAGAAGCTAGACAAATACAGCAAGGAGCTGCAAGAAGGTAAACTAAGAAAATATAAACGAGACACAATAGACTATAAACTCAAAGAAGTCTATACATGGGCTGAGATCTATGCCCAACGCAGATCACCCAAAGGAAGCCTACAAATCGGTCCTCTGAGGAAAGTCTTGTTTCAGACAAAGATACATCTTCCACAAGAGCTCCGGTACAAACAGCAACATCAAAAATCACCTCTATTGCAGGACCATCATCAGAGCAAATACCATCACCAAGCTCGGTTGCTTTTTTATCCCAGGTTCAGGATCAAGGATTACCACCGCCACCACTACCACAGTCAGCACCAGGACAACCAGACGTGGACAAGGGAGGCAAAAGTCTAAGGAGCGGGAGAAATGTAGTCTAGTTGTGAACATATTGTCTAAACATTTGACACCTCAAGAACTGAGAGTATTAAACAAAGGATTATCATTCATACCAACTAATACACCAAATGAAATACAAATTGAGGCCAGTATCACCGGTTCATGAGAACATTACGTTTAAAACATTTCTTCACAAACGTCATTGTACCTGATTCTTCAATGGAAATTAATGCAGACAAGAAAAATAAACCTAAAAGTACATTTTTACCACCGGTATCACATAAGATGCTTGACACTTTTGAAATAATGGTGAAAAAAGACATCAAAGAATTGGATTTTAAGTCAGTGAAAAAACACAATTTCACGACAACAGACAAAAATATTATTCGATCCATTGCCAACAACAAGGAATTAACAATTCAACCAGCTGACAAAGGAGGTGCCATGGTTCTCATGGATTCTTGTTTTTACACACATAGTGTTAACCTACAGGTAAAGGATACCAATACCTATCCATTATTGGAAGGTGAGCCAACTGATGAACTACATACAATGTTAACACAAATACTTCAAAATGCAGTGGATCTGGATTGGATTGATAAACCTACACAGCACTATCTCACTACATTATATCCAAAACGGCCTAGACTATATATGATTCCAAAAATCCATAAGAGCATTTCGAAACCACCTTTCAGACTTATAGTCTCAGGGTGTGGGTCAATCTTTGATCCCCTTGGACGATTTCTGGATAATTTTTTTCAACAATTTGTGCAAAACTGGAGATCACACATCAAAGATACCACTCATTTCATATCCAAAATTGAGGAAGTAGCTCAACAGACGCATCTATCATGGTTATTGTGTACGATAGATGTGGTGGCCCTTTACACCTCAATACCCCATCAAGATGGTTTGGAAGCTGTTGAATGGGCGCTACTGCAACTTAGAGAACTAACAACCAATAAAGTATTATTGATACAACTCCTCAAATTCTGCTTACAAAACAGCTATATTCAGTGGAATGATCAGTATTACGCCCAATTAACCGGGACATCCATGCGTTTTTCGGGGGCGCCCTCATACGCAAATATTTTTATGGCACAATTTGAGTTTGATCATTTGATGACAAAATTAACCTGGTGGAACAATATCAAATTATATTGTCGATTCATCGATGATATCTTTCTATTATGGACAAACTCAAGAGAGACACTTGAAGATATGATAGAGCAATTAAATCAGGTACATCGAAGAATCAAATTCACCTATAACATCAATATGACATCAATGGAATTTCTAGATGTACGAGTAATTAAGACCACAGAAGGCAATCATTTAGAAACGGAGCTCTTCACCAAAACCACGGACCGAAACAATGCATTATTATATACTAGTTTTCATCCAAGGAGCTTAATTAACAACCTACCATTTTCACAACTCATACGCATCAAACGGATTTGTTCAGATCCTGATACATTTCAAATAAAACAACAAGAGCAACTCCAGAAATTTTCGGACAGAGGTTATCCGACGACTATACTGCAATCTAGTGAAAATAGAGTATCAGCATTAACTCGGAGAGAACTGCTTTCCCCTAAACAGTGCATCAAACATGACAAAATAGTTTTTGTGACAAGATATACAACACAATCTGTAAGAATCAAACAAATCATCCAAAATCGTTGGGATCTTCTGTCGAATGAACCAGATTTTCATGATATATTTAAGGAACCACCTATTCATGCATACACCAGAGCTCCTAATTTGAGACAACTCTTATCAAGACCCAGAGAACAAAGAGATATACAACAGCTTAAGGGGACCCTAAAATGTTATAACTGTATCCACTGTAACAACATAGTTGTTGGTAACACTTTTACTCATCCAACGACAGGAGCTGCTATTGGTATTAGACATACAACTGATTGTAACTCTCAGAATATCATATATGGAATCAAGTGCCCTTGTGGCAAAATATACGTTGGGAAAACGGCATGTAAATTGAAAGTGAGAATCACTGAACATAAAAGCCAGATACGGACTCAGAGTACCAACTCCCCTCTGGCAGTCCATTGGCTCGAATGGAGACACACTATTTCACAACTCCGCATTATGGTTATTTAAAAAGTACCCCTCAAAAGTGGGGCTGATAACCATAAAATATTGCTTCAACAAGAGATTTATTGGATTAAATTTCTAAATACTATGACACCCATTGGGTTAAATGACAGGATAGATTTCTCTTGTTTTATCTAGTTTATTTATTTTATACTCCGAATATTAGTAGTTGTCCTCACCCATGTTTATTGATTACAAGTACATATAATTTCAGTATGCACTGCAATTATGAGTCTGACAGTGTAATGTTGAATAAATATATGTTTTCTTATAAATATACATGAGGCCACAGAGTCATATCCTCAAGATTGAAGTTTTACTATCCACCTGCAGGTAGGAAACATAGGGATTTTTATGATATGCATATTCACATTCTGAATCATCATCACAAGTTTCACATTTACATTGTTTTGACACTATTATAAGTTTTTGTGGTTTTTTTGTCTTATTGTTGGGTCACTTAGGGGTACGTTTCAAATTGACGTATGGTTGATATGCAGTATTAGCTAGGTGTCCACATTTTTAGAGTGAATAGAGACGGTCATTTTGTACTACGGTTGCCCCTCTTTTTTACCCTTTTTTTGAGCGAGGCTGTTATGTTTTATCGTTTTGGATATTTAAGTCAAAATGTTATGTTGAGTGAGTAAGTGGAGTCTTATAATCTCAGCGAGTTAATATTAATCTTCAGGCTGTGACTTGAGTTCGTTTGACACTCTAAATGGCCGCCGATATCGAAGGAGGAAACTGGGATTAATCCATCATCATTTGTGTTGGTCGTTACCAGGGAACAGTTCAAAATCTTCCGGGTTTCTATGCAGAGGGTTAAGGCGTTTTACACGGGTTGACTGTTTGGCGAGCTACTAAAATTTCAAGGTATGCCTTCATGACATGCGGTTTTTGTTCGTGTTAACTAATATCATACAGCATTTGACTTTCGTTGAAGTAATTTGTTATGTCTTTTTAGGGAAGCACTAGTATCATTCACTGTGGTAAGACTTCTTGTATGGCAACTGCATCGGTTGGTGGATTAATGTGAGGACTTGCAATTGAATAGCGTTTTTTAATATATTTTGCAGCACAAAGATCTGAGTCTTTCATTGAGGTACGTCATTTGAAAGCGCAGAACTGTATCTTTGCTATTTGGTTTTAAGTTCATTTTTACACGAGTAAACTTATGATGGCCCCCTGATATCTGTTTTTTGCAGTGGAATTTAATTGAATTAACTCACCGTTGATGGTAAGCGGAAGTTTTTACAGGTTGTTTGTTGCATTTAGTAGAGTTTATAGGATAGCCAGAGCAATTATACTTGGTCTAAGCATCTAATTCTGCTTCTTCTAGAGAAGAGGATTTCTCCCTATGGCACCCCACACTACATATACATAAGGTAGGCTCACACTTCCATATGAGCTCTAATTCAAATATTTGATCCTTTATTGATGCCCATGGTCACTAACAGAGTATTATGATGTTTGTGTTGCAGATCAGCCCCTGATGAAGGAACTATGAGCTTCCGAAATGCATTGGGCAATGTACATGGAACTATAATGAATATTGATTATAAATTTTGTTTATGTATTGTAAATTGATACATGTATAACAGTGAATGATATGTATAATAGGAAATCAGCACCCATCCAAAAAGTATTGTCTTTATAGTCACAAATGTCCACAGTACATATAAAGATGCACAATCTTGTGAAAAATAAGATCCAAATTCTTACAGAGTTTCTTGTTCAGGTTCTTTATTATAGTGTTTCAACACAAGAAAAATCCAAGAACACAAATGGATTTCCTTCTTAGCCAGCCAACGTGTTTCGTCTCTACAATGAGACTTCTTCAGGGCTTCAATGTAAAATGGTAATCATAAATCAGTACATCATGGTAAATTTCCTCAAAAACAGCATATTAGGGTAATTTCTCTTAGTTCTGACGAGAAGTGTTCAAGAGGACAGAACCCATACACAGTCAGGATTCCCTGTCTATTAGATAGTTGTTTTTCTCACACTCTTTTTGCTGTGCTTACTCTTGGTAGTCTTAGAAAAGGTTTGGTGACCAGGGGTAGTTCCACATCGACGGTAGGACAACAACTGTTCGTCAGAACTAAGAGAAATTACCGTAATATGCTGTTTTTGAGGAAATTTTCCATGATGTACTGATTTATGATTACCATTTTACATTGAAGCCCTGAAGAAGTCTCATTGTAGAGACAAAATACAGACTGGGAAATTGAAGGTATAAAAGACAAGTTTGCAGGTGCATGGAAGACTGCATGCATAGTCTATAGGGGTTTGAAGCAGTCTATGGCCTAAGGCCTGTTTTGATGAATGAGTACTTAGGTAGTGAGTGGATGATTACAGTTCTGCAAGGGAAGTGCCTGACTGAATTTATAACAGCTTCAGTGTTACCACATTATATAGATAAGCACATACTGCGGAATGGCTCACTACAATACTGAAACAGCAGTGTCAGAGTGTTTGGTAGAAGTGTAAGGATGCAGACTGGGCAACTGAAGGTATAAAAGACAAGTTTGCAGGTGCATACAACATGGCAAGCATAGTCTATAGGGGTTTAAAACAGTCCATGGCCTAAGGCCTACTTTGCTCCATGATTACTTGGGTACTGACTGGATGTTTACAGTTCTGCAAGGAGAGTGCCTGAGTAAATTTATAAGAGGTTCAGTTTTAGCATGGTGCATAGGTAGGACATTCTGCTAAATGGCTCAGTACAAAACTGAATCAGCAATGACAGAGTGTTTGCTGGAAGTGTAAGGATACAAACTGGGAAATTTGAAGGTATAAAAGACAAGTTTGCAGGTGTATGGACGACTGCATGCATAGTCTATAGGGGTTTGAAATAGTGAATTCCCTAAGGCCTGCTTTACTGCATGATTACTTGGATAGCAATGTAATGGTAGGGGATGTTTTCACACATCCACAGACAGGCAAGCACATACAGTTTAGACACACATCAGATTGTAACACCAGCATGGCAGTTTATGCCATCAAATGCCCGTGCGGGCTGGTATACGTGGGGAAAACTACCAGAAAAGTAAAGGTTTGCATCACGGAGCATAAGCGTATGATAAGAACGAGCAATCCGAAGTCCAACCTAGCCATGCATTGGAAAGATCGACAGCACACAATTCCACAATTGCGGTTTACTGTGCTAGAGAGTATAGATGAGAAGGTACATGCTGATACCAATCGCCAACTGTCTCAAAGAGAAACATACTGGATTCGCAGTTTGAATACGCTTGAACCATTTGGGCTCAACGACAAAATTGAATTTACGTGTTTTCTATAACATGCATTTGCTATGATTGTAATAACTGGTATTTTTCTAATAGCAAGTCAAGCAACTATGTCACAACAAGGACCTAACTAGCAGAGTTATCCAATTAAGCCCACCTTCAGTAGTATTGATGGGAATGAATCACCGTTTTTAACTTCACTTTATTTTATTTTTTTATTTTTCGATTGCCCAGAATTGTGTATTAACATTGAGTAGACTATCTCAGACTAGCTTAACATGGCGCCCGTTAAGATGCGTAGCCCATCGAGTCCGTTTTCAGTGTCCATGCGGAAATAGGTGATAGTTCTAAAGATCGCAGGAGACCAGCCGAGCACAACGCGAGACGACGAGAGAAGTGTTAGACCGAGGGTAGCAAGGTAAGAGGTGGCACTGGTGCGAGATAAATATTGACAGAGCGTGAGACGCGTTAGCGGAGAAGTAACACTATTGTGTTTCCCGCAGTTAAGAACACGAGCGGCAAGGTCAGAACGGAGTTTAACCATACGGGATGACGTCCATCAGTATAGGTAGGCGGTATTTTGGCATTACAGAATCGTTAAACATACAAGGAATGGTGGTAGTAGATAGTCACGATCTTTTACTCACCCATTTTTTTAGGAAAGCAATAGACTTTTCCATCAAGTTGTCAGCCATTTGACTCATTATGTCAGGTATGCGCTTTTTCATATTATTCACTTGGATATGGGCACAGTGTGTCAATAGGGGGTTCTTAGACTAATGTCCACAGGCACTAAGGTGCAGGCTAAGTAGGGACTCGTTATGACAAACTTGCACTAAAATTCGCATGCACACGAGGTGGAGTCTTTGGCTCCCTAAATCTAAGTTTTGATTATTGTTATTGTGTTGATTACAGTATTCCCCTGATGAAGGTATTGCTATACCGAAATGCATTGGGACTAGCTGCATAAGACGTTAAGATGAACAGATGTACATGAAGTAATGTACCAAAGGAAGAAAGAAAAAGCACAAGAAAGAAAATTGGCAATAAAATAATGATGTCCTTCATTTGATTCGCCTTATACATTTTTTTGACAGTAATGCAGAGGAGCATGGACAATACTTTGGTAGAATGAACTTTTAGTTTTGAAACATTGACATGTGGTATCACGTGTAATTGTGGTTTACAGAACATCCCACGGGGGCTTGTGCACAGTGCGTCGCTTTCAAACAGTCTCTGTTTGGGTTTTTGGTTGTTCCACTGACGTGAGCCAGTCAGTCTAAGCGGCAGCACCAAGGGATTACAAAAGGAGAAATTGTATATTGTACAGTAAATTTGATTCGTAAGGTGTGCAGAGTGTCAAATTTTTCATAGTATTTACTACAATACTAAAACAGCAGTGGCAGAGTGTTTGAAGGAAGTGTAAGGATACATACTGGGCAAAGAATTTAAAGAATGTATAAGTGAATCTATAAGTGCTACACTTTTAGTACAGTGAATGTTTTAGTCAAATCAAAAAACTTGATATCATCTAATGCTTCCACAAATTCAGCATCCAAGCTTTCGTCTAGAAAATAACAGCTGATATCTGCAGCACTAATTTCTTCTTCATTATTCTCGCTGCCTGTGAAACATTCGTTTAGCTCTTCTATGAGACTGTTGCTAATTTCCAAACGGTCTTCTATATTGTTCTGTTGTTTTTCCATAATCAATTTTGTATTGTTGTAGGTCCTTGTACAAAAACATAAACACTTCATGTTATCAGTTTTCCTAATACATAACACAAAACTAGCTTTATCAACTACTTTGCCCTTTAAGATATATCATACAAATACCATTCTCTACAAGTTTATAAGGTTATATAAATATAATTATTTATATGAATGTTCTGTTTTAAAATTTTCTTACATATTCAAACCAGTCACTCCTTATCACTATCGGAAAAGACTCAGGCTATTATAATAAAATGCAATACTAAAAAGTGCAATATGTCTATTCACCTTACCCATTCCAAACTAGTAAATGTGTTGTAGTAAAATTAAAGGAATACTGTTGGTAGTCCAGAATAACACTATGTATCTGTGTATATTTAGGTACAATTATCGCACTAGTTTTCGAATACTTCATGTGTTTTCAGACACATTAATTTTTAAAGACCTATCCAGTAGTCACCTTTTAACATAATAAGAAAGTAGTGATTCCTTATATAAGTTGAAAATACTCAAGGCAACAGGTATAGAACACTTCAACACAAAGTATTGTGTATAATGAGGACATATTTACATAGAGAATGAAAACTGTACACAGTAACTTATCCTGTCCTTCTAAACATAAAAGAGCATTTGAAAACTCTCTCTGTGACATATTTTATGAGAATAATTTAATCTCTTTTAATCCTAAAACTCTCTCATCTCTTCTAGTCAAGCATGTCTTTCTATTCAGTACCATAGTGGTACGTTGCAGAAAGTTGTTCTGAACTTATGTTTCATTGTAAAAATCTCTATAATAAAAGTCTCTGGCATTTTTTCAATATATGGTCAAAGATAGTAGATCCTCAGGTACACTCAGTATATATTTTAACTTTTTCAAATGTCTTTAAAAGATACAAATCATCTTTGCACAGATATGTACTCCATCCATCTCTTGTTACTTCAGCTCTGTAGAAGTACATCACATCAACCATTTCTAAAAGTTACTTACCTTAAACATAATAAATAATAACAAAATTATATATTATAGAATTAGCATCTGTGGAAGACAAAAAAATGATAGTTACAATTTATATTTTACAACACAAAATTAATTTTTAAAGCATTTCATTTGGCTTTTTCGCTATTCTCAGAATGTATTGAATTCCACTAGAAACAGTGAGTTCAATTGTACTCATCACATAACAGCGGGCAAAAAAAAGAGAATCAATAAGGTTATCTTAAAAAAAACATTCAACATTCTCAATAACAATCTAAAAAATAGAAATAAAACATATGTTAAATGTTTTTTTCTAACAGCGATTTCTTATGTAAGTATGAGATAGCTCAAACAATCTTAAAATAACAAAACACCATCATTAATTTTCATACAATGCAAATAAAGTTACTACAAATATATGCTGACAAAATATAAAACAAATAGTCCTTAATGGTTTTACATACTTTTACTCATGGCAAAATAGTATATGTAAAATTCTTAGTTTGGATGTTCTTCAATAGTAATCCTCAACATCCGCCTCCCACCCTTCTGATCCAAAACCACCAACATCATTTGCGGCGTCCCCCAGGGCTCATCCCTCAACCCGACACTATTCAATATCTACATGGCCACCCTCACACAAGTGGCCCGCCATCACAACCTCAACATTATCTGCTAAGACGACAACACCCAACTCATCTTCTCTCTCACTAAGGAGCAACATACCACTGAAAGCCGTTGCCTAATGCATAAGGATCAGCTCTCTAAATCTCAACTCGGCCAAACACCTACAACGACTACAACAAATCCAAAACACCTCCGCCGGGCTGATCATCAATGTCCTCTGCCACAGCCACATCACCCACCACCTGAGAGACCTACACTGGCTCTACGTCAACAAGAGGATCACCTTCAAGCTCCTCACCCTCACTTACAAAGTACTCTACAACACCAAACCAACCTACCTTATCAGCAGTAATCCCGAAAGGCCAAATTTTGTTCCTAAAAATTTGGCTTTAAAAATATTAGGTAAGAATTTGGTAACTCTTTAGGCAAACGCTGTTTAAAAACCAATTGACTATCATTACAATGTATCCAACCTTTCAGACATTTTAAATAAACAGTGTAACGTCCAGATGTTGTAGAAGGACAATCATGAAAAATAATTGCTACAGCTTCAAAAGTTCTTCCTGATATTGATAGTTGAGTAGCTACAACATTTTAAATTAAAGTTTCCAATTTTCTTCCATCAGCTCTACAACGTTGCAGCGTTAAAATTACATACTGTCCATATCTTTGTATAAATAATGTTGATGACATTTCTGATTTACATTGGCTACACTCCATGTTTTGACTTGCTCCTCTAACTAGATTGTTAAAAGACACTGATTCACAGTCTGGTAAAGTCAAATATATAAATCTTTCAGGGTCTATGTTAGTGCTACATGTAAACAAACAATTTTCACAGTCATGTTGCCATTTATAAGAAAGGCCAAAAAGGTTTTCAATATCTATACCTTCATCTTCCAATACAACAAGCATATACATAAGAATTTCCTGACAATCTTACTGAATATTCTGCGTAAAATTGAGTAGAACCAGAACATATGTCCAAAACATTTCGAATATGAGAAACACTTTGTATTTTACTTTAATCACTACTACATTTCTCATAAACAGAATACAACAACAAACAGAATCTTTCTTCGCGATTTTCAACAATTTGCTGTTGCAAACTTTCAAGAAAAAAACAACATTAACAACAACATTAGCATAGCAGTTGACACCAGAACTATTTTCAAACTGATAACCAACAATCTCTTCAACACTGTCCTTTTTCTTTTTGCTTGCAATCACAACTTCATCTTGTTTTTTTTCCTTCTCTACAGCTTCTCTACAGATATTCTCTAATCTTCTTTTTCTACCTACATCACACTTTTCAAATACTGGATATTGACCTAAATTGGGTGCATATTCTCTTCTTAACCTATTATACTCTTTCACACAATTTGCATCTGCACTAATCTTTGTCTCATCAAAATCAATCAAGTACAATCCAGATAAAGCTCTCACTCGAGACAAAGCAACATATGCCATACCCTCTTTAAACACAGTACTTCCAATATTCACTAAAGCACTATCTACACTTAAACCTTGAGATTTATGAGTGGTCACCGCATACGCCAAAGAAATAGGAAACTGTTTTCTGCGAACATACAAATCTTTTACAAGCAAAAACTGAGCTGAACAACGACTAAATTGTTGTACTTCTTCAATGTCATCAAATTTGATTTTCAAAAAATCAATACCATTCTCTATTTACACAATTAAAGAAATCAACAATTTTACCCATTGCTCCATTTACTAAACCTTTTTCCACATTCAAATTACGTCGTAAAATTACCCTACAGTTAACAAATGCATGTAAATTCTTTTCTAAAGCAGCAGTTTTACTTATCGATTTCTCTAAAGAATCCAATTTCCTCTTCAACTTTTCGGTCAAAATAATAGTGATTCCTTCATGTTCTATTTTATCAATAGCTTCCAATTTTATAATTTCTTCATTTTCCAACTTTAACATTTCTTCATTGAATATAGAACATTCACACAGTGTTGGCATTAAGCAGATTACAGATTTTTCTGCAATTCTCATATATATGTTCTCAGAAACAATATTTTCATTTGGAAACAAATTAGAAAGTAATAGTTCCATAATCAGCATTATTTGCCTGTCACATATTTTTAATAAGTTCCTTATACTCAAAATATGACCAAATGTTAACATTTCCAATGCTCCCAAAAGACTTTCTGGTATCTTCATGCGCCAGTGTTTTAAACACTGGTTGTCCTTTTAGAGGAGTAAGTTGTAGTAGATCTCCAAAAACTATGACGTGTTTTCCTCCAAATATTATGTCATACTTTGTTTTAAGAATTTGCTTCATTCTTAAATGCACAGAGGCAAGCATTAAGTTTGATACCATGCTTACATCATCAATAATAAGAAGTTTCATTTTCTTCAAGACTCTTGAAACTTCACAACAAGCTCCTCCAGATAGCTTGTGGTATTCCAATTTGTTTTCATGCTCTACTGGTAGCATTAATAAACGAAGTAAAGTAATTCCTTTAATATTGTGTGCTGCCAACCCAGTTGGGGCAGTGACAATACAAGACAAATGCGACTCAGTTGTTTTCTGTAGATATGTTGTAATTACTTTAATTAAAAAACATTTTCTTTTTCCAGCTTGTCCACTTACACACATTTGGATTGGTTGAATTGATGAGCAAGAGCACTGTTTCTTCTCATGAAGTAATCCATGATCAATCTGTTCTCTCACTTGCTCATATATTTGTTTCTGCTCAACATTTAGTTGTTCTTCCAAGTTTCCTAAGTTTTTTACATCTTCTTGAGCTTGATACATTGCTGTTTCCATCTCTTCCATAGCATTTGCTGCTTCATTTTGAACAATTGGTTCTCCTAGTGGATCCTGACTCAACAGAGCAGAAGTTTGACTGTCTTGCGAACTGTCTCTAGCAATCTCAGCTGCAATTGTAGCTTCTTGCTCAATTTCGTCGTTCAACATTTTCACATAATTAGCAAAAACAGGACATTCTATAGTATCTCTACTTGCGTTGAACGAATCTTCATAGTTCTCAAAATCTCCAAGTAATACAATTCTGAACACCACGGCTTGAAAAGTTGCAAAAGAGCTAAATAGTAAAATTCCCTTTTGTTAGGAGTTTCGCAACTCAGTTTATGGTGATTAATCAAATGTCCTTTTCTTTGTTTCACCAAACATCCTTCAGAACCAATCACGGCATATATACCATTATTGATGTTTTCTATAATATTCTGTTAAAAAATATAGTTTTGCAGCATTTCATAGAGACAAATGTTCTCAAGATGATGATTTATATTTGGATAATATATATCCAACATATTTGTTTTAACAATATCTGTACTTTCTGGCTCTTTTTCAGCTAAATATTCAATTTCTTGTACAAATTTAAGTACTTGATTTTGTGTTGCAGCAAGAACTAGACTCACCCAAATGATTCTTCTAGATTTGGAGTATAGACTTGCAGATGATAACCGATCGGAGCATTCATATGCTCCAATTTCTCGATGAGATATTCCGTTTTTTCTGATTTTGTTATGTAGGATGTTACATATCGAGCAACAGCAATGGAATTGTCCGCAACATATTGAAAATCCATGTTAGCATTCCACATGGACAAAATGACTGGGTTGTAGTCATTTATGTATTTTGACTCTTCATTTCAAGTTGCAGGTATTTTTTTGAGACTTTCTTGTGATAGTATGTCGCAAAGATGACATAAAACTGTTCACTCTTCCTTTCGATATTACAGGACGTGGAAATGCAAAATGACATTTGGTGTAGAATTTGTCCTTAGATTTGTACTTTCGATGACAGTATTTCCCACAACGATGGCTTTGGAATCGTAAGACTTGTTGTCTTAAGTCCTTTTCTTCTGTACTTTTGGGTATATCACATGTAGCATATTCTTCAATAAAAGGCAACACAGTATCATCTGAGTCTGTTCCAAATTTGGGAGCATCTTAGATCCATTATAGCACATGTATATAAGGATCACCTCTCGCTTGATACTCCATTCTCCAAAAGAAATCCAGAACCTCTCCAAGAGGAGGATTTTTTTTATTGGTGATAAAAGACTTCATAGCTTCAAATCTATGATTGAACTACCTGTATATATTAACTGGATCCAAATAGCACAATTCTCAAGGTGTCTTGTATTCAATATTTACTATATTTGGATTTGCCTCTCGAAGAAATTGAAGTAAATCATCCCAAGCATATTCAGCACAGCTTAGAGTAAGGAACCATGTAGGAGTTCCTAAGTTCCTTAACATACATTTAAGTTCTCCATGAAGTCGGTACCCGTACTCATTAGTACCACGCTGACATGCCATGAGATTAATTAGCTGAGATTCCAAAACATTATCTTTCTGCTGCACTTTATCCATAAATTCCTTTGCCGAAACATTTTGCAGGTGTACACCTGTTTTCAATATATGGTTCACTGCATTTGAAAGTCCAGACAAGTCACTCTCAAACAAAAGATGAAACAAATACAGAATATATTGAAAAAATCTTGCATCTTCTGCATACAATCTTGATGTCCAGTGTTCAGATGCAGGAATCTGCACATGTCGGTCATCATATTGTCTTCCTTTTCCTGTTGGAAACAACTGAGGGAAACAATGAGCTTCCAAGCTTTCTTCCCATACACTAATGGGACCTCCCTTTGCTTCTTTCATTTGGAATAACTCTATAGTATTCCCCATCACTTCTTTGGAATGAAGTGGATGAACACTGTAATGTTCGTAGATTTCTTCAGTTCTGGACACATCCACTTTTTCTATTTGTCCAGATGATGAGTCACTATCTTCTTCTACAGTTATTTCTTCTTCTCCCACATTCACATTTTTATAGTATTGATCATTTGTTACCAGATACAACGTTGCCTTTTTCACTTTCCTAACATCCAGTAATTCTTGCCAGGTTTTCTTACTCTTAGTAGGAATGCCATTAACAAGAATAACTAAAGGTTCATATTCTACATTTTATACACCAATTGTTTCAATATTTTTCTTTAAATCTAGAGGCAAATATACAACTCTTCCCTTTAATCCTCTCTGTAAATCTGAAGGAGGCAATTTCCGTGTCTTAGGCTCCATACGAATAATAGCCTGAAATCGATGCACACATTGAATAAGAATAGACTCATAGGTATTTAAATCCATCAGTTCAGAAGGAATATTTACCAACTCAAGATTATTATGCACATCTCTAGCAGGCATTTTGTTCCCGTCTAATTTGTTATAACAATATTTACAAATACGCTGATCAGAACTCAAATCAAAACAATTCTCTACCAACAAATAAGTTGCAAATTCCTTCCACTCATTACTTTTTTCCTTTTCACTTTTTAAATACAGCTCAACAGTCCTGGTCTGATTTTTATAATGAGTTTGTCGACAACAAATACTAGAATAATTTGGCCTTTCACCTGAAATCACCTTAAACTTCGTAATTTCTTGCTCAACATTTTCTGTATTACAATGTTGTACATTCTCTTCCACATTTCTTTCTATTAATGTATCAGTCAGTCAGTCAGTCAGAAATACTTTTATTTGATCTTGTTAAAAATCATAAAAGAGTGGAGAAAGTTCAATGATACAAACATGTTAAAAAAAAAATACTTAATTGGATAAAATGTTAAGGGTTAAAAAGGAGCTAACAGAAGAGAAATGAAAACACAATACTGTCATGACCTGGATACTCGTCCATAGATAATATATTAAATAAAACTTTCATGTTAAAATAAGTTTTGAACAGAGAGAGGCGGTACTGTACACCAGGGGCCCAGAATTTATGTTAATGCAGGAGAAGAACAAGGGTCCAAGCGGTATTAACTGAACCACTCCAGTTCATTCTTGTTTGTTGTCTAATTCTTTGGCTGCCATTTTCCAAAGCATAATGGCTTTGCAAGAAAGTTCAATGGAGTGGCCTCCAAGACAATGTATGACTGCCGCTCTGCATGTCCGTAGCTGATTTTTTATCAGCAACTTGCGGAGGACCCTTTTCCGCATTTCTAGCAGTGTAAGGCTGATGCATAGTAGATGTAAGAGGCTCTCTTCTACTTGTCCACACAGCCGGCATTCTTTTGTTGACCATACTTGTTTCCATTTTTGGGTTAGGTCCTTCGTAGGGAATGACCCCAACCATAACATGGTCAGATAATGCTTTTTATGTTGTGAGAAATGGTCTAACAAGTATGGTTGTGGTTTGAGCGACTGATAAGAACTGATCACTGCCCAAGCGTGTTTTTTCTTTGAGAATGCAGTTTTATCCATTAGCTGTGATATTTGTTTGGTTGCGCTGTTTACTGCCTTTTTGAAGCCAGAAAAAGGGGTGTTTATATGCCATGCCCCTTCGAGGTGTAAGTCCTTGAGTGAACCTTTTAGGACCATGACGATGGAATTATTTAACATCGCATGCTTTTCGATTTCTTCCCAGCAGGAGTGGGCTAATGTGTTATCTTCTGCTTGCCTCATCCGCCAGTAGTATTTGATGACTGCCCCTTGTCTGGCTGGTTTCTGGTTTTTTAGCCCGTATTCCAGTCGAATCTGGGCTTGAGAAATGTGCTGGGGGATTAAGAACAACCTCTTGAAAAAGCCTGATTGGGCTTGGTTAAGGGCGGCTGCATCTATTGTATGCATTATTTCTGACCCGTATGATATGGTTGGTATAAATTTGGCTGCAATTACCTTCAACACATGCCCTGTTGAGCTGCCTTTTAATTTCCTGTGTAAAGTTTTAAAGGCGTAGAGGAGTTGTTTTGCTTTCGTTCTCACTTGATTCAGCTGGTGTTTGAAGTTAAGGTTTTGATCAAGTTGAAACCCTAGATATTTGTAAGATTCCACCTTGGTTATTGGTTTGTCACCCAGGTTCCAGATGAATTTGTCTTTTGACCCTTTTTTATGATGTTTTGAGAAGCACAGCACCTTAGTTTTCCTGCGATTGATTGCTAATTGGGATGCAATGGTGTATGCTCCTAGTTGGGTCATTGATCGTTGAAGGCCTATCGGTGTTTGTGATAGAAGGACGATGTCATCTGCGTATTGAAGGCTGGTGATTGGTGTTTTGCCCAGTTTTGGGGGGTCGGTTTGGACTTGTTGAAGGTATTTCTCGAGGTCGGCGGTGTAGATGTTAAAAAGGCAGGGGGCCAGCACGCACCCCTGTTTCAGCCCATTTTTAGTTTGGATCTTACTTGTTAAGCTGCACCCGTCTCCTTTTTTTATTTGGACCCATGTATCCAAATAAAGGTTGATAATTGCCTCCAAAAGTTTTGTTGGTGCTCCCAAGCTTTGCATTTTGGCCCACAGCTTTGCCCTCTGTACTTTATCAAATGCTGCTTTGAGGTCAATAAAGCAAGCATAGAGGGAGTGGGATTTGGCCATGGCTTGATTGGCTAGGAGTGTGACCGCAGAGATGTTGGTGAGGGTGCCCATTCCAGGACGGAATCCTGTTTGTGTCTTTGTCATCAAGTTTGTGTGGCTCACCCAGTCTTCTAAATCTGCCAGCAGGTTAGAGGCATAAATCTTGGCTTCAACATCGATGAGTGCGATCAATCTGTAGTTGGCAGGATCTGAACGTGGACCAGATTTATGTATAGGATTAAGGATGCTTCCTCTCCAGGAGTCTGGAATCGTACCTGACGATAGTGCATGTGTGAATAATGGAGTAAGGATGTCGGACCAGAATAAGGGATCATGCCGGAATAATGCGTTAGGCAGTCCGTTAGGTCATGGGGCTCCTTCAGGCCTTAGATTTTTTATGGTTTTAAAGAACCGATCTTGGGAAATCTGCAGACGTGGTTCTGACAGTTCGATTGTAGGTGTATCATCAGCTATTTCTGCAATGGAGATTTCCTAATTTGTAGCTCCTGAGGGTAGGATGTCATTATATGTTTGCTCAATGTGTGCTTTCCAAGTGTCCTCCATTACATCAGAGTTAAAGTGCCTGTTTTTGCCGTTCGATAGCTGGTTGATTATATCCCAGAAGAGCTGAGAGTCTTTTTCGTTACTGGCATGGAGGAGTTTTGCCTAGAGTTCTTCTCTGAAGGCTTTCTTGGCTACCTTGGAGTCTCTTTTGAGGTCTTTTCTTGCTTTCGATATTAGTGAGAGATTCTGGGCCTCGAGTTCGCAGATGCCTTAGATGTTTATTCAATTGATTTGTTTGTTTCCTTAAACTGGTGGTGAACCACCCTATCCCTTCTGGTCTGCCTAGTTTGCGGCCATTTTTTGAGAAATCTTTGTTTAGGTCTTGAGCAAAGATTTCCCAAGCCTTTATGCATGATGGATTGACTTTAAAACTCTCCGAAAGGGTTATGCATGTGGCCATGATGTCACCGATATTTTCCTTTTGCCAAATTAAACGTTTCAAATTGTAACATTTTGTGAATTGGGACATCTCTTTGTCTTTTGCTGGGTCGGCCATATTTACGAGTAAAGTGAAGGTTTGTGGGTGGTGGTCACTTTCTGACCTATCTTTTATCTCAAAGTTTGTGATGTGGGGGAGAAGGTCTAGGTTTGTTAATGAATAGTTTATGATTGAGCACGTGCTCTGCGTTACTCGGGTATATGCTTGGTGGCTCACTGATGTCACTTGTCCGTTTAACACGCCCAATGATCTTTCTTCCAACAGAGAGGCACATCTCTTACCATGTGTGTCACATTGTTTGCTAGGTGGAACGTGGCCTGTTGGACTATCTTTCCTTAGATTTTGTAATTTCATGTTAAAATCTCCTGATAAAATTATGTTGGAGTGTGGGTGAGCAAGTTTTAATGTATCCAGTGTTGCTACTAGAGTGTCAATATTCAATCTCTTTTGTTTGGATGATGGGTGGATGTATATATTCAATATTAGTAGGCTACAGAAGGTCGGGGCTGTTAATTTGATACATAGCATCCATGTTGTATCTAAATCTACTTCCGTGGCCTGCCAGGAGATGAGGGTCGAGACATAGATTGAAAGCCCTCCTTTAGCTCTACCATATTTTGAGTCCTTCTGGGCCGGATTAAGATATTCTTTGTAACCTACTATTGGTGAAGGATTTGTTTGCCATGTCTCTTGGAGAAGAATTAAATCGTGTTTTTTGAGAAATTCCATGAAGTCCGGATCTTCTAGTTTTGAGCTCAGGCCATTTATGTTCCAAGAGCAAATGTTACACCCGTGGTCTGTTATTTTAGCTTTGGAAGGGTTTGTTCATGCCGTGCATTGGCGGGTTCTGGCTGGGTTCTGTTTCCTTTGCCCTATGTGTTTCCCTGCTTCCGGATGAACAAAGGTTATGGTTATTTTCCTCCCATCTTGATCTTTGCCGATTCTTGGGCTTTGGTGTTCTGGGCCTTTTGCATCTCTCAACAAGCTCTCTGATGACTTTAGTTGTTGAAGTGGGGTAGGATAGCGGGCGGGCGTTGGTTTTATTAGTTCTATACCCCATTTGGCAAATAAAAGCTGCTGCTGCCAGATTTGCTCTGTGATGGAGTTATCAGTAAAGCTTACTATGGTGATTTCTCGACCAGATGGGTCGGGATTAGGGCTGAATTCAACGCTTTCAAGATTCTCCGTCTCGATATGACGCAGGGACAGGAGTGCTGTGAGCAGTTTTAGTATTACGCTTCTATTGAGGATGTCATGGGTTCCCCTCGATTCAAAATGAGGGATGAAATGCAGCTTTTTGTAGTAGTAGTTATTGCTGTCGGAAAGGACCAGCTATGTGTGATGGCTTTTTAAAAATTCTTTTCCCTCTGAGGGTTGTCCCGCGGTGGTCGGGCGAGGATTCTGAGTGTTGCATGCGGTATTTAGAGGAGGTATATCATTGTTTGTTGCAGTGGTTGGAACACTGCTTTCCTTATGAATCCTGTATGTTTTGACGGCGGTGCACCCATCCTTGCTGTCTCCCTCATTGGGCTAAATTGCGTCATTTGAGCTGGTTTTAACGGGTTCTAATGTGTCTAATGTGTTGCGTCTGGTAGTTTTTGTTGGGATTTGAGTGGGCTGTGATGTTACATGGCGATTCTCTACCTTTTCTGTGGGTTTAAATATGCTATATACGTTTGCTGGCTGCAAATGTTCCATTTTTGGTTGCTTTTGAATTGTTGTGTCCGTAGGCTTATTGGTAGATGGGGTTGTGTTGACCACAAGGCTTGCTTTCTCTGTTTTTATTGTTGGTGTATCGTCTTCACTTTGGGTAACATTTAGCTCCATTGTGGTACTGATTATGGTTGGTGCATGTCTTGTTTGTTTTCCCTTTCTTGACTTTCTTAGTCGTTTCCTCTCCTGCTTTGATAGTGGAGCTTTAGTAATTGCTTCTTTTGCGGGTGGCTCGTTGCAATGATCAACTGATGGGCTGATCGAGACGGCTATATTTTCGGAAACGGTTTTTAACTGTAATGTTTTTGTGCTTTCAGGTGTTAGAGCGCTGTTGAGCCCCTCTGCTTTTACATTGTGCTCTTTTGGGGGACTTGGGTAAACCTGATCCATTTCCTGCTGGGTTTCTTTGAATTTCTTTGTTGGTGGATTAGTCTGTGCTGAGGTGTCCCTGACGACCCCCAGTAGTTCGGACATTAAGTTTGGAACTACGGCTAGTTGGTCTATGATTTGCGTGCAATGGCAGTGGTTTGTTAGGTAGCATGTATCTCGATCTTGCTGCACCCGCTCTATCATTTCATTAAGGTTTTGCAGCTTTTGTTCCACCCCCTGTACGTAGATAGCTAGGATGTTTAACAGGCCAACTTGGGTATCTAATTTGTTTGCGTGATAAGTCATGGCTTTGCCGATGGTGTCCAAAGTGTTTAACAAATGGGGCCAGACTGCAGAGGGTGGTGAGCTGGCTGCCTGTGCCGGTGGGGGTGTGTGCTCTGGAGGCAAGGAAGCCTGAGAGGCTGGAATTTCCTATACTTTCTCCCTATTTTGCGACTGCGGCATCATGGGAGAATTTTCGAGATTTTTTAGCCTAAGAAATAAGTCATCTTGTTGCCTTGAGGGCGGTGATTTTATGCTACTTCGATAAATAGATTCCGGTGAATAATGCTTGTTGGTTATTGCTTTGACCAGGTCGTCTGTGAGAAGGGCCGGCGACAGCATGTGTGTGGTACCGAAAGGGCTTAGAGGGACCGTGCTTATCTGGTGTATTGAGATAGCTTCTTTGTTACCGTTAAGACCATTGTGGCTCGGTAACAGTTGTTGTTGCCCCTTCGGCTGTGATTCTAGGATGAGCGGCTGATGGTGTATTTCTGCTTCTATGGCGTTGACTTTATGGGTGTGACCACCTCTGAGAGGGGTATGATTTTTAGAATTTGGGGGCCATGGGCTTCGCCTTTTGATGCGTGATCCAGGTCTGGACCTGTCGCCCAAGGTTCTGCTTTTTCATTAATGCGACTCTTGATGCACTTATCGAGGGGGATATTCGTATCGGCTTCACTTAGGCCGTCAAAGGTGTCAAAGGTGTCAATGCTAAGACTGGTATCTTGTAAATGTTTGAATTGTTTAGGGTCGTCGCATTCCTGTTTTTTTTTAGCAGTTTTTGTGGCCACTTTTAGGAAGTCGGTGATCAATGCCCGTTTACTGCTGTTTGGGCATGAATAGTGCCTTTTTGGTGCAGGTGGTATGCCCTTCTTGCCGCCTTCGTTAGTAACAGGTGGGGCTGTCTCAGCCACTTTTTTGCTAACAGTTGACTTTGAGCTTGCGGATCTGGAGATGGCTGTGATGCCCTGTGTTTCGCCTTCCGTCGCGTACTGTTTGTCGCTATTTGTTTGCCTTGGCTCCGTAGGTGACATTCCTTCCTGCATGGTACCTGATCCTATGCTGTTGTCCTCCATGACCATCGCCTTGATGACCTCCGTTTCTATTTCTGGATCCATCTCCTTTTCTTTTTTGTTTTTTTTGGCGTTAGATGGTGATTTGTTCTCTTTACACTCATCCCCCCTTATTCTTCCGGACCTCATGGTTGGGTTGTTGCCCACCCACCTTGCGACTTGGTGCTGTGCTGTGGCGAAGGATTTTTTGCTTAGGGCAGAGCTATGAGTTTTTTTATTTTTGGAGAGGGTCGTTATTGTTATTAGTCTTTTTGCCGATTGTGAAGAAAAAAAATTGTATTGTATTTTCTGTTTTGTGTGATATCTGTATATTTGTTGGTTTTGTCTTTGTTTGTTTGTTTGTTTTATTGGTCCTGTCAATTCGCCCTCCTTTCTAAACAGAACCGCTTTCACCAACCAGGAATGTTTCCAGCTGTGCTTAGCCTTAGCCTGTGCCTGTGGGTAGGGAGGGAGGACGGCCACCGAGTAAACAGCTGGAGAGCAGGGGAGGGGGGGGGGCCATCAGCTATTCTCCCACTCGCGTCCTCGTGCTTCTGCTCCCCCCGACTCCCTCGACACCAGCAACTCTCCCCCAACTCTGCACTGCTGCCGGACAGTTACAGGCGGTTGCAGAGGCTATGGAAACATGGCGTACCTTCCTTCCTGCGGTCCTCTCACGCTCGATGCAGGAACTGCTGGAACCGCCGGAGTCCACCGAAGTCCAAGGAGCGGAGGTGGCTGGACAGTGCGGCGGTGAGTCGGGACCTGGCGGAGGGTCCGGGGGTCAGGCTGACCCGCGAGCCGGGTGGAGGGTGGGGCAGACTCGTAAATCACTGCCGCTGCGGGACCGAGCCGAGCATGCCCCTGCTGCCGGCAGGCGTTTGTTCATGCTGATCTCAGCTCTCCCTGCTCCCTGCTTCACCTCACCACGACTCGGCCTCTGCCTCTGACCGGCATTACTCTGCTTTACCGGTGTCGCCACAACCTGCGGATCGCTGCCTGGCTCAAGCTCCGAGCTCCGCGACACGTCCGTCAGATCGGTCAGATCAGTTTCACAGGTGTGTCTGCTCTGCTTCAACAGAACAACAGTGAGATGGCAGAAAAGAGATATCAGGAGAGGAGTGTTTCAATTTCTGCACTGTCGTCCTCAGGACGAAAGTAACTAACCTGAATTTCTTCACAAACATTCATTACATCTGATACAGATCCACGCAAAAGAGCACTGTTAAACTTTTTTAACATTAGTGCTGGACTTTTTGCAGAATACAATCTTCTGACTAATTTCCTCATTTGAGTATGATGTACTGCTAACATCCTGAAATGGTGAAAAACACTTCGACATACTTTTTTAGAAAGACAAGCCAGAGAATGACCTTGCAAACCAGTATTTTCTCTCACTCTGCAAGGGTCTAGTCCTTGCAACATCTTAATCTTTTGTTTAACACTTTTCTTAGTATATTTACGTAAGAAACTGCATAAAAAAATCAATAGATTCCTGCCATACACTACAAATACTACTGCAATTCCAAGTGTACACTGGAGCTTTAGGACGTCTCCCTAAAACTTCATCAGCTAACACCTCTTCTGCATTTCTAGGAACAATTTTCTCTTTCTCAATAGGACAACCATTTCTACCCTCATAAGCACGACCACTGGTGTCATCTGCATGCAACAAATCATTACTCTGAAAATAACTCTATTCATTAAAAAAGGCGCAGAACTTGAACTATGTTGCCATTCACCCAAAAATAACTCAGAAAAATTACTTCTGTTAATTACTCTTCTCCACTTACTTTTGGCCTTCATTAAATGGATTGGCTTATCTAGTGATCGATTTCTATTGATTACTAAAATAAACAATTTCTTTTTCAATTCGAAAGCTTTCTCAACTATATTTTCTATACGTTTCTTCTTATAAAATTTTACATTTCTTCACTTCCTTAATAAAATTTGACACAACTCGATTCTAAAACATTCTTTTTCCAATTTCCTGAAATTGATTCTTCCTCCTTTTACTATACAGTGTTTTTTTACAAGATGATTTACCATTGTTTTTCTCTTTTCTCTTGTTTTTCTTTTTAGTTGCAGATACACTATTTGTATTTTTGACATTGTCCACACTACTCGTAGTGTTTGATAAGTTGTTCAAAAAAATCTTCGTTCTCTTTTCAGGACTTTTTTTCTTGTTGTTCACACATTTTGTTCAGGTAAATCTTGTGGACGACTTCTCTTTAAATAATAAGCTTTATTATGTTCTTTCCTCTTTTCACTTTTTGAAGGCATGATGAATTTCCTTTAGTGTTGATGAAATATACTATTCTATTACTAAATAAATACAATGTAAAATGACTAAGTATAAACAATAACTGTGTAACTGATAACAGAAGTGCATACACACTGCAAAGATCTTTCAAGAACTATATCTGAAAGAAGAATACCTTAATGAATGTATCAATAGTTCAACTTTTCAGCAGTGAATTGACTAGTATATTCTACTAAATGCATCACTAGAACAGTACAAGGGGAAACATACTATAACAGCGGAACTGAAGGTATAAAAGACAAGTTTGCAGGTGCATAGAAGACTGCATGCATGGTGTATAGGGGTTTGAAGCACTCCATGGCCTAAGTGAGTGAGTAAGGTGGAGAAGTATCCAATTCAGTTCCTCTTTGTTCAGTAGTTGGGACACATCGTAACCGTGCGGTGGGGGTTTGATCAACGTGATACTTGTCCATGTGAAGTCTCTCTCATTGTGTTCCTTTTCCTTGAAGTGCTAGACCAAAGGAGCGTTTGCAGTGTTGCATCTTATCTTGCTACGATGCTGTCCGATGCTTAGCTTTACTTTCTGGGTAGTTTGCCCTACATAGATTTTCATGCAGGGGCAAAAATTGGCATACACAACATTTGACGAGTTGCAATTAGTAAGGTGTTTTCTTTCATATTTGATTGTACCAAATGAAAAAGGTTTTCCTTCAACAGTAGAGTCAAATGCTATACAATTGCCACATTTCACATGGCCAGTGAGGGTGGGGAGTCCCCATGCATCATTGAGTGTTACCTTTGCTGCAGGTTGTGGGAGTGCTGCCCTTACCAGGTGGTCTTTAATATTTTTTGCTCTTTTGAAAGCGAACATAGGGCGTTCTAACTGGAGTTCGCCTGCATTGAGTACTGGCCAATGTTTTAGTATACTTTTTCTTATTGCGTTGGATGCAGGGGAGAAATTGTCACACATATGAGTCTATCTTGGCTTTTCTTAGGTTTGGGTTCCAATAGAACTTCACGTGGGCAGTACCATGCTCGAGAGTCTGTAGAGTCAGTCCATAACATGAAAATGTCGTCAATGTATCGTTTCCACAGGGCAATGCCACTGTGGAAACGATTGGAGGTATTCAGGATGCAAGATGTTTCAATGCTGTCCATATAGAGAATGTCCAGGTTGGGAGCAAAAATAGCTCCCATGGATTTTCCACGTACCTGACCATAGAATTGGCCCTCAAACAAGAAGAAATTCTTTGTAAGATAGATTTCCAGTAGTTGAAGAATGAACAAGGACGGCACAATATGTGGGCGTGGTCGTGTATTGAGGACTTTCTCAATTACCCGGAGTTACTCAAATTGAGGGATATTGGTGTAGAGTGATTCCACATCCTTCGTACACATAGTGCTGGATGTCGGATCAAAGGGGTGTTCTTCTATCATGTTTATCATTGACATGCTATCTTTTATGTAGCATTGAGTATCAGGGACGAATTCCTTGATAAAGAAATCAAAGTAATGTCTGAGGGGCCACACCCCGAGACAATCGGGCGACCTGGCGGGATTTCAGAATTTTTATAGATCTTAGGTAAACAGTAGATCACTGGTATTCTGGGAGCTTTAGTATTGAGGAATTCATGTTCCTTTTTGGATAAGTAACCTGATTGAAGTGCACCATTGGTGACGTCAAGAATCAGCTTTTGTATTTCTCCCGTCAGATTGCAGGGCAGTTTACAGTAATGCTCTGTATTGCTGATCTGGCGAGAATTTCATTTCGATAATTGTATATTCCCTGAATCACAATTCCACCCCTTTTGTCAGCAGGTTTTATGACAAGGGATTGGTTGTTTTTGAGTGATACATGGGCATTCTTTTCGGTAATGGAGATGTTATAAGGTACAAATGACTTTTGATTTTCCATTCAAGACAAGTTTCTCGAAAGTGCGGATTTCAGGTGGGATCATTCCCCCTGTGGGAGAATACTTGGAGATGGTTTAAAAGGGGTGTTGGCGTGTTTCGTGGGTGATGGGTTAAAGAGAAAAAAGCTATGTAGCCTAACCTTTCTGAAGAATCTCAGAAGTTCGGTTTGGGCATCAAGATAGTTTGGGTGAATAGTGGGGACAAAGGAGAGTCCTTTGTTGAGCAATGATAGTTCCCCACTAGAGAGTGTGTGCTGGGTAAGATTAAAAATAGGTAGTAGCACATCTTCTTGCTCGGTGTTATCGCAGAGGCTGACAAGGTCAGCCTGAGTTACCATCGGTAATGTTGCCGGCGAGTGAACCGTTCGCCTGACTGGATGGGGGGGTTGGGCCATCTCTGTGGTTGATTCCCTCTCCCAACTCCTAGAGGTTCTGGTTGGCCTCTTCCTCTGCCTAAAAAATTCCTGAGTTCATCCACTGAGCTATCAGAGAAACCCACAAAATGTTGACGTCGGTTGAATCTACCTCATGGTCTTTGGTTCTGAGGGCCACTGTAATAACGATTGGTGTAAAAGTCAATAGTTAGATATGGGTATGTATTCTCTTGGGGGAAACTTTTAATATCTTTTTTGACTTTGATGTTTTTTTGTTAAGTTCGAACTTGTGTAAGTCTTCTATGTTTTTTTGTATTTGATCAAGGAGTTTCTTGGCCTCAGTATTAGTGTTTTTATCTTTAATTTGTTTTTCAAGTTTGCGTATTTCTATGATTACTTTTTGTAGTTCCTCCGTGGCAATGTCAATTCCAAGTACCATCCAGTGCCGGGAACATGTGGCACTGATGTAGCTGAAACTGTTAAGATATTTCGGGTTGTCAGTGAAAACCCCCAGAATATTGCGAACTCGAAGGCCAACTGGAATTGTGTTAGCCTTGAGGTAATCTGTCAAGAGTTTTATCATAAGTATCAGTCTTATTTATTTTTTCTTTATTTTTTCCAGTTCTTCACCTAGTGAGGTACTGGGTTTGTTTGAGGTATCTACAGAATCTGACAGAAGGGAAGGACCTTCTAGGATTTTAATATTGTAATCAAGAGACTAAAGTGGTGGGATGGTCAGACAAACATGATTTATATACTTGTCCTGAAGATGATGCCATGTATCTGAGGTTTCGGCATCTGTACAATGGTACCCTAAATGCAATCAAGTCTGTTCACTGACTACAAGTACAAAGACTGCCTTGTTTGCTCTTGCCTGAATTCTGTTGTTTTGTCGCGTTCATTGTGGGTCACAGGCCGTGCCCACTTGACATTACTTTAAGATTCATTGTTAATTGTTAATTGTGTGCATTTTTTAAATAAATTCCTGTCCGGCTGGACAAAGGACATACTAACTATCTAGTGTATGTCTATTCATACGCTGATCTCTCAAATACTAGGGTCCACTGTTTTTTGTAAAAAGTTAACGCCCAAGGTATTACCTTAATACAAGTGTATTACCTTCGGGTTCCCTTGTTTCCCAATAACAGTATGTTGAGGTATGATAGCTTTCACCCATGACACCTGCGTGATAAACTTCCATATGGCCAGGTCCTCCATCTGAGACAGAACTGCTCCAATGTGAAGGACTACAAGACACAAGCAACAGAACTCAAAAATAAACTCCTGATCCGAAAATCTCCCACGCCTGTGATTACCAGAGCAATGAAAAGGGCACGCAACAATCACCGAGAGGCCCTTCTGGATGAGCGAACACAAAAGGAGCCAAACAAAAGACCAATCTGCGTGACCACATACAACACACACTTCAATGAGGTCTCTAAAATTGTCAATAAACACTGGCGAACCCTTGTATGTGGCAACCTGAATTTTGAGAAACCCCTCTTTGCCCACAAGGAAGCTGGAACCTCAAGGATATCCTAGACCATACACGCCCCCGAGAAATGGAACCAGAACAACCAAAACTACATTGGGTACAAGGCCACCACCCTTGGGGAAACTGCAGTAGCTGCCACTTAAAGAAAAAAAGCAAACAACTGATATTCAGGAATGGCAGCACGTGGGAACAATGAAAATTCCCAACTGTAACAGCAAACACGTGATTTATATAATCACGTGCCCCTATGGTCTCGATTACATAGGGATGACGACAAGACCTGCCAGAATCAGAATAAATTAACATCAGAGCAATATCAGGTGCAAAAAGAGTACAACTAAAATGGCCAACCACTTCCTGAATGAGTTGCACTGTGTGAATGACCTACATTGGACAATCATTGAACAACTGAGTTCGGAGAAAGACCTTTTTGAAAAAGAGCAATGTTGGATGTTTAGGTTGAGTACTCATGTCAACGGGCTCAACGATGATATTCCCTGGGGACAACTGTCCCAGTGAACTGGTCTTGTCTACAGGACTCTTTTTTGAACCCCCTTTTTCCATTCACATTACATAACCCAGCTATACCCCATGGGTATATAGATCTCCCGTTAACTGAACCTAAGTAGATGCACAAGGATGCAGGTATAAATAATATTTAAGTTTTTCAATGTCAAGGTGGAGTAATAGTGACACAGTTTTGCCTCATGGTAATTTATGAGAGACTACTTGTGGTGGCGAGACACTTCTATTTTTCTCTGCCATAATGTGCCTGTTTGGCTATACATAAAAGTGCACAGACCGATCCTCATGTCATCAAGGATTGTCGGCCTCCTGTTAACTAGTATGACTCTTTAATATTGAAGCACTAGTTGGCTTCATACGTACACTTAAGCATGATTCTCTCCAATGTTAACCAACTGAACGGTAGTTTGTAATGCGCATGCGCGCCCACTATACACTTCATTTGTGGATGCCCGCAGTGTCTCAACATCTATTTCCGAATGAACTACAAAAAGAGACTTGTAGTGCGCATGCGCCACTCCGAAGCGGGAGCTTGCAGTACCACCTCCGCACCCATTGGTGTTTTTGGAGGAGTAGTGGCTAATTTTGACACATGCACATTCTTACTATACCATCTGGTTCTATTCGAGGCGTCCAAAATATGTATTAATTGAACGGACCCACACAGGTGCTGGGAGTTTGGATGCCTTTCCTAAAACCGGAATACCCATATAAGGCCCTAGCTGCTTCAGTTTTTTGACACTTTACGAGTTTTGGAGGTCGCATATTAGGCGATTTCCGAAAGGCTATTACTATCTATGGAGCCACGGCCATGGGTAGACTGAGACAGGGATTCTCCTGCTCTTTGTAAGTACGGCATAACTGAACCAGATCGGAGGGTTACTGAACCAAGTAAGTAATCAAGGACCACCAAGATTATGACATTTTTCTTTGGTTTTATGTTTCTACGTTCCTTATGTCCAGGTTGCTATTTAGCACAACAGCCCGTCCTGAAGGCTCATGGTGCTACAATTTGTTTTACAGCAAGTATGCACTACTTTCTTTCCTCTATGAAACCTAATGACAATATCCTGAAGCACTGCACAATCTCTGCTACTATTTGAATAGAGCGTGTGTTTTATGTTATGTGTGCGTTTGTCTTGCGTTTGTCTTTTTTTCCTTCCAGGGCACCTCATAGGAGTAGCATGACAAATTTTGTCTAGATAGTGTTGCCCTCACATATGTTTTTCTAGGTCACTGAACCAACAACTAAATATTTTTAGTAATATAATACCATCTGTCCTTTTGTGTTCTTTTCCTTTTCTATTACAATTATTCATTGCTGATGTCTACGAAATATAAATAAAAATTAGGTACACCTTAATTTTGGAAAGCCAAATTAAATAATTTATGTCTAATACAATGTATGTTTGATGTGAGTAAGGTGGGGATATTGCAGCCCCGTCCTGAAGAAGATGCTTTGCATCGAAACATGTTGACGCACTCATGAGGTGTTGTACATTATCATACATATACACCTCAACACCCTTTTTTAACAGAGCCAGCACGGAGGCCCATTAAAATTTACTAGACTTAACGTGCCCGGCCCTTTTTAACTTTTTTTCATCATTTATCACTTCAAACCCACCACTCACTTAACAACATAACCCCTCCGCACACCACACATAGTCATCGATCTAAGTGCTCCCGTGTATTTCGTCATTTAGCAGCACGCCGCATCCCATAGAGGGGTGCGAAGACCCTGATGATGAAGCATGACACCAAGGGTGCATGGATCCACCATGTAAAAAAAAAAAACGAAGCGCGGGCTCTTGTGCTTGTTTAAAAATTAGCTACCTGGGAGGGACAAATCCCGGGGTCTAAAATATTACATTTGATGGGTGTTCAGAGGGGCCCTGACGCCCGGGGACCGCCATTCCTCGGTGCTACAAAATAAATGGGTGAGGGAGCTCAAAGGTCCGTCTAAGCCCCGGGGATTACCACCCTCCGGGGATTTTGAAATTTTGGGAGGGGTCCGCGGGGTCTCCATTCTGGAGCAATCAAAAGTCTTGGGGAACACCACCCTCCAGGAGCGGCTCCTGCTCTGTCTTGGGGTGTCTACCCCCGGGACACTGCTGTTTGCTATGGTAGGGCAGGAGTCAATGCTCCCGCTCTGTCATAGCAAACTTGAGGGCATATTGGCCATTTTGCCGCAAACATTTTTTAAAAAGTCAAAAATGCGGAGAAAATTATATTGCCCTATTTACTAGGCGACGCTAAGATGCATTAATGCATGTTAGCAGCCGGTTTGCTAACGGCTCGACTTGAGTCTCCAATGGGTTGCAATGTAGGCGTTCCCAGTGGCAAGGTAGGTGTTCCTATGACAATATACATGAAAGAGGGAGGTATGACAACAGCGTTGTATTTACAAGTCGGCCCTATATCTGAGGATCGATAGTAAAACTCTTGGTAATAGTGGTTTATGTTGGATCGTAACATCGGTTCTGAAGTAAACTTAAGCATGTTTAGTGTGCAAGATGGATTGATATGTTAAGTCCACAGTCTTATATTAACAAGCTTTTCACTTGCGAATATGAATTTTATCGTAAAATAAAATCACCTACTACTAATTTTTATTCTTCCTTGGGATCCCATCCCATGGGCGTATTTTCAACCTTGGGCACTGTGGGTGGAGGACCAATGTCCCTACGATGCCAGTCAGCCCCCTGTGTCCTTCGGAAGCCATCATTACTTTTCTACACGGGGACCAGCTAATACAGCTCCCCGAGGGGAAAAGCATTCTGCTTTGCATTTGAAAAGAGAGAGTAGATTTTCGTGTTCTCTCTTTCAAAATGCAAACCAAGTTTGCTATGGCATGGCAGGAGCCTCGACTCTCACCCTGCCATAGCAAACAGCAGTGTTGAAAAAATCTTCCGGTAAGACAACAAAGGATTTTGAAGTCCATTATCGCCGTTTTAGCTGTAGTTTGCTGTTAAAGAGGCAATAATTTTAACAGTGTCCTTGTAAATATCCCCCTAAGTTTTGTAATGTCGACAATCCCATCTCCCATTTAAATAGGCACAAAGTATTTAGTGAAGTGCACACTGTGAATCGTGAAGCAACACTGTCTAATTGTGATCGATAAAGAATTGCCCATTGTTGAGTACAGAGTAGGTCAATTGTACATGGGGTTATGTAACATCAGTGGCTATTCCTGCAATAAGTTATGGTATACAGGACTGCATATGCCTAAATCGCTGCATTGCCTTTTTTTATTCAGTCTGCTGCACCCCATCTACTCTCTCCGGTGCGTACCCAGGCCTCACTGCTTACCTTTTCGCGGACAGGGTACGTTCTACATCATGCAGTCCTGCTCTGTTACCAAGAAGTCTCATATTTGGTGCTGAGTCTTGATATCGCTATGGCAAAGGACATACTTGTGCACCCATCATCATCGCAGGTTCCTCACCCGCTCAGTCCTTGTGGTACCACTAACTCAGTGACCAAAGAGGCCACGCACGTGGTGGGCCCCCTGTTCGGTAGTTTGGGCCAACATGTGGCGTCCGAACCACTAGGACTGATCATCACAGCGCTTGCCTTAAATAAATAAAGGGTGAATTTCATGTTGTTCGTAGTGTAGATTCAAATCTGAATTCAAGTTGTGAACCCTGCTGTCCACACTGTTGTTCAAAGGCAGTGGTCAGGACAGACATCAAGAAATTATTTTTGTTGTATCCTTTTACATAATCTGAGGACATAGAGTACACTTATCGCTGCCTTAAATAAATTAAGGCTGAATTTGATGCTGTCCTTAGTGCACATCTAAAGCTAAATTCAAGTTGTGAACCCTGCTGTCCTCACTGTAGATCGAAAGCAGTAGTCAGCACAGATATTGACGAATGATTTTTGTCACCTATTTTAACAAAATCTGAACACATACAGTACAATTGTCTCTGCATTAAATAAATCAAGGCTGAATTTCCTACTGTCCATAGTGTAGATGCAAAGCTGAATTCAAGTTGTGAACCCTGCTGTCTGCAGTGTAGATCGAAGGCAGTAGGTGACACAAACATTGAGGAATGCTTTTTGTCACATACTTTAACAAAATCTGAGGACACAGTACAATTGTCTCTGCCTTAAATAAATCGAGACTGAATGCAATGTTGTCTGTAGTGCTGATGCGAAACTGGTATCAAGTAGTGAACTCTGTTGATCGCAGTGTAGATCGAAGGCAGTAGTCAGTACAGACATTGAGGAATGTTTTTTGTCGCATCCTTTAACAAAATCTGAGGACTTAGAGTACAATTGTCTCTGTCCTAAATAAATCAAGGCTGAATTTCATGCTGTCCGTAGTGTAGATCCAAAGCTGATTTCAAGTTGTGAACCGTGCTCTCCACACTGTAGATCGAAGGCAGTAGTCTGCACAGATATCGACTAGGAGTTTTTGTCACTTATTTTAACAAAGTCTGATGACTTAGAGTACAATTGTCTCTGCCTTACATAAATCAAGGCTAACCTTAATGCTCTCCATAGTGTAGATCCAAAGGTGAATTCAAGTTGTGAACACTGTTGTCCGCAGTGTAGATTGAAGGCAGTAGTTGATACAGACATAAGTCTGCGTAGCTGTGGCCCTGAGTTCACAATCAGCTTGTATCGAGGAGACACTTGGTCATGACGGCAGCCACGTGGCAGGGTGAGGACCTTCGCTGTGGCAGAGTCTTTTCTCTTTGCAGAAGTGGACCACGCCCAAAGCATAGGCTAATTATTTATACTCATACTCTGGAGTTGCATATGTTGGACCAGCCCACTCCGTTTCTGCTTCAAATTGGGGGGGGAGACAACACAGCTACATGACTGAGATATTCCCCAGAGTCTGAGATAAAATGGTTGCATCCACTGTGCAGTACAGTACACGTATATGTACACATGGAAAAGATTTTGGTTTGTGTAGTGAGTTGTGTATAGCATATTACCGGTAGCAGTGTAAGCAGTGTGTACATTATTGTTGATGTGTGAATTCCTTCCCTTATACATAGGTGATTGCCACATCTCTGAACATTGAGCTAGTGTGCTGTTAAGGGGACATATTATTTTGGGAAGGTCCGTAATCCTTTTTTGCCCTGCATCTGAGGTAGTAGAGGGGGAGGGGTGGTTGTAGTGGTGGTGGCGCTATGTGTTGTGATTTTGTTAGGTGTTGGAATTGCATAATTAGTACCTCTATTACATATTTGTCTTTAGATATGGGTGTGAGTTGGATGTAATTCACACAGCACATAGTCAACGTCCTTACCCTAGTTAAATGTTGATATTAATTTGTTAGTGGTAAATGGAACTATCACCTGTTATTTTTAGGTAGCATTGTAGATTTGGTTTGTTGTTAAAAGTTTTGGAAGTGGTGTTTTTTTTCTACGGGAACGCCTAGTTTTTATATTATTAACTTTAGTTGTTCTGGTTTGTAGCGATTTTCTTGGAGGAAGGAATAAATTGAACAGTGGAAATATTTGCAGTTTTTACTACGTTGAGAACGGGTTGAGAATTAAAAAAGCTAGAAAAAAACAGATATGCTTAATGAACATTATAATTAGGAATTATCATTTAGAAAACCTTTGAAATTCACTAAAAAAACATAGGTTTCAGGCAGGTTATAGTTAGGAATTATCATTTAAAAAACCTTAGAAATTCACTGAAAAAACCATAGGTTTCAGGGGTGTTATCGTTAGCTGAACATTTCACTCATACAATACCACTGAAATTCCTCTGTTATAGTTAGTTGTACTAGTATAACCTAGTATAACCTTTCATCACCACTGTAAAATACAGAGTACCATATTTGAATCCATTGACACAACAATACAAGTATATAAAAACCCACTCAGTGATTCCTAGATCTAAACACACATCTAATCAATTAGATTTACTCATACATGTTGTCAATGATCAATAGAACGCTATCAAATATACTTATACACTTATATTGACATTACACACCAACACACATCCTATTCAGTTATGCAGTCATTCTACTCACTTTTCCAAACAATGTATCATATTTACATTTACTCAGGTATACACCTATACAAATAGCACTTCATTTAGTCATATAGATAGTAATTCATACTTAGTGTGTTATGAAATCACTATTACAAGTATACAGATATCTATACAGGACCCTTGATTCTAGTCAGGGGAAGGGGGATACACTCCTAAAATAACCCCTGCTCAACCCCTTGCTAGCTTGGCACGAGCAGAGAGGTTTATCTCAGAGGCAGTGTGTAAAGCATTTGTGAACACATACAATAATACAGTAAAAACACTACAAATGGACACCACACCAGTTTAGAAAAGTAAGTACTCTTTATCTAACTTGTACCAAGAACAAATGACAAAAATGCACAATACAGTATTAACAATATCTTTAAACATAGGTTACTCACTTAAATGCAGTCTCTAGCAACAAATAACTCCACTCTAAGTTATTATGACGTTGTGACAGAAGAAATCCCAAAGTACGGTGCCGACTGCGAAGTGCGCGGCATCAGGCCCAGAGTCAAACAGACCCACAAAGAACAGTTCCTTGGAAAAGTGAAAGAAAATGAAGACGGCTCACCACTTTGGGGAGGTGCTACTTCGTTGGTGCTGCATCGGTTCCTCACGACCCCAGGGTAGGTGTAGACTCTGTTCCTTACTGCAGAGCAGGGGAGGTGAGACGATGGTTCCTTACTGCATCAGGGAGGTGACGTCACGATGGCACTGAAACCACTGTTCCTTGCGATGTGTTGATTTTGATGGATTCGGTGTCACCCACGTCGAAGATCAGCTCCGCGATGACGAAGTCGGCTTCGCTACTGGTGGCCAGGTCTCACTAAACAGGAGTCGTCCGAAATGCAATATGATTTTCATGATCACACTACGATTAAGAGTCCGGACAGGTTTCAGTTACCTGATACCCATTCTCCTCGTTCCTTTCAGGAATCGTCAGACCAGAAGTACAAAAGAAGAGGGCATTCTGAATGCAGACAAGAATAGCAAGTTTGTAGCAGCTGAAACAGAAGTTCTCGATGCAGGCAGCCAGAAACACTGAATGTAAAAATCATCCTCAATAAAAGATGCAGCTTAACATTCTGAGTTCAGGCATGCTAAACTTTATTTTCTCATCTTATTACTAGAGTCTATTAGATTTATAAGATTTTATAAACTAACTTCCCATTCCGGCCTATGGGAACAGATAGCCTTGCAATTCGCAGTATTTCACTATCAGGACATGCCACACACATCAGGGCATGTCTTACCTTTCACATACAATGCACCCTACTTTAAGAGTGACTAATATGTAGAAAAGAGAAGGATTAGGGACTGGCAAGTGTGTGCATTTGCCAAGTCGACATGGCAGTCCCAGACTGCACACAGGCTCTGCAATGGCAGTCCTGAGCCACGTTTTACAAGCTGCTTCTGTGAGTGGCACAATAAGTGCTGCAAGCCCACAAGCAGCATTTGATTTACAGGCCCTGGGCACACATAGTGCACTGTACTAGGGTCTGACTAGTAAATCAAATACCCAATCATGGAATCACTAATCCATGACAAAATTTTACGAAGGGAGCACTTGCACTTTGGCACTGAACAGCAGTGGCAAATTGCTGAAAGCATCCAGACCAGCAAATATACAGGAGGCAACAGCAGAAAAAATGGAAGGGAGACCCACACCAATGGTGCCAAGTCTAACACATGTCCCCTCCAGCTGAAATGTGGGGAGAACTACCAACTCACTTGGGAGTTCTCTTCACTAAGGTGGAAAAATCTGGACAGACCATCAGCATTGGTGTGTTCTGTACCAGGGCGATGTTCCACTGTAAAGTCCATCCACTGTAGGACAATGGACCACCTCAACAGTTTTGGATTCTCACCCCTCATCTGCATCAACCATCTGAGGGGGCTGTGGTCTGTCTGAACCCGGAAGTGAGTCCCAAACATGTATGGTCTCAGCTTCTTCAGTGCCCAGACTACAGCAAATGCCTCACTCTGTTTCTGTGGAAATAACCTCCTACTCTTGAAGGCTACAGGTTGGTCTAGGCCCTCCTCTTTTAGCTGTGAGAACACAACCCCCACACCATGCTCTGAAGCATCTGTCTGCATAATGAATTCGCTTGAGAAATTGGGTGCCTTAATCACGGGCACTGTGCACTTGGCAGATTTCATGCCATCAAAAGCCTTCTGGCAGGCATCAGTCCTGTTCACTTTTCTGGGCTGCTTCCTGGAAGTCAGCTCTGTCAAGGGAGCAACAATGGTGCTATACCGCTTGACAAATCTCCTGTAATACCCTGTGAGTCCTAAGAAGGCCCTCAACTCTGCCTGAGGCTTGGGGGTTCCCAAGCCAGAATGGTATCAATCTTTGGCTGTAGGGGTGCCACCTGGCCGCTCCCTACCTGGTATCCCAAGTACACCACAGAACCTTGCCCGATCTAAAACTTACTCGCCTTGATTGTGAGGCCTGCCCTACCCAGTGCCTTCAACACTTCCCAGAGGTGGTGCAGATGTTCCTCCCTAGTGACACCGAACACTACAATGTCATCCAGGTAGGCGGCACTGAAATCCTCCTGTCCAGCCAACACCTGGTTCACCAACCTCTGAAAGGTGGCAGGGGCCTTTTTCATCCCAAAGGGCATCAGCCAGAATTGGTAGTGCCCATCTAGTATGGAGAATGCTGACCTCTCTCTTACCTCATCAGTCAAGGTGATCTGCCAGTACTCAGACATTTAGTCAAACGTACTGAGGTACCGGCAGCCCCCAACCGATCAATCAGCTTATCAGCTCTGGATATTGGATATGTGAAAGTCCTGGTGACTGAATTGAGCCCTTGGTAGTCCACACAGAGCCAGAGGTCTGGTGTGGCACCGGGTGCAGCAGCCTTCGGAACCAAGACCACTGGGCTGGCCCAAGGGCTGTCTGAGGGCGCAAGGACCCCTAGCACCAACATCTTGGAGACTTCTTCCTTGATGCAAGCTTTGCCCCTGTCAGTCACTCTGTACGTTTTATGTTTTACTGGAGAACTTTCCCCAGTATCCACATCATGGACGCTCCACTGAGTGACACTGGGGGTGAGGGAGTACAGGTCAGGGAACTGTCCCAACAGTTGGGCCACAATCACTTTGCTGCTCAGGGGTCAGGGAATTAGAGAGGTTAACACCATCCACTTACCCATCTTTCTCTTTTGATGACAGGAGTTCAGGAAGTGGCTCAGTCTCCTTTTCCATCCCAGCATCTGTTGCTGGGAGCATGCTCACTTTGGACCTCTCCAAGTGAGGCTTCAGGCGGTTCACATGCAGGACCCGCAAAGGGTTCCTGGGAAACTGCAAGTCCACCAAGTAGGTGGCAGTGATCTTGCGCTCCACCATCTCAAATGGTCCGGTCCACTTATCCTGGAGTGCACAAGGCTCCACTGTGACCATGACCAAAACTTTTGTCCAGGCTCAAACTCGATCAGAGTGGAAACCTGATCATACCAATGTTTCATCTCCTCCTGGCTGCCTTCCAGATTTACCTGAGCAAGTTGTCTGAAGTGCTTAGTCTGGTTTCTGAAGGCTAGCATTTAGCTATACACATCCCAGGGAGGTTTACTGGGAGCTTTCTCCCATCCTTATTTTACTAGGCTCAGAGGTCTTCTTACAGGATGGCCATACAGTAGTTCAAAGGGACTGCACCCTAAGGACTTCTGGGGTACCTCTCTGTAAGGAAACATGAGGCATGGCAAGAGAACATCCCACTTATGCCTCATTGATTCACCAAGACCCATAATCATGCCTTTCAGGGTCCAGTTGAATCTCTCAATCAGCCCATTACCTTGGGGGTGGTAAGGAGTGGTGAACTTATAGGTTGCACCGCACTCCTGCCACAGGGACTTCATATACTTCGATATGAAGATGGCATCATGGTCGGACACCACCTCTCTGGGGAACCCACATGGGTGAAAATCCCCATCAATGCACAACCCACCATGGGGGCCATCACAGTCCGGAGAGGGATGGCTTCCGGGTACCCGGTGGCATAGTCCACCAAGACTAGGATGAACCTGTTGCCCATGGCTGTCTTGGGATCCAGAAGCCCCATAATTTCAATGTGCACCCTCTCAAAAGGGGGTGCTGACCACAGGGAAAGGTTGGAAAGGAGCCTTACACTTCCTCCCACTCTTATCGCTTGCCTTGCAAGTCTGGCAAGACCTACAGTGAGCATCAGAATGCTTGCCCATTTGGGGCCTGTAAAAGTGGGTGACAAGCCTTTCAAAGGTCTTGTCTTGCCTCAAATGTCCTGCTAAAGGCACATCATGAGCCAGCCCCAGTATGAAGGCTCTGAAGCTCTGGGGTACCAAAAGCACACAGGCTGACCTAGGCTCAGCAACCTTAGGCTCGCTAAACAGGAGACCATTCTCCCAGTATATCCAATGTGATCCGGACTGATCACCTGCTGCCACAAACCAATGAGAGAAGGGCACGTCTGCCGCTCCTGGCAGAACTCTTCCCTGGTGGACCCTCCTTCTTGCTGCCAATGGGTCAGCTCAGACAGGTCCCAGAGTTCAACCACTTTTTCCCCTGTAGGCTCCAGGGCATCACCCTCAGGGTCTACCTTCTACTGGACTGTGAGAACTTCAGGGCCAGGTTCCCACACACCCTGCCTCTTCTCTTCCTGGCAGATACCTGGGCCACTCTTTTAGGCTCCAGGTCCTCTTGAATGCCCTTACAGGCTGCCATTGACCTAGTGGTCACACATGCCCACTCAGGCAGACCCAACATCTCCAAATGAGACCTCCGCTCCACCTTCTCCCAAGGGGAGCTCTCCAAATCGTTGCCTAGCTCACAGTCAACAGGCATAGCTGGCCTCACAGCTACTCTCAAGGTACCTAAGACCCCCTACTCAAATAGAACCTGTGCCACTTTGCAGAGGCACTCTGAGTTGTCAGTGGCAATTACATGGTAGAATGTGTCAGGACCACCTGCTTTTCAAACACCAGCTGACAACTGACAGCAGTCACACTTGCTCCGGTGTCTCACAGAGCCCACTGCCTGTCCATTTTAGTATTATCACACAGATGAGTCCTTAGCACCATCTCACCATCTCCTAAAGAGACCAGGGACATCTCTTCCAGAACCCTACTACCTTGGGCAGCCATCTCCTCCCCCAAGGCTGCACTAGCCATTTCCTGAGGTGGTGCACCAGTGGGTGTAGTATTCACTGTGTTGGGACACTTGGGATTTCCTTGGAAGTGACCCACCTGTCCACACCTAAAACAGGTCTTGGGACCCTTCTGCTCAGGCTTACCTGGCAAGAACCATGGTCTTTTGTCAGCAGGAGACTGGGAACCCATACCTTGGTTCCCTTGGGGATTACTTTGGGGCCCTTCTTGGAACTCCTTTTGTTTACCCTTGTCCCTCCCGCTCTTCTGCTGGGGACCCTGCCCACCTTTGTCTGAGTCTCCCTCAACACCCTTGTGGACCCTGGTACTGACCCAGCGGTCCGCCTCCACAGCAAGCTTCCTGGGGTCAGTCAGCTTGCTATCAATCAGGTGCTGGTGTAGCTCTGGAAAACAACTACTGGACAAGTGCTACCATGCAATCAAATCATAGAGCGCCTGAAAATAATTTACCTTTGCTACCCTTCACCCAACCATCCAATGCTCTGCAAAAAAAGACACATTGTCCACCCGGGTGCTTGACTCCAGTTTCTTGCAATATCTAAATTTCTGCCTGTAAAGTTCTGGGGTCAGCCCTTACCTGGCAACTAGAGCTTCCTTCGTGGGGGCATAGCACATTTGATCCTCAGTAAACATTTGATCCTCAGTGGGCAATGCAAGTAAGGTGTCCCTTTCTTCACCCAGAAAGCGACCCCACAACCCCGCTCCCCAATCTCTCTCAAGGACACGGTGGGACTTCATCGTTACTTCAAAGGCCTTAAGCCATTGCCCAATGTTCTCATACTTTTTAAAATCCTTAATGACATCCTTGGGAATATGCTTTTCCTTCAACAGGCACTGATGATGCGCTGTGAATTAAAGCGGCATGTGTGTTTCTCAAGTGAAGGAATTCTAAATGTGTTTACATCTAACATTTAGCAATATTGACCTGAGGTTTTGAAATTATAACATTGCAGTAGCTCACTAATATTAATGGAAATAATCTCTGTGACATATGGATATGTGAGGTCCTGTTTTGATCTAAAAGAATGAAACATGAACGCAACATTTTTCTGCAGAATGTCTGTAAAAGACTCTCATACTACACTAAGTTTAAAAGTAAATTAAAGGAAAACTTTTTTTAAAACAATCTGTTTAAAAATTATTCAAGTTCATCAAGGCAGGTCTTTTTGCTGAACAGAGCTAGCTCTATCAGGGGCCCATTGAAAGGATGGGGCCCAGTGCCAGAACCCTCTTTGCCCATGCCTTAAAACTTCTGTGCTTTCAGTGGATACTGGAGTCCTTTGGACAATTGTGATAAATCTTTTTTTTTCTTTTTTTTTTTCCAATACATGTTACAGTACACATATTTCAAAATACACATTAGTAGACAGACAAAAAGGGAGATCAAATAAAAATTGCACTATAAACAGATAAACCTATTTCAGCCGCCCGCTCTACTTTCCTATATCAAATATGTATAAGTCCTTCCTCCAATTTCAATGATGGAGAGCTCTCCCCTAACCTGCCCTAGTCTTCCAATGCTCAATGGGTAGCCATATCCTTTCACCCAGTGCTCTTGCCCTTCTGCCCTTCCTATCATATATAGCTTTCTCCATGTCCCTAGCAAGTGTCATGAAGCAGTAGGCTCTCCTTGTTTTTCCCTGCGCCCATATCAGTCTATTTAGTATTGCTTCTAATCTAATAAACCATATGTAGTCAAAAAAAGAGGTATAGCTCTGAAAAGATATAATAATTTTGGGAATGTAACCATTTTGATCACATTGATACGCCCCATTAGGGTCAAGTGTAGATTATTAATCCTTTCAGTGTTACTTTTTACTTTCCCTAACAAGGGTTCCATATTTATCCCTACCAACCTCTCTAGGTCCGTAGTCACTCTAATTCCCAGGTATACCGCTTCCTGAACCACCCTGGCATCCTGATATGTTGTAAACCTGTTCTGCACTATCTGAGTCTTCCCCTTATTGATAAGATATCCTGATATTAAGCCAAAGTTCCTTGCCTCTTGCTCTATTTCACCTATCGCACTCCCTGGCTCCGGAGTTATAATAGCCACATCATCCGCATAGGCAAACAATTTATATTCCTCATCATGCAGCCTAACAGGGGGGATATTACAATTACTAGCAAGTCTCTTTAGCAGCGGGTCCAGGTATAAGGCAAACAACAAAGGTGAAGCTGGACAACCCTGCCTGGTCCCTTGTTTTATCTGGACTGCCTTCGTATAGGTTTTATTAATTCTTATCCTTGCTGTCGGCTGTTTGTATAGGGCCTGAATTGCTTTTATGTACCCCTTGCCTATCCCTGACCACTCAGGGCCTTCCACAGATAATCCCAGGAGACCCTGTCAAACGCCTTCTCCGTGTCCAAAAAAATAGCCACAACAGGGTCTCCTGCAACCTCCGCGGCATCTAAGATGGTAATCATTTGCCTTGTGTGCTGGGTGGTCCCTTTCCCTGGAATAAATCCGTGGTGTGATGTAATAACTAACCCCTCAATAACCTTACTTAACCTTTGTGCCAACGATTTCGAGTATATTTTTGCATCCGCGTTCAGGAGTGTTATTGGTCTGTACGACCCTGGTTCTAGTGGGGATTTATCCTTTTTTAATAACACTATTATATCTGCCCAGGAGTGTGGTACTGCCCTACCTGCCTGTGCCTGCCTAAAACGGGCCCACATATCCTCCCCTATTACATCCCAAAACGTCTTATAAAATTCTGCGGGTATTTGATCCGGCCCTGTTGCTTTTCCTGATGGGAGATTACTTCCTGGAGTGTTAATGGACAATCTAGCTTTTCTTTATCCTCCGAATTTAGCCCTACGTGTGGTATGTGCGATAAATATTCCGTAATTCCTGCCTCTATATTAGTTAGATTTTGCTCATACAGGTTTTCATAAAATCTCCTAAAGACTTCCTGCACCTCTTCCACTTTATTTACTATATTCCCTGTGCCATTTTTAATTTATTTTATTTCCCCTGCTGCTAAGGTTTGCCTAGTCCGAATTGCCAGCAGGTGTCCCACCCTTTCATTGTATTCATAGCACTTTTCTTTTTTCTTGCTAAAAAGTTCCCTGCCGCCTTCCGTGCCAGGCTTTCGTCCGCCTCTGCTTTGTTTAACTCTATTTCCAGCAAAATCTGCTCTATAGGATTTTGCCTACTTATGGCCAGAACTAAGCCTTCTTCAAGCATCTCCAACTTTCTCACCCTCTCCTCCATCCTGATCTTTTCCTTTTTCCTCCTTAGTAGCGTATAGCTCAAAGTCTCCCTCCTAACTCCGGCCTTGAATGCATCCCACACCATATCCGCTGGGGCTGAATCCCTGTTGATGTCCCAAAACTGCGTTATCCATTCCTGCATCCAAGTGACGTATCTCTCCTCCTTCAACAGCCCTTGCTAAAATGTCCATGTGCTAGTTTCTCTTTCCCCTCTGTTAAACAATGGGATACTTAACACCAGCGGATTATAGTCTGACACTATCCTTGGAAGACGTTCTATTTTTTCCCCGCCTACCAAAAAGCTAGAAATGAAGAAGTAATCCAGCCTAGCAGCCATCCCATGAGGTGCTGAATAATACGTGCTCCCTGTCCCTATGGGATTATTCTCAGCCCACACATCCACCAAAGCGTTATGCCGAATTATATTCTGTAATGCTTTATATGTCTTTCTCTTCCGACCACCATATCCTCCCCCAGACCCAACCTTTGCGCCTAGTCCATCCAGTCCATTAATAATAAAATCCCCACAGCATATTACAGGCTCTGGCCATAGTGACAGTTCTAGATCAAGAAATTCCAGCAGTTCAGGTTCATCATCTGTAGATCCATACAAAGAAACAAGCGTAAAACTCATAGCATCTGTTTCCCCTTCCATCAATGTCCACCTCCCATCTTGATCCTCCTTCTTCCTTTTGAGTTTAACAGCACCTCTTTTAGCTAGTATAGCTACCCCTTTAGTTCTGGTTTCTTGTCCTGTATAGGCAAGCACCTCAAACCCCATCTGATCTAGCATGAACTTATCCTTTCCCATAACATGCGTTTCCTGTAGGCATATTACATCCAATCTCCACAATCTTAGCATGACGGCTACCTTCTACCTCTTCTCCCCATTATAAAGACCGCAGATATTCAGTGAAGCTATCCTTACCGCCATATATGCTTACTGGAGTTTTCCCTACTAGTCACCCCCTTAACTCTCTTTTTACTTCCTTCTGCATGGATGTCTAACCAACAATCCTCCACTCTGTGTATTTTGAGTTTCTGTGCTGTATGTCCCATACACCCATCACCAACACCCTCGTGCTTTCCCCTCCCCTTACCCTCCTCCCTCAACGCCCCCCTCCCACTAGGATCCGCCCCTTCCACAGGCAAATAGGTCACACATGACCTATGTGTGACTGCTATGTGTTGTAGTGTCGCCTCCCTCTCCTTCCCTTTGTTAAACCTGGCTTTCTATCTGATTACCTACTTCCCATCAGTGTCTCCGCCCTTTCACTTATTGTTGTTCCTCCCCCCATGCTGCTCAGTAAGTTCTGCTAAGTATTCCCCAGCCTTTATTTCAGAAAAAAAATTCCTGGTATGACCTCCCACGATAACTTTTAGTTTTGCCGGGAACATTAAATATGCCTCAGCCCCTTGTCTCTGAAAAGAGGTCATTATTGCCTAAGCTGCCATCACCTCACCACAGTCACGTGGCAAAAATCGGGCCTTGCGAAGAACGTTACCCCTTCAAATGTTTTCTTAGAATCTGGCCTGGCTTTCGCCATAATTTCCTGTCTTACCAAAAAGTTACCAAAGAACACTAGCATGGCTCATGGCAAAAGTATCTGGATTAGCGTCCCATCTTTTTTTAATTGTTAATGGAAACCTGTGTGCCCTTTGGACTTCCAGCTCCCATTGCCATTGAGCTTCCGGAAAGGCCCCTTTTAACAATTTGATGGCATATCCTCTTGGATCCTGCCCCTCAACCCCTTCGTCTAGACCAAGAAGTCTCACATTATTACGCCTCTGGCGATTTTCAAAATCCTCAACTTTCCATTGTAGATCTTCAACAGCTTTTGTCTGCTCCATTTTAAATGCTTGCCAGTCCGTTACTTCGTCCTCAAGCCTGCCTGTTCTTTCTTCCACCACTTCCACTCTCTCCTCAACCTCTTCATACTTTTTATTTACGTTTTTGATTGCTGCTTGTATTTTTTTGGTATCATGCCTGGCTCTCCGACTTTCAGCCCTGGCTTCCGCCTGCATTTGCTTTAAAGTCTTGAACAACAGGTCCAGTGTGGCGTGCTGTAGGGATCCCTTATCGATCCCCCTGCTGCTCCTTCCCCTTGGGTGTCCTCCAGATACACACTTGAGGTGGCAGAATAATGCCAAAGCAGCTTCTTATGAGTATTAACCGGGGATCCTCCCCTCCTCGTCTTGCCGCTGATCTTCGCCTTTTCTGCGTACTTTTCCCTTTGGAGTCACTGCTACCCTCCTAGTCGGAGCTTATATTGCTAGTGTCCTTATCCTCTCCACTGCTTACAGGATTAGAATCCGAGCCTTCATTAACCGAGAAGAACCTATCTCCTTCTATCTCCCTGTGCTCTTTTTGTGACTCCAGGCTTGCCAGACTCCCCCACTTTGCACACTGTAGTTGCGCGTTATCAGAACTCATTTCAGCTTCTAATTGTATGAGAGCATTCAACATCTGGGCATTATTTCGACGTTCTGTCTCCCCAGTGGCCCCCTCGCTCACCGTCTGTATGAGTCTCTCCTGCTCGTTTTCGGCCGCTACAGCTGTTTCCGCTGGAAGCTTGTGTTCCAAAGCTGCTCCCTCCTGTTGCCCAGCAACCGCAATGCTTACGTCCTCGAGGACGGCAGATTCCAACACAGCGTCCTGGAGAGGAGGGTGGCTCACCAGGGGTCTGTTTACCGTAGCTGTTAGCCCCTTTGCGCTGAATGACTCCGTCAAGGTAGGCTGCCTGAGGGCAGAGTCTTTACCGTCTTTGTCGTCTTTTTTCCCCAGCGCCTGAGCATGTCGCACGAGTGCAGAGCTGTCTTTGTTTCCCCCGTGCGAGTCCTGAGTCGACTCGCTACGGGCTGCCGCGGTCTGGAACGCCTTTTTTTCTTTCTCCATTTTCCGCTGCTGTGCTCTAGAAGCCGTGCTTACTGCTGGGGTCGAACGCTTAGCTGGCGGCAGCATCTTAGGAGTAGTTCCAGTGCCGAGCACATCCCTCCGGGTCTGTACCTTGCTCGCGCTGGCAGGCTGTAATTTCTCCTTGCCCTTTTCCTGTCTCCCTCGTTGTGCCATTTCTTCGGGAGTCTTAATGCTATATAGATCCCACACAAAGTTCTTCAAAATCCTCAGCGCCGTTAAGACTCTGCGCTGGATTTGCAGCTGAAGCCCGGTGCTGATGTTTGTATTTGTACTTGGCCCTTGTTGCTTCCTAATCAGCCGATAAATCATCCACATGCTGCCTCATACTGCCTTCTGCATATCCCAGGTCTGGAGAGGGAGTAAGTGCGACTTCCCTCTACATCGTTACAGCGGCCATCTTGCCCCCGCACATCTGTCTTTCCTCCAACAATTGTGATAAATCTAATGTTTTCTGGGGTGGCTGCTCAGTCAGGAGATGTTTGCCTTGGTGGACACGGTGACAGCAATTATACAAAATCTCCAAATACATCTCAAACAATGGGAGTACTCTGGGATAAGAAGGTCCCATCAGATCATGTAGTAACTGCGAAGTGCTAAATATCTTGCCACATAATTGTAACCATAAAGCCTAAGAGAATGTTGGTAAAGGACCCTCGATTAGAGAGTCACAGGTCAGAAAGCGGAAATGGCAAAGAACCCCTGGCGGGAATCAGTACCTGGATTACAAAGTTAGTAACACAGAGAGAGACAGCCCAGTCACCCCAGATGAATAAACTCATGCACCCAGGGAAACTTTCTTTAGGGGGGAACCTTAAAAACCCCCAAGAGAAAGTCTTTACCTTCTGCCATGCTGAGATCAGTGTTTCTGATTCAGTGCGAATTCAATTATACCTTTTGACACAGTTTTCAACTAAGACGCCAGTCCAAGGTGCTTTAAAATGCCCTGAAAATTCCTTATGTCAGATTATCTAAAATGCCCTTCAAAACTTTCTTTACATGATATCCAGTCTTATTGAGAATTACTGACCATTGTTTTCTGAAATACCCTGTGTTCCCACAAATGTCCTATGGGAGAACTTGAAGTCCAATTGTAAAGTTGCTTGTAAGTCTATTCCAGTCAGACCCCAACCATTTGAAAACTCTCAGCTACACCCTTGAAAAGGGCACATCAAACGTATTAGTTTCACAGCTCTATGTATGTATGTATATGGTATTTCTACATCTAAAACCTAGTGAATAGACAAAGGAGTGATGCACATGGTCAAAACAAGCATAAAGTCAACAAGTAATAGGAGACAAAGCTGGGTTATGGACAGCTAATGCATTGTGATGTATTGTTCTTTTAAGACGTTTGTCATCAACTTTTCCCTAAACTGGAGTTAGGACAGGGTGGTCCTGATGAATATTAGGATGCTGTTCCAGATCCTGGGTGCAAGGATGTAAAATGCCTCCTTCCTTGTTTTGTTTTACACTGCTTAGTCTACAGTTTGATTGATTCCTGGCAGTGGGTGTGCTCAGAACCGCCATAGATGGCGAGCTTATCTGCCAGATAAGCAGGATGCTGGGTGTGAAGACTGTAAATGATGCAGCTGGTTTTGAGGATAGCTGTCTGGCATGGGGATCCAAGGGAGTTCCTTCATGATGGGGTAGATGTGATCATACTTCTTCAGGCCCTGGATGAGACGTACTGAGGTGTGTTGGATGCCCTAATAGCTTCAACAAGTTGCACACTGATGTACACACTTTTTTGAACGTTTTTAAAGTTGTGTATTCCTGTGCCTGTAATGTAAATTTTAAAAAAAGTTAAATAGCGTTAAATTGAGAAGTCAATACTTCCTTTTGTTTTGCAGGATACAGAATAACCACTGGGACAGAGAATTCTAGAAGAGCGACCTCGAAGGGTGAGCTAATAAAACCATAACTTGCATAATGTGTTACTTCTAAGAAAGGAATCACTGCTAGCCTTTATTATGAGATGGGTTTTCCCTGTAAAGATTGATTTCAAGAGGAATTAAATCCAACTTTAATATGAACGAGAAAACAATTAGATGGACTGAAAACAAATAGTATAATCGTCAACACGAATAACTAATTTTGTCTTCTTCAAAAAGCTCCTATAAAACCTAGTTTTCATTCCTTATTTGACCCCTAATAATCCGCTGAAATGCTTTAGTTAATTTGGCTAGTTGGTGGCTCTTCCCCATTTGCAAAAGTGTGACTTTTAAGGCGACAATTTACTTCTTAATACACTGCAGTCCCTTCACATTCAACTTGTTTAAGGGCTGCAGCACAAACATACTCTGCTTATTACTCCCAGCTTGTTTACTTAAATTTGCCAAAATCTTTCATTAAATCACTGCTTGAATGTTGACATGGGTGGTTTGATTTCATACAGTCTCCTGTTGCCCTATTTCATTTTGTATGTTAAAGGCTCCTTTTCCACGGATACCAACAATTGGGAACAGCTGTTCGCTTTTTCTTTCCACCTAGTGCACATGTTCAGTGTCCTTATTAGAGGTTGGAAGATGCACATCTACTTGATGCCACTACACTGCCTGGAGGATGTTTCTCCATGCTAAAAATAGACCACTCACAATAGAGCTACAGTATGATCCCTAGTGGTTAAGTTCTGCCGGTATTTGCTGGTGCTTGGCACTAGCACTTATTGCTAAACACCAACATTTATTTAACACAGCCTACCATATGGTGGCGCTGTATGTTTTTAGCAGTCCTCTTCCCTAAAGTATTGAACAGTCATAAAAAAAAATAGGCGGGTCCAAGCCATGCTTTAAGCCGGAATAATCCAAAACACCACGCTTGTATTGTGTGATGCATAGTATGTGACTTAAGAAATGCATCAGACCTACCCTGGTGATGCTCATACATGAGAAATGCAGCAGAACTACCAAGGTGATGCCTAAGCATGAAAAATGCAGCAGAGCTACAAAGATGATGCCCATTCTTGAGAACTGCTGCAGAGCTATCACAAATATGTTTATACTTGAACAATGCAGCAGAGCTACCATGGTAATGCCCATCCCTGAGAAATGCAGCAATGTTGCCATGGTGATACCTATTACGCAGGGAAGAACTCACCGTTGCCGTGAGGGGAACAGCTGCCCTAATAGCCATCTTTGCTGCAGGTCTGGTCTCCTTCTTTTTGCCGTTAGGGGAACGGCTGCAAGCATTCACACGCCGCTCTGCCTAGAACTACAACCCCCAGCCGGCATTGAGCGGCACTGACAGAGGGCATCACCTGAAGGTGCCAGAGGCCTTCAAATTAACTGCGGCCCTCCCGCAGCATGGGACGCAGGGAAGAACTCACCAACGCCGTGAGGAGAACGGCTGCCCTAATAGCCATCATCGCTTCAGGTCTGGTCTCCTTCTTTTTGCTGTGAGGGGAACCGCTGCAAGCATCCACACGCCACTCTGCCTAGAACTAAAACCCCCAGCAGGCATTGAGCGGCGCTGACAGATGGCGTCACCTGACGGCGCCAGATTCCTTAAATTCAGCACGGCCCTCCCACATCGCGGGACACACACAGGCGTGCCCGGGCAAAGTCTGGGCCAAGGGCGGGTCCGCCTGCACCCGTCAGAGGCTGAAGGAGGCTGGGATGGACCTATCCTCTTACTTTTTAGCCCTGGGATCTGCAAACAAGATACTGTGGCCGTGTCCCCCAGATTGTTATGTTATCGGAATTGTTTTCCCTTTTACTGGCACACAGTTAACAAAGCGCACACCTCAAATGACTTTATGCTGAGAATAATCGTGGAACATTTATTCCGCACTCATTTTTTTATGTGTTTGTTTGAGTTGCAAGACCTTCTTGTTTTAATCTTTGATTTTTGGAAAGCAAATAATATACGTGGTCACCTGCATCAGCTTTGCAATTTTGTGACTGTAGAATATGGTATTCTAACCATGTTGGTCCCAGATAGTCCTCCCCATTAATGGTCTCTCCAATAGGTATTCTTGTAGTTGTGCATAGCTATAGAGCCTTGTAGAAGAGATTTGTAACAGTAAGCTCCTGTGCCTACTGTACACTTAAACCCAATTTACCCAACACTAGAGTCTAACTCAGAGATACTGTAGAATGGGGAGACGAACCTTCGTTGAACCCCAAGTTTAGAAATCGCACTGACTGACCCTAGCACCTCACAAATCATAGGGGTTTCGATAACTGATTCTCCTGGGGACCAAACATCAATAACTGATGCAGTTAACCCCGAGCAACCTAGGGCTGTCATATCTAATCAATCAGGTAGAAAAGGTAAATCCAAACCTAAAGCGAAAGCAACAGCAAGAAGGAAGAAACCCGCAGGAGCGATTCCTGATAATGGGAATTCTCAGATTGGGGACCCAGAAGACAGCACAGAAACCACAAGCGAGCAGCCAGTGTGGGTCACAAAGCTAGTGGTGGACTTACAGATCCAAATGAGGGATATAGTTAAGGACAAACTTAGATTTTTTTAAGAGAGGGTTGACAGGTTGAAAGTACTTTTTAATGACTGGACAAGCTCTAGGGGGGCAACCCATTGTAATGCTGGTCCTGAAAGCAGAACACGAGTTCAGACCACTGCAAGTATTACACCGGCCAATTCAGGCCCCAAACCCAGTGAACAAGCTCTACTACCAACATTAAATGGGGAGATGCATACATCGGAGGCTACCAGAGATTGTATTGTAAGACCCACATCTGGTTACCTATAACTCCGTTAATTGTCCACCCTTACTCCATAAATCTAAAGGGCAATTACAAACAAAAATTCAGCAGGTTGGGGTAGGCGCTCCAATAAATACAGAAGCTACCAATCACTTCTTCCCCCCTCCAGTCATAAACTTACCCCCTGCATCAACTCCTTATGTCCTTATCGTTGCAGGAATCCCTGAACTTAGAAGGAACCAATATGAATCCCACCAAGAATTAAAGAATAAATGTATTCATTGGCTTGCAAATAAACCACAGTCATTTTACCTATGAGCATGTGGAAGAGATTTTAACCACATGCAGGGTGGGTTGGTTAGGCAGGCGACACAAGGATTCACATGGAGATTGTATCGTAATTAATTTTAGAAACCCTTTGATGGCCCAAATATTTTTAGCTAGAGAGGATGGGAGAAAAACAGGCGGCACCCAAGTGCCCCATTGGGTTATTTCTAACCCCCAACAGGCCTCACCATGACATTAGGCATTTTGAGCGGAGATGGAGAAATGACCCCAATAATAGCGAGTTACCTCCCCCTGACCAGCACTGGCAAAGGCAATTTATTTTTAATATTCCCACAGCAAATAGGTTTAGCAGCTTAGATGGAGTAGACTGACTAAAGGATCATCCCCCCAACATTAAAGACCAAACTCGCCTGCCCCGAACATAAATTGAGACCCAGGCTAGTGATATAGGACCTTGCATGCCGCGTGGGGAGGGTAAAGCCTATGGGAGCACGAGCGGCTCCCCTGGCTGCACCCACGATGGCTGTGACATGGTTCTTAGGGATAATCTAAAACTCCGACTAACTAGAGGGTCTGATTTGAGAATGATTGTGTGAAGAGGAAGGCCCCATCGCAACCATCCCCTCTAATGGCTTACAAACCGAACTTCCCGAATTGCCCAAAGACAAGGGTTCTATCATGGAACATTACGGGTCTGAATAACAAGTGAGATGACCCAAACTGGGGTCTCTTTATTAGCCAATTTGAGATCTTCATGTTCCAGGAAACATGGGCCAGAGGGGAGGTTACCAAATTAGGTTAGCTACTTTTAGTACCCCCACAACATCTGGGGGTAAAGTGAGACCATTGGGAGGCCTTAGCACATGGGAGCGAGTTCACCTAGGTTGTACGGCCCCGCAGATTGACACAGGATCCAATGATATTTCATGTGTTATAGTGCAGTTTTCATTAAAAATTTCGGTAGCTCTTTTAAATGTGTACTCCAGACCAACTGCCCAGGGAAAGGAGTCTACAACGCTGGAAGAGCTAACTACGTTTTAGGTACCATTGCTGGCAAACATATGGTGATTCTAGGAGGGGATTTCAATTGTCAGTTTGAGCCACTAGAGGGAATGCTCCAGGATAGCCTATATGAGGAGGACACATTTTGGGCAAGCCAGGAGACCAGATGCCCACCAGTTAAAAAATGGCTCCCTTTGGTGATTCAGATAAAGTGCCTTGCTTTGAAACACTCCCTAAGAGCTTGCAATGGTAGAACTTTGTCGGATACCTTCCATAGAAATGAGTGTTGTTCTCTATAAGATTATATTTTACTTGACTTCAAATCCTGGGACAGGCTAATTGATGTTCAGATTTTTCCATGGCTAGACAGTGATCATTATGCGTTAGTACTCAAATAAAAAGAGCTCAATTCTGGGAGTGCCCCTAATCTGGATAATCCTATCGATGCTAGGTTGACACTTTCAAATTGTGCGATGGTCTGATATCAGACAATCACAAGACAAACTCAGCACTTTATACAAAGCCCTTATCCCGGTGCTTCTGACAGCATCTAACTCAATAATTCACCATGGGGATAGTATAGATTCCGAGATGGTTATAATGAACCACGGTAGAATAGGAGAAGTCACATTAGACTTCTTCTATCCTAAAAAACAAACCGGCCATGTAGGAAACCCCCCCACCCTTGGTATAATGATCATTGCCGTAACGCCAAAAGATCACTAGTATCGTCCATCAAGGCCAATGATCACCCGTTAATTAAAACTGCTATAATGGCTTATAAGGTGACCATCACTGAAGCCAAAAAAGGGTGGGAAATGGACAAGTGGGATGCTTTGAGATTAGGGATATGATGACCTACTGGAAAGTTGTCAACTCAGGTAGCTCAGGTGCTAAATCACTGGTAGAGCCAAATTTGGAAGAAGAGGTCTGGCGGGAACATTTCGAATCTCTCTACTTTAAGGGAGATACGCTGAACGATGAGATAATTGAAGGATGCCCTATGGGGACTGCCTATTCTGCCAACATAGGGGAAACCAGTGAACACCATGACAATAGTTCCAGTACAAGTATAAGTTTAAAAGAGATTAAGGGAGCCCTAGTTAAAATAGCTCCAGGTAAAGCACCTGGCCTAGATAAAATTCCTGGAGATTTTTTTCGCAGTGAACCATCTGTATGGGCTCCATACCTCTGGGTGTTATTTAATACCTTATTTCAAGGCATGAAGATTCCCCCCAGCTGGGCCGGAGCGGAAGTAATACCCATTTATAAAAAAAATGTTCACCGCTTCTACCAACCAATTATAGGCCGATAAGCCTGATAGACATTACGCAAGAAAAAAATGTGCGTGTATTGCTGCTTAGGTTACGAAGTTGGAACGGAAGATACTCACCCACTTACAGGTAGGGTTCATAGAAAAATAATCTACTTTGGACCAAATACTCAGGCTACAACTATTACACTGGAAGATCGTGTGTCTAGAGGGTGGCAGCCTCTACTTAATATTTGTAGACCTGAGGTCAGCTTTTGATTTGGTCCCAAGGGAAAAATTATGGGCAGTCCTCCACGAGATGGGGGTTCCAGCATCTCTGTCCCAACTCATTAAGCGGCTGCATGAGGAAAATTTGGTTTGGTAAGGATAGAAAGCTAACGGCACCCATCCTGATTAAACGCGGTGTTCGACAAGGCTGTGTGCTTGCCACTTCTCTCTTTAGTCTATACATAAATGGTTTAATAGATTATTTACTTGTAGAGAAAGACCTTGATGCACCTAAGCTAGCCTCCCGTATAATCCCATCAATGCAGTTCATCGATGATACTTTATTAGTATCTAAATCACCCATGGGGATTCAAAGGGTACTCAATAGATTTGAAGCATTCTGTAGTGAAAGAGGATTAGAAACTAACCTACAGAAAACCAATTTTATGGCGTTCGATAGCCCCAAAAGCACACAAGCAAACCCTTCATTAAACCCCTCGAGAGAGTTTCCTCTTTCGATTATCTGGGCATTACAATTTCAGAGACCATGGATTGGGGGGGCACAAATTGAAAAAATCATCACTAAAATTGTCACAATCGTCAGGTGGTATCATGAAGGTTTTCTGTAAGTCCAGCCAGAACCCATTTAGTACTGCCATTGAAATTTATAAGCTTCAAACCAGTGAGGGGCGCTATATGGCGCAGAACTATGGTGCTACTCTAGTTCTGAGAACCTAACGCATTTAGAAAACAACTTTCTTAGACTGTTGTTAAATCTCCCACGGAGCACTCCGCTAACTCCGCTCCGATTAGATCTGGGTGTTAGGGCAATCACCGATGAATCTAACCATAGACCTTTATTGTATTGGCGCCGCCTGTGGGTTACTCCAGAACTTCTATCATACAGGGAGGAACTAAAAGAGGTGATGAACCTGCGGGGGCATCCAAATTGCTGTGGCTTGCGTAAATCAAGAACAGGCTAGCCAGTATGGGGTTGGGGGGAACTCTGGGTTGACCCTGCTAAAGGCCCACTATGGGGAGTATAAAATGGCACAGCTTCATAGTAGACCCCGAGTAGGCAAGTTATCCTCAGCCTTTTTAGAAATTAAAGATAGATTCAGCATTAAGCCGGCCCTGGATGATATGAAGCCGACAGCTGCTAGAAAGCTTTTTCATCAGTTTAGGCATGAGGTTTTACCTCTCCATTGTTCACAAGTTCTGAAGTGCCCGGCATGTGACTGCCCTGCAGAGTCAGTGTGTTTTTTAGTTGCCCTAGCTACCATAAGGCAAGAAAACGATGGCTGGTGCAGATTTGTAGAAACCTTGGAATTAGGCTCTGCTCTGAGGCTTTCAGGATATAAAACATGATTGTAGTATCCCGATTGTTTACTCAGTTGCAGGTTTCTTATTTTCCTTGTGGTGTACCCGCAGGATATTTTTAAAAGCATCCTAAAAAAAAAGTTAAGATAATGGTTCTGGAGGAAATGGAACAATCTTATCATCAATTATCCGGAAAATACATCTATTCATGGTCACCTCCGCCAGTCTTAAAACTAGTTCTTGTTTTTTATATGATTAGTTTTAATGAGCATGTGTGTTGGCTTCCCAATCATATCACAGGGAAATTGTTCATCGATCTTATATGTTTTAAAAGTATGTATATTTTATATTTTATTAATGTTTTTTAAAATGTTACTATTGTTCCCTGTTTTTCTGTAGTTTACTAGTCGCCTACCACAATTGTTGTGAAAACCTCATGCAGAAGCAGCCTGCATTGTGGGGCTCCCAGTGCTAGGTCTCACCAACTACCGCATGGCAAGAATAGCGGTTATCTTTTTATGGAAATTGTTTTTATCTGAATTATTTATTTAATCGCACTATGCACTTTCCCAAAGTGAATCCTTGTCCCCTGCTTTGAACAACCATGCCCTCGATTTCTTTTGGCGAAGCAACGAGAATAGTGGGCATTTTAAAATTGAGTGTGGAACTTATTTACTTCATATGTGTGCCAGCAATGCCCATTATTGTTTTTATTATTTACTTGTTTTTAACTACATGCAATTGATTTTCTATGCAGTTTTAAATGTATTTGCATGGATTGTTATTGCACTTTTAAGGTCATATTGACCGAAATAAAGTTTATTGAACTGAACTGATACCCATTATGGAGAAATGCAAAGAGCAAACATGGTAGTGCCCTTTCTTGAGAAATGCAGCAGAGCTACCATGGTGATGCCCATGCTTGAGAAATGCAGCAGAGCTACAATTTCGATGCCATTCTTGAGAAATGCAAAAGACTTATCATGGTGATGCCCGCACTTAAGAAATGCAAAGAGCAACCAGGGGATGCCCATTATTGAGAAATACAACAGATCTGCCATGATGATGCCCATAATTTAGAAATGTAGCAGAGCTACTATGGTGATGCCAATTTGTGAGAAATACAAAGAGCTGCTGTGATGATGCCCATTCTTGTGAAATGCAGCAGAGCTACCATGAGGATGCCCGTTATTCAGAAATGCAACAGAGCTACCACAGTGATGCCCATTCATGAGAAATAAAACCGAGCTGCCATGATGATGCCCATTCTTGGGAAATGCAGCAGAGCTACCATGAGGATGCCCGTTATTCAGAAATGCAACAGAGCTACCACAGTGATGCCCATTCATGAGAAATAAAACCGAGCTGCCATGATGATGCCCATTCTTGGGAAATGCAGCAGAGCTTTCATGGTGATGCCCATTCTTGAGATTGCATCAAGGCTACTATGGAGATGCCCGTTCATGAGAAATTCAGCAGAGCTACCACTATGATGCCCATTCTTGAGAAAGGCAACAGAGCTACTATGGGGATGCCCATCATCGAGAAATGCAACAGAGCTACCATGGTGATGCACATACATGAGATTGCATAAAGGCTACTATGGATATCCCCGCTCATGAGAAATTCTACAGAGCTACCACTATGATGTCCATTAATGAGAAATGCAGCAGAGCTACCATGGTGATGTCCATTCTTAAGAAATGCAGCAGAGCTAACACGATGATCCCCATTCTTGTGAAACACAGTGTTATGTTTCATATAGGTACCCTTATGTAGGACCGGGTAATATCATACACCCTTACCTACACTATCTCCCTTATACTACATAGTTATGAGCCTTTCGGATTGAACATTTACCTAGTTCTAGTCGTGAGACAACTTTAGGAGGGTTTTTCCCTGAACAGTAGCATCTGATAACTTCATCAATAGACTCATAAAGTTCCGTTTTTTTCATCATTTCTGCCCCCATCTGCTGTGCCCTTTGCTGCCTGCTGCTGCCTTCGTTTTTCTTTTTTTACTTCTGCCTCCATCTGCTGTTTTCCTATCTGCTGTGCCCTTTGCTGCCTGCTGCTGCCTTCGTTTTTCTTTCTTTACTTCTGCCTCCATCTGCTGTTTTCCCATCTGCTGTGCCCTTTGCTGCCTGCTGCTGCCTTCGTTTTTCTTTCTTTACTTCTGCCTCCATCTGCTGTTTTCCCATCTGCTGTGCCCTTTGCTGCCTCGCTGCTGCCTCCGTTTGTATTTTCGTATTCCCCTCTCCTAACCTTTTTTCCTTCTTCTCAGGGCGACCCAGCCGCCGCTGAGCCGCCCTCTGCCCTCCTTTCCCGCCGCTGCCTCCCTGCGGCCCCGCCCCCTCCTGCCCATTTGCCGCCCCGCTCCCGCCACCCAGCTGCTCCTCCCTCCCGCCTCCTTCTTATGTCGCCCCCACGTACGCGCAGCGGGCGCGCCGATTGTGCGCCGAAGGCGCGCCAAAGGCAAGCCCGTCTGCGCCCGTCTGCGTCTGGACCGCGCCCAGCGCCAGGACCCCTGGCCCCCGCCGTCGATACAAGACTACAACACAGACCTATGACGCCGCCGCACTCAACGCACTCAATACCGGCCGTAACCCCGCCTGCTGCTGGGCCACCCCGAAACGCTTCCACGGACCCTTCACCTGCAGAACCTGCAAGTTCACCGGCCTCCGAACCTGCACCGCACCTGCCAAACCAAGCTCCAGCAGTAACCTCAAGTGCATCCTGCTCAACACCCGCTCCGTCCGCAGACACGCCGTGGAACCTGCTTGACACCACATCACCAGCCGTCGCCTTCCTCACTGAAACCTGGATGAACGCCTCCTCAGCCCCCGACATCGCCATCGCCATCCCAGACGGGTACAAGATCATCAGAAGGGACCGTGTCAACCAGACCGGAGGAGGCATCGCCATCGTCCACAAGAACACCATCCGCATCACGACCAACTCCAACGACACCTTCGCCGCCGCTGAGCACCTCCACTTCCAGATTCACACCGACCCAAAGACGACCCTCGGAGGCACCCTCATCTACAGACCCCCGGGACCACGCACACAATTCAGCGAAGACATCACAGACTTCATCAGCCCGCACGCCCTCCCCTCCGACGACTTCATCCTCCTAGGGGACCTCAACTTCCACCTGGAGAACAACAAGGACCGCAACAACGCCGCCCTGCTGGACAACCTCGCCAACCTCAGACTCCAGCAACTGGTCAACACCCCCACCCACTACGCCGGCCACATGCTTGATCCCGTCTTCTCTTCCAGCAAGCACATCACCTTCAGCTACTCCGCTGGACTCCCCTGGACCGACCACAGCTGCGTCCACTTCAGCTTCAGAAGAACCACATCCCACCACCACCCGCAACAGGTCCCTCACAGAAGCTGGAGCAAGATCACCACCGACCAGCTCAGCCAGAACCCACCCGCCAGCACAACGGACCCCAGCACTGCAGCTCTCAATATCACCCAGTGGCTAACCGCCTGCGCCAACGACTTCGCACCACTGAAGAACCCTCCCAGCAGACCCAGAAGCAAGAAGGCCTCCTGGTTCACTGAGGAACTCAAGAACTCCAAGAAGACCTGCCGCACCCTTGAAAAAGCATGGCTCCTCGACCAGACCACGGACAACATGACCGCCCTGAAACACGCCACCCGCAAGCACCACCAGCTCATCCGCACCACCAAGAAGAAATCACTGAAGGAATGACTGGACAACAACGCCCGCGACAGCAAGGAACTCTTCACCATTGTCAAGGAGTTCTCCAACCCAAGCACAGGCATCAACGACATCACTCCCTCACAAGATCTCTGCGGCTCACTCGCCTCGTTCTTCCACCGCAAGATTGCCGACATCCACAACAGTTTCGGCGCACCATCCACGCACCCAACCGTCGAACTAACGCCCCCCACCGCCACCCTCGGCACCTGGTCCACGGTGACCACCGAAGACACAGTCCGCACAATGAACGCCATCCACTCCGGATCTCCGACTGACCCCTGCCCTCACCACGTCTTCAACAAGGCCGACTCCACCATCGCACCCCATCTCCGAGACGTCGTCAACACCTCATTCGTCACCGCCACCTTCCCGGAGAGCTGGAAGCACGCCGAGCTCAGCGCCCTACTGAAGAAACCTACAGTAGACCCCACCGACCTCAAGAACTTCCGCCCCATCTCGCTCCTCCCTTTCCCTGCCAAAGTCATTGAGAAGATCATTAACAGACAGCTTGCCACCTTCCGCGAGACGAACGGATCCCTCGACCCCTCGCTTTCACACCCTACGAATGCTTCGCAAGATCTTCCGATGGATCCCAACCGAAACCAGGAAGACGGTGACCCAGGCCCTCATCACCAGCCGATTGGACTACGGAAACTCCCACTATGCCTGAACCACAGCCAAGCTACAGAAAAGACTCCAACGCATACAGAACGCATCCGCCCGACTCATCCTGGACATCCCCCGACGCAGCCACATCTCCGGCCACCTGAGGAACCTGCACTGGCTCCGCGTCAACAAGAGGATCACGTTCAGGCTCCTCACCCACGCACACAAGTCTCTCTACGACCTGGGCCCCAAGTACCTCAACGACCGACTGACCTTCTACATGCCCACCCGCCAGCTACGGTCCACTAGCCTCGCCCTTGCCGCCGTACCACGCATCCAAAGAGCTACCGCTGGAGGCAGATCCTTCTCCTACCTAGTGGCCAAGAGATGGAACTCCCTCCCCATCCACCTTCGAGTGACCCAGGACCATCTCGCCTTCAGGAGACAACTCAAGACCTGGCTGTTCGAGCAGTAGCAGACCCCCTCCAAGCGCCTTGAGACCCTTCCGGGTGAGTAGTGCGCTATACAAGTGTCATGATTGATTGATTTATACAGTATAAATGAATATTCATAAGGGTTCTTGAAAACCAGGCAGATGCTACACCACCTGCATAATTTCTACATACAAGGTTCATCCCATGCATCATCATCAAATCCAACAATGACTAATACAAGAAACAAAGGACACAGAAACCCTAGACACTTTCTGTATAAATACTGCACATCTTGCTAGGGTTCGAAAGAGGGAACCGAACCTTCCAGGCCGGCACACTCACCAGAGACACTGAGGCTCCTGCATGCAGATGCTCCAGCTGACAGTGGTCTAAGACATCCCTCACGGGTATCCAACTCAAGACTAGTACAGGGTCCCACACTCTCTCACTTCAGGTAGTGGGGTTAGACTAAATCCTAGAGGGATTCTTGGCTTCACACCTACTCACATGCTAGGTACACTTAGGTACATCTAGATAGGCATCGTAGGAGTACGCAGACTTTTATCATGCATTTTATATTCACGTATGTATTCATGATTATTAGAAGATGATAGAACTGTACTATCCTTTTATTCTCACTGTGCTGCTAATCATATACATCTGATACTGTCTAACAGTTATTGCAGCACATCTATTTTACACTAGAAGAAAAACTGTGCAATAAATTCTTATTGTAACACGCCGACTGTTTCTTCTGTGTAACTCTCTGAGACTGAATAAGTGATCACGAGTGACTGAGCGAAAGGTAATACATTGTTCCACGATCCAAGGGGATCAGGGTTGTCATGTTCTGAGATTGCCAGAATCTATTCTCTTCCCTATGAGAGGAGATTCTAGTGGCACTATGAGTTAGCTAAAATAGAAAGGCTAACATTCTCAGTGTGGGTGTTCAGAGTCAGTCTGCCACCAATCCTACAGTTTATGTTATCCAAATGTGCAAGTCCTGTATGGGTGATATAGGAACTACACAACATGGTACAGCCAACATTATTTGGGTACTTATTTAACAGTAACATCTGAGTTGTTCAATCGTGCTAATTTTCAGAGACCCCTACTCACAAAACACCAGAGACGGCTGGAGTGGGTCGGCACTAACTCTGCCACAGCTGAGTAGGCAAAATATCCTTTTTATTGGCAGCTGGTTATTCAAGCTTGAAGGACATAGTGTTTCTAAAAGTGTGCACAAAACCTTATCTCAGTTCCCATGAACAAACGTATTCTTTAACAAAAATTACTGAGATGGGAAATAACCCAGTAGTAAGTAAGTAAGTAATAATAAGCTTTATTCGATAAAATTCATATCATAAAAGCATTTCATACATTATATAAAAACATTAAAATGGCAGTCAACAGCATAAGGACATTTCATAGCAGCATGTTAAATGTAAAGGATCAGTCACTGGATTAACAGTTTCCTTGCAGTCCTAAGGCGCCAGGCCCAGCCCAAAAATTTTGCCATGCAGGTAGAAAAGAAAGGTCTAGCGTCTGTACGTAAAATACGCAGTGCTTCTAAATGAGAACGAGTTCCCAAACACCTGCAGAGGGGCTTCAACCACCTACGTCTCGGGGCAGCATAAACATTGCACTCGAACAGCATGTGAGACACAGACTCTATCCTTAGGTCACAGAAAGGACAGTAAGGTACAGTTTGGGCCGGCGGTTTCCAAGTGGACGTAAACTCGCATAATGGGAGCACCCCCACCCTAAACTTGATGTACAATGATCTGTCCCATGAGCTCTGGATAATATCCAAATAAGGTTCCCTGGACGGCGACTCTTTGATCAACAAGAACAGTGATACAGATTTGCAATGGGTTGTACTGCAAACCCTTTCACTATCTACCCATGCCCAATAGATCTTTTTGAGCTGTTGTTTCGGGGGAGCAGATTTATTAGCCCAAGCCTCTCCTAATCCTAGTTTGTGCAACAACTTCTTGACTTCTCTGAGCCAGATGATTTTATGCGAGCCCGGCAGTGACATAATGTCATTCAGAGCTTCTGCATAACTTCGAAGCTCATGCACATTCCAGATTCTGGACCATAACAGAAGTGGGCGGAGTTTCGCTTGATCGCAGATAGCCCGGGTACCTGCATCTAGCAGCAATGGGATGGTTGGTGTGCTGTGAGGCAACCCCAGAAGGTCTTTATGAAAGTTATTCTCAAGGCGAGCCAGAGTGTCGACTTTATGAGTGCCCCACAGTTCGGCACCGTAAAGTGCTGCGCTCACAACCCTTGCCCTATAGATGTCCAAGGGCGCCCCAATGGGTTTTAATGTTGAGGCACGCTGCTCCTTGAGCAAGGCACCTGCCACCCTTTTGTGCGTCAAGAACACTTTGTGGTGATGTGCCTTCCAGCTCATTGTGTCACTGATGCGTATTCCCAGGTAATCAAATTCTTTGACGCGATCAAGTGGAACAGAATCTAGGAGCGGAGGAAAGACAGATTTTTTGGGCGGATTAAGAACCAAAAATTTGGTTTTCCCTATATTTATGGCCAAACCCCTTTCGTCACAGAAGGCCTTAAAGCTGGAGAGCAGTGATTGGATGCCCATTGGGGATTTCGAAATGAGGAGGGTATCGTCCGCGAACAGGAGCGTCGGAATTTTCCTGCCAGCAAGGGTGGGTGCGTCTGATGGTTGCTGGAGTAAGTGCTCCACCACTCCATTGATATAAAGAGAGAACAGAGTGGGGGCAAGCACACACCCTTGCCTAACGCCCCTGTCCACAGGTATACGAGATGTTTTCTCTCCCTGTGTACCCCATCTAATTTGGGCAAAATTCCTGTCATGAAATTTTACAAGGAGCGAGAGCAGGTAGGGGGGAAGGCCTAACCCATCGAGGACGTTCCATAAAAGTGCTCGTGGTACTAGGTCGAACGCAGTCCGCAAGTCAATGAAGACCATGTACAGGCTGCCCCCTCCCAGCACCACCACTTTCCAATAGATCATCAGAAGGCGGAACGTCTGCTCGATTGTGCCTGTTCCTGCTCTGAAACCCGCTTGGAGATCTGACAGGATATTATTTTCATCGGCCCACTGACTAATTCTGCCCAAAACCACTTTTCCTGCCACCTTTTGGGAAGAATCCAATAAACGAATAGGCCGGTAGTTCGCTGGATCGTCCCTAGAACCTTTTTTAAAAATGGGTACAACTTCAGCGCCCCTCCAGGAGTCTGGAAAAGCACCGCCCAGTAATGCCTCATTCAAAAGGGAGGAAATTAATCTGCTCCAGGAAGACGGGTAGTTCCTGATTAGATCTCCTGGGATCCCGTCAGGACCTGCCGCTTTGTTTGGGACGATGGATTGGATTGCTTTTTCAACATCCGAGCAAGTAAATAGCTCGGCCTGGCACAAGGGCGCAAAAATAGATTTAGGCAGTGGAACCGTGAATGGGACCCCTGACTGGAGAGGACCTGAAGGTGGTGCAGAATATAATTTCAGAAAATGGTCAAACCATACGCCCCCTGGGATGTTACAAGTGAGCTGTTGGTCAATCGGCTTTTCCCTGGATCTTAGAAGGTCCCAGAACCCCTTGGCGTCCTTCCTGGTGCTTGCCTCTACTAGATCTCCCCAAAAATTGGAATCATATTCCTGCTTGGCTACAGCTAAGGTCTTTTTATAAGTTTTCCTAGCGGCCCTAATATCTGCTGCATCTTTGGTTTTTAATATGGCCAGGAGTTCCCTCTTTGCTGCGCGACATTTGCCTGTAAACCACTTAGCTGATTGTTTCGCGGGGCCCCTACGGGTAGATTGGGGAACAATGAATAAATTACTCAATGCCAAAACAGTCTCGGTGTATAGGGGTAGAATCCTAGTATCAGATTGCTCTGGGGTATCCATCCGAGACTCTACTCTTTCCAAGATAGTCCCGGCTTGGGTCATCCTTGTTTCATCGGCTGCAACTTTTGCCCACTTTAGGCGCCTACTACAGTTTGTGGGGGCTAGTTCGTGGGTAGATTTCCAGTTATGGCCAGGAGGGCCTTGGTTTCCACCCTGCCAAGGTGATGAGATAGATAGTGATAGGGGATTGTGATCACTATCACTTGATGCTATAACCTCCATGTCTTGATGATATTGCCAGAGGTTATAATTGAGCATCACAAAATCAATCCTTGAAGTGTGGCCTGGTCTGTTGTAGGTGTGGGCACCTGATTGGTCAGATTTGGAACGCCCATTTGCAGCACGCAAGTTGTGCTCCATGCAAAGAGCAGTAATCTCGATGGCATTTTGCGACCATTTAGGGATCGGGTCAAGGCTAAGAATAGGGATGCCTCTCCTAGAATCCTCCTCAAAAGTGTCCAAGATGTCTTCTCTGGCCAGGGGTTCAAAGCAGCAATTGAAGTCGCCTGCGAGCATCACATATGAGTCCACACTGCAGGCTGCCAGATTGTGGTCTAGGCCTATAGAGGGTAGATGGGATGCGCCACCTTTGGCACCCCTCAGGTAGATATTAAAGAGTTCCAAACTTCTTCCCCCTTTGTGGGTTAACGTTAACCACTGAAGATCAGCTGACTGGGTGTTTCTTACTTTCACTCTGAAGTCCAATGCAACATCGATCCAAATCATTAGGCCGCCTGAGGGGCGACCTTTGGAACCTTGTTCCTGGGCAGCGGGGATAAAAAAAGTAGAAAATCCCACTCGGTGTCTTGGCTCCATGCACCAGGTTTCCTGGAGAAGACAGATGTGATGTAGTTCCAGGAAATCATTCCATTCAGGGTTGTTGAAATTACGATCAAGACCAGCCACATTCCAACTTAAGATTTTTAAGGCAGAGTCTTTTAAGGCAGGGTCACCGGGTAAAGAAGCATTGGTAAGGGCAGTAGGCCTGGGAGAAGCAAACATATTTTCAAGTTTAGGAGACCTTACAGGTAACTCAAATTGCTGAATAAGGGCCACAAGGCAACCAGAAGAAGAAGGACCTGATGCTTCGATAGAGGTAGCTTCAGAGTGGGACCTATAAGGTAGATACCGCCAATCTTCCCTGTCAGGAATTTTATTTGTATCAGATGTGGAGGGTTCCCCTACAGACCACAGACTGGATGGTCGTGCCGCTTTATTTATTACAGACTCTAGACCAGTGCAATCTTTGGAATCATGCCCCTGCAGTGGCAAGATTTCCGTGCGACGTTGGTTGGCTGGGTGCACTGGGAGTCAATCCACCTCCTCTAAAGTTCCAAATCTGTTATACGTGGAGAGACCGTTCCAGTGTAGAAGGGTCTCCTTCTGGCCACGGGGCTTATTGAGCCATGGATGTTGCTGGACCAGTGTCCAGTTTTCCCCCTGGGTTCGACTTGGTCGAGGGGGATAAAAAAAGGATACTGGTTTAGGTGTAACTAGGGAGTCATCATTATTTGGCCACTTGCAGATGTGATGTGCCGTGTGGGGATCTTCAAAGGTCACTACTACGCAGTCTCCCGGGATAGATTTCGGCGTCGGGCCTACCCAGGGAGTTCTGCGAACCATTAATACACAACTTCTTCGACCATTGGGGATTGGTCTGTTTACGTTTAGCCAGTGCATTATTTTATTTTTGAGCGACCAGTGATTTTCAAACTGACCGTCACCTATCATGGGAACACCCTTCAGAACAACTGCGTAATCGTTTGTCTCAGGGGGGAGATCAATGTAGCCACCTCTGAAGTTGTCTTTTGCTGAAGGGACTTGGGATTCAGTAGGAATCGGCCTGTTGGGTAATTTATGCTTAAGATTTTGCTGGTGGCGTGGAGTGTCCCGTGGAGGGGCGTTTGGTTTTTCACGAGCCTGCTCCACCTTAACAGTCCTAGGTTTGGGGATGGGTTTTATTAAGGGTGGGACATTAGAGGAAGTTTGGTTGGTGCAAGGTGCAATGGGTTGTGGGACTGGGTCAGCAGCAGTAATGCCCTGGTTCTCAAGAGTCTTCAACCCCAGAGTGGCCAAAGCAATAATGCTCTTCTCCATTTCTAGCAAGTTGTTTTCAATCCTGGAGAGTCTTAAATCTAGGGGTGACAGCAGCTTTTTGAGAGTCTCCCATACCACCTCTATGAAATCCTTGTTAATATTAGTTAGCTCATCCACTTCAGGATCCGCACCTACTAAAATATTAGTGGAGGGAATGGATGGAACCCCTTCCTGTCCCCCGCTAGGTGGCTGCACATTAAGAGAAGGCTCTGCGCCAGCACTAAGTGCTGTGGTGTTAGATAAGGGCAGATCTTTGGGAACAGCAATTTTCGCTTTTTTGCGGAAATAAGCAGAGCGAGAATTGCGTTTCCTCTTTGGTTGTTTGCCACTTGGGGTAATATTAGGTGCATTTTTCAAAAAGGGAACACTTGAGGTTGGATTGGGCATACTAGATGGTATTGGTGGAATTATTTCTACGTTATTTACCAGGGCCACCTGACAAGTAGCCGGGGTCGGGGAATGGTGAACATCGACCTGTGTAATTATACAATGTGGATGGGCCGGGCGCTCAGGGGTGACAGAAGCAGCTATGTGGCCTAGGGAGGATTTCTTGGAAAGTGCAATTACTTGGGACAGTCGTCTAGCAGCATCTAATTCTAGCGAAACCCGGTTTTGGAGTTTGGATATCTCTTTGTCAATAGCTATGTTTGTGCGTGTAATAAAATCATCCATAGGACCACTAATCTGTGACCCACCTTTCGATGTTTTGCTACGAGTAACCATTGCATTCATTGCAATGAGAACACAATGGCAAGGGTGGGTCTTAAGATCCTAAGTAATCTATGGAATCCAAAAAAAAACCAGAAGAAAATGGATGGGCCAGTCCAGTCCTCTTCGTCCTCGAACGGCCTCAAACGGCCCGCTCTTAGCCCGCTCTTCGCCCCGAGCTGCGTCCCGCGCTGCGGGAGAACTAGGTCAATAAGTAGGTGACTGAGTAAAAACAGGGGGGCGTGGCAGCGGGGAGAGCGGACCGGAAGTTGGCAAATGGTCTTGCAGGGACTCCTGGGCAATGGAGTTCCCTGCACGCTCGCAGCCCCGCTGACCACACTCACCCGGTAGCCTGCTGCTAACCTTCTCCCGTGTCCCGGTGTCCAGAGGCACGCAGCGGCACCCGCGGAGCGGGTGCGGCAAGTAGTAGATGAAGTCCTGGAGATGCCTGGGAAATGCCGCCGTAAGTAGCGCCAAAGTGCGTCCGTGCTCAGGAGGGTGTCCCGCAGGAGGAGAAGTGGTGAGGGATTTTAACACTGCTGCAGAGGGGCGGGGGGCGGCAGCGGGGAGAGCGGACCGGAAGTTGGCAAATGGTCTTGCAGGGACTCCTGGGCAATGGAGTCCCCTGCACGCTCGCAGCCCCGCTGACCACACTCACCCGGTAGCCTGCTGCTAACCTTCTCCCGTGTCCCGGTGTCCAGAGGCACGCAGCGGCACCCGCGGAGCGGGTGCGGCAAGTAGTAGATGAAGTCCTGGAGATGCCTGGGAAATGCCGCCGTAAGTAGCGCCAAAGTGCGTCCGTGCTCAGGAGGGTGTCCCGCAGGAGGAGAAGTGGTGAGGGATTTTAACACTGCTGCAGAGGGGCGGGGGGCGGCAGCGGGGAGAGCGGACCGGAAGTTGGCAAATGGTCTTGCAGGGACTCCTGGGCAATGGAGTCCCCTGCACGCTCGCAGCCCCGCTGACCACACTCACCCGGTAGCCTGCTGCTAACCTTCTCCCGTGTCCCGGTGTCCAGAGGCACGCAGCGGCACCCGCGGAGCGGGTGCGGCAAGTAGTAGATGAAGTCCTGGAGATGCCTGGGAAATGCCGCCGTAAGTAGCGCCAAAGTGCGTCCGTGCTCAGGAGGGTGTCCCGCAGGAGGAGAAGTGGTGAGGGATTTTAACACTGCTGCAGAGGGGCGGGGGGCGGCAGCGGGGAGAGCGGACCGGAAGTTGGCAAATGGTCTTGCAGGGACTCCTGGGCAATGGAGTCCCCTGCACGCTCGCAGCCCCGCTGACCACACTCACCCGGTAGCCTGCTGCTAACCTTCTCCCGTGTCCCGGTGTCCAGAGGCACGCAGCGGCACCCGCGGAGCGGGTGCGGCAAGTAGTAGATGAAGTCCTGGAGATGCCTGGGAAATGCCGCCGTAAGTAGCGCCAAAGTGCGTCCGTGCTCAGGAGGGTGTCCCGCAGGAGGAGAAGTGGTGAGGGATTTTAACACTGCTGCAGAGGGGCGGGGGGCGGCAGCGGGGAGAGCGGACCGGAAGTTGGCAAATGGTCTTGCAGGGACTCCTGGGCAATGGAGTCCCCTGCACGCTCGCAGCCCCGCTGACCACACTCACCCGGTAGCCTGCTGCTAACCTTCTCCCGTGTCCCGGTGTCCAGAGGCACGCAGCGGCACCCGCGGAGCGGGTGCGGCAAGTAGTAGATGAAGTCCTGGAGATGCCTGGGAAATGCCGCCGTAAGTAGCGCCAAAGTGCGTCCGTGCTCAGGAGGGTGTCCCAGTAGTAGATCATAGCCTACATTAGCGGCCAGCACACCACATCCTGACATTGACACAATGCCACAGGCAGACTTACTCATACACCACAAAGATTTATTTTAAAATTATCAGAAATGTGACACAATTTGTTGTGAGGACTTTCACAGTCCAGCCAACAACAGTTGCTGCAAATGGAACTCAATCTCAGGGTACAGCAACAAAAATCACATCACAAAATTTACAGGCGATAATGGGCAAAAAGCCCACGAAACGTGAACAAATGCCATTCTGCGTAGCTCAGAAAATAACTCAGCCCAGAGTGGGATTCCCGAATAGTACCCCATTTGAAAAACACAGAATGCTAACTATCTGCTTGCCCATGGGGATAACACCACAAGTAGAAGATTGTACCACTCGGGGTACAGTCTTGCTGTCATGGTGTTCCTTCGTTAGCAGTAGTACCTGATGTATTAAGACAAATACAAATCGAGTACGGAGCAGAACCTGCCCTAAACTTAGGGATGAAGTTACTAGCTACCTATTACCAGGTATGAGCCATAATACTAGCTAATATTAAATGGGAAGTAGCTTTGGTGGCGATCCGCCAATGCCTAAGGGAGTTCAGTGCTATAGATCAACAACACAAACTACCCAGAATAATTGAAAGTGTACAAAGTCCAGAGACAAACAGCATGCTCAAGACTATACTTCCAAAAAAGAAGAAAAGTCAAAATCAAAATCTCAGTAGAAACAGAAAGTTGCAGGCCTGAAGATCAGACATGCCCAGAATTCTGAAGACACAACTTTTGAATGGGGAATGGGCTCATACAATGCTAGACAGTGCGGCAGAAGTAACAATAGCTCACCAGAACCTGATGGGATTTCTGGTAACAGCAGTCTTGAATGATTACATCACGGTGGAAACACCAGATACAAGGATAAGCTTACACATAAGTTATATGAAATAACACTCTAAATGGAGGGGGAACAAGCCAAAAAAAGTTAAAGCTCTCTTTTGGGAGAATATGTCATCTGGTTATTACATCCTATTAGCTGGACAAGATTGACCGCCAGCATTTGTTATGGAGTGCCATAGGGGAGGAACAGTCATTTTTTTCTTCCTTCTCCGACCTCGTCACCATTAATTTTAAACACACATATGCATGGGATGAGAATTCAACCCACCAGGTGACACCGTTGAAAGTTTCGCTAAATGCACAGAGACAATATTCAATAAAGCAAGCGAGCTAAAAAAATGGTCAGGGAGATCTTAGATCCAGTTGAATACCAAGGGGTGATTGAAAATTGCACCTCATCAATTAACAATCCTTTGTTTACCGTAATGAAACTGGACAACTCATATTGTCTAGTGTTAGATTACAGACATTTAAACACATACACAAAGACATTCGCTGTCTAAAATGCACACAGTGGTGCATTAATGAATAACATTGTGCGGAAAAAAATACAAAACTTCACTTGATATCTCAAATGGATTTTTCTGCCAAAATATAGCGCCTGAAAGCATGTATTTGACTGCATTCTCAGCATTGGGGTCCCAGCAACAATGTTGTTGTCTTCCCAAGTGTATAAGAATAGCCCAGGGTTATTTTCAGCAAGAGTAACAGAGTTACTCCAAAATTTTGATGATGAAACATTGTCCTATGTGGATGATATTTATCTCATGGACGGCGACTTAGAAAGACACTTGACCAAGCGAGGGAAAAGTCTGGCAGCTAACTTTTTTTAGAAGTGCGTGCTGCTCCAACCTCCAAAATCATTAAAAAATATACAATCAGTATTGGGATTCCTACATTTTGGCAGAACATACATTTTGGATTATCCAGAAGGAGTAAAACCTTTCTACGACTTAATAAAACCTGACTTTTCAGTTACACATTGGACTCAGGAACACGCAAACATCCTATGTTCACCACAAGAAGACATGATAGCTTCAAAACCTCTACAGACACAAGTAAGCGTACATAACTTAGTGATTCTTGTAATAGCGTGTCAATGTGGGTACACTTACTTAACCTTCAATGAAGGCGAAACAATACCAATCGCTTTCAAATCACACCTGTACACAAACACAGAAATGTGTTTCACTTCAATAGTTCAGCCCACTGTAGCAAGAGAAAGAGCACTGGTTCAGAAAAAAACGCATACTTGTTGTAACACCAGTGTCAGCTTTAGAAGCTGTTACAAAGGATATCATTCCAAATGCAAAAGCCTTACGTCCGAGATGGATACAAGGGGCTAATTCTCTGACTGCAACGGATGTTGAATACAGATTTGATCCAAATCAAAAACACAAATATTTCTGCAATACAAACAAGAATACCCTCTACCAAATGCAATCTTGCCTCTAGATCAGTATGTATATAATATTTACACTGACGGATCTACTCAACCGGCCATAAGGAGTAAGTAACAATACAGCGCAGCATGTGCTATTGTTAAAGGTCTCATGAGGGATCGAAAGTTCCATCCAAATTGCACCAAAACGCAATCTCTAGGAGACTGCACGGCACAGTTGGCAGACTTAAAAGTGTTAATACTGGCACTGATAAACATGGATCACGAATTCCCCACTCTGATAGTGTGTGATTTGTTTTACTATGTGCAATTGTACAATGAATATTCACATACTTGGGAACAAAACTGGTTCAAAGACACAAAAGATGGCACAATTAAGCATAAAAAGCTTTGGGAACAGGTAGTTGAGTTGAGAAACTAACTTGCACAGGCTCACATGATCCATACACTGCAATCACTTGTTCTAAAATGAGGATAGACGGTGAGATTATGGTTGCTCTCATTGCTCCAAGCAAAGGCAGCTCAGCAGTACCAAAGAAATTTCCACTTAAGTACTTCTACAAGTTAGATGCAAACAACATTCCATATGTTCGAACTGCTGGAGTGGGGGACAGAGTAACACCAAATATGGATTGTAGGCAAGGTTTGATTATTGCAGCACACAAGGCATTACAGCGACTATTGTATTGTTGAAAGAGCTCTACTGGTGGCTAGGTATAACAAAGCAAACTAAAGACTATGTCTTGAAATGTGACATCTACCAGCAGATGAAAGGCTCCATCATAACACGCCGACACAGACACAGTTATTAAAATCAGACAAATCTTTCGCTTGTGTGTATCTAGACCACTGGTGCCCCTTACAATCAGATGGGGCCTACAAGTATATCATGTTTGCAGTGGATACATGCTGAAGTTTACTATGGGTATGACCACAGAGCTTGGCTGAATCTCAAACTGTTATCAAAGATTTGCTAGTCTTTATAGGGACATATGCAGTTGGCACATTACATTCTGACTGTGGCCCCGTGTTTAGCTCTCGGGCTTACAAAAAGGCTATGGAAAGTATGGGTGTAGCATTGCGGGACTCCTCCCCATACCATCCTGAGGGAAATTTGGTAGTGGAAAGGAAAAAAGGGGACCTAAAGCAAACATTAACAGCTAGGGTTTTAGGCAGGGGCGGTAATTGGGCCAATAATTTATATGGGGTACTACAAGGTCTCAATAAACAGCCAGGACGTTCTCTGGGGGGTATCACTCCTTACGAGGTCCTATTTGGGACACAAATGTGGGTACCTGATCTTGATTGTGTAGGCGCAGTGGCAGATGAGAAACCATTTGATATCCTTGATATTTTGGCTGTTTTACAGGAGCTAAATGAATCCAGGACACATCTAAGTAGCAGTTCAAGGAATAAGGACTGTACTTCTACCACCTCTTGCAGGAAAAAAGGAGGAAAGATTTGTATCAATTGATATTATCAAACCACACTATGTGGCCGATATTAAGTAGTAGGCCTTATGGACTCCAAAGTAGCAGATGCCTTCCTCTCGCTACAAACAAAGAGGTTCAAACAGAAAGTCTCATCCAGTTCAAAGAGCCTCCTGTACGTAATGAAGGGCTATGCAACAATGCTATGAAACTTGATTCTCATGATAACACACAGGTTGCAATAAGACCAAATACTGATGTTTAATTCAACATGCCTCGATGAGAGCAAGCTAAGATTTCAAAAAATCCTGATGCAATTCCAACAATTGATCAATCTGCTTCTGGCTACTTCACAAACTTTGATACGTTTTCTTTGGATCCAAGTGAACCAGAAACTATGCCAGACCACAAATCACACACGCAGCAAGTTAAAAGCTTTCAAAATGTTCTCAATAACACTTACCTGGTATCACTTTGGGTAGAACTCTAAGTAATTACTGGGATAATGTTCTTTCTTTTCTGGCTAGGCTTATATATATACAATTTAGCATGCTTATTAATGGACAATACCTTCAACTCAGACCTGCAGATGGAAAAGTAGATTTGATTCTGAAGCCACATCAAACTTCTCATCGTGAACGGAGAGACTTGTCATCAGTGAGCATTACAGCAGTTCCTATACCGAATGGTATAGTTTGGGACAAGGTTGAGATCAATATATTCGGTCCTAGTGAACTTCTAAAAATGTCTTATGTATTTAAAATTTCCTTTAGTGATATCATTACCTCCAGTACATTTGCTGATGATTAGTACTCTGAAACTGTTAATAACATATTGTCTGATTTAGAGAAAACTGCTGCATTTCCAAACACTGACATGCTAGAAGGTACTTCAGACTATGACACTTTATACTGTCACCAACATTATGGTCATCATTTCTTGCACAAATTCTTAACACCTAGAAATGTTTTTAAGTACCACCAGTGGGAACATTGCCCTACATCACCAAAAGGTAGTTCCCAAAACATTTGCACAGAAATGCCCATATTTTTCAGGCTTTAACACTTCTGACCCGACTCATTTTATTACAAAGTGGCATCCACATCAGCATAAAAAAATATGTTGACTAACACCATACATATTTACTCTGCTTCCTTTATCATTTACTTTATCGCCTGATTGTCTGAACAGGGTTTTGTCCTATGAAAGACCACAATAGACTTAAAATCAGTCTGGGGTTCCAGAGACTGGCAAGTCCACGGAACAGAAGCGCTATTTAGAGCATCCCTCATTCCACAGCAGATGATGTTTCTAAATGACTCTGTGCAACAGACATCCTATCTTGGACTAGCCAAGAACAAGGACCTGAACACACCTCTGTTTCCAACACCATCATAGATGGACGGGTGGCAAAATTCAACTTCACAAGAAGGGGTAGAAGTAGATGACATTTGTTGGTACAATGGACCAGATGCTGATTGGAAAGGACGGTTGGTTTGCCCATAGACAGGAACACATGTCAGGCCAGACTCATGCTATGTACAAAGAGAACATCCAGGTGAAGTGACTGCATACGGATGTATGTCATTACCACGCATGCTTTTACAATGCATGCCTTTACCACGCAACTTTCACAATGCAAGTCGTTACAACGACTTGCAATGGGGGGTGCTGGATAGTGAATAGTTTAATTTACTATTCCAACTCCAGACCCCGTGGATAGAAGGGAAGGTTTTGGATAGTAAATTAACTATTCCCTATCCTAGAGCGCCCCCCAGCGCAAGTTGTTGTAATGACTTGCATTGTGAAAGTTGCGTGGTAAAGGTACTGCGTTGTAAAAGTTGCGTTGTAAACGCTGTTCCCCCTGTTTTATGAAGAAGAATGCATTTTAGATCTCTGTCTGACACTTCCATCAGGAATGCCACCGGTCATGAATACTGTTAGATTTATATGTCTCTAGTTGGCACAGGTAGGTACTTGTGACAAATAGAGACACTCACCTCTAGTCAGGACAAGGGGATTACACTCCTAAAATAACCCCTGCTCACCCCCTTGGTAGCTTGGCACGAGCAGAAGGGCTTTACTTCAGAGGCGTTGTAAGTTGAGCAAATGTGACCACATCCAGTAACCCAGCGACAACACTACAAAGGGACACCACACAGGTTTTATATAAAAATAGGTATACTTTTATATAGAGTTACCACAAGACCATAAATGACAAAAATACACAATACTATCACTTTAAGATGGTAGTTTAAGCTTAGTTCAGTTCAGTTCTGAGATGCAACACTTTGCGTCAATGTACCTTAGGTTGCGTTGAGCTTCCACAACAAGCAACGTCGCAGCGATGGGAAATGTGGCAACGTTCAGGTGTAAAGCTGTGAAGATCTTCCAGATGTGGCACGCTTCTCTGGGATGCAAGAAGTTCTTGGTTCGATACGTGGACTGCAGCGGTGACACCTTTATGATGCGACGGCAGCAGCTCCAGCGGTGACGCTCTTCTCCCACGATGCGTGAAGCTTCCGCTCGATGCGACAACTACAGAGGCGACATCCAAGATGCGACGGCAGCAGCTCCGATGGTGGCGCGCTTCTCGGGGATGCAAGGTGCTCTTGGTCGATGCGGTGCAATGAAACAGTTCCAGCGGTGACACACTCCTTCGGAGTTGCGACAGCAGGCACAGCGATGGCAACACGCTCCGACCTCGTTGAGAGATTTTTCTCCTGATGCGGTGCAGTGCGATAACTACAGCGGTGATACCCTCCTTCGGAGTTGTGACGGCAGCAGCAGCGACGGCGACACGCTTCCTCTTCATTGTGGCACGCTTCTTTTCGATGAGTTGCAGTGCGACAGTTCTAGCGGTGACACCCTCCTTCGGAGTTGCGACGGCGACACGCCTCTTCTCGTTGAGTCACGCTTCCAGCTTCTTGAGACACGCAGTTCCTCAGAAGGCCCAAAACAGCAGAAGGCACTTCCACAACAAATCTGGGGAGCTGGGGGGTGAAGTCTGTTGTCCCTGAGACTTCAGCAGGAGGCAAGCTCTTTTCCAAGATCTTGGAGATCCTTCACAAGTTGAAAGCAAAGTACACAAAGTTCCATTCTCCTTCATTTGGCAGTAAGGCAACCACTGCAGGTCAATCCCCCAAGCAGCACTTCAGCTTGGGAATAGTCTCTCCTCAGTTTCTTCAGGTTTCTCTCTTCAGTAAGGTTTCTTCTTGTAGTCCAAAGTGATCTAATCTCATGGGACCAGGGTCCCAATATTTATACCCCGAAATCCTGAAATCCTTTGTTCCCTGAGGGAAGAGGGGCCTTTGCCCAGTCCAAACTAGTTCTGAAGCACTCTGTTTACCAGACTTCTCCTCTCCTTTCACAGTTCAGGGAAGGCACATCAGGAGGTTGAGCCAGCATTGTGTAAGGCAAGTACAGTCCTGGAACACTTTGTTTACAGGACTCCTTCTCTTCTTTCAGTGTGCAGGGCAGAGACGTCAGCCGCTCCCCAGGCGGTGGAGCTAGCATTGTGGAAGGCAGGAACAGCCATATTCAAGGTTCAGGTGCAACTCCTCCCTCCCACATAGATGCAGATCTCTCTATTCACCACTGGGTGACTCACCCTGTCTCTTGGAATTCCACAGCCTGTCACTCACAAAACCAGACAAAGGAATACACAACCTAGCAGAGGCAGGTTTGAATGGTCAGACAAGCAAATACCTACTTTCTAAAAGTGGTATTTGCAAACACAGAATATTAAAATAAACTGCACTAAAAATGTATTTTATTATTCTTAGTCCAGGCATACTAAACTCGAATTTCTACCATGTTCTCCGAGGCAGTTAGGATTATAAAATGTAATAACTCTAACAGCCCATTCTGGCCTATGGAGAACAGGTAGCCTTGCACTAGTGAAAAACAAAAATGGCTGTAATGCACTATTAGGACATACCACACACATCAGGGCTTGTCCAACTTTATACTTATAATGCACCCTGCCCTTGGGCCTACCATAGGGGGAACTGATATGAAGAAAAGGGAAGGTTTAGGGACTGGCAAGTGGGTGCACTTGCCCAGTCAGCATGACAGTACCAGACTGCACACAGGCTCTGCAATGGCAGACCTTAGACACATTTTACCAGGCTGCTTCTGGTGGTGGCACAACCAGTGCTGCAGGCCCACCAGCAGAATTTGGATGTACATGCCCTGGCCTGGGCACAATCAGTGCACTAGACTAGGGTCTGACAAGTAAGTCAAATATCCAAACATGGAACTACTGATTCATACATCAATTTACAATAGGGAGCACTTGCACTGTGGCACTGGATAGCAGTGACACAGTGCCCAAGGCATCTAACACCAGCAAAAACACATCAGGCAACAGCAAAAATGGTAGGGAGACCCACGCCAATGGTGTCAGGTCTAACAAATACCATGCTGGAGCCGGTGAGGGTCCATGCTTGGCAATGTCCGCAGCCTATTCCTATTTTGATAGCTGCATTCCTTGAGAGCCCGCTGTGAAAATCTGAAATAATCTTTGTTGGCCTAAGCTGAAGCCATCTTGGTTGTGGCATCCATTTTGTTAGCTATGTAGTCCTCCTGTATTCACAGTTGCTTGCCCTTCTATTCTGCTTGTGTCATCAACTTCAGTTAACTGTTTCTGTCCCAAGCCAAAGTAATGTTCGTGCTGAGAAAAGGCTTGTAGCTGATAAAATGCACCTGGTTAAGGATGTAATTGTCGACCATTTATTGCTGTTGTAAACAGTTCTGTTCTCCTCCCACTTTGCAGACTAAGTGATCATCCATCTGCCCTTGTTTGTCGGTAGATATTCCTGTGTCTAAACTCGTTCTTTCCATTTCTGTCTATATGCTTACTTTGCAACAAATGTGTATAAAAGGTCCATGTTCTGTGTATTTAACGTACTACCTCTTGCAACACTTGAGGGTGTTGTATTGACATAGTCCCACTGATGAGTGATTAATCAACTTGTTATTTTGATTCCAACTTCAGTGCCAATATCTATTTATTGGTCTACGTATCCATGGACAAGAGAAGGGTGACTTTGCACCAGTGTGCGCATGAAAAGGCACATTTCCACAGTTGGCGCCAGACACGTGGGGCCCTCATCAAGGACGCAGATGTCCAAAGGAGTGGTCTTGATGGAAGAGTGAAATATTACTGAGGAGACATCCTGCTTGAGGAGACCCTTGTCTTTGCAGACCAAAGTGACTTTTCCGTTTTTCTCAATTTGACCCTCCAGGTGGAGGCCATTCCCGACTGAGGTTTTCTTTGGCGCAATATTTGCAGTGGCCATTAGGTTGACTAGATATCAGCAGGTGGAAGTTGGAGACTCTTGTTTGGTAAGGTCGCTGAAGCGGCACTCTTGATTTGCTTGGCCAAGATTCTGGTTTTGTTTGTTTGATTTATTTTTTGCAAAAGATAAAGACAGGTAATGTGGAGTTTTTCTCTACTTTGAAATATTTTGGAAAAGTAATATTTTACAAAAATGTGGTAGCATGCCTGTTTCCAGCACACTCCGTAGGCTGTATTGCTGTCTTGGTGGTACCAACATGGATTTAGAAAGAAGTCAGCTGGCTCCCTTAGAGGGAACACCAAATAGACATATGTATGTCAAATACGGTATTTCTTCCATAATCTATAGTACACTGTGGAACAAATATACAAAACAGGATCCTGATCTGATATACAATGGCCAGTAAATGGGTCATTTGACTTTAAAATTATTCAATATGTAGAGCAGTGTTTGTTTAAAAGAAAAAGTCAACAAGATATGTTTGATTGTCTACAAATGCGGGAGAAAGAAGTGTAAGAGAGAGTTAGGATAGAAGAAGCTAGAGCTGAAAAAGAACAGCAAAAAAGGATATACCAAAAAGCGTTGGAATTAAAAAATAAAGAGATGAAGGCAATGAAAGAAAAAGAGGACAGGGAACGGCGTTTAGAAATAGCTGGCCAGTACCCTGTTAGGCGCCCCATTTATCCCATACTTAATAAGCCTCAGGATGATTCCATCTTATTAGATTGACCTCCGCCCCGTATACGTTTCCTTCTCAAGTCAAGTCAAATGATCTTTATTCGGAATTAATACATCCATAAAAGTACACACAGGTTGAAACACATTAAAAAGCTGATAAAAACATACGTTTAAAAATTGTTATAATAAAAACAATCTTTTCCAAAGTAGTTAAAGCAGCATGTATATCAAAAAGTGCAAAATGCATAGTACAAGAAAATCCTAATATACGAGTATTTTAATTACAGATTACAATTTATATTTTCCATAAAGTAATCATTTGCATCCAGCCATGCATGTAGAAAAGACTATGTGCAAAATATATCATAGTAACAAAGTGCAAATGTGCATCGAGTAACAAAATACTGTAGTTCGTCAGGCATATTCCATGCTCGCCCTTGATCTCACACTGGCTTTCAGAAAACAGCTCACAATACATATCACCTCATCTGTGGGCAACATTTGTAAAGTTCTCATTGCCTGGGTAAAGTCCCGTTGGACATATTTGCGGAAGTACGGCATTAAGTATTGGCGAGTATAAAGTTTATAATAGCCACAAAAGAAAAAATAATGTAGCAAACTTTGTTTTCCACCCTCAGAGCAGGGACAATCCAACTGTTCTATATTTTTATTATAGCCGAGGGGGAAGCTTAATAGATTTACAATGCTTCCATCCCGGAATCTGAACAGAAGGCTCTGATTCCATCTTCCTATTGTTAATGACAAATATCTACGAGGTGTATTTGGATTATCATTGCCAAATTCAGCATAGGACAAGTATTTGATAACTGCAGATTTAGAGAATTCATATCTTATCCGTTCCTCCTTATATAAGTCAAGCAGTGCCCGTTTGACAATGTTCTTGTGAGCATGAACAATAGTGTTAGGGGAGCTAAACAGAGAACCCTGGCCCACGCTCAGCAGACTATTCTCAACGGCTTTTAACCAGGGTACAAGGTGAGATCTTTCACTTTGTAAGCAGTCAGATATAATGCTGCGGGTTAAAGATGCCGCAGGGTTTAGCCATATTTTTAACCAAAAGAGAGCGGGCCTAGATCGAATAAGATCCTCAATATACAGTAGCTTAAGCTCATTATGACAGATAAATGTAGGTGCACAGGGGACACCCCCCAGAACCTTCCTGCAGAATCTGTTTTCCTCTAACTGAACAGACGTACTATTAGAATAGCCCCACACTTCTGCTCCATAAGTCCCCGTTAGTTGACATTGAGTACGATAGATGTTTAGCAGAGGGGTAGTGACAACAGCCTGTTTGGGTTGTCGGAGAGAAAGGATTGAGTTAATGGATTTACCAATTTTTTTCTCGCATAGGCCACATGTGGCTGCAACGAACCTGTGTTAGAAAATAACAGCCCTAAGTAGGGAAAAGTGCTAGTGCATTTTAGGATGTTTTCACCTGACTTAATTGAGGTGATGTTATATTTTTTGGGTTCGCAGTTCATAATGAATGATTTTTTAAAATTAGTGTTCAGGCCCAAATCAGACATAAAAACAACAAACCCAGAAATTAAGGTACGCAAAGCTGCGTCATCCGCATACAGCAGGGCAGTAATGGGGGAGCCATTTATGATTGGTACATCCTTAGTGATCTTACTCAGGATGCTGCTCAACCCGTTAATATATAAGATAAAAAGCAGTGGGGCGAGTACGCAGCCCTGTCTAACTCCCCTGCTAATTAAAATGTCATTTGAGACTTCGCCCTCATTATTAATACGTACTCTGGCCTTTAGATCCCTGTGTAAATAAGAAAGAAAATACACCAAAGAGTCATCCAAACCATAATTAAGCAAAAGTGACCACAAACTAGAACGATTAACAAAATCAAATGCAGAACTTAAATCCATGAATCCTAGGTACAACAGAGATTTTTTTACAATAGTGTACTTAGCCATGATCAGATTCAAATTAAGACATTGTTCAATGGTGCCCACATGACTTCTAAAACCTAGTTGACTGCAATGTAAAACATTATTATCCTCTGCCCAATTCCTAATCCTATTAAATATTACCCTTCCAAGGACCTTTAGTGTATTGTCAATCAGTGAAATCGAGCGATAACAGGCAGGGTCCATCCTGTCGCCTTTTTTAAATATGGGTGCGATAACACTATTTGACCATGATTCAGGAATTGAACTATCAGATAGGTTGTTAAATAGATTGCATAGTAGGGGGGCCCAAAAATTGATTTCGGATTTGATTTGATCTATCGAGAGACCATCCGGGCCGGGTGCTTTATTACTGGCGCTTTCAACTATGGCATCCTCGACCTCGGATAGTAAGATGTTCAGTGGTCCGGCAGTCTTGGGTAGGGGGACAATATCTGGGAGAAGCCCCGATGTAGCATAGATTTTAGAGAAATGCTCCACCCACGCCTCTCCAGTTATATTACAGTTAATTGGTTTGATGTTTGAACCAAACGATCTAAGAGACTTGACCTCTCTCCAGAAACCCGTCGTATCTTTTAATGTAGCAGTACGAGCAAGAGATTCCCAATGATCTATCACTAGGGCCTCAGATCGAATACGTAACGTGGTTTTATATTTTGATCTTAGGTCTCTTACGAGTAGGGGATCCCTTGGATTGGTTTTTAGAGCCTCCCTCATTTCTCTGTTAGCCCTAGAGCATGAAGAATCAAACCAGCGGGGCCATGATCTTTATTAGGCCGAGCTGGTTTCGAGGATTCTCTTTTAATAGCCAAACAGAGATTATTAAAGGAAACAACCACATCATGGCCTGATCTATCATGGGACAGATAAATCTCAATTAGCATTGGGTGTTTATTGATGACTCTTGCTAAAATATCTTTATTGTCAACCCCTTTCCATATCAGTCTTAATCTGTCAGTAGATATTGCCAGATTTTGTACCCCAGTTTCTACTCTCGACACATCCTTAGTGTTCTGCAAATTTTTTAAGTGTATTCTAAGTGGGTGGTGATCACTATATGCAGAACAGATGACCTCTGATTTTAAAATTATGTCACTTAGTGAAGGAGAGATAAACATATAGTCTATTGTTGAAGCACAACCCTGGCCAATATATGTGGGTGTCAGCATATTGTTTGCTCCTAGGCCCGCAATTTCCATAGCATTCATTAAATCATGGGAGGCTAAGTAGTCTCTCAATTTCTCACCGTTTCTACAAGGTGGGTTGTTGCGGGACATATGGGCATTAAAGTCTCCTCCAATGCAAATGCCATCAAAGGTCCCATGCTTCTGCCCCTCTATAATTTCATCAATGAAGTTAAATAAAATCAGAAAATTATTATTAGGGCGGGTAACAAAATCATTATTATAAAAATTAATTAGACATAGTTTCATCCTATTAGTGTATTTTATGGCCATAAGACATTTACCCTGAGTGGGGATCAGTTTAGTTTGTACCCCGGTTTTTATTTTGGCCCAGATGGATAGGCCCCCACTAGGGTGACCCATAGATGAAGAGGATGCCGTTAAATTGTAGTAGCTAAAGCCCTCCAATGTGGGCACGGTCGTGCACCAAGTCTCTTGTAACATCAGTATATCACAGTTTACAGTGACCCAATCTGACCACTCTTTAATTTTCAATTTTGAGTTGAGACCCGCTATGTTCCAGCTTACAAGAGATAGTTCAGAGTCCTGGACAATAGTTCTTAGGTTTGAAGATTTTTGACTGACTACAGTTCGCGGTGAAAGTGGTAAGACATCCAATGGTTCAAGATTGGGTACCAAAGAGAGTTCATCTGGATTGATCACTGATGGTCAGTCTAGCATGTCCAAATCCGATAAAGGTGCATATCTGTTAAACATCTTAAGTGGAAAGGGAGCTGGCTGAAATTGCATTGGGGGTGGTCTGTAAAAAAAGCTTAGAGGTAGCATGGTTGCAACAGTGGAAATACCAGAGCAGTTGTTATTTCTATTGAGCAGGAATCTTACAGTACCCGGATTTTTAAAATTAAGAACTATACAATCACCTTCTTTATCTTTAAACAATGGCCCAACCCAGGACACCCTACGAGCCGATAAGATCTCTCTAAAGACATCATATCCTACCCCTTTGTGCTTGGTTAGCCAATCAATACATTTATTGCGTAGTTGGACCCACGATTCCCCCTGTTCCTCCCTCAATGGTGGTACACCTGCAAGGACCAGGACAAAAGGGCAGGCATCAGGTGGCAGATGCAGGGCAGGCCCTTGATGTTTAAATGGCCTGCCGTTCCCGATTGCCCCGTGCCTTTGTTGTTATCGGAGGTTGACCTCACTGCTGTAGTTGGCTAGGTAGAACCTTTGTTCTGATTGGTGATATTTGGGTTAACAGTGGCAGGAGGAGCTGCTTTTGGGGGTACGGGCGGGGATACCGATTTGGGAGGTAGGTTGGATTTCGCCGAGTTCTTCCCGCCATTGGTGTGTCTGGGTTGGGTGATGGATGGTACAGTAGGTGGTAGTGATACAGGGTTACTAGGGACCCCGCCCAATAAGGGGGAGGCTTCCGGCTTTCCATGCGATAGAGTGTTGCTGACAGACTCAAGTTCTTTTAACAGGCGATCTGCCCTAATTTGATCCAGGGTAACAGTCCCCTTTCTTTTTACCTCTTCATTTTTTACCAAGTTTTCTAATCTGTCAAGTCTTTTAAAAACATTATTAAACTGTTTGATCATTTGCTTCTCTAGCCGATTAAAAATAGTATCAACTATGGTTTCTATAAGATTTCCATTTTGTTTAGATATGGTATAGTTATCTCCCATTAATGTGGTTTGTGTCCATATCGTATTAGAGTTTCCTATTGAATTACTAGTGGTTGCGGTGGGAATATCATCCGCATCCGCTGGGTCTTTATCGTCAATATGAATAGTTTGTGCCCCAGAGATTTTTGTTTGTTCCACAGGCTCTGTGGCGTGGGCTGACTCTTGTTAATTAACGGTTGTTTTCTTTTGTTAGCACTTGGCTTGGCTGTACCTCTTTTACACTTTTCCCCTCCCAGTTTTTTGTTTGCTTCCAAAGTTCCAATAGCATTTACATCTTCCTGAGAAGCGATTGTTATGGTGGAGGCTGCCTCTGCCAACAGAGGCTCGGGGAATGTGGGTGCCAATACCGGTTTTGTAATTACAACAGCTGCTGATAAAGGAATTCTTGGGCTAGTTAACAAGGATATTGGCTGTGAAATGTTGTTGGTACAGCTCAGGGACATTCTTCTTTCTGTATCGGCGATTTCGTTAGTGACCAGGTTAAGGGCATTTTCAAGTAGGGACTCAAATGTGGGAGGAGGAAATGGAAAATCATCCTGGGCGACAACTCTATCTACTGATTCCATGATAACGGGTATTGGACTCACCACAGTCGCGATGTTGTTGTTAGAGGGGTGGCCCGCCCGACCACTGTAGTCCACTGACGGCCACAGATGGCCCGCCCTCTGCCCGGGCTCAGCCCGCGCGCGTCCCGCGACGCGGAGGGAGTACCCTGGTTTAATAGCGCCTCCGGGCGCGCTGCGGCAGGAAGTGGCCGGAAGTGGTCGCTAAGCCCTCTGGGAGCTATAGTCTCCAGCCGCCGCGATGGAGTGGAGCAGCGAGACCACAGTGTCAGGGCCCCAGGAGCAAAGTGGTGTCCAGCAGGTAAGCCTCCCTTGGCCGGTATGCTCAGTTTGCTGCCGAAAATGATCCCCCGCTCCACCGAGGGAGTGCCCTGGTTTAATAGCGCCTCCGGGCGCGCTGCAGCAGGAAGTGGCCGGAAGTGGTCGCTAAGCCCTCTGGGAGCTGTAGTCTCCAGCCGCCGCGATGGAGTGGAGTGGCGAGACCACAGCGTCAGGGCCCCAGGAGCGAAGTGGTGTCCAGCAGGTAAGCCTCCCTTGGCCGGTATGCTCAGTTTGCTGCCGAAAATGAAGAGCATTTTTCTTCAGACGATAAAGACATGGATAAGCAAAATTGGCGACAGACTAACTGTTAGACGGACCGGGAGGGTCGGCCGAGGATAAGGGGAGAGGTCTCCGGGGAGAGCCGTCTCCAGCGATCGTACAGACAAGTAACTTCCCCCCCACAGACGGACACCACACAAGGTTAAAGTTCAACGAGACTTTATAGGCAATTCTTTAAGTTTACGATGGAATGGTACAAGGAGGTCTGGACTCAGGGGTCCCCTCGATTCTAGTCTCTGGTTTGGGAAAAGGGTAGCGGGACAGTCTTGTTACCAAAAAGATGGAAATAGCTCTCAATCCTCGAGCTCGGCGTTCTAGATGATCGGGCCGCGGCGGAGCCAGCAGGTCCCGAGATGGACGAAGGAAACGACGGTCCGCGGCGGAGCCTGCAGGTCCCGATGAAGATGATGGTTACAAACGGTCCGCGGCCACGCCAGCAGGTCCCGACGACGATGAAGGATATGAAGGTTACGACGGTTGCGGCAGCACCAGCAGGCCAGACGATGGTGCACAAGACAGAGCTACGGCAGCGCCAGTAGTCCGTCAAGGATGAGTTCTTCTTTGCGTCTCTCGACTCCAAGATACAACTGCCTTCCTGCTCTGGAGCTGCCCCAGTTATAGGGCTGGTGTGCTTTGATGTCCGGACCCTCGCACTTGGAGGTCGGGAGGTCCGGGATGAGGGAGTCCAGACACCCAGCAGGGGGGTGGAGCCGGCGCCCGGGGAGGCGATGGGCGAGCGGCACTTGGCGGGGGAGAGCCATCGACACCTCTTTCTCCCATTGACTTGCCAAGTAGCCCGCTCACCTCCTGGGTGGATGGTGGTGCCGGGATGTCTGAGGCCGGGCCAGGCCCAGGGTTGAGGTCGATCGGGGGCCAGGCGGCCTCGTGGTGGAGGGTCCAAGATGGCGCCCCAGAATGGGCGCGAGGGCCGGCAGTGGATCGGACCCACGAGGTTGACATGCTCGAGGGCAGGGGTCCCTGAGGGGACAGAGGACGTGCAATGGTGGTGTGTGGTACTTGTGGGCCTGGACTCGGGCCGGGTTGGGCCGGGGGAGAGCGGCCCTTCATGTGGCCTGTCCAACATGCGTCCCCCCCAGCTGAAGGCGGGGAGAGTTACCCATCTTCTTGGGGACTCTCCTCGTCGAGGCGGAAGAATCGGGACAGGCCATCCGCGTTGGCGTGATCTGGCCCAGGCTGGTGTTCAACTGTGAAGTCCATACCCTGCAGGGAGATGGACCAGCGTAGTAACTTCGGGTTTTCCCCCCGCATCTGCATCAGCCACTGCAGGGGTCGGTGGTCGGTCTGCACCCGGAAGTGGGTACCAAAAAGGTAGGGCCGGAGTTTCTTGAGGGCCCAGACTACAGCGAAGGCCTCCCTCTCTATGGTGCTCCAGCGTTGTTCCCGTGGTAGGAGTCGCCGGCTGATGAAGGCCACCGGTTGATCAAGGCCTTCGGCGTTCACTTGAGACAGGACTGCCCCAATGCCATGGTCGGAGGCATCCGTCTGGACGACGAACTCCCGGCTGTAGTCGGGGGCCTGGAGCACAGGGGCGGAACACATGGCGGCTTTCAATTGTTCAAATGCAGCTTGACACTCGGGGGTCCAGTTGACTTTCTTGGGCTGATTCTTTGACGTGAGTTCTGTGAGGGGCCCAACCATCGTACCATAGTCTTTCACGAACCTTCGGTAATAGCCCGTGAGGCCCAGGAAGGCTCGTACTTCGGTCTGGGTGATGGGGGGCTGCCAGGATTGGATGGCGGCAATTTTTAGCTGCAGAGGAGCCACCAGGCCGCTTCCCACCTGGTGCCCGAGGTAGGTTACAGACCCTTGCCCAATTTGACACTTGCTGGCCTTGATCGTGAGGCCAGCTCGCTGAAGGGCTTGCAGCACTGTTCGGAGGTGGTGGAGGTGTTCGGACCAATGGTGGCTGTATACAGCGATGTCGTCTAGGTAGGCGGCGCTGAATTCTTCGAGCCCCGCCAGGACCTGATTGACGAGCCGTTGGAATGTTGCTGGGGCATTCTTCATGCCGAAGGGCATGACTGTGAAATGGTAATGGCCATCGGGGGTGGAAAAGGCAGAGCGTTCTTGCGCCTGGGGTGTGAGGCCGATTTGCCAGTAGCCCGCCGTCAGGTCGAAGATACTGAGGTAGCGGGCAGCTCCCATGCGGTCGATTAGTTCATCTGCCCGGGGGATGGGATGTGCGTCTGTTCTGGTGACCGCATTCAAGCCCCGGTAGTCAACGCAGAACCGGAGTTCTGGTGTGGTGCCGGGGGCAGCTGCTTTGGGGACCAGTACTACAGGGCTGGCCCAGGGGCTGTCTGAGGGCTCGATGACCCCGAGCGCGAGCATCTTGGCTACTTCTTCCTGGATGCAGGCCCGTACCCGATCTGGCACGCGGTAGGCCCGGTGGCGGATAGGGGGGCTGTCCCCCGTGTCCACATCGTGCACACACCAGGAAGTGACACCTGGGGTGAGGGAGAACAGGCTGGCAAACTGTGACAGGAGGACTCGACACTCCTGGTGTTGCTCTCTGGTGAGGGCCTCCGAGAGTCGGACCCCATCCACGGAGCCGTCTTGCTCCCGAGTCCGTAGGAGGTCAGGGAGGGGCTCGGAGTCTTCTTCAGCCCCATTGTCTGTGGCCATCAGGAGGCTGAGTTCTGTACGCACAAAGTGGGGCTTCAGTCTGTTAGCGTGGAGGACCCGGAGGGGGTTCCGGGGCGATTCCATGTCGATGAGATAGGTGGCAGGGCCCTTGCGCTCGACTACTTTGAAGGGCCCCGTCCATTTGTCTTGCAGGGCGCATGGCTCGGTGGGGGACATCACCCATACCTGTTGGCCAGGTTCAAATTCAATGGAAGAGGCATTCCGGTCATACCACTTTTTCATGTCCTCTTGGCTGGCCTCTAGGTTAGCTTTCGCCAGCTCCCTGAACCGCCGGGTCTGGTTGCGGAGGGTTAGGAGGTACCGGAAGACATCTGGAGGGTTCTTTAGCGGGGGCATCTCCCAGCCTTCTTTGACTAGGCTGAGTGGTCCCCGCACTGGGTGTCCATATAGCAGTTCAAACGGGCTGAAGCCCAGGGATTTCTGAGGGACCTCCCGATAGGCGAAGAGGAGGCACGGCAGCAGCACATCCCACTGGCGACGGAGGGGTTCTTCCAACCCCCCGATCATCCCTTTTAGCGTGCGGTTGAACCGCTCAACGAGTCCGTTCCCTTGAGGGTGATAGGGGGGTCGTGAATCGGTAGGTAACCCCGCACTGTTGCCAGAGGGATTTCATATATTTAGAAATAAAGTTCGTGCCTCTGTCGCTGACGACTTCTCGGGGGAATCCCACCCGGGAGAAGATCCCCATCAGAGCCCGGCCGACTACCGGGGCTGTCACGGTCCGCAGGGGAACAGCCTCAGGGTAGCGGGTGGCGTGGTCCACTAGCACCAAGATGAATCGATGGCCTTGTTTTGTACGCGGGTCCAGGGGTCCCACGATGTCTATCCCGACCCTCTCGAACGGGGTGGTGACCACGGGAAAAGGTTGCAGGGGGGCCTTTAGTTTGCGGCCGCTCTTTCCACTGGCTTGGCACGTGGGGCAAGATCGGCAGTGCTGGTGTACATCGTTTCTCATTTTGGGCCAGAAGAAGTGGGTCACTAGGCGACTGTAGGTTTTATCTTGTCCCAGGTGTCCTGCTAGGGGGACATCGTGGGCCAGGTTTAGCAGAAAGTCTCTAAAACGGAGCGGCACCACTAGTACTCGGCTGGCCCCCAGCTCTGCGATTCTTTGCTCACTGTACAGCAGATCATTGTCCCAGTAGACCCAGTGAGTTCCGGAGGTATCCCCTGCGCTTTGGGCGAGCGCTTGCTGGCGGAGTCCCTCGAGGGAGGGACAGGTCTTCTGTTCCTGGCGAAATTGCTCTTGCGTGGGCCCCCCCTCTTGAGGCCACTGGTCGAGGTTAGCGAGGTCGGAAGGTTGAGCTGGTTCGGGGGGGACGTCATGGTCGGTGGTTTCGGCTGGGGCGACCGGAGGCGGCGGCGCCGGCCATTCGGGTTCTTCTGGGCGGTGGTTGGCACGGGCGGCCATGGACCGGGTGGTGACACACGCCCAGTCTGGGACGCCTAACATCCCCAGGTGTTCTCTTCGTTCTACGGCTGCCCACGGAGAGCTTTCAAGGTCATTCCCCAGGAGGCAGTCTACGGGGGCATCGTCTCGGACCGTTACCTTCAACATGCCGGAGACCCCTCCCCATTCGAAAGGGACGCAGGCCATCCGACACAGACTTTCTGAGTTATCGGCTGAACGTACCGGGCAGAGAATGTTCGGTAGATATTGTTCTGGGGTCACCAGGTGACAGCGGACGGCTGTTACACTGGCCCCGGTGTCACGAAGGGCTTCGGCCCGGCGTCCATTGATGCTCACCCATTGGCTGTACTTCTGGGTGTTAGCGGGTAGGGGGACCCGCGGGACCATGTCTCTCCCCCCTAAGCAGGCTAGGGCCATGGCTGCTGGCTCCCATTCTTGATGCTCTTGTTCATATTCCTCTTGTTCCTCTGTGATCTGTTCCTCCCCTAGAGCAGCAGCGGCTAATTGGCGGGGTCTTGGGCTCTGGTACTGGGGGCAGTTTGGGTCGTTCGCATAGTGGCCGACTCGTTGGCATCGATGGCACGTAACATTGGCTCGGTAACCCGGTCGCGCCGGGGTGCTGCCCCGGTTGGCCGGGGGGGTGGTGCTGGTCGCGGGGGCGACCGGGGCGTTGTCTCTTCCTCGTCCTTGGCCCCCTCCTCCCCCTCGGGGACGGTGCTGACCATTGTTGTTCCGGTTCTGTTCGTAGGACCCATTCCGGCCCACTCTGGTGATCTCCCACCGGTCAGCTTCGGCTGCGAGCTGCCGGGGATCCGTTAACTTGCTGTCGAGGAGGTGCTGGCGGAGTTCAATGAAGCAATTGTTCGACAGATGCTCCCATACCATAAGATTAAACAGTTGTTCGTAGGTTGTGACGTTGCTTCCTTTGATCCAGCCCTCGAAGGCTCGGCTAAAGTAGTTTACATAGTCCACCCAAGTTGTACCCGGGATGCGGGTGCAGTCTCGGAACCTCTGACGGTACATTTCGGGTGTGAGGCCATAGCGGGTGAGGAGTGCAGCTTTCATATGGTCATAGGAGGTCATCTGGTGGTCCGGGAGCTGTAGCAGGGCATCGCGGCCCTCATTGAGGAATCTCCCCCATAGACCGGCTCCCCAATCGCTTCTATCGATTCGGTGTGCAGTCATAGCGATTTCATAGGCCTTAAACCATTGCTGGATGTCGTCCTCTCGGAAGTATTCTCGAACGACATCCTTGGGGATGTGTACCTTTTTCTCTGTTGCCCCTGGGGAGTGGGGTTGCTCGGGCACCCCTACTCCTTTATTCTGCTTGCGTAGGTTGATCTCAGCTAGGTTCCGCTCGTGTTCGTACGCTAGTTTCTTTTCCTCGAGCTCCCTTTGTCTCTGTTTCTCCTCTCTTTCTTCTCGGAGACGCAGGTGCTCTAAGTTGATTTTTTGTTCGGCCAACTTAAGCTCAACGTCCATTTTGAGTCGGGCCATTTCCAGCTCGTGTAGTCGGGTTTTTTCTCTTTCCTGGATCTCGTCTTGCGAGAGACCCGTTCTTTGCTCTTCAGGGGCCGTGGTGGTTTTTGCTGCGGTGCTCTGATCGGGGGTTCCGGCGGCCCCGGTTTCTGCCCAAGACTCTAGGGCATGCTTAAAATCGTCTTTGGTACTTAGTCCGGTGGTAGCGATACCTAGTTCGATGCAGAATTGTTTTAGTTCACGATGGCTGTACTCATCCAATTTCTCCATCTGGAACTTCTCGGTTGATCCGCTTTCTTTAGTTGTCATTGTGATTTCGTCGTGGGGTGAGCTACTCTCTGTACGTTTATGCGGTGATTCGGATCGCGCCGCTGGCCACCAACATTAGACGGACCGGGAGGGTCGGCCGAGGATAAGGGGAGAGGTCTCCGGGGAGAGCCGTCTCCAGCGATCGTACAGACAAGTAACTTCCCCCCCACAGACGGACACCACACAAGGTTAAAGTTCAACGAGACTTTATAGGCAATTCTTTAAGTTTACGATGGAATGGTACAAGGAGGTCTGGACTCAGGGGTCCCCTCGATTCTAGTCTCTGGTTTGGGAAAAGGGTAGCGGGACAGTCTTGTTACCAAAAAGATGGAAATAGCTCTCAATCCTCGAGCTCGGCGTTCTAGATGATCGGGCCGCGGCGGAGCCAGCAGGTCCCGAGATGGACGAAGGAAACGACGGTCCGCGGCGGAGCCTGCAGGTCCCGATGAAGATGATGGTTACAAACGGTCCGCGGCCACGCCAGCAGGTCCCGACGACGATGAAGGATATGAAGGTTACGACGGTTGCGGCAGCACCAGCAGGCCAGACGATGGTGCACAAGACAGAGCTACGGCAGCGCCAGTAGTCCGTCAAGGATGAGTTCTTCTTTGCGTCTCTCGACTCCAAGATACAACTGCCTTCCTGCTCTGGAGCTGCCCCAGTTATAGGGCTGGTGTGCTTTGATGTCCGGACCCTCGCACTTGGAGGTCGGGAGGTCCGGGATGAGGGAGTCCAGACACCCAGCAGGGGGGTGGAGCCGGCGCCCGGGGAGGCGATGGGCGAGCGGCACTTGGCGGGGGAGAGCCATCGACACCTCTTTCTCCCATTGACTTGCCAAGTAGCCCGCTCACCTCCTGGGTGGATGGTGGTGCCGGGATGTCTGAGGCCGGGCCAGGCCCAGGGTTGAGGTCGATCAGGGGCCAGGCGGCCTCGTGGTGGAGGGTCCAAGATGGCACCCCAGAATGGGCGCGAGGGCCGGCAGTGGATCGGACCCACGAGGTTGACATGCTCGAGGGCAGGGGTCCCTGAGGGGACAGAGGACGTGCAATGGTGGTGTGTGGTACTTGTGGGCCTGGACTCGGGCCTGGTTGGGCCGGGGGAGAGCGGCCCTTCATGTGGCCTGTCCAACACTAACTCTACTTTGTCTATTGATGAAAAGTCCACAATGAGATTCACCGCTCGCAAAGAAGCTTGTGGGACTACTTCTGCTTCAGACCTTATAGCGATGGTTCAGCAGTGGAAGGATTTAGAGCAGGTATATTTTGCAGAGAAGTTCTCCTGGGAAGTAATACTTGCTTGTTGAAACATTTCTAAAAACTTAGAGCCCATTGATATAAATTCTGATTATAAACAATTAAGTGATGGAACTTTCCTTCTTTCAAATATACCTGATCCAATTGGGCAAGTGGTTAAATTACGACATGATACACTACGTTTAAAAGCGGAGAAAAAATCAGTTAGTAAAGTTAAAACTGCGCAAATAGTTCATACCCCAGGGCAAAAGGAAGACATTTCGGGGACAGACAATGACCTTAGTGATACTGTAGTTACCGTAAAACCAATGCATGAAGTTGCGCTTCTGTATGTTCCTCCGAAGGGTGTGGGCACAAATGACGATAAAACCTCAGATGATTCAAAGGGATATTTTGTTCATAATTGGGTCTACACTCCTTGGATTAGAGCAGATGTTATGGCTCTTATGGCTGCTTTGACTGACCTTCGGAAAAATGCAACAGCTTTCTATGAAGAAGTGGGTGGAGCCATTACCTCCTGCACTAAGACCTTGCTAGATATCGATTTGTTTTTCTGACTTATTTGGCCCCCTGATATGTGGAAAACAATTCGGAAAATAGACAACAATGCAGCATATAGTGAAACTTGGGTGCATTTAGAAGAAATAGATGCGACTAGAGAACCTGTGCAGAGACCACGCCAAGAGATATTAGATCTTCCCAAGGCTATTGTAACTAAGTTAAAACCTCTTATACCCCCTAAGAAAATAGATTGGACAATGTTAGCATCTTGTAAACAGAAAATGGACGAGTCAGTTTCCGATTTCTTTACACAATTTGAAGAGAACTTAGAGGGCAGTCATTGACAGATGATACAGGTAACCATCTGTTTGCCGACAAATTTGTCGCTAACATGTTGCCAGAAATAATGAATGATGAAAAGAGATTGGACATTGGCTTTCTTATCTCCTACTTTTGTGAGGTCAGCAGTATCAACAGGGTAGAAGAAGTATGAGAGGATGCTCAGGGAGTTCAGGACATAGGGGAGGAATAGGAACTCGTCCCAGGTTTGAGGCAGTTGTACACAGACCAAATTATTCTAATACATTTGATAAACGAAATCAACATCAAATAACAGATTATTCGGCTGATGGTCTTGGGGATTCTGATTGTGCATAGGAATGCTTAGAATGGGATAAGGAACCAGTTAAGGTCCCAGCAGATCAGAAAGGTCCTTAAGTTGATGCAAATGTCTTGGACTCCACTGATCGGTTTCTGGTTAATACAGGGCCTAATCGTAGTGCTCTGGTTCCTAGGGCTCCCCTGTCTGGCGCTATGATAACATCAATAGGATTCAATGGGACACCTACATCTAGCCCACTGTCACAGCCACTTGCATTTAGTCTAGATAAATTCACTGCAGCATATGTCCATTTTTGCTTTCCCCTACCACGCTGAATAATATTATGGGCATCGATGTGCTGAAATATTTTTGTGCTACAATACGTTGTTCACCAGAAGGTGTGCATGTTATCTTAAATATTAATTATCCAATGGTTGAGAAGTCTCATTAAAGAAGATATTGCTCTGGCATCCTTACCTAGTAATTTATGGGCTACATCAGCTACAGATGAGGGACAAATGGTTATTCCACTAGTGCATATTCAAGTGAAGGAAGGTGTTTCATTGCCTCGACTGCCCAAATGTAAAATATCTTGGGAAAGAAGCATTGAGGCACATTGTTCAGGATTTGATCAAGGTGGGAGTTGTGGAAGAAGTGCCTTATAACATTTGTAATGATTTAGGAGAGGTTAACAAAATTGTGGTGCCTCAATATCTGGTAGACTCTACATTACGACACTTCTTACTATGGCTCCTCCTACTACTACAATGTTTAGTGTAATTGATTTGAAGGACGCATTATTTGTTCAGCCTTACTTTCAATAATAGATCATTCAGGTTCTGTAGCGGTCCCCAAGGGTTTAGAGAGAGCCCTAGCATTTATAGTCAGGCATTGAAAAGGCAGCTTGATTCTTTTTATCTTCCATAAGGGGTGGCCCGTATTCAATATGTCAATGACATCTTGTTGGCTGCCGATACCCCTGATCAGTGTAAAGAAGGGACACTGTCATTGTTATCATTTCTTGCCTCTCATCATCACAAAGTGTCTCGGAAGAAACTGTAATATTGTAGACAGCAGGTCAATTATTCAGGTCACCTCCTGTCTAAGGAGGGACGTGCACTCACACCAGATCGCATTCAGACCATTCTAGATACTCCTGTGCCCAGTACTCAAAAGGATGTTTGTGCATTGATTGGCCTTACTTATTTCTGTAGGTAGTGGATCCCTAGCTTTTCGTACATTATTAAAACCGTGTTGGCCCTTTTGACTAAAGACACCCGGATGCCTCTCTCATGGACTACTGAGTGCCAGAATGCCTTCCAACAGCTATGTCAAGCTCTTTGTTCTGCACCAGTATTAGGTTGTGCCCTCTTGTTTTTAACACGGACATATGGTGCTAAACAACGTCCTTGTGCATATTTCTCACCTGTCCTTGATCCAGTCCCCCAGGGCGCTGCCTGGCTGTATTCGAGCGGTAGCGGCAGCAGCTGTGTCTATACATCAGAGTGAGGGAATAGTCTTGTCACATAGATTGCTTGTGTTAGTACCTCATTCAGTCGATGCCTTACTAAATCAAACTAAAATACAGCATCTAACTAGTGCCTGCTTGACAGGATATGAATTGACACTTTTGGCCCCTCTTATTACTTTGAAAAGATGTTTGACACTGAATCCTGCTACATTGTTGCCACTTCCTGCTACTCAGTCTCAGTCACAAGAGTTACATGATTGTATATCTCTTACTGAAGAACATGCAAAGGGTCGTGTTGACCTACAAGATACACCTGTTTCTAGTGTTGATGGAAAATTGTGGGTCGATTGATCCTGTCTGAAGTTGCCTGATGGCACTACATCTGCTGTTTATGCAATTACAACACTTCAGACAGCAGTTGAGACTGCTGGCATCCCAGAGAAGTCAGCTCAAGCAGCTGAGTTGATAGCACTGACAGAAGCATGTGAGCATAGTACAGATCTGCTTGTTAACATTTACACTGACTGCCAATATACCTTTGTCGGGGCATATGACTTCGGACAGCTATGGAGAGAAAGAGGCTTTCTTACTTCACATGGGACACAAATAGTGCATGGGGAATTAGTACATTATCTCCTTACTGCCTTGACCTATCCTAAGAACGGGTCAATTGTTAAATGTAGTGCACACAAGAAAGTGACCGATAAAATAGGAGCAGGCAATGCCTTTGCAGATTATACAGCTTGGTAGACAACAATGCAATGAAGTACCACATCTATGTATGTAGTTAAATCACAAGACATTGGCATGATGTTAGGCAAGAGGTGCTGGACACGCAACAATCTGCCTCTGTTGATGAATTAGACCAGTGGTTCAAGGAGGGAGAATTGGATGATGAGGGTTGTTGGAGGAATAAAGAAATTACACAATTGAAGTTACCCACAGCCAGTCTATTCACATCCTATGATTCACATGGCACATCGGCTGGCACATGTTGGAGCATCCTCAATAGCAAAGCAACTTATGCAAGTTTGGGATCATCCAGATATTGTCGGTACGGCTAAGAAAATAGTCCAGTCCTGTCTGATCTGTCTCCAGTATAATCCTGGAAAGAGAATATGACCTCCAACAGAATAGTTTGCAATACCTACTTGAGGATCTGCAAATGGACTACATCCAGTTTGAGCGTTGTAACAACCTAAACTATGTTCTGGCAGTGGTTTGTGCCTTTAGTAAATGTGGGAAGGCATACTCTATGAAAGATAATACAGCTCTTACTACAGCAGAGGTGCTCCTAAAGGAGGTTTTTCCCTGATTCTGCATTTGTTGAGTTTTGTGGAGTGACAACAAACCCCATTTTATTGGGCAAGTTGTTGAGTATCTCAAGTTCCATGCTGCTTTTCACCCACAATCAGCAGGGCTAGTGGAACGTTACAACTCTACTCTGAAATTGAAATTGGCTAAGAAACAGGCTTCCACATCTTTGAAATGGCCTGATGCACTGCCTTTAGCATTGCTGTCCATTAGATTGATACCACATACACGATCTGGCCTCACACCATAAGAGGTAGTTTTTGGAAAGCCAATGAATATTTCGGGGATTCCTAAGCCACGCCCTATATATGATGTCCCCTATTTATTGATGAGTCTCAGTTGACTGACAGTTTATTTTCTATTTATCAACAGGTTTGGGAGACTCTTCCAGACAGGTCGCAAGGTGAGGTACACTGCTTGTTCCCTGGTGACTATGTTATGATTACATCCTTCCAGAGGACCATCTCCCTAGCACCGAGGTGCTGAGGCCCTGAGCAACAGTTGCTGACTACCAGAACTGCAGTTCGAGTGATGAACCAGAAAAAGTGGGTCCATGCAACACACTGTTGAAAAGTGTTGCAAGACCAAGTGAGCCCAGCTGTGCTGTTGGATCACCACGATAACTTGGTCACTGAGAAAGGACGAGCTTTGTCACCTGAAGGATCTGAGGAAGTCTTTCCGGACCATACGATCCCTGGTACATCTCTATATCTGCTGCGACCCAGGAAGAAAGACACTTCGTGGCTGAAAAAGACTGTTTAAGCCACTGTCCTGGATGGTTAAAGACTGACTTCAAAGGGGGTAGTCTTTTAGTGCCAACTCGTCTCAATGTTAGGGAAGAAAACAACACATGCCCAGGACCTTAGGGCACCATCTGTTTTGTTGTTTGGCGATGAGATGAATATGCCTGAGGAAAAGACAGCGACTGCTGCAAGAGTGTGTAGCAGAAGAACAATGATTGTTACTGGACTCACTTTGACTGTTGTTATTGTTGCTATATTAACATGGTGTCGTAATTGGCCCGTTTGCGTTAGCGATTAGCTGAACCTACACGTTGTCCTCCTTAACTTGGCTATATACGATAACGCCATTTTGAATGTTGCAGCGGCCATCTTAGACCATGAGCGGCCTCGTGGCCGACGTGCCCTTTAGTCCTTTGTCCGTTCCACTGACCACTTTCGTCTGCCCAGCAACATGCTATTTTTAGTACTGGTCAAGCCACGCATGCGCAGTCCCGACTGACCCGTAAACCTTCAGGAATGTGCCGCAAACTGACCAGTGGGTTTGAAACCCTCCAATGAGCTGGCAGTATTCCAAAACATGACCATATATGTCTCTAAAACTGTGTCTTAACTTGTGCCGCCTATCTTTTATTGCCCCAAAACTGTATATAAACGGGGTCACACCAGTGTTCGGTGTGATACCTCTTGCATTACCGAAGGGTGCTGTTTGAGTGTACCACCACCCCATGGGGTTTTTAATAAACTTGTTCTTTGCATTTTACAGTTTCCGTGCCAACAGTTCTTGTGTAAGTGGGTAATCTCTGGAGCGTGTAGGCCTTGGGAACCCCGAAATACTTCAATTGGCGACCACGAAGGGACTCATCGGCGACTCGGATGCCCGAAGGAGAGGTCGTGACGAAGGCTTGGAAATCCGCCATGGGCGCGCGCTGCCACGAGTGACCCGAGTCTTGGCTGCCACGGTGTTTGTTCCTCACCTTCCGATCTGACCTTCCAGGTGGCGCCGGTCTCCGACTGAGTCTTCGAAGTGTCTGCATCGCTGAGAAAGTGCCGTTTGGCTGATTTGGCTTACAAGACCTTGGCAGTTGGAACCTGGACCTTTGGGAATTTGGTAAGCTTTGTGTTCGGTAAGGTAGTCTTCGGACGCTTACTGAAGTCTACGATTTGTGTTCGGTAAGGTAGTCTTCGGACGCTTACTGAAGTCTACGATTTGTGTTCGGTAAGGTAGTCTTCGGACGCTTACTGAAGTCCTACGATTTGTGTTCGGTAAGGTAGTCTTCGGACGCTTACTGAAAATCTGTGCTTTGTGATCGGTGAGGACGCTTGCCGAATTCTATGAACTTTGATTTGAGTTAGCTAACATTGTGAATTTGTGATCTTTGAACTTATATGTGTAGTGCACTTCACATAGGCAGGCATGTAGAGATGTTTCTCTAACTTTGTTTTTTTTCCTTTGAGCGGCACAATCGTGTGGAGAGCTGTAAGTGCCATTTTGTTTGGTGTCACGCTTTCGTGATACTTTTCGAACATGCCTGTTTTTAGCACACTCCGAGGAATGTGTTGTCTTGGAGAAGGTACCTCAATTAGGTTAGCGGAATCACAGCCGGCTCCCCCAGAGGGGACTCCAAATAGGGAAATGTATATCAAGCTTGGCCTCCCCCCTATTATGTACAGTAAACTATGGCATAAATACACCAAAGCCGATCCTGAATTACAATGGCCTCTACACGGGTCGTTTGATTTGAGTAAAATACAATTTGTAGAGCAATGTATGTTTCAACGTAGGTCTAGACAAAACATGTTTGATTGTGTGCGAATGTGGGAGAAAGCGGCGCGTGAACGAATGAAGCGTGAGGTTGCCTTGGCGGACAAAGAGCAGCGCAAGGCTGCTCGGGATAAGGCTTTACAGCTTGAGGAAAAGGAGGCCCAGGAGAAGAAAGAGAGGGAGGAAAGGGAACGTAATTTGCAAACGACTGGTCAGTTTCCTATTCGCCGACCACTTTATCCTGTCCTTAATAATGAAATTGATGATTTCTCTTTGTTAGATCGATCCCCGCCTCCGTACGTTATGCCGACGGCTCCAGCTGTGGATTCCGACGATGGTGGACAGGATAAGTCGGGCAAGAAGGGTGTATCGGCTCTCAGGTTTACTGCGGAGAGGTCCGCTCATTTACGTAGTTGGGCTCGCAAAGTGAATAAGCGTAGTGTTACTCAGGATCAGTTGATATCAGAAAAAACAGGGTGGACGGATTTTGAATTAATGTATTTTCTGTCTTCCTTGGCTGATGAGGTTGTAGGCGCATATCGTGATCTTTCTGATACGTTAGAGCCCAAAGTGTTGTCAGTGTACCGTGAAAATTTGACTAAAGGTGATTTTGATCTTTCAGATGTTGACGACCTGTTCAAGCAATTGATCACGCTACGGGATGAGACAGCTCGATTGCGGGAGGAGCGGAAAAAGAAACAAAAGGAGTCTGAATTGGAGCATGATGGGCAGGCCAGAGAGTGTTCTCTCCGTGGTTCAGATAAGAGTTCTGCGTTGCATGTTATGCCTATGCGTGAAGCTGCGCCTTTGTATGTTCCACCAAAAGGGGAAGGTACGGATGACGATAAGTTGTCGAAGGATGCGAAAGGGTATTTTGTGTATAATTGGGTATATACGCCATGGAATAGAGCAGATGTGATGGCCTTGAAAAATTCTTTACCTGATCTTCGGAAGAATCCGGCGGCATTTTATGAAGGGGTGGAGGGGGCTATATCGTCTTGTGTGATGACTCTTGTAGATATAGATTTGTTTTTTGGGCTAATTTTACCACCTGATATGTGGAGGCAAGTTCGTAAAACTAATGATGAAACGATCTTGGGGGGGACTTGGAAAGAAATAAATGCTGCAGATTTAGATAGGGAACCAGCATGTAAGCCTTGTCAGCTAATCTTAGATCTCCCGGCAGCTATTTTGCATAAATTGAAAACGCTTGTTCCCGCCAAAAAGATAGATTTGACCATGATAACGTCGTGCAAGCAGAAACCCGATGAAACGGTCTCAGATTTCTTCACACGCTTCGAGGAGGCATTTCATGATTACAGTGGTCAATCTTTAACTGACGATACGGGTCGGCATTTGTTTGTAGATAAGTATGTAGCTAATCTCCTACCAGAGATTGCAAAGCGATTGAAGTCGAGTGAGAGTTCCTGGGCCACGGCGACCCCTGCGTCCTTGTTAACTATGGCTCAGTATTATGAGTGGCAGGAGGTGGAGGCTAAAGAAAGTGTTGATAAGAAAGCGAAGGAATTGAAAACGAAGGTGATGTTGGCGCAGGTTCGGGGAACACAGAGTAGAGGGAATGATAGAGGTAGATGAGGTGGCGGAAATGCATCGTAAGGTCGTACGGACATTACGGAGGATCAGTGTGCTTATTGTAAGGAGTTTGGGCATTGGGCCGACGATTGTCCGGTACTTCGTGAACAGCGTAGTCAGCGTGGTCGAGGTAGTGGAAGGTCAAGAGGAGGTTATACTGGAACGAGAGGTGGCGGAGGTGATCGTAGACAGGTTGAGGAGAGGGGCCGTGGCCAGGACGAACGAAACACGTTTGATAGGCGGAATCAATATCAGATTTCGGAAGGAGAGAATGTGGAATTTCAGGATTATGTGCATGCATAGGATTGCGTAGGATGGGGTAAGGAATCAGTTGAAGTGCCGGTAGATCAGCAAGGTCCATATGTAACAGCAGGTATTTTGGGTTCTACTGCTAAATTTCTAGTCGACACAGGAGCTACTCGTAGCGCGCTGTCTAAAAACTTGGTTCCGAGGGCTCCCCTGTCTGGCGTAATGATTACGTGTGTAGGGTTTGATGGCACACCCTCCCCCAGCCCATTGTCCAAGCCCCTTGCACTATGCATTGACAAATACTTTAGTTTTGGACAATTTTTGTTATCACCCCATACCCCAGACAATATCCTGGGCATTGATTTGCTTAAATATTTTCGAGCAACAATACGCTGCGCTCCAGAGGGAGTGCGGGTCATTCTGAATGACAATTACCCTGACCCTGACAGATTTTATGCCATTTTAGGCATCCCTGCTTTGGCCTCTCTGCCGCACACGTTGTGGGCGACCTCAGATACGGATGTGGGAGAGATGCGCATTCCACCAATACATATTACTGTTAAGGAGGGAGCCCCTCTACCACGAGTGCCACAGTATAAGATTTCGAAAGAAGGTGAAATTGCACTGACACATATTGTTCAGGACTTGATTTCTGCAGGGGTGGTGGAGGAGGTCCCCTATAATGTTTGTAACAGCCCTATTCTACCGATTCTTAAGAGAGACACGGATGGCAAGATCTATCGATTTATTATTGATTTGCGTGAGATCAACAAAATTGTCATCCCCCAATACCCGGTGGTGTCTGATATTACGACTTTGCTTACTTTGGTTCCACCGACAGCCACCACCTTTAGCGTTATTGACTTAAAGAATGCGTTCTTTTCCATCCCTGTGCACCCAGATAGCAGATATCTGTTCGGTTTTACGCTCAATAATAAATCGTATAGATTTTGCCGTGTTCCCCAAGGATATACTGAAAGCCCTAGCATCTACAGCCAGGCTTTGAAACGACAACTAGATTCTTTTAAATTGCAGTCTGGCGTTGCGCTCATCCAGTATGTGGATGACCTTTTGCTTGCCGCCGACTCCTATGCACAATGTGAACAGAGTACGCTTGCATTACTTTCCTTTTTGGCACAACACAATCACAAGGTTTCCAAGAAAAAGCTTCAATACTGTAGACCCCAGGTGACCTACCTCGGTCATCTGTTGTCTAAGGAGGGGCGGGCATTAACATCTGATCGAATTCAAGCAATTTTAGACACACCAGTCCCCCGCACGCAGAGAGATGTGCGTGCCTTTATAGGGTTGACATCCTTTTGTAGACAATGGATCATGGGTTTTTCACATATCATAAAACCTTTGCTAACATTACTGTCCAAAACTACACCGATGCCTCTTGAGTGGACAGACGAATGTCAGAAAGCTTTTGAACAGTTGAGACAGGCCCTTTGTTCCGCACCCGTGTTAGGAACACCAGACTACACGAAACTTTTCACATTATACGTGCACGAGAATGATGGGTGTGCGTTGTCAGTGTTAGTGCAGTTACACGGGGATAAGCAGAGACCATGCGCATACTTCTCTGCCATTTTGGATCCTGTAGCACGAGGGCTGCCTGGGTGTTTTCGAGCGGTAGCGGCGACAGCAGTAGCCATACGACAGAGTGAGGGTATAGTGTTATCACACAAATTGTTGGTGTTAGTTCCTCATGCAGTAGATGCCCTGTTAAACCAAACAAAGACCCAATACCTCACGAGTGCACGACTTACAGGATACGAGCTGACACTCTTAGCGCCACACATAACATTGAAAAGATGCGCTACTTTGAACCCCGCGACTTTATTGCCCTATCCGGCCGAGGAGGGTCAGGAAGAAAAACATCACGACTGTGTTTTCCTGACTGAGGAACAGACAAAGGGTCGTGTTGACTTACAGGATGTGCCACTTCCTGATGTGGATGGGGAACTGTGGGTTGATGGATCGTGTTTGAGGCTGCCAGATGGTACGACTTCCGCAGCATATGCGATCACGACTCTTAAGACGGTGGTAGAAACAGCTAGAATACCACAAAAATCGGCTCAGGCAGCAGAGCTGATAGCCTTAACAAGAGCCTGCGAATTGAGTGCCGGATTATGTGTGAACATATACACGGACAGCCGGTATGCTTTTGGAGTGGCCCATGACTTTGGGCTTCTTTGGAGGGAACGCGGGTTTCTGACATCACACGGGGAGCACATTATGCACGGAGAGCTAGTGCGTGATCTCTTAAATGCGTTGCTTTGCCCTAAGAAAGTAGCGATAGTGAAGTGTAGTGCCCATAAAAAGATTACGGATAAAGTGGGTCAAGGAAATGCCTTTGCAGACAGCATAGCAAGGCAAACGGCTATGTCCCGAACTAGCTCCCCCATGTACGTGGCACAATCACAGGCTGAGCGATGGAGTGATGCTAGAGCAGAAATACGGGATATTCAAAAATCAGCCACAGAATTTGAACTTGCGGCTTGGGCAGCAGATGGGGTACTAGATGACGAGGGTTGTTGGAGAAGCAGAGACATGGAGAAGTGGAAATTGCCTGTGGCTTACTTACAGGCGATGGTCCAGATGACACATGGACTGGCCCATGTCGGAGCTCTTGCAATCACTCGGCTTTTAACACGAGTTTGGGAACATCCCGAGATTGCGAATACTGCAAAGAGAGTAGTGCAGACCTGCCTGGTATGCTTGCAACACAATCCTGGGAAGGGGACCCATACTCCGAAAGGAGGGTTCGTTCCACCTTCAGCACCGTTTGAAGTGCTTCAAATGGATTACATCCAACTCGAGCGCTGCAATAACCTGAAGTACGTCCTAGTGGTGGTGTGTGCTTTTAGCAAATGGGTTGAGGCCTACCCCACGAAAGACAATACGGCTTTGACAACAGCTAAGGTGTTGCTTAAGGAGTTCTTTCCTCGCTTTGGAGTTTGTAAATTTTTGTGGAGCGATAATGGGCCCCATTTTGTTGGAAAGATTGTGGAATATGTACTGAAGGGGTTGGGGATTCAGCAAAAGTTCCACGCTGTATTCCACCCTCAGTCAGCAGGTTTGGTCGAGCGGTACAATGCAACGTTGAAACTTAAGCTGGCCAAAATTGTGGCGTCTACATCATTGAAGTGGCCAGATGCGTTGCCGCTAGCACTGCTCTCTCTTAGATCAGTACCCCACTCACGAACTGGCCTTACGCCCTATGAGGTGGTGTTTGGCCGCCCTATGAATATCTGGGGGGTGCCCAAGCCGCGATTAATACATGATGTGCCTTGTGTTATGATGAATGATTATTTGGCACGATTAACAAATGATTTGCTCTCTATTCATCAACAGGTTCGAGAAGCGCTCCCTGATAACTCCACTGGAGAAGGCCACGATCTTCGTCCTGGGGACCACGTGATGATCCGCTCGTTTGAGAGAGCAAGCAGTTTGGAGCCCAGGTGGAAAGGCCCCGAGCAGGTCCTCTTGGCGACCCGCACCGCAGTACGAGTGACGAACAGGAAGCGGTGGGTGCATTCGACACATTGTCGCCGTGTCTCTCCGGATCTGGTGACTCCTGCTGTGCTGACTGACTATAAGGAGATCTTGGAGAAAGAAAAGAGCCCAGCTGTGACGTCGGCCGAAGTGGAGGGAGCCTTCCCGGACCAATCTGCTACCGGAAGAGAGCGCTACAATCTACGCCCGCGATAAGAAGATTTTTGTTCCTTTTTTATGACTGGTTGGTTACCGCTCCAGGTTTGTGAAACGGAAACCGGGAATTCCAAGGGGGGGGGATCAGTTCTGCCAGAGTAGCGACACCCGTCTTGGCCCGGAGAACAAAACAACGGCTACCTCGGAGTTCAGCACCGCATTTTTCTTTTTTTAGGTATACACGCACGTGTATCTGGGACAATTTGCGAACAATTTGTGAACAATTTGTGCCACTTGAGACTCTGCACAAACTTTCTTGAACTATGGCATCAACGGCATCTCGTGACAAGAAAATATTGGGTGCCTTTCTCTTTGTTCTAACCATTGTGGTGATAGCTGTTATAGCCTGGGTAGTCGAACTTGTGGTGCCTGTACGTGAACATTTGCTGCCGACTACCCCGGCACCGTCTGAACATTTCCATTTTACATTGCCATTCCATGAAGAGCGCCATCGCCAAACGTACTTAAATAACAGCTTCATTCAGATTCTTCACCACACGCATAATATGACTAATACCTCTAACTGCTGGGTGTGTGGAATGTTGCCTGGGCACCAGAAGAGAGGGGGCACCCCACTTATTCCACTCCCGTTTTCACACAATGGGTCATGCAATGCCTGGTACACCCTCCTCTTTACTCTGAGATGGCCAACTAAAGGGGGGGTGCTCTTCCGTTTGAATAAAGTATGTTACCATGACAAGGATGGGTTTCCCCGGGCTGAGGGCACACGTTTCGAATGGGAGGAGTACAGGCCTGACAATGTATCTGCTCCACGTGTATATAGCAATCAGCGTAATGTGAATGTATCTAGTGCTCATGTCATAAATGTCATTGCTACAAAAGCCGATTTATGCATTAGAAACAAGGGCACGATTGCAGTGGGGAAAAGCGAATGTAACATTACTCTCACGTTTGATAGCCCGAATGGCATTTCATTTGTTGCATCTCGAAACACATATTTTATCTGTGGAACGAAGGGGTACCATCAGCTTCCAGTGGGGTGGTTGGGCACGTGCTACGTATCGTTTGTGTTACCTCCTGTATTCATTGCCCCTCCAATGTACCACAATGATTACACCTTGTACCACGACTTCGTTTTGAACAGGGTTAAACGAACTGTTGCCCTAGAGGACATTGATCAAACGGACACTGCATTACAACAGTATGTGGATTTTAATCTGGGATTATTCTCCTTTGTGGGGGCTGCATTGAACAGCCGGAAAATCAGACGACTGACACGTGTTGTCGAGGCTGTTGCGAATGACACTGCTATTGCTCTGGGGAATATTACCGAGGAACTGCAGATTTCCAGAATTGTCACCCTCCAAAACCGGATGGTGTTGGACGTTGTTTTGGCTGATCGTGGGGGGGCATGCAGAATTATCGGAAGCAGCTGTTGTGTTTACGTCCCTGACAATTCTCCGTCTGTGTATGATGCTATTTCCAAGCTGCATAAAATAGCTGCTGAGATACACCCGGACAATGGGACTTGGACACTTTCAGGATGGTTCTGGTCCATGATTGCAACTTGGGGCTGGAAACTGTTGACAATTCTCTGCATACTTGTGGGAGCAATGTTCTTTATATGCTTATGTATCCAATGTGGCCCAGCCTTATGTTCAATGTGTCTATCAGCTTGCCTACCATCACGACGAGCTCTTGCCCTCGACAAAATGATGCTACACAAAGAGGTGACACAAATTATGTTAATAGACATTGAGGACGAACATCCAGACTATTTTCATTATGAGGTAGATTCAGCTAAACGCTAAAAGGGTCGTCTGTCGTAATTGGCCCGTTTGCGTTAGCGATTAGCTGAACCTACACGTTGTCCTCCTTAACTTGGCTATATACGATAACGCCATTTTGAATGTTGCAGCGGCCATCTTAGACCATGAGCGGCCTCGTGGCCGACGTGCCCTTTAGTCCTTTGTCCGTTCCACTGACCACTTTCGTCTGCCCAGCAACATGCTATTTTTAGTACTGGTCAAGCCACGCATGCGCAGTCCCGACTGACCCGTAAACCTTCAGGAATGTGCCGCAAACTGACCAGTGGGTTTGAAACCCTCCAATGAGCTGGCAGTATTCCAAAACATGACCATATATGTCTCTAAAACTGTGTCTTAACTTGTGCCGCCTATCTTTTATTGCCCCAAAACTGTATATAAACGGGGTCACACCAGTGTTCGGTGTGATACCTCTTGCATTACCGAAGGGTGCTGTTTGAGTGTACCACCACCCCATGGGGTTTTTAATAAACTTGTTCTTTGCATTTTACAGTTTCCGTGCCAACAGTTCTTGTGTAAGTGGGTAATCTCTGGAGCGTGTAGGCCTTGGGAACCCCGAAATACTTCAATGGGTTGTAGAGGAAGTACTTCCTGTCCGAAATCTACTGATTGCTACTACTCCTGTCCCTATTGAACACAATTATTTCACTCTTCCTTATCATGAGCAAAAACATACAATGTCCTACCTCAATAACACTTTCATTCAAATGTTGCATCATACACATAATGCTACAAACGTTACCAACTGCTGGGTATGAGGAATGATGCCAGCTCATCAGAAAAAGGGAGGTCCACATATTCCACATATTGTGGAGAAGTGTGGCTCAGTGGTTAGAGGCGGCAGACCCGGAAGCTGAGGTCGCCGTGGACCAGGGTTCGATTCCCCGCCTCGGCGGGTCTTGGGCTCAAAAATTCCACGGACTCGCGGGGTCACACTCTGCGACTCTGGGCAATAGCTTGCTTAATCTCCACTACGGCCCCTCGTGGCGAGATGCCTGGCTTTCACCTTGTGAATACCCTGCCGGTGTTATCTCACAGGGGAATACCAGGCCGGGTTCCCTAAGCAAGCGCTTAGATACCGGGTCGGTGATTTGCGCTATATAAATACATGTACATTTACATTTACATTCCCTTGCCGTTTTCACATAATGGCTCTTGCAAAGCCTGGTTTGCATTGTTGCGGGCTTACGAAATTGCTAATATTACTTATGCTGATGTAGGAGGACTAAATGCTCAACTGAATAAAGTTTGTTACCCTGATGAAGACGGAGAGCCACAAGCTAAAGGAACTTTATGGGTGTGGTGGGTTGAGATCACAGGGCAAGAGTATAGACTAACAGGGCGACTGGTGGTCTACTGAACCTTTCTTTCCACCTCTTGTCCCGTTTCCGCAGGAAGAATGGCTACGGACCTCCAAATCTTTATTAATGAACACGGACGACGAACAAGAAGCCGGCGGCTTCAACTGGGGATTCTTACCTGATGAAACTCCTCCCCCGAATGACGTCAGGATGCCCCCGCCGTTAAGGGCGGAGATTTCCAGGAAGTGGATGCGCATCGCCACCAGAGAAGAGGAAGAGCTAGAGTTGAGGGCATTCGTGGTAGGCTGAGAAGAAGAGAGAGAAGACGTTGGAGAAAGAAGACCGGGTTCCGTTTTAGCCCCGCCAAAACCAGGAGGCCAACGACCCCACGAGCCCCCGTGCCACGCTCCAGGAGGAGCGTGGCTGGAGCAGGTACAAGACAAGTTCTCGGGGTGGGTGGGAAGGAGAGACTGGGCCAAAACCTAGACGGGAAAGCCTTCAAACCCCACACATTTTTGTAAATAATCTTGTACTCGCACTAACACTAGTACGTTACGTTAGAAGCCCCTACAACCATGCCTCAACCAGACCAAAGACGGTACCGATTACTTGGTCCGACCATCTAGCAGTCCCACTGTCCTTAGACATCCCCTGCTCTGATGCTGATTTGGGCACCGGCAAAAAATACTTCAAAAGGAGTTTCAGAAATTTCACAAATGAGGCTCTTGCCCCTTTCATTCTTAATACTAACATCACATCTCAGCGCGTGGTGGATGAATCGGCTCAAGAACTCACCGATGCTATTACCAGAGCCGCAGATGAACTAGCCCCCCCCCTCTCTGAAATCTGTAGCTCGACAGAAGCCAACTGCCCCTTGGTTTTCAACTGACCTGAGGCTTCTTAGACAAAAATGCAGACAGAAGGAACGAGGATGGCGTAAATCCTGGGATCCCAAAGATCGAGAATTCTATAAGAGCCTGTTACGAGAGTACAAACATAGAGTGATCAAGGAAAAACAGGATTATTTTACCAACTTAACCTGTTCTCTAACATCTTCTAAAGAGCTCTTTAAAATTGTGGACTCACTGTGCTCTCTCCAGGTACCAGATCCTGTGGTTGCTTCACAGAAGCTATGCAACAACATATCAGATTTCTTCTATAAAAAAAAAATAGATGATATCTACATAGCTGTACAATCACAGAGGAAATCTCTGAGTTCTGAGCACTCTTCTCGAATTAAACTGCTGGAATCTTGGAGCATAGATGTCCCTCAGACCCTCAAACATTTCCCTGCTCTTTCTTTGGAGGGACTTAATATCCTTTTGGACAAAACGAAATCGTCTTCCCCATTGGACCCAGTTCCCTTGAAACAATTAAAGAACTGTAGGGATATCATTCTTCCTCCGATGCTGGAAGTGATGAATGGAGCCTTGGAACAAGGCATTTTTCCATTACTTTGGAAGAAAGCCATTGTAAAGCCGCTGCTGAAAAAGACCACCTTAGACCCCGGAGTACTGAAGAACTTCGGACCCATTTCCCTTCTGCCGGCCCCTGCCAAGATGTTGGAGACCCATTTGAACCTTCACCTTTCTAACTTCCTTGATGCTTCAGGTTTCTTGGATGGGTCCCAACATGGCTTTAGAAAGCTGCATAGCACGGAGTCTGCCTTGACTAAGGTCATGGATAACATCCGCAGGAAAGTTGATCTGGGTCAAACCACCGTGCTGGTGCTGCTGGACCTTACAGCAGCATTCGACACCCTGTCTCCCCTTACGTTAACATCCAGGTTAAGGGAGGCAGGGGTAGAAGGACCGGCCCTCAGTCTCCTGAGCTCCTTCTTACATCAACGAGAGCAGCGTGTCATGCTAGGAGAGTACCTCTCCCCTGCTAAGTCTTTGCAATGTGGGGTGCCACAGGGGTCGGCACTGAGCCCGACCCTGTTCAACATCTACGTGGCCCCCCTTGCAAGACTAGTAAGATCTCAGGGGATGGAGGTAGTGTCGTATGCCGACGACACGCAGATTATGGTATCCCTGACCCACTCTGTGAATGTAGCCGCGTCAAACTTTAGGTCCTGCATGCAACTTGTTGCAGAGTGGATGATTTCCAACTCCCTAAAGTTGAACGGCGACAAGACAGAGGTCCTGGTCTTTGGCAAAGACCAGGGCATGTGGTCAGGTGAGTGGTGGCCTCCTTCCTTAGGCATTTGCCCCACACCCACACAATCTGCCAGGAACCTTGGTGTCATCTTTGACACCCAGCTTTCTATGGAGCTCCAGGTCAACAGAACGGTGGCTACCTGTTGGGGCGTCATCAGGACTCTGAAAAGGGTTGTCCACTATCTTTCCCCACAGGCACGGAAACAGGTGGTGATCGCCCTTGTTGGCTCAAGGCTCGACTACTGTAATTCACTTTACGCCGGGGCCAACAAGGGCCTTCTGCAGCGCTTGCAGGTCATACAAAATGCGGCAGCGCGTTTTGCCCTTGCCCTGCCTTGGTTGTCATCTATGACCTTGGCGAGGAAGAATCTCCACTGGCTCCCTATTCCCTCAAGGATCACGTTCAAACTTCTCTGTCTAACATATAAGGCTTTAATTGCAGGTCCGGCTGATGCCCTTGGATCCCTACTTACTAGGTATGTCCCGAACAGATGCCTACGCTCCAGTGAGCTTAACCAACTGGTAATCCCTTGAGCCAAGAAGGCTAGTTGGGGGAGTAAAGCTTTTTCCATTCTGGCACCCCAGATGTGGAATACACTCCCCCTTGAGATCAAGTCATTGCCTTCTTATGACCTTTTCAGGAAGTCATTGAAAACTTGGCTTTTTATTAAAGCATACCAGTAAGCTCTGATTCTGACTGCTGACAGCTAGTTATTTGATTTAGGCGCCTTGACGCCCATTGGGCATAGCCGCGCATTACAAATGCCATTTCATTCATTTCATTCATTCAAAGAGGACCAAAGCTCACCATCAAGATGGATCCGGCCACCTTTGCAAACAAAAGACTGACTAGTGAGACACAAACGTGTTTTTGGTAAAATAAAGCCCTACTTGACATGACTTGGCCTACGTTCCGTTGCTGCTATCCTGCCACAATGGGAAATGGAGGAGTATCATCGAGAAAATGTTGCCGCGCAATATGTTTTCCCCAACACTCGAACAACCAAGGGAAATGGGCCTCCTCTTATCACTGTTACTAGAGCTCAGGCGGATCTCTGTGTGAGCAGTATTGGAAATATCCCTGTGGGAAAAAGTGATTGTACTATAATGTTGAATATTACAGGAATGTACAATAGCAGTTTTTTGTCCTCACACAACACCTATTTCATTTGCGGAAGTAAAGGTTATTACCATCTACCTATTTGATGTTCAGGACGCAGTTACATGCCCTTTTTGCTTCCACTTGCTATAAAGACTTTAAACTGTATAATGACATTTTCAAGAACAGATTCAAAAGGACAATAAATAATGATGAGGTTGAACAAACTGATACTGCACTACAGCAGTATATTGACTTTAATTTGGGATTATTCTTCTATGGTGGTGCGGCCTTAAATAGTAGAAAGTGTAGGCGCTTGACACGTGTTGTAGAGGCTGTGACCAATCAGACAGCAATGGAGCTTGGAAATATCACAGAAGAACTACAAATTGTGAGAATTGTGACTCTACAAAATAGGATGATCCTTGACGTAATCTTTGCTGACTGTGGTGGGGCATGTTGTATCATCATGAGTAGCTGCTGCATTTACATCCCTGACCATGCCCCTTCTGTTTTTGATGCAATTTCCAAGATGCCCAAAAGAGCCACTGAAATCCATCAGGGATCAGGAACATGGACTTTGACTTGATGGCTTTGGAACATGTTTGCTGTATGGGGGTGGAAACTATTATCAGCCCTATGTATAATTTTTGCTATTATTTTCACTTGTTGCCTATGTATTCAATGTGGCCCGATGCTTTGTTCCCTTTTTGTTTCTACTTGTACCTGGTGTATACTGACTAAACAAAATGTTAAGAATGTAAATGCTCGATTAGCAAGTGATCAAGAAATTAATGAAATGATACAGATCAATGTGAATGATATTTTTCATATTTCTTCAAAAGCACAGGAAACTTTCTTCAGCTTATGCTAAAAGGGTTGTTTGTGGAAATCTGAACTAATCTTGGTTAGAGTAAGCTGAAGCCATCTTGGTTGTGGCATCCATTTTGTTATGTTTGTAGTTCTCCCATCTTCACTGTTGCTTGCCCTTCTAATCTGCTTATGTCATCAACTTTAGTTAACCCTTTCTGTCCCAAGCCAAAGAAATGTACGTTCTGAAAAAAGGCCTGTAACTGCTAAATTGCACCTGCTTAAAGATGTAACTGTCAACCATTTATTTCTGTTGTGAACAGTTTTGTTCTCCTCCCACACTGCTGTCTAAGTGTCATTCATCTGCCCTTGTTTGTTGATAGCTTTTCCTGTGTCTAAATCTGTTCTTTCCATTTCTGTCTATATGCTTACTTTGCAACAAATGTGTATAAAAGGTCCATGGCCTGTGTATTCAATGTACTAACTCCTGCAACACTTGAGGGTGTTGTATTGACGTAGTCCTTCTCATGAGTGATTAATAAACTTGTTATTCTGATTCCAACTTCAGTGCAGATATCTATTTATTGGTCTACAGAACCGTGGACAAGAGAAGGGTGAGCCTGCACAAGTCTGCACATTAAAAGGCATATTTCCACATCGCATGTGCCTTTTGCTACAATTGGGTTGAGCACCAGCTCTTCCACTAGCACTCAGGTATCGACTACAGCACCAGATGCCTCTGCACCAGCTATTGACAGTTCTGAGTATCATCTGTGCTCAACTGACGTGCTCTGTGAGGTATTACATGGATCGTCCTCTGTAACATCGAGCAACAACAATGTTACGTCTCCTAGCCAGGACAATTAATCTGTAATTGGCTCATCGTGTGCTGGGAAAGAATTCAGAATTTTTCTTTTTCAAAACTCAACTAAATTTGGAACATTTCCTTTAACCCCTTCCTTGCACGCAGAATTTCTGCCCTGTGCCGGTGTTTGCATTAGTGGGCGGGGATTCGGACGGCCAGGTGGCGTCCTGCGCACTCACCCACAGTGATGCGTGATGGATCCCGGCCTTCACGAGCATGGAAGAGCTTAATTAACACTTTCACTGGGAAAGCATGGCCTTCTGATGCCTTAAGTGGTTCGATTCATATAAACAAACTCGCCTAGGATTTTCATTTAAAGTGACTTTTCCAATACTAACTTTCGAGAATAATCTTTCTCTCTCCCCCCCATTAGACTATTTTTAAATGCTTTTCCATATTTTATGAAGCTCACTGATTTATGCGCTGCTACCTAGAAAAAAGAGTAGTTCACTCGCATTTTTATAATTTTTGACTGCTCGGAGGAGGAGTGGGTGTTATGTTTCATACAGGTACCCTAATATAGGCCCAGGTACTATCATACACCTTCACCTACATTATCTCCATATACTACATAGTAACGAGCCTTTAGGATTGAACCTTTACCTAGTTCTTGTCCTGGGCACAGAAGGAGGATTTTTCCCTGAACAATAGCATTCTATAACTTCATCAATAGACTCATACAGTATAAATGAATATTCATAAGGGTTCTTGGAAACCAGGCAGAGGTTTCACCACTTGCATAATATCTATGTACAAGGTTCATCCCATGCGTCATCCTCAAATCCAACACTGGCAACAAAGAAACACTAGATACTTTCTGTATACATACTGAACATCTTGCTATGGCTCAATAGAGGGAACCAAGACTTCCAAAGCCAACACACTGACCAGAGACACTGAGGCTCCTGCATGCAGATGCTCCAGCTGACAATGGTCTAACACAACCCTCGTGGGGTGTCCGACTCAAGACCAGGACGGGTTCCCACACTCTATCATTTCAGGTAATGGGGTTAGTCTTTAATCCTAGAGGGATTCTTGGCTTCACACCTACTCACATGCTAAGTACATTTAGGTACATCTAGATAGGCAATGTAGGAGCATACACACTTTTATCATGCATTTTATATTCATGTATGTACTCATGATTATTACAAGATGGTAGAACTGTACTATTCTTTTATTCTCACAGTACTGCTAATATATATATCTGCTACTGTTTAACGGTTATTGCAGCCCATCTATTTTACACTAGAAGAATAACTGGGCAAGAAATTCTTATTTTAAGACACCCAACTGTTTCTTCTGTGTAACTATGTGAGACCGAATAAGTTAGCACGAGTGACTGAGTGAAAGGTAGTACATTGTTTCCACGATCCTGGGGGATCAGGGTTGTCATGTTCTGTAGTTGCCAGAAACTATTCTCGCCCCGATAAGAGGAGATTTTAGTGGCACTGTGAGCTAGTTAAAACAGAAAGGCTAACATTCTTGCTGGGAGTGTTCAGAGTCAGTCTTCTACCAATCCTACAGTTTATGTTATCCAAACGCGCAGGTACTGTATGGGTAATATAGGAACTACACGGCAGCAGCAAAGGGTGATGCCCATTCTTGAGAAATGCACTAGAGCTACCATGGTGAAACCAATGCATGAGAAATGCAGCATAGCTACCATGGTGATGCCCATTATTGAGAATTACAGCAGAGGGTGATTCCCATTCTTGAGAAATGCAACAGGGATACCACGGTTATGCCCATACATAAGCAATGCAAATAGCTACCTTGGTGATGCCCATTCAAGGGAAATGCAGCAGAGCTACCGTGGTGAAACCCTTACTTGAGAAACGCAACAGAGCTACAATAGTGATGTCCATACTTGAGAACTGCAGCAGAGCTAGCATTGTGATAACCATATATAACAGATGCAAAGAGCTGCCATAGTTGTGCCCATTCTTGCATAATGCAGCAGATCTACCATGGTGATTCCTTCTTGAGAGATGTAGCAGAGTTCCATGGTGATGCCCATTCTCAAGAAATGCAAAGAGCTCCCATTGTGATGCCCATTCGTGAGAAATGCACAGAGATACCATGGTGATACCCTAAATTGGGGAATCCCGGCAAGGTGTATTTCAAATCAATGGGTAATTGTAAAGGTGATTGTATCCTGGCACCCAAAGCCATGCCTTTGACAGGAAGGAGTAATATATTTTTGAGATAATCATGAATCAGAGAAGGTTTTCACAGCTTCCTTTCCGGAGCAGGAGGCCTGGCAGTTCAGGCTGTACTGTCCACTTGAGTAGCAGGCTCCAGACATGTTTAGATATGTCTCGGTTCAAACTTAAGTGGCATGGTGAGCACAAAACAATGGATTGGGATGTGGCTCGAGCGGTTGCCGGTGGCTGAGACTAATGCAATCATTCCATCCATCACCTTGTTGGTTTCGGATTGTGAACATAATTGTTGCTGCTAAGGTTCAGGCAGGATAGTTTTATAAATAAAAAATATGGACTAAATAGTAAATATAGATAACACAATCCTACTGATTTCAATGGTGTTTTCACACCAGAAGACCTACACTTTGAAAATGTAAAGTTTATTCGTAAAATGTGTGAAACATGTGTTTAATTCATGTTATACTTTTAAAAGCAGGGCTTGCAGCCTGCTGCAGTAAACATGTGTTTTTTGCACGTTATCTTTCTAGTTACAAATGGATTACATATTCCCTTCAAGCTTATGTTCCAAAATTGAACTGTGCATTTTCAGAAAATCTTTGCACAGAATTTAAGTTGTTTTTAACCAATGTATCGATAAAGCAACTTTACAGCTTTACACCTAATATACAGAGACAAAATATCAGATGTCCCGGCAAATAAATTATGATTTTGAGTGAAAATGGATTTCCGCACAGGGATTTAAGAGGGGTGATAAGGTTGGGGAAGGTTACAGCTGGAGAGAAGTGATCAGGCTTCAATCTGCTATCTTACGGTGTGGTGCATTCATCCTTGTACTTCCACGAATTTCTAAGTAGTTGAGGGTCATTTCCAGATATTAAGGGGCTTATATATGAGAGCCCTGCATTATTTTGTCACCACATAAAGTGGTACATGTGTGACACAGGACTTTATCAGATTTAATGAAACCACACAAAGCCACCCTGCACCTACTTATATAGTTTCTATGCCACATTAGTGTGTAGAAGTGAGTTCAAACATGCACGTGTTTGGTTTATCACATTTGAAATATGCCATTAGGTAGTTACAATGAAAGCTGCAATAATAGTAAAAAAAATTTTTAGGGACAAATACTTTTCAATTAGTGGTTGGAAAAGTAAATACAGGCCTGATTTATAGTTTGATAGACAGGTTACTCCTTCACAAACATGACTGATATCCCGTCCTCCTTATTGCAAGTGCATTTTATCCTATTGCATATGTAAAAATCAGATGGAATACCTGTCACATTTCTGACGGTATACCCATCTGCCCACCCTTAATTAAGGCCCTAGTGCTCCAACCTGGTGAGAAATGGTGACATGACTTGCTGTGAATTCTGGTACAGACAGGTTCACAGTTTTCAAAGTTAGTTGAACTCGTGTTTGTATCACAAGCTTGGAGAACAGTTCATGCATCTGGTTTCCATCAGCAGCTTGGAAATTCAGGAGTAGGTGCAACTCACACCAATGCACCTACAAATGTTTGTGATGCAGGCCCATACGTTTTATTAGTAGCAGTAGGGTTGTGTCGATCATGATTTATGACTTCAAATGACCTTTGATCTTATTAGTGTTTCCATCATCAGTAAAGTGGGAAACAAGTATAGGACAATGATTTATTGACCAGCGAGGCCCACGGATTTCCCCAAGGTCACAAGCATCTAATTGCCCTGTGCCTCCTGCTTCCATAAAGCACATGAAACTGCTGCTGGTCATTTTCAAGCTGCAAGAACACAACTCCCAATTCAAGTTAGGTCCCGGCCATGAGCTCCAAGTTCAGATTTGGGAAAGATGTCTACTTTTAAGAACTAGGGTGTTGGAGTGTTGAGACACATCACCATGTTATGGTGCTAGGAAAGGAGATGTGGTGCTCAAAGTAAGAGCCAGGCTATTATTTGATTGCTCTGTGAGTACCTTGAGCAGTATAACTTGTCGTTATATCATCCCACCTCTAAATCACATTCTTCTTTCAGTGGTGTAAAGAGTGCTTTTACCTTCTTTTACCACTAACACAAATGGGTATATTTACTAAGATTTGGTCCAGTGTTGCCATTATAAAAGTGATGCACAATGGCACACATTTTTTTTCTAATTTACTTTCCAGTGCAAAACTGATTTTACCTTGGAAATTAGCCTGAAAGTTATACAAAGCAACGCCTTGCAGGGGTTTGCATTATTTAGCATTAAAGGGGCGTTCCATGGGTAATACATGACTTTTCCCATTCAGCCACCCATTTTGTTCATGACAAACCTGATCTACTAAAAAAACAGAAGACATGGTGTCTGTTGCATCAGCAGGCAAGTGGCAAGAAGTAGGGGTCTTAAGTGCACTCGAGGACAGGCTGCCAGTAATAGATGGCAATGATGGTTTAAAAGATGGTTTAAACCCAATGGAGATGGATATCAAGGGTCCCTTTTTCACTCTCGGATCATTCCAACTCGTCAGGGGAGGAATCACTACAGATATCTGACGACCCTCTTGGCACAACAAATAGGCGGTGGAGTTGAACTAGTAGTAGAAGTAAGGAAGAGGAGACCCCTAGAAAGCATAATAGGATATCTAGCTCCGGAACAATACCTAAAAAAAATTACCTGCCATGTTATCTATACCACAATGGCCTGCCATCTCTGTACAACTCCCAGGGGAACAGCAGTGTGAGGATGCCAACTATGGGAGTATACTAGGAGGAGGGGGCCCGAGACATGATCTGGACATTCCATCAGAATGCCAGGCGAAATTTCACTAACAGTAATATATGAAACAATGATGTTGCACATAGAAGAAAGTCGGGCGAAAAGCCAAAAAATCCAAGGCGCTTGTAGAAAACTACAAATGTCAATCCCGCAGGTTGGTAAATCCTGTTCAGAGATCACTGAAAGGATTTCTGAAGCCGAGAATCGAACTTCCACTCTTGAAGATGAAATGATTGTACAGAAAGCAGCCATGGATGCGTTGACGACGCAGAGTAATGATACATCCTGGAAGCTTGAGAACATGGAAAATCGCCTTTAGCGCAATCATTTAAGAATTCATGGTGTACCTGAAGGGGGTGAATGCTCAGACCCCAGGAAGTATGTGGTGAAACTTTTTACTGAATCCTTCCCGGAACTGACACAGTGGATATGGGACATGGCGATTCAACATGCCCATCGGTTACCCTTCCGGCTGAAGAATCAGGCGGGATCAAATTAATCTAATACGAGACCTAGAGCTATTCTGATATGTTTATCCAAAATTCTGTCCAGACAGGCTCTATATGACCTGGCCAGGCCAGATAGACAGGAAGAGCGTCAAGAATTTAGTTTTTTGCTCATCTAGATTTTTGCCATGCCACGGTGGAAAAAAGGTGGCAGCTACGACAGTTAATTAGTCCCTTTCAGGACAAAGGGACACAAACATTCCTTTTAAATCCAGATACATTGAAAATAATATATAAAGTTAAGACAAGGTTTATTTACATCTGAGCTAAAAGCCAAAGAGTATTTACAAGAAATTAAGCCCTAGAGGAAGGAATGTTTGTAGTCCTCTAGATTCATGCTAAACCGTATTCTAGATTTTTGTTCATGGCTATTGCCCTATAGATATTATTTTTTAAAGTTGTTTTGTTTAATAAACACGGTTTGGGTGTATTTGTGAACTGGGGGGATAAGAGGGATAGGTGTTCTTTACGAGGCTCTCCATCACTGTAGACTGTTGGGTCTACTAGCCTCTAAGTTTGGGAAGGTAGGAGAGGGGGCCTTCGCTGGTAGAGGAGACAGTCGAGGGGAGGGGGTGGGGTGTCGGTGTGGGGAGGGGGGTGGCTACCACAGGAGGTGGGGAAGGTAGGATAAAATTATAAAAAAGCTAGTGAAGAACTTATAAAAGGAAGAGAGATGTTGTTAAGAGAGAAAGGGAGTGTTGTCTGTAGTACTGAACCAGGCTAAAAATGGCACCTTCATTAGTAATTACATTTAATGTGTGAGGCCTTAATGAAAGGCCAAACGGCAAAGAGTGGCATGAGAAATTAGGAATATGTCCCCTGATGTGGTCAGTCTCCAAGAAACACACGTTCCATGGAGTAAACATAACATACGAAAGGAGTTAGGGTATGAGTTTCTAGTTTGTACCTCTCAAGGTACTACCACCAGTGGTGTCGCTATCCTCACCAAGAATAATTTATTAAAAGTAACTAAATGTCTAGCAGACAAGTATGATCACTGGGCTATGATTGAGTGTGCAGTGGCTAATGAGAAAGTTACAATATGTTCTGTATATGGCTCTAATGATGATGAAACTCAGGTCATTGAATATTTAAAGATAGAATTGGCTGCCTGGGCAACTCCCTTGATATTGACGGGGGACTTTAATATTCAATTGGGAGAAGTGACCCATGGGCCGAGGGTAGATAAATATTATGGAAAGAAATATTATGGCAGGATATCCTAGGGTCTTTAAAGCCTTACAACAGCTTATTTACAAACATGGCTTAGTTGATGTATGGTCTAGGTTGAAACATCCAGACACAGGATACACACAGTACTCCTGCCCACATCAAAAGTTATCCAGGTTAGAATCTTTTTTTTGTAACCAAAACTTATTTAATAGATACTCATATACAGATTTTTCCCTGAAATACCTCGGATCATAACCCTGTTCTTTTAAAACGCACAATGTATGGTCTGGCACGCTCCTGAGGAACATTTTTCTTTGATAGGAAGTTATTATTAAATGAAGAATTTATTTGTTATATACAACAATGGTTAACCAAATTTTTTGCCATAAATTGAAAGTCCACCAAATGTGACATAGTTTGGGATGCTATGAAAGCAGGGCTCTGGGAAGATGTATTGAGCTTTGGGTCGCATGTACAAAAATAACTTAGGCAGATAAGTTACAATGTGCTGAATACGCGTTGATAGAGGCGGTTAAGGGGAAACTTGACACTACACAGGTACAAACTGAGGTTGCATGCTGTAAAGCCAGGATAAATGAGGAGTGGGCCAAAGACATAGCAAAGAAATATCATCTTTTCAGGAGAAAGTGTAATGAGTTTGGCAAGGCAACTGGTAGATGCTTGGCCAAGAAAATTAGATGAAAGGAGGCTAAAAATACCATTACAGCAATTGAGGATTCGATTGGCAATATAGTAGAAAGACCAGAGGAGCGTTTGACCGTGTCTGCTGGGAACTTTTATGGGCAACTATGAGGTGGCATTGGTTCGGAACTGGATTTATCCAGGCTGTTAAAACTATGTGCAGATCCCCAAATGCGCAGGTCTGTGCGTGGGGACTTGAATTGAACCCCATAGTAATATCAATTGGTACCCGACAGGGCTGCCACTGCTCTACTGTAGTCTCAAAACTCACCAGTACAAGACCATGTTTAATTTGTATTACACACCTGCAAAAATTGCTTGCTTGGGGGGGTGAATTAAGATAAGTGCACTCGGTGTGGACTGGATCAAGCGGATATAGTCCATATGTCCTCTCCATGTCGAGAACTGAAACAATTATTAATATTATGCAGACCTTCTTGAAGGAAGTTACAGGGGCACAGATTGTGATTATCCCTACAGTTATGTTACTGGGGGTATTAGAAGATGGTGAGCTAGCACAGAGAATGTATACATGTAAATACTTAAAATATATTGCTGTTGCAGTGGCTAGACTATGAATAGCATCACTGTGGCGGCAGAAAGAACCCCCCAACTTTGAAATGTGGAGAGGAAGGTTGTATGATGTATGTAAACTGGAAACTAGCCTTCATGCCATCAAAGGGTTACAGAAACAGAGACTGAGTATGAAGATCTGGGGGGCTCTTATGGAGCACTTAACATCTGCAATACATTAGGATGGTCCTGCATTCATGGTTTATATATATGTTTTCTGCAAATGGCCTCTTCCTAAAAACAAGAAAAAAAGGGAAGGGTTCTCTTTCAGTACAAAACCTATGGCAGACACTATGTACTATGGTGAAAAGGTGTATGTTTCAGCGTTAGGGAGAGAGAAGGATACTACCATATGTCTTTGGATATTTTGCCATTCTGCTCTCTCCCTTCATGCAACACTGCATTTCTTGTTGCTGAGATGTGCTGCCTGAGCCTTTAGTAAATATACCCAACAGTCTTTCTATAGAGCGAAAGTAGGGCTAATAGACCCCTGGACACATAAAAAGTGGAAGACTTGTATCTACTTACATTTGTGTTTTTTGTTATCATTATGCACCTTTTTGTCAAGAAACAAATATTACATGTTAAAAGGTCTCACATTTAAAAATATGTTTTTTGTTTCCTTGCATTCTTTCTGGCAATATAGGAAGAAGTTTTATTGTAGCCTTCACTCAAAATTTTGTAAAACCAGCCACCCTTGCACTAGAGCTGAGCAGTTATGATGAGCCATGCATGGTGCAGGTCACAGTCCCCTCTCCACCCTACAATGTGACTGTGCTCCTGGCGAAGAACAGCACAACAGAGGTGGTCCTCCCTTCAAACTACATGCTCTGGGCGGGTGAAAGATCCAGGAAGCTGGTGACGGTGAGCTCTGATGCAGATATGTCAGTCATTGCATTTAACACAGCTCCCTCCACTGCTGACGCCTTCGCCTGCCTCTCCAAACAAGACTTGGGCACAGAGTACTTCGTTTTCACAGCCACATCCATAGTTGAGTATGGAAGCCATTTTGCTGTTGGCAATGGCGAAGATGTTGAGACTCAAGTCAATATTACAGTGTCCGGCTCTTTACTCGTTAATGGAACCAGATATCAAGACAAAGAGATGGTCACCATCACCCTGGCTCCACAGGAGGTCATTCTGCTCAGTGATGCTAATGACCTGACTGGCACCAGAGTTGTTTCTTCAACACCTGTGGCTGTTTTCAGTGGTAGTGCATGTTACAGGTCACCGTCTAGTTTCTGTGACACACTAATCGAACAGCTATATCCTGTGCAAAGTTGGGGGCAACAATTTGTTGTATTCCCGCTGATGACTAAAAGTATGAGAGACCGTATTATCATCATCGCTGCAAGATCAAACACCATAGTCACTCTTCGTACTGAAAGCACCACCCTACAGTACAGCCTTCAGCCCGGGTCTAAGGTCAGCATGGACTTAGAAACAGGGATGCTTTTGAATGCCACCAAGCCAATCACGGTCGGATATCTCTTCCAGGGGGGCTACAGTTCATTAACATTCCTATTCGATCCTTTCTTAGCAACCGTTCCACCCAGCAACTTTCCTTGGAGATACTACAAGTTTGTTACTAAAGACTTTTTTTACAACTACCTATTTATTGTGTCTCGCTCATCCTCCTCGTCATCCGACTTTCTTCTCGACTACAGACCACTGAGTGATTATGCACCGACCGTGCGGCACCTGGACAACTTCACAGGTTGGGAAGTGAATTTAGGAAAAATCGGTGGGCAACATGAAATTTCCCATCAGTCGGAGACATTTGGAATCTATGTATATGGAGTTGAAAATTATATATCTTACGGATATTCACTTGGCCAAGCGGAATCATTTTCAGGTATTGAACAATTATATTTTTATATTTGCCATTTTTTTTAAATGTCTGTGAACATATTGAGTTTGTATGCATATTGTATGTTTGTGCATTTGTAAAGCACAACGCTATCTAGAGAGCTATCTAGAAAGGAAAAGAATGCAGATGTAGATCAGAGCCCACAATATGATTCAGGATCTTTTACAAGAAGCAGAATGTAGAGGGAGGTCATGGCCGTCAATTCACCAAAATGCCTGGGGTACCGGAAGTGACTTCAAATGCACCTTGGCCTTCACTTTCACTCACACATATGTTTATACATACACAGACATTCAGGTATACACACACACTTTGCCTACATATGCAAACATAGTCACACACACACACACACAACCACGCACACACACACACGCACCCATCCACACGCACACACGTACACACACACACTCTTACATAAACACACTCAAAACTGCAAGCATACACACAGCATATATACATGTGAAAGCACTTTTTTTTACCTACCTCAGCTGCCAGGAAAAGTTGCATGCCAGCTATAGGCTTTTAGTGGACACTGGATTCCTTTGGACCTTTTGATGAATCAAATGTCTTCTGCGGCGGCTGCTCAGTCCAGTGGACACAGTGACAGCAAATAGACAAAATCTCCAAATACATCTCAAACAATGGGAGTACTCAGGATAAGAAGGTCCCATCAGATCAAGCAGTAACTGATAAGTGTCAAATATCTTTCCACATGATTGTAACTTTAGATCCCAGTAGAATGTTGGTAAAGGTCCCTCAATTAGAGAGTCAGAGGTCAGAAAGCAGAAATGGCAAAGAACCCCTGGCGGGAATCAGTACCTGGATTAGAAAGTTCGTAACACAGAGAGGTAGAGATAGCCCAGTCAACCCAGATGAATTAAAAGTATCATAACACTCATGCACCCTGGGAAACTTTCTTTGGCGGGGGAACCTCAAAAACCCCCAAGAGAAAGTCTTTACCATCTGCCGCGCTGAGATCCGTGTTTCTGATTCATTGCAAATTCAAGTATACCTTTTGACACAGTTTTCAACTAAGACGCCAGTCCAAGGTGCTTTAAAATGCCCTTCAGAACTTTCTTTGCATGATATCCAGTCTTATTGAGTATTACTGACCATTGTTTTCTGAAATACCCTGTGTTCCCAAAAATGTACTATGGGAGAACTTGAAGTCCAATTGTAAAGTTGCTTGTAAGTCTATTCCAGTTAGAGCCCAACCAATTGAGAACTCTCGGCTACACCCTTGAAAAGGGCACATCAAACGTATTAGTTTCACAGCTATATGTATTTATGTATATGGTATTTCTATATCTAAAACCGAGTAAAAAGACAAAGGAGTGATGCACATGGACAAAACCAGCAGAAAGTCAACAAGTAATAGGAGTCGAAGCTGGGTTGTGGACAGCTAATGCATTGGGATGTATTGTTCTTTTAAGACATTTGTCATCAACTTTTCCCTAAACTGGAGATGGGTTGGGGTGGTCCTGATGAATATTAGGATGCTGTTCCAGATCCTGGGTGCAAGCATGTAAAAGGCCTCCTTCCTTGTTTTGTTTTATCCTGCTTAGTCTACAGTTTGATTGGTTCCTGGCTGTGGGTGTGCTCAGAACCCGCCAAAGATGGCGAGCTTATCTGCCAGATAAGCAGGATGCTGGGTGTAAAGACTGTAAATGATGCAGCTGGGTTTGAAGATATTGGTGCCTGGCATGGGGATCCAAGGAAGTTCCTTCATGATGGGGTAGATGTGATCATACTTCTTCAGGCCCTGGATGAGACGTGCTGACGTGTGTAGGATGCCCTAATAGGTTCAACATTTTGCACACTGATGTATACACTTTTTTTAAAGTTTTTGAAGTTGTGTATTTCTGTGCCTAAAATGTGAATTTCAAAAAAGGTTGAATAGCATTAAATTTAGAAGTTTTGCAGGATACTGAATAACCACTAGGACAGAGAATTCAAGAAAAGCGACCTCGAAGGGTGAGCTAATAAAACCATAACTTGCATAATGTGTGTTTTCTAAGAAAGGAATCACTGCTAGCCTTCCTATGCGATGGATTTGTCCTGTGAAGATTGATTTCCAGAGGAATTAAATCCAACTTTATTTGGAAAGAGAAAAGAATTAGATGGTCTGAAAACAAATAGTCTAATCGTCAACACGATTAACTAATTTTATCTACTTCAAAAAGCTCCTATAAAACCTAGTTTTCATACTTGATTTGACCCCAAATCATCCGCTGAAATGCTTTAGTTAATTTGGCTAGTTGGTGGCTCTTCCCCATTTGCAAAAGTGTGACGGTTACAGCGCCATTTTACTTCTTAATGCACTGCAGTCCCTTCGCATTCAACTTGGTTTAGGGCAGCAGCACAAACATACTCTGCTTATTACTCCAAGCTTGTTTACTCTCTATATAGAGTCCTTACTTAAATGTGCCACAATATTTCATTAAATCACTGCTTGAATGTTGACATGGGTCGTTTGATTTCATACAGTCTACTGTTGCCCTATTCCATTTTGTATGTTTTTTTATTTTTTTTTAATTTGTTGATTTTGTCAGGTCAAACAAGTGGTTCACAACTGCATAGTAATCTGTTGACATAAATGTGTTCATGCTACAGCAGGTAGTTAACAACGGATACAAAAAATCAATCAGAAATACATTAACAATTCACTAGTGAACAGTAGGGCCTACCATATTTTATAAGTATCCTATGACATCATTCTCCTTTGCACTTACGCAACTATATAGACAGTTAATAGACGCATGTTCATACTTCCCTCCCCACAATAGATCAGAGATCACCTTCTACCTCATGCAGTTTCATGTACCTCCCCTGGCATATCTTGATCATCACTCTGCGTATTCAGAAGATATTGTTTTTGGTGCCTGCTACAGTTCTTCCGCATAAACTTCCATAGTTTCCCTGCAGTATGACATTTCTACGAGCCAGTCCTTAAACCTTGGGGGGGGGGGGAGGGGGGGCGCTTACTGCCCTATCTAATGGCCACCCTTCCTAATATTTTAAGGGTGTTATCGATTAATGAGCTGGGCCTATAACAACTAGGCTCAGATCTTGATCCTTTTTTAAAAATTGGTATAATTACAGAGGTTGACCATGCACTGGGGATATCAGTTGTAGTCAGAAAATTAAAAACATTTAATAGCAGGGGGGCCCAGAATTCCTGTTCTGATTTTATAAGGTCTATGGGTAGGCCGTCCGGGCCTGGGGCTTTGTTGCCCGCGCTCTGGGATATTGCCTCCTCAACCTCCCCTAAAGTTATTATAATTTTGGTGGGACACATGTTAGACAAGGAGTTATCGCAGTATGATGGAGGAGCATATATCTTAGAAAAGTGAGCGACCCATGCTTCGCTAGAGATGTTACAGTCGAGAGGGGTGGAAGGGTTCCCAGGATTTCTTAGGGATTTGGTGGCAGACCAAAAGATAGTTGTACTTTTAGTATTGGTGGCACAGGCCAGATTATCCCAGTGTTCTTTCAGGATGGTGTCGCGCCTGAGTCTTAACTCCCTTTTATAGTTGAACCTTAATGCACGAATAAGGGTGGGATCTCTGGGGTGTGCCGACAATGCAATCTCAGCTCCCTATTGGAGCAATAATAATGCCTACGACCTGGGTCTGATGGTCACGTATATTATGGTCCCATAGACACTTGTATACTCACGTGATGGGATGTGATGCACCCTTAGGTTTTTCCAATAAGATCTAAATAAATCCCTTATGTACAGTATAGGTGGGCATAGGTGGAGGGCAGTGATTTATTGTCCCCGCGATACTGGTGCTTAAAAGATTGGAGTATTAACAGTGATTGTGAGCTAGGTGCGACGGTCACTCGTTTTGAGTTCGCAAGGTATCATAAGTGTGATTTTCCCATTCAATCTTGGCGGCTGAAGGTGTACATGTGGTCACGTGACTGACTCATGTCACGTGACGGGAATTAAGACGGGGCACGCTGGGAATTCCTTTTAAATATCTAAGTTCCGGGATTCCGCGTTGTTCCTGTGATGATATACATCACCCTAGTATCCCCGTATGGTGAGGAGTAGGGGAGCGTGGTTTTGAGGTGCACGCTGGGCGCGCTGAGCAGTACGCTATCAGTATTACTTATGGAGCAGGGCTCCACAACGGGCGTTTCCGGTCAATATGCTGGACGTATGTTGGTTGTGACCAGGTGATACGTCTAAGTACTGAGAATGAGGGGTTGGATCACTTGTTCTTCATCTCTTTTTTTAAAGCGGTTAAGGTTTCTACAAAAAAGCGGTTTGGTCGCAAAGACAGTGTTTTTTTAGAATTGTACGAGCGCAGCATGGTTTTAGAAGAACACTACTGGCGGGTGTGCCCCTTGTGATGTAGAAGTAATGTTGCAAATTATACCGGACTATGAAAGGTGTTCGGTGGGAAGTTTGTCTTTTAAGTCACCACTATGAATTGCTTGCAAATTCACAAGGCATTGTTTTTCACAGATTGATGATACGATCGCCGGGAAGTTATTTTCAAAGATAGAATCAGGCTTGTACAGAGAGCTGCGTGTTTACCCCATTAAGCTGGTACAAGAAGACATGGCTAGATGAGGGTAATAACAATAAAAATCTTAGTGATTATTATGCACAGATTGAGTATGTCCGGAGAGTTGCTTTCACATGGGTTTTAATCTCGGTGTGTTTTCAATTTGACAGTCCAAGAGGTAAGGTGTCCTACATTGGTGCAGTGACCAAACGTGAGCCCTGACGAATCTGCCAGAAGTTGTGAAGGCAGTGAAACATGTTGGCTGCAGGTATTGGTATGCGAAATTAAGCTACCAGCCTTTTTAGTTCATCAGAACACACCTAATTTAAGAATAAGGGTGTAGGACAGGTGTGCCCGTTGATTTTAATATATTTTATTCTTGTGTCACATTGAGGAGTGAATGCCATTGCTCCAGATTCACACCTTTTCTTTTCAGTTTGTTTTCCTTTGGACACTTTTTGTTTTCTGAATTGAATGACTACCTATGATGAGGAAGGGGTTATAAATTGGTAATCATCTGCCATCCGCCCGAGGGTGATGCGCCTGTGAGGTGTCATTCTTTTCTTCACACATTTTTCACAGGTTTTAAGTGTGGGTGGATGTACTGCTTTAAGGTCGCAAACATCATTCAGTGCTCTGTGTGACTGTCTTTCTGAATTCCACCAGGAGACTCCCTTATTTTTATTTGAAAAAATTGGACGAAACACAGATAACACACTCATGTTTAATGTGTAAGGGGTGTGGCACTGGATTGTGACATTGCCCTTTTCCAGTGTAATTAAAAACAGTGAAAGCAACTGTGTGATAATAAACGTCCTGGGTACAGGATTGTTGTTAATGCCAACACTCCGAACCAGGAAGTGTTGGCAGCCATCTTGTGACTCGGTAGAAGCGATTCACCAGATAACAGAGAAACATAGATATAAAACAAGAGAAGGGGGCAGGGTAGAAACACACTGACCCTCTATCCTGCTCAGAGGGTCCCAGAAGGACCCTCAGGGCTAAAAAAAGCATAACAAAAAGAAAGAAATTCAGCGCAATTTACGATGGGGTCGCAGGTTCAAACGTTTTATTTGAATGAGGCCCCTGGGTGGGCAAGGTACCATGGGGCATTTCTTAAAAAAATAAAAAGGGGGGGTTCGCTGGGGCTAGCAGCCCCGGGGCTTCACTTATGTTGGGAGGGGGGTTGCATGGCAACCCTCCTGGAGCCCTACATGAGCTTATAACTTTGGCGTTGTTTGACGAATCTGTACGAAATATTCCTAAAAGTTTCTCTTTTTTGATCAGCTCCTATCTTGATAGTTTGGGGGTGATTGGGCTTGTGGGGGCTGAGATAAAAGGGGGTCTCAGAACGTGTTTTCTCCATGCAATTTCAATAGGAAACTTTAGAAAAGGCTACAGGTGAAACTGCTGAATGGAATTATGCCAAATTTGGCAGGGCGAAAGGTCTTGGTTCAGAAAGCAAGCTTTTGTTGAAGGTGTATAAATCGGTTCAGTAGTTTTTCAGCTATTAAAGGCAAAAAAAATATATATATCTGGGCGGAGCCTAACTCCTGAGCACAAGCTTGCTTCTGATTGACTGGTAACACTTCAAACCATGAAGTGTCCTCTGGTTGGCTGCTAACACTTCAAACCAGGGAGTGTTAGCAGCCATCTTGTGCCTCGCATCGAGTGAAAATATAAAGCAAAGGTCCCGTGTGCAATTTAATATAGCGGAGCTCTGTCTATGTGACATACCGCTTTCACACTCCCTCTGCCCACATCACCAGCTTGCAGCTATGCCTTTAGAAGGCAGTCCGTCGGCTCGCAGCTCTCTACCTTTGAGAGCTAGTACGCTGCTGTGCCTCTTTGTGAGCAGATGAGACACATTTTACAGGGAGAAAGGTCGAGGTCCAGAAAGCACGCTTTTGTGTAATTGGGGTAAAATCAGTTCAGTCGTTTTTGAGAAATATCATATTGTACAGATATCGATATTTGAGAATTCTGACATCTGATTGGTTGAGGTGTTACGAGCACAAGCTTGCACCTCATTGGCTGCAAACTGTTGACACTAGGAAGTGTTGGCAGCCATTTTGTGATTCAGTCCGTCAGCTCGTGTCTCTCCATAGTGCTACCTCTGCGAGGCCTGCGAGGCAATACTGAAAATATACTGGAGCTCTGTCTGTGCAAGATTCACGATTCATGCTTCCTCTCCCCACATTTACAATTCGCAGCAATGCCTTTAGAAGCCAGTCCGTCGGCTCACAGCTCTCTACCTGTTTGAGCTAGTACGCTGCTATGGGTCTACCTCTGCGAGCTAGTACGCTGCTGTTCCTTTGGGAGTGGACAGCCTGTAGTTCTCCCTCTGTGAGTCGAGCCCACCAGCCACAGCTGTGCCTCTGCGAGCCTGGGTGCAGAAGGCCTGTAATTCTCCCTTTTGTGAGTCGAGCCCAACGGCGGCAGTTGTGCCTCTGCGAGCATGGTTGCGGACGGCCCATAGTTCTTCCTCTGCGAGTCGAGCCCACGGGCCGCAGCTGTCCGTCTGAGAGCCTGGGTGAAAACTGTTGATAAGTCACAATATATGAACATTGAAAAGCCATTTTGTGATTCAGTCCGTCAACTCGCATCTGTACAAGGCAACTCTGAAAACATACCAGAGTTCTGTCTGTGTGAGATACCCCGCTGCCTCTCCCCACATCAGCAGGTAACACACCCTCTTCCCACATCTCTGCTCACTTTCCACCAATGGCGTGTGTAGAAGAGGGTCCAACACGTGCCAAAGCAACCTCCTCACGCATTGTGTACACACGGTTAAGCGGAGCTCACAATTCGAAATAGATGTTGATTGCCAGGATGACCACGCAAGATCACAGGCTGAACACACACTCAGCTCTGGTGGCAGTAACTCAGTAGAACTGAAGTCATTGTCTCTTGGTGGGAAGTCCGTGTCGGGGGGGGCATCAATCTGTAAATAACAGCCTGCTGGACAAAAAGGAATATAAGATTATGCGTCATACATCCATCAAAGGAGAGAGAGAACGAGTGAGAGAGAGGAAGAGAGAGAGAGAAAGAAAGAAAGAAAGAAAGAGTGAGAGGAAGACAGATAGAAAGAATGAGTGAGAGACGAAGAGAGAGAGAAACTGTGGGAGAGAGGAAGAGAAGGAGAGAAAGAAGGTGAGAAAGAAAGTAACAAGAAGGGAGAGAGAGAAAGAGTGAGACAGAGAGAGAAAGAGTGAGACAGAGAGGAAAAGAGTGAGAAAGAGAGAAACAGTGTGAGACAGAGGAAGAGAAAGAGTATGAGGGAGAGAAAGGAACAGAGGAGGAGAGACCGTGAGTGCCCACACTGTGAATAAAACTCTGAGAGCTCACCTTTACGCCAGCACTGTGTCTCCAACCACTGCCGGGACCTAGTGGAGCCCTCAAGCTCCCACATCTGAAACATAGTAGAGAATCAGGAATGGCAGAGTATATATGACTGCGCATGCCTAAATCGCTGCCCCGCCTTTTGTGCATCCAGGCTGCTGCACCCCATCCACTCCCGCCACCCAGAGGTGTCTGCCCGAAGCTGCACACCTAGGCTGCTGCACCCCATCCACTCCCGCCGCCCAGAGGTGTCTGCACGCCCGTGTGCACCCAGGTCTCACTGCTCACCTTTTCGTGGACAGGGCATCCCCGAAATCATGCAGCCCCGCTCTACAGGCCAATAGGTCTCACATTTGGTGCTGAGTCTTGATTTTGCCATGGCAGAGGACATACTAGTGAAGTCCTTCACATACACATCACATATGGCATTTTACACAGTAGAACAGACCCTCCACTTCCTGTCTCACCAACTGTCACCCTGTCCGTTTTTACGCGAGCCGTGTCCATCTCAATAACGTTTCAGGATTGCATTCTTCCAAGATGGCCGCCAACACCACTAGCATTCTAGCCTTTACCATATAAACAGGAGACACAGACGTTTTCACTACGGGTCCCGGAGCAAGGGTAGGACGAAGGCAAATTGCCTATCAACGCCTGTAAGTATTCCTCTCATCCAGGAGCTCCCACACTACCGGTAAGCCATCTGCGCCTTTTAATCATGCTTGAACGCACCGCTTGTTCCTTTCCAGATCACAGGAACAACAACATGCTTTGGCCAGCCCCATCAGCCTATGACGCTGAGACTAGGGGTGAGTTTATGCTAGCATTGTGAGGGTGTGTGAGTTTATGTCATTGCTGATTGTGCAAGTAGGCATACTTATGTCACTTGCCAGTAAGCACCCGTAGAGTTCCCATCACGCTATCATCCCCGACGAGTTAGACTGCACACCATTTCTTCACTGCCAACATTAAAGTCATTGAACCTTCAGCACTGTGCTCCGTTATCATTACCCGCTCATCATTCAGGTGGCCACTCATGCATAAGCCCTTCCCAAATGGAACATCCCGCATTGTGATAATGCCACTCGTGAAGTTTGCTAATAGGTCTCTCATGTAGCCAGGCATATCAGCATTGACAATACTGTTTTCGGTACAACACACGTACGTTCGTCTAGGAGCGATGTTGGGACCACTTTGCTACACAACCCGTCACACTTAACAGTATGAATGCCCATATTCACATGTGACAGTTGGTTCTTTGTCATGTTTGCACTTAAGTTTACTATCATGGTTTTAACTTATTCACTGATCAGCCGCTTCCATTGGCTCACTTGCCATGAACCTGCCATACGTGTTGAAGATTGCTTATAATGAATTCACTGACCAACTGCACCCATTGACGAACCTGCCAGATGCAATTGATTTATGAAAATGTATCCATGAAAAATTGTGGAAATATGTCCAGACGCGGGTCCTGTGCTCACTGCGCCACTGGATTCAAGTTAGCCTGACTGATGAGGGGTGATACCCCAAATCGGTCCCAGAATGCTTGTTTACAGTCCAGGGAGGAACTGACTTGGCAGTTCAGGCTCAACTGTTCCCATGAGGAGCAGGGTCTAGAGTGATTTGCATATGGCTGGGTCCAAACTAGGATGGTACAATGAGCAAAAAAACATGGATTAAACCTAGATATTTGTGACTGGGGGTGAATGTTTTCATTGTTCAGCATTAATACACCATTCCTATTTTAGCTTTTGTCACCCTATGTGGGACGGGTACGATCAGACGTGGGTCCCATGCTCACTGCGCCACTGAATTTAAACTAGCCTGGCTGATTAGGGGTGAAATGCTGAAAGCAGTCCCAGGATGCTTATTTCCGGACCAGTGAGGACCTTGATTGGTAGTTAGGGCAAGACTGTTCCCATGAGGAGCAGGGTCAATAATTATTTGCATATGGCTGGGTCCAATCTAGGGTGGCGGGTGAGGAAAAAACGATAGATTAAACCCAGATCGTTGTGACTGTGGATAAATGTTTGCATTGTTCAGCATTCTCTCCATCATTTCTTCTTTAAGCTTTTGGGCTGTTCAACATGGCTGCATGAAGGGTTGAAGATAGCTGGTTGGGCTGTTCAAGATGGCTGCATTAAGTGTTGAAGATGGCTGCTTGGCTGCTCAAGATGGCTACATTAAGTGTTCAAGATAGCTCCTTGGTCTTGGTTCTCCTGCACACAGTTCAAGCTGCCTGCCTATCTCTACACTTCAAGTTGTGAAAGTCCACCAGAGCATATAGAACTGGGAGGACAACAAGATGGTGCCCGCAGGGAATTATTGTTGTAGGAAACATTGACGAACTAGAACAGCAGACAGCAGAATCTACAGCCATAATGGACAAAACAGATACATAAAAAAACTACTAATATGAAACTGCCTCAAAGCAGATCATAAAAATTGAGGTACCCTTAATTTTGTGTGGGAGCCCTCTGCGATTCTGCAGTATTAGCCTATGTTTGAAAATTGTCATATGTTTTATGACCTAATGGACGCAATGACTGACGGTGAGGGGCAGTATACAGTGCTAATAAAGCCTACTGAATTCCCCCTAATATGTAGGGGTTCAAGAGTCATGGTGCACTCCACTCTGAGGAGGTGAGGGAGAAAATACTGCAGGGAGTGACCAGGAGGAGGTTAGTGATGATGGGCGAGTGACACTGAACCTGAATCAGGGCAAATCATAAGAAAAACAGAAAACTAATTTCAGTGATTTAGGAGTTTCTTGCCTGGGGGCTTGAGGCATCAATCACTTTCCCTATTACGTTTACAGTGGCCTATTGTGTCCATGTTCTGTCCCTGGACATGGGATACCATCAGAAGCAAAGCAATGAGTGGGCTAGTGAGGGCTGCAGGGGGCGCTCCAACACATTCTCAGCTGCTCCGTGTATCCTGTCCCTGAAGCAGCTGCTTCCGGGTATGTTACGTCATGTAACGTTAGGTTACGTCAGTTATTTATATTTTCTATTTACTTGAAGTTCATAACATGCACCATCATCCAAAAACAAATGGAGCACTTCTACAGAAGGAGACAGAGATTTTCATCCTTTTACTGCTGCCACTGAGAAGGCGGATTCACAAAGGAAGGAGGTTCAGACCTTTGCAACCTCCTGAGTCTAAAAGGAATGGAATCCGAAAACCCTTGGAGAATGGCCTTATGTTCAACAACCATTGATCTGAGCAATATTTTAATATGGGTGGGAGGACAAATGAGTTGTCTTAAGACGAGGGGAAAACTCTGTCTTCTTTCCACCTTACAAAGAAGCCTGGCATCTGTGTCTTGAATAAGACGAAGGTGATTCAAAACATTTTTGGGAAGTTAAATGAATGTTTTTCTGATAATCTAAGTAAGATTAAACAAATGCAACAATTACAGAGACATAACCCTTTCTATCAACCAAATGTGCTGTAGAGTTCACAAATGGAAATAACAGGAACCGGCTACCTTGACAGTCTGTGCTTCAAGGAACAAGCTCGAGGCAAGCATGAGTCCCAAATGCTGAGGTGCTGACGACGAAGAAGGGCAAGAACCAATAGTGAGTGGCCAAGCAAGAATCTAATGTGAAAAATTTAGGAAACTGGCTCTATATATACTACACCAAAATGAGGTATAGTGTGTATAGAGTCCAGGTGACCCCAAGGGCAGGCAGAGGTTAAAGTTAGATAGAACCTTACTCTATATTTGTGGTAGAGTGGTCGAGCAGTAAGGCAGTATCAGAGGACAGTTTAAGAATTTGATGTACACACTCAGTCAGCAAACTAATTCATACACTCAAGAACTGAAATCTAGGGCAATTGTTTTTGTATAAAAAATATACAAGCAAGCCTGGCACGGTTAAGCATTGAATATGTTACAGTAATCAGTTGCTGAATCTAGAACACTTTGAAAATGCAATAGGAATTGTACTGTGTTTGATTTACATGGGGTGCAGTAGTTTGCAATACTTAGCAAATACAGTACATTGAAATGTATATCCTTTTCAGTAAATTACAGGTAAGTTACTTTTTACGTTACTTTTCTAACTCAGTGCTTGATACCTAGATTCAGCACTGGGACATTTCCTACAAACAGGTAAGTAAATAAGTTTTGGTTATTCGTGCGATTTTTAACAAGGCAGCCGGGTGCAGATTGTTGAGGCTCAATATTATCCTGCGGAGGATAGGTGGTCTCTCGTTGGTGGCTGCTAGCAATCAGGCCACACGGCTGTGGGAGCAAAGCACCTAGGGTTTAGCTCAGGGCAAATGGGGAAACAAATTAGCACCAAAGGTGCACCATCGGCAGCACTAGGGCGGCCGGGTGCAGGATTCAGTTTCGAGGTCGGATGCCCTGTTGTTTCCAATGGAGACCCTCCGGTTTACAAAAGAAGGGAGACATAGGACTTCTGGGTGCAACCACCACTTCGAGAGGTAAGTTGGGAAGTTAGGGGTTGGTTAGGCACTGTCGGTTTTGGCACATAAGGCCGTGGGGCGTTGGGTGCAAGTGTGCCTTTTGGGGTCAGGTCTTCTTACAAGCTCCTGGTCTCGGTTAGGGAGGCCTTCTGGATTTAGACTGCAGGAGTCGGATGGAGGCTTGAGGCAGGTCAGGGGTTGCTGTATCTCAGTTCAGGATCGCTGGAGTGACCTCCTTGTTGTGTTTTTCCACTTGAGCTCGGGCCGGGTTCGGCGGGTGAAGAGTGAGCTGGATTTGCGGTTTCTGGCTGCTGCCTGAGGTTGCAGTTGAACAAATCCTTGTTCGCGGGAGAAGCAGTCTTTGGAAGTGAAGGCAGGCAGGTCCTCTGGGTTTTTGATGTTGATGGCTGCAGGACACACCGGGATTTCACAGGAGCAAGTTTGAGGGGAGCCAGGCCTGTGGGGCTGGGGCCAAGTCAGTGGGCGTAGTCCTCGTGTTAGCTCTGTATGATTCTTTATTCCTTTGACTTGTCTTCTTTCTTGTTGTTTCTGGATCTGATGATGCAAGGTTCAGGGTGCCCCCTACATACTAGATTTAGGGGTGTTACAGGTAGGTTGAGGGCAAGGACCAATGGGGCCCTTTCCCTGGGGTGGGTATATCCCCTATTTGTGCCACCCTCCAGTGGGTGGGGGTCAAAAAACTGTCCCTGGTTGGTTGGGTCCCCCATCCTCAAGATGGCAGGGACTCAGAGTTGTGCTTCACTTCCCCTCCCCCACCTGAGGGTTGGAGTTGGCAGACGTGGGCACACCTCTTTCCCTCCCTTGTTTTTCCCGCCAGTTCTCCTGCCCAAAGTGGGGGGCAGAACCAGTGGGGACCTATTGCTGAAAGCAGTAAGGGGTCTGGGGAAGCTCACAACGGTGGCTTGCCTTTGAGGCTTCCCTTTCGTGAACCCTGCCCATCCTGGTGGAGGAGACTCAGCACCTCGTCCCAGGATGTGCATTGTTTCAGGCCCCCAAGAACGGCAGGCTCTCGACCCAGGGGTCCAGAAACATGTCTGTTGATGTCAGCTTAAGCTGCCACTCAGTAGGTACACTAGAAGTTGGTCGAGTTTCAGGGGGCATCTCTAAGATGCCATCTGTTGTTCATTTTACATTAAATCCAACACTGGCATCAGTGTGGGTTTAATGTGCTGAGAAGTTTGATAGCATACTTTCCAGTTTTCAGTGTAGCCATTATGGAGTTGTGGAGTTCGTATTGACAAACTCCTTGCACCATATACTCTTAATGGCAGCACTGCAGTTACAATGTCCAATAATGGACCTGGGCACTGTAGGGGTACAGGGCTCATGCACCTGTACCCTCACCACTGGCACAGTGTACCCAGCTGGAGGGATGGCTGATCTAGGCCAGGGCAGTGGGTTGTATGCATGGCACACAGGGATGTGTGCCATGTTGACTCTTCACTTGTGTTCTGCACCAAGACACTCAGCCTGCACAGGCAGTGAGTGGGTGAAAAGGTGCAGGGCCTTCTCTAAGGGTGGCACAATTAGTGCTGCAGCCCTTAGGGGCCTCCCTGGTTCACAGTGCCCTGGGTACCTATGGTACCATTTACCAGGGGCCTACCTGTGGCCGGAGCAGCTAATAGGGTTTAGGCTGCAATGCCATTTTAGGGATGGAACATAGGCCCTGGGTACCTGATTAACAGGAGCCCAGGGCTCACTCAGTTAAATAACATCAGCAATTCAGAAAAATTTGGGGGCATACCATGCAGAAAGAGAATGCTTTCTCACACAACCCCCCAAACGAAATATGATGAGACTAACCTTTCCCTAGAGAGTCTTCATTGTCTAAGTGGAAGAACCTGGAAAGTCCATCTGCATTGGCATGGGCATTCCCAGGTCTGTGTTCCACTTCAAAGTCCATTCCTTGTAGAGAGATGGACCACCTCAGCAGTTTAAGATTTTCCCCTTTCATTTGCATTAGCCATCGGAGGGGTCTGTGGTCGGTTTGAGCTAGGAAGTGCATCCCAAACAGGTACATCCTCAGCTTCTTCAGGGACCAAATCACAGCAAAGGCCTCCCTCCCAATGGTAATCCAAAGCGGCTCCCTGGGCAGAAGCCTACCGCTTATGAAAGCAACAAGGTTGCTCCTGGCCTTAATCATTGGTCTGGGATAGGATCGCTCCTATCCCTAGCTCAGAGGCATCAGTCTACACTATGAACTGCTTGGCATAATCTGGAGTCTTCAGAATTGGTGCTGAGCACATTGCTTCTTCCAGGGTGTCAAAGGCCTTTTGGCAACTAACTGTCCAGTTTACCTTCTTAGGCATTTTCTTGGAGGTGAGTTCTGTGAGGGGAGTCACAAAGGACCCATATCCCTTCACAAACCTCCTGTAGTACCCAGTCAAGCCAAGGAATGCCCTGACTTGGGTCTGGGTGGTTGGAGCTGCCCAGTCCAGGATGGCCTGGATCTTGGGCTGTAAGGGCTGTACCTGGCCTCCACCAACAAGGTGGCCCAAGTACACCACAGTTCCCTGCCCTATCTGGCATTTGGATGCCTTGATAGTTAGGCCTGCAGTTTACAGGGCATTTAAAACCTTCCCAAGGTGGATCATGTGATCCTGCCAGGTGGAACTAAAGGCAGCAATATCATCAAGATAAGCTGCACTAAAGAACTCCAACTCAGCAGAGACTTGATTCCCTAACCTTTGGAAGGTGGTAGGGGCATATTTTAAATCAAAGGGCATAACAGTGAACTGATATGCCCATCAGGTGTGGAGAATACTTTTTTCTGTTTTGCTTCTGGGGCCATGCCAATTTGCCAGTACCCTCTAGTTAAGTCAAAGGAACTCAGGAATTTGGCTGCACCCAATGTATCTATCAATTCATCTGCTCCTGGGATAGAGTGAGCATGTCTTGGTGATAGAGTTGTGCCCTCTATAATCCACAAAAACCCTAATTTCTCTTTTCCCACCCTGTGGATGAGGTTTGCGGACTAGAACCACTGGGCTAGTCCAGGGGCTCTCAGAGGGTTCAATAACCCCTAACTCCAGCATCTAGCTGACTTCAGCTTTGATGCTTTCCTTGACTTGGGCTGACTGTCAATAGATTTTGGTTTTGACAGGAGTACTGTCACCAGTGTCCACATCATGGGTACACCAGTTTGTCAGACCAGGGGTCAAGGAAAAGAGCTTAGCATACTACTTGCAAGATTTGCATAGAGTCAGTCTGCTGTTGGGCAGAGAGGGTGTCTGAAAAGACAACTCCATCTACTTACCCATCTTTTGGGCTGTGTGAGAGGCGGTCAGGGAGAGGTTCACTCTCTGCTTCCTGCTCCTCATTAGTCACCATCATCATGGTGATGTCAGCCCTGTCATTGTAGAGCTATAGGCGGTTCACATAGATAACCCTTTTGGGCCGAGTTCAACAAAGTAGCTAACCTCATTCCTTTATTCTAGGATATAGAGTAAGGGCCACACCATCTGTCCTGGAGTGCCCTTGGTGCCACTGGCTCCAAAACCCACACCTTTTGCCCAGGTTGAAATTAAACCAGTGCAGTTTTTTGGTCATGCCAGTGCTTCTGAAGCACCTGGCTGGCCTCAATCTTTTTGGATGCTTTTCCATGTACTCAGCCATTCTGGACCTTAGGCCAAGCACAGCGTCCACAATATCTTGTTTGGGTACTTGGAGAGGCTTCTCCCAACCCTCTTTTATAAGACAGAGTGGTCCCCTCACAGGATGGCCAAACAGAAGTTAAAAGGGGTAAATCCTACTCTCTTCTGTGGCACTTATCAGTAAGCGAAAAGCAGGCATGGTAAGAGGAGACCCCATCTCCTTTTGAGTATTTCAGGGAGTCCCATATTCATGCCTTTAAATGTCTTGTTGAATCTCTCAACAAGGTCATTGGTTTGTGGGTGATAGGGTGTATTAAACCTGTACTGCGCTCCACTCTTTCCACATTTGTTTTAGGTAAGCAGACCTGAAGTTGGAACCTATGTCTAAAATCACCTCCTTAGGAAACCCTACTCTGGTGAAGACATCAACGAGGGCCTTGGGTACTGCAGGAGCTGTAGTAGTGCTAAGGGGAATTGCTTCAGGGTACCTAGTGGCATGATCCTCTACCACTAGAATGAATTTGTTCACTGTTGCAGTGGGAGGCTCAAGTAGACCCACGATGTCCACACCTACCCTTTCAAAGTAAACCCCCAACACAGGCGGTGGTTTCAGGGGGGCGTTTGGGTGGCCGCCTGTCTTCCGACTGACTTGACAGGTAACACAGGTGCTGACAAACTTCTTCACCTTTTGGTGCATCTGGGGCCAGTAAAGGTGGCTAACTATCCTTTTCCAAGTCTTGGTTTGGCCCAGATGTCCAGCTAGGGGGATGTCATGAGCTAAAGTTAGGAGGATCTCCCTGTGCCTCTGTGGCACTACCACTCTCCTGGTGGCTCCAGGTTTGGGGTCTCTTGCCTCAGTGTACAGTAATCCTTCTTACCACTAAACTCTGTGGGTACCACTGACATCTCCCTTTGCTTCTGAAACAGATTGCTGCCTCAGGCTTTCAAGAGTGGGACAGTCCTGCTGCCCCTGGCACAGCTCTTCCCTAAAGGGTCCCCCTGGGCTCAAGAGTTCAACCTGGTAAGGGTCAAGCTGCATAGGCCCAGTTCCCCCTGGGGTTTCCTAGTCCTCTCCCTGAGGAGAGGTGTCCCGATCCTTTTGCTGAACAGAAGCTGGTTTTCCCAGTCTTCTTACTTTTTCTCTTGGAAGGTTGGGCCATACTTTCAGGCTCCAACACTTCTTTTTCACCCTGCATTTTGCTCTGTGCTCTTGTTTTTGCACACACCAATTCAAGGATATCCAGCATTGCTGCATGGGTTTTTAGTTCAACCTCAGCACATGCTGATGTTTCCAGGTAATTGGCAAGCAGACATGCAGCTGGTTGCTTTGAAGAGACCTGTACCTGTTTTAGGCAAGTAACCCCCCCAGTCTAACGTCACCATAGCCATTGCATGGTTAGTGGAAACACTGTTAGCATTGGTGACTGGGTACGCACGCAAAATCAAGTATTGCTTTGGGGAAACCAGTGTGTCTCTCACAATAGTGACACTGGCACCTCTATCCCTCAGATCCTCTATCCTGGTTCCATTAATGCAAGGGTATTGTAAGTCCTTTTTTTAAGTGGGGAGGCCACACAGCTACAGTGGAAAACTCAACTTCCCCCTCTGACACTAGAACTGCTTCAGTGTGCAACCTTATTTGCTAATGGCACACTGTTAATCCCATCTGTAGACTTGCTACACCAGGATAGCTGTAGGACTAGGGGCCTTTTGGCTAGTGCAAGCATTGTCTCCAGTTAAGTGTCACAACTTCTTGAAGGACCATAGTTCTTCCCTCTGTATCTAGGAACAGATTGGGAAGAGTTTTAGGACCCACCCCCCTGTGCAGGTTTTTGGGACCCTTTAGAAGGCTCAGGCTTTTTATCTTGGGGATTCTCACCACCTTTCTATTTGGGGATGTTTTCTAACCCCTTTCTTTTGGTCACCCCCAGTGGTCGTCTTAGTCACTCTAGTCTTGACTCAGTGGTCTGCCTTCTTTCCCAATTCTTGGGCAGAAATTAGACCTAGTTCTACCAAATGCTGATGTAACTTTTCTTTTGTGCAATTACTTAAACAATGTTCCTTCATACACAGTTTGTAAATTCCATTAAAGTCATGCACATTGTGTCCAGTTAACCAACCATCGAGTGTCTTTACAGAGTAGTCTACAAAATCAATACGGGACTGGTTTGGAGTTTTGTGAGCCCACCTGAATCGAATTCTGTACTCTTCGATTGTGAGTCCAAATCCCTCAATCAGAGTTCTCTTCATGAGGTCATAAGACCCAGCATCTGCCCCAGAAAGGGTCAGGAGTCTGTCTCTGCAATTACCAGAGAACAGTTCCCATAGGAGTGCCCCCCAGAGAGGTTTCATCACCTTTCTCATGTCACAAGCCCTCTCAAAGGTTATGAACCATTTAGTGATGTCATCACCCTCCTCAAATTTGGTGACAATCCCTTTGGGGAGTTTGGGATCATAAGATTGCTCTTTATCCTTATTATTTTAATTGCTGCCACCATTGATGGGTGCTAAACCCATCGCCTTTCTTTCTTTCTTTCTTTCTTTCTTTCTTTCTTTCTTTCTTTCTTTCTTTCTTTCTTTCTTTCTTTCTTTCTTTCTTTCTTTTTTTTCTGGTCTCTAGATCCAGCCTTTTGTTCAGCCTTGCTAAAAGGCTGTCCTCCTCATTGAGGCTGCCCTTAATGTCAGCAGCAGAACATGGGCCACCTGTGTGGCCTCTAGGTCCCCAGAGGTTGATTCTTGGAAGTAAGGGTACAGGGTCCCTTTCTTCCCTAGGAGGTGGTGGAGGTGGGCACCTATCTCCATCCTCCTCACCTCCTTCTCCCTCTGACTGGTCAACACCATCTTCAGAGGGGTGGGCCTTTGCACACTCAGCCAACATCTCCTGCAGCTTTTGTTTGGTTGGATGGGGACCCATAGGTATGTTTTTAATATTACATAAGGTCCTTACTTCCTTGAAAGACAAGTGAAGGTAAGGGTTGAGGTCAAGCTCCTCAACCATGTCCTGAATGTCAATATGGTTATATTCACTAGTAGCTAAGTTCTTATTTTGAGACATTCTAGCAATAACGTTCCAACCCCTCTACCCTTGAATACAGTGACTTTTTCTTTTCTAAAGAAGGCCCCAACAAGACTATTAGTAGTTTTGCAAAAATGCCAATTTGAAAAAATCAGAATTCTAAAGGCAATTTAAGATGTGATAAACAAGTAGTCCAACAAATGCAAAGTTGTATATCCCACCACTCATCCACCAATGTAGGAAACTGGCTCTATATATACTACACAAAAATGAGGTATAGTGTGTATAGAGTCCAGGTGACCCCAGATGTAGGCAGAGGTTAAAGTTAGATAGAACCTTACTCTATATTTGTGGTAGAGTGGTCGAGCAGTAAGGCAGTATCAGAGGACAGTTTAAGAATTTGATGTACACACTCAGTCAGCAAACTAATTCATACACTCAAGAACTGAAATCTAGGGCAATTGTTTTTGTATAAAAAATATACAAGCAAGCCTGGCACAGTTAAGCATTGAATATGTTACAGTAATCAGTTGCTGAATCTAGAACACTTTGAAAATGCAATAGGAATTGTACTGTGTTTGATTTACATGGGATGCAGTAGGTTGCAATACTTAGCAAATACAGTACATTGAAATGTATATCCTTTTCAGTAAATTACAGGTAAGTTACTTTTTACAGTACTTTCCTAACTCAGTGCTGGATACCTAGATTCAGCACTGGGACATTTCCTGCAAACAGGTAAGTAAATACGTTTTGGTTATTCATGCGATTTTTAACAAGGCAGCCGGGTGCAGATTGTTGAGGCTCAATATTATCCTGCGGAGGATAGGTGGTCTCTCGTTGGTGGCTGCTAGCAATCAGGCCACACGGCTGTGGGAGCAAAGCACCTAGGGTTTAGCTCAGGGCAAATGGGGAAACAAATTAGCACCAAAGGTGCACCATCGGCAGCACTAGGGCGGCCGGGTGCAGGATTCAGTTTCGAGGTCGGATGCCCTGTTGTTTCCAATGGAGACCCTCCGGTTTACAAAAGAAGGGAGACATAGGACTTCTGGGTGCAACCACCACTTCGAGAGGTAAGTTGGGAAGTTAGGGGTTGGTTAGGCACGGTCGGTTTTGGCACATAAGGCCGTGGGGCGTTGGGTGCAAGTGTGCCTTTTGGGGTCAGGTCTTCTTACAAGCTCCTGGTCCCGGTTAGGGAGGCCTTATGGATTTGGACTGCAGGAGTCGGATGGAGGCTTGAGGCAGGTCAGGGGTTGCTGTATCTCAGTTCAGGATCGCTGGAGTGACCTCCTTGTTGTGTTTTTCCACTTGAGCTCGGGCCGGGTTCGGCGGGTGAAGAGTGAGCTGGATTTGCGGTTTCTGGCTGCTGCCAGAAGTTGCAGTTGAACAAAACTTCACACAGAAACTTTTTGGGAGAAAATTGTCAATGTTATCTGATGAAGGAAAAAGAGGTTATCGGTTCAAAGGTAAATTATCGACGGTGGGAGTTAAGGTTCTGGGGTTAGACTTAAGGGTCCCCCAGGGAAAGTGATGCACTCTTGTTACACCCTCAGCCTGGCACAGTTAAGCATTGAATATGTTACAGTAATCAGTTGCTGAATCTAGAACACTTTGAAAATGCAATAGGAATTGTACTGTGTTTGATTTACATGGGATGCAGTAGGTTGCAATACTTAGCAAATACAGTACATTGAAATGTATATCCTTTTCAGTAAATTACAGATAAGTTACTTTTTACGGTACTTTCCTAACTCAGTGCTGGATACCTAGATTCAGCACTGGGACATTTCCTGCAAACAGGTAAGTAAATAAGTTTTGGTTATTCATGCGATTTTTAACAAGGCAGCCGGGTGCAGATTGTTGAGACTCAATATTATCCTGCGGAGGATAGGTGGTCTCTCGTTGGTGGCTGCTAGCAATCAGGCCACACGGCTGTGGGAGCAAAGCACCTAGGGTTTAGCTCAGGGCAAATGGGGAAACAAATTAGCACCAAAGGTGCACCATCGGCAGCACTAGGGCGGCCGGGTGCAGGATTCAGTTTCGAGGTCGGATGCCCTGTTGTTTCCAATGGAGACCCTCCGGTTTACAAAAGAAGGGAGACATAGGACTTCTGGGTGCAACCACCACTTCGAGAGGTAAGTTGGGAAGTTAGGGGTTGGTTAGGCACGGTCGGTTTTGGCACATAAGGCCGTGGGGCGTTGGGTGCAAGTGTGCCTTTTGGGGTCAGGTCTTCTTACAAGCTCCTGGTACCGGTTAGGGAGGCCTTCTGGATTTAGACTGCAGGAGTCGGATGGAGGCTTGAGGCAGGTCAGGGGTTGCTGTATCTCAGTTCAGGATCGCTGGAGTGACCTCCTTGTTGTGTTTTTCCACTTGAGCTCGGGCCGGGTTCGGCGGGTGAAGAGTGAGCTGGATTTGCGGTTTCTGGTTGCTGCCAGAAGTTGCAGTTGAACAAAACTTCACGCAGAAACTTTTTGGGAGAAAATTGTCAATGTTATCTGATGAAGGAAAAAGAGGTTATCGGTTCAAAGGTAAATTATCGACGGTGGGAGTTAAGGTTCTGGGGTTAGACTTAGGGGTCCCCCAGGGAAAGTGATGCACTCGTGTTACACCCTCAGCGGCACAAGGGCAGCCGGGTGCAGAGTGTTTGAGGCCCAATGTTATCCTATAGAGGATAGGGGGTTTCCGGTTGGTGGCTGCTAGCAAGCAGGCCACATGGCTGTGGGAGCAAAACTCCTAGGGTTAAGCAACAACCACCAACACACCACACGAGAGAGGTCTCACTAACTCACCCTTGTCATAGAGTGAAAGGCGCCTTTACGTCTCCAGTCTGCTGTGTGGGTGCACTGTGTCAATCCAGAACCTGTAGGCACAGATGCACACCCAGTGACTGCTCCCACCAACACACCACAAGTGAGAGGTCTCACTAACTCACCCTTGTCATAGAGTGAAAGTCGCCTTCATTTCTTCAGTCTGCTGTGTGTGTGCACTGTGTCAATCCAGTACCTGTAGGCACAGCTGCATACCCCGTGACTGCTCCCAACAACACACTACATGCAAGAGATCTCACTAACTGTATTCTTCATCACCAGTTGAGCATTTAAGATGTTTAAAAAGAAAGGATGCTGCAAGAGCCCCCCATACATTCATCCTATAAACAGCCAAATACAGCTTTCTCCCTTGTAAGATGAGTAGACATTGCAAAAGCAGTGCTCTTACAGGGGGGGTGTAGAACACACAAGGAGTTCACTGCTATGCTCTTGCAGGGGCAGTGCAGAACACACCAGGCGTTCGCTGCAGTGCTCTTACAGGGGGTGTGTAGAACACACAAGGAGTTCACTGCTATGCTCTTGTAGGGGCAGTGCAGAACACACCAGGCGTTCGCTGCAGTGCTCTTACAGGGGGTGTGCAGAACACACCAGGTGTTCGCTGCAGTGTTCTTACTGGGGGTGTGCAGAACACACCAGAAGTTCACTGCAGTGCTCTTACAGGGGGTGTGCAGAACACACCAGGAGTTCACTGCTATGCTCTTGCAGGGGGTGTGCAGAACACATCAGGAGTTTGCAGTAGTGCTCTTACAGGGGGTGTGCAGAGCGCACCAGGAGTTTACTGCAGTGTTCTTACAGGAGGTGTGCAGAAACACAATAAGCATTCACATGCGGTGCTCTTACAGGGGGTGTGCAGAACACACCAGGAGTTCACTGCAGTGCTCTTTCAAGGGGTGTACAGAACTCACCAGGAGATTGCTGCAGTGCTCTTACAGGGGATGTGAAGAACACACCAGGAGTTCCCCAGCAGTGCTCTAACAAGGGGTGTGCAGAGCACACCAGGCGTTCACTGCAGTGCTCTTACAGGGGGTGCGCAGAACACACCAGGAGTTCACCAAAAGTGCTCTTACAGGTGGTGTGCAGGACACATCCGGAGTTCACCAGCACTGCTCTTACAGGGGATGTGCAGAACACACCAGGATTTCACAAGAGTCCTCTTACATGGGGTGTGCACAACACACCAGGAGTTCACTGCAGTGCTCTTAAAGGGGGTGTGCAGAACACCCCAAGACTTCACTTCAGTGCCCTTACAGGGGGTATGCAGGACACCCCAGAAGTTCACTGCAGCGTTCTTAAAGGGGGTGTGCAGAACACACCAGGAGTTCACTGCAATGTCAGGGACTAAGGGTCCACACTTCATATCCCTCTGCCTAACTGTAAACATGTATGAAGTCAAGCACGCATGTCAGTGATGTGCTTCCAGATGGCCTGACAGATCTGAGCACAGGGGGTGCTGAGCATAAGATGATCACATCTTAATACATAGACACAATATACCTGCAAGACATGATGCCCACAGGCTCTTTTGCTTCTAAGCTGTGTCCACCCACTTCTCACAGTGTTGGTGTGCTTAGCATCAGTGGTAAAGGTGCCAAGGTAATCAAGCTGCACTGAGGCACAGTGTTGGTGTGTTTGGTAGCAGTGCTGTAACGGTGCCATAGTAATCAGGCTGCACCGAGGTATAGTGTTGGTGGGGCCAATTCACAGAACTAATTTGAGACAAAACCCTAAACTTGCTACTTTTGGTATTCATAGAAGGCTTTTAGTAGTAGTACAGTTAGGATTTTGTCTTAAGTTAGGATTTTGTCTGAAGTTAGGATTTTGTCTGAAGACCAACACTTAAGACAAAGTTTGTCTTAAGGTTTGGTCTTAGGAGAAAATCCTAACTTAAGACAAAATCCTATCTTTACTACTACTAAATGCGTTTTGTGAATACCAAAAGTAGTAAGTTTAGGATTTTGTCTCAGATTAGTTCTGTGAATTGGCCCTGGTGTGTTTAGCAACAGTGCTGTAAAGGTGCCATAGTAATTAGGCTGCACTAATGTATAGTGTTTGCGTGTTTGGCAGCAGTGCCATAAAGATGCCACAGTAATCAGGCTGCACAGCATTGGTGTGATTAGCAGCAGTGGTAAAGATGCCATAGTAATCAGGCTGCACTGAGGCACTGTGTTGGTGTGTTTAGAAGCAGTGGTAAAGGTGCCACAGTAATCAGGCGGTACCCAGTTATAGTGTTGGTGTGTTTCGCGGCAGTTTCATAAAGGTGCCACAGTAATCAGGCGGTACCCAGTTATAGTGTTGGTGTTTTTCGCGGCAGTTTCATAAAGGTGCCATGGTAATCATGCTGCACCTAAGCACAATGTTGGTGTGTTAAGCAGCAGTGGTAAAGGTGCCACAGTAATCAGGCTGCATCTGTGCGCAGTGTTGGTGTGTTTAGCAGCAGTGGTAAAAGTGCCACAGTAATCAGGCTGCACCTAGGCGCATTTGTTGGTGTGTTTAGCGGCAGTGCCATAAAGGTGCCCTAATAATCAGGCTGCACCATGACACAGTGTTGGTGTGTTTAGCAACAGTGCCGTAAAGGTACCATAGTAATCAGGCTGCACCGAGGCACAGTGTTGGTGTGTTTAGCAGTGGTGCCGTAAAGGTGCCCTAATAATCAGGCTGCACCGAGGCACATTGTTGGTGTGTTTAGCGGCAGTGCCATAAAGGTGCCCTAATAATCAGGCTGCACCGAGGCGCAGTGTTGGTGTGTTTAGCAACAGTGCGGTAAAGGTACCATAGTAATCAGGCTGCACCGAGGCACAGAGTTGGTGTGTTTAGCAGCAGTGGTAAAGGTGACATAGTAATCAGGCGGCACTAAGGCACAGTGTTGGTGTGTTTAGTAGCAGTGCAGTAAAGGTGCCATGGTAATCAGGCTGCACTGAGGCACAGGGTTGGTGTGTTTAGCAGCAGTGCAGTAAAGGTGCCATGGTAATCAGGCTGCACTGAGGCACAGGGTTGGTGTGTTTAGCAGCAGTGGAAAAGGTGCCAAGGTAACCAGGCTGCACCAAGACACAGTGTTGGTGTGTTTGGCAGCAGCAGTGAAGGTGCCTTAGTATTCAGGCTGCACCGAGGTGCAGTGTTGGTGTGTTTAGCTGCAGTGCTGTAAAGCTGCCATAGTAATTAACAAGGTGCCATAGTAAACAACACTCGGCAAAGCACTATGCTACGCTTGCGTTGTTTGCAAAGTTTGCGCTACTTCGCACTACGCAAATTGAGTAAAAATTTACTCGAGCGGCAAAAAACTACTGTTCGCACTGTGAAAGATGCCGTTTTCAATCATTGCACAGTGCCGGATGCTTGTCCGCACTGTGCAATCATTGAAAATGGCATCTTGCAGAGTGCGAACAGGGCACTATGCAGTTCACGAAGTGCTACGTGTAGCTCGCGTAGTGTGAAGTGCACTCTGCCTAACTACGCGTAGCGCTACTTCACGAACTACGCCCAGGGTTAATAGTAATCAGGCTGCACCAAGGCGCAGTGTTGCTGTGTTTAGCAGCCATGGTAAAGGTGTCATAGTAATCAGTCTGCATTGAGGTGCAGTTTTGGTGTGTTTGGCAGCGGGCCGTAAAGGGCTGAGGTAATCAGGCTGCACTGATGCACAGTGTTGGTGAGTTGAGCAGCAGTGGTAAAGGTGCCATAGTAATCAGGATGCACCAAGCACAGTGTTGGTGTGTTTAGTAGCAGTGGTAAAGGTGCCATAGTAATCAGGCGTTACAGAGGCACAGTGTTGGCGTGTTTTTAAGCGGTGCCGTAAAGGTGCCCGAGTATTCAGGCGTCACTGAGGCACAGTGTTGGTGTGTTTAGCAGCAGTGGTAAAGGTATCAAGGTAATCAAGTTGCACCGAGGCACAGTGTTGGTGTGTTTGGCAGCAGATGTAAAGGTGCCTTAATAATCAGGTGGTACCGAGGCACACTGTTGGTGTGTTTAGCAACGGTGCGGTAAAGGTGCCTTAATTATCAGGCTGCACAGAGGCGCAGTGTTGGTGTATGTAGCAGCAGTGGTAAAGGTGCCAGAGTAATCAGGCTGCACCGAGGTGCAGTGTTGGTGTGAATAGCAGCAGTAGTAAAGGTGCCATAGTAATCAGGCTGCGTCTAGGCACAGTGTTGGTGTCTTTAGCAGCAGTGGTAAAGGTGCCATAGTAATCAGGCTGAACTGTGGCTCAGTGTTGGTGTGTTTAGCAGCAGTGGCACAAAGATGTCCTAGCAATCAGGCTGCACTGAGGCACCGTGTTGGCGTGTTTGGCAGCATAGCCATAAAGTTGCCATAGTAATCAGGCTGCACTGAGGCATAGTGCTGGTGTGTTAAGCAGCAGTGGTAAAGGTGACATAGTAATCAGGCTGCAACGAGACGCAGTGCTGGTGTGTATTTATTATGTTTTTTAGTGATTTTCATAGCATAATAAAAATAAAAATATATCACTATTGGCATAGGTTTACAGAATAGATAACATTACTTGGATACAACGTAGCAGATTTTGGCAGTGATAGCAGAAAACAGTTCATAGCATTGACCTACAGTATGGAGAGTGTCATCATATGGAACGTTCTTACTCCTCTTTTCTAGTCATCATATACTCCGTGAATAGACTCCAAATGTCACTTGGCCGAGATGTGCTTGGCAGTTCTTCAGCATAACATGTAAGTTGGTCACAACAGTATGCTACATCTTTTGAGCAATGCTTATGCTAGAAGGTATGGTCACCAGGCGATGATGAAAATCTATAAGGCAGTGCACAGTACCCAATAAACATACTTTCATACTACATTCTATCTGGACTCTTATCATTTCTGTCAATGTACATGTGACCTTGTGTTCATGTATCTTTGTACAATTCCACGCCAAATGTTGGAAGTCGGCTTTTTCCACATCACACCTTATACAGCAATGTGAGTCTCTCAGACCATACTTATAGAGTTGTTGAGGTATATAATACATTTGGTGAATGTATTTAGTGCTAGTGTGTTTTAGCAGCAGTGGTAAAGATACCACAGTAATCAGGTCGCACAGAGATGCAGTGTTGGTGTGTTTAACAGCAGTGGTGTAAAGGTATCAAAGTAAGGAGGCTGCACTGAGGGACAGTGTTGGTGTATTTGCAAGCTGTGGCATAAAGGTGCCATAGTAATCTGGCTGCACCAAGGTATAGTGTTGGTGTGTTTAGCAGCAGTGCTGTAGAGATGCCATAGTAATCAGGCTGCACCAAGGTGCAGTGTTGGTGTGTTTAGTAGCAGTAAAAGGTTCCAAGGTAATCAGGCTGCAACGAGGCACAATGTTGGTGTGTTTATCAGCAGTGCCATAAAGGTTCCCTAGTAATAAAGTTTAAAAGTTCAAGTTTAAAATTTGTATAGCGCACTACTCACCCAGAGGGTCTCAAGGCGCTTGAGGGAGGGGAGGTACTTTACTTATCGAATATCCAAGTTTTTAGTTGGTTGGTGTGTTTAGCAACAGTACCATAAATGTGCCCTAGTAATCAGGCTGCACCTAGCCACAGTATTGGTTGTGTTTAGCAGCAGTGGTAAAGGTCCCTTAGTAATCAGGCTGCACCGAGGTGCAGTGTTTTTGTGTTTAGCAGCAGTGGTAAAGGTGCCATAGTAATCAGGCTGCACCGAGGCACAGTGTTAGTGTGTTTGGCAGCAGTGCCATAAAGGTGCCCTAGTAATCAGGCTGCACCGAGGCACAGTGTTGGCGTGTTTGGCAGCAGTGCCGTAAAGGTGACATAGTAATCAGGCTGCACCAAAACACAGTGTTGGTGTGTTTAGCAGCAGTGGTAAATGTGCCATAGTAATCAGGCTGCACCGAGGCACAGTGTTGCCGTGTTTCGCATCAGCACCATACAGGTGCCGTAATAATCAGGCTGCACCGAGGTGCAGTGCTAGTGTGTTTAGCAGCAGTGGTAAAGGTGCCATAGTAATCAGGCTGCACCAAGGCGCATTGTTAGTGTGTTTAGCAGCAGTGGTAAAGGTGCCATAGTATGTGAAAAATTAAACATTTGATATTACAATTAGGGAAACAAACCGTATGTAAAGCACAACAAATAATTAAAAAGTACAACAACTAATTAAAAAGTACAAGGTTAAGTTTATTTCTAAATGTACATATTCATATTAAAAAAGACTCAGTGCAAAATCATATGCACTAATTAATTTTAAAAAAGTTAACAGTCATACATAAAAAACTTGTATTCAACAAATTTACACCAATTTATACATAATAAAACAGTGGCAAAAAATGTATAACATCGACGCGCGTTTCGGCGTTAACAGAACGCCTTCATCAGGAGCCACAATCAATCTAGGAGAAACACGGGATGAGTGTTCTCTGATCCTTTCTTGTAGATATATCAACACTTTTATTCTCGGTGGAATTTACACTTCACCTGGCTTACTGTTTAAGCCTAAGGAAGGAGCGAGCAATTGTATCAACGTGTGGGAGCCTCAATCACCATCTCAGTATGCTCCTCACAGCTGTTGGAAAATGTATAGCTGCGCTTGAAACAATGTCAGTTATCATCAGCCCGAGAAATCAATTACAAAGGCTCGCCGGAGCTTCAATTTGGATACACGTTAGCTCCCACAGCCGCAAATAAATAAAGCCGCGCTAGAAACGGTGAGGAATGAGCCGTTTCATCAACCCGCGGGAGCCGTGCTTGCAATCTAAACCGGCATCCCGCAGCCGTTGGAAGTGTTGGTGTGTTTAGCAGCAGTGGTAAAGGTGCCATAGTAATCAGGCTGCACCGAGGTGCAGTGTTAGTGTGTTTAGCAGCAGTGGTAAAGGTGCCTTAGTAAGCAGGCTGCAACGAGGCATAATGCTGGTGTGTTTAGCAGCAGTGGTAAAGGTCCCATAGTAATCAGGCTGCAAGGAGGCGCAGTGTTGGTGTGTTTAGCAGCAGTGGTTAAGGTGCCAAGGTTACCAGGCTGCAATGAGGCACAGTGTTGGTGTGTTTAGCAGCAGTGCCATAAAGGTGCCCTAGTAATCCGGCTGCAACGAGACACAGTGTTGGTGTGTTTAGCAGCAGTGCCATAAAGGTGCCCTAGTAATCAGGCTGCACCGAGGCACAGTGTTGGCGTGTTTGGCAACAGTGCTGTAAAGGTGGCATAGCAATCAGGCTGCACCAAGGCACAGTGTTGGTGTGCTTAGCAGCTGTGCTGTAAAGGATCCATAGTAATCAGACTGCACCGAGGCACAGTGTTGGTGTGTTTAGCAGCAGTGCTGTAAAAGAGCCATAGTAATCAGGCTGCACCGAGGCACAGTGTTGGCGTGTTTGGCAGCAGCGCCATAAAGGTAGCATAGTAATCAGGTTGCACTAGGGCACAGTGTTGGTGTGTTTAGCAGCAGTAGTAAATGTGCCATAGTAATCAGGCTGCACCTAGGCACAGTGTTGGCGTGTTTCGCATCAGTACCATAAAGGATCATAATAATCAGGCTGCACCTAGGCGCTCTGATGGTGTATTTAGCAGCAGTGGTAAAGGTGCCATAGTAATCAGGCTGCACCAAGGCGCAATGCTGGTGTGTTTAGCAGCAGTGGTAAAGGTGCCACAGTAATCAGGCTGCAAGGAGGCGCAGTGTTGGTTTTGTTTAGCAGCAGTGGTGAAGGTGACATAGTAATCAGGCTGCACCAAGGTGTAGTGTTGGTGTGTTTAGCAGCAGTGCTGTAAAGGTGCCATAGTAATCAGGCTTCACCGAAGGCGCATTGTTAGTGTGTTTAGCAGCAGTGGTAAAGGTGCCATAGTAATCAGGCTGCACTGAGATATAGTGCTGGTGTCTTTAGCAGCAGTGCCATTAAGGTGCCCTAGTATTTGGGCTGCACCGAGGCACAGTGCTGGCGTGTTTGGCTGCAGTGCTGTAAATGTGCAATAGTAAACAGACTGCACCGAGGCACAGTGTTGGCGTGTTTCGCATCAGCACCATAAAGGTGCCAAAAAAATCAGGCTGCACCGAGGCTCAGTGCTGGTGTGTTTAGTAGCAGTGGTAAAGGTGTCATTGTAATCAGGCTGCACCAAAGTACAGTGTTGGTGTGTTTAGCAGCAGTGGTAAAGGTGTCATAGTAATCAGGTTGCACCGAGGCACAGTGCTGGTGTGTTTAGCTGCAGTGGTAAAGTGCCACTGTAATCAGGGTGCACCGAGGCACAGTGTTGGTGTGTTTGTCAGCAGCGGTAAAGGTGACATAGTTATCAGGCGGCACTGAGGCACAGTGTTGGTGTGTTTAGCAGCAGTGCCATAAAGTTGCCATAGTAATCAGGCTGCACCTAGGCACAGTGTTGGTGTGTTTAGCAGCAGTAAAGGTGCCACAGTAATCAGGCTGCACTGAAGCACAGTGTTGGTGTGTTTGGCAGCAGCGGTAAAGGTGACATAGTAATCAGGCGGCACCGAGGCACAGTGTTGCTGTGCTTAGCAGCAGTGCCATAAAGTTGCCCTACTAAACAGTCTGCACCGAGGCACAGTGTTGGTGTGTTTAGCAGTAGTGGTAAAGGAGCCATAGTAATCAGGCTGCAAGGACGCGCAGTGTTGGTGTGTTCAGCAGCAGTGGTAAAGGTGCCATAGTAATCAGGCTGCACCAAGGCGCAGTGTTGGTTTTGTTTAGCAGCAGTGGTAAAGGTGCCATAGTAATCAGAGCTTCCGACAACTCGGCCAGACGCCTGAGAGCCAATATCCAGACCCCCCGATCGGAGGACGCTGTCATTACTATCTAAAATTCACCAATTCAGATTTACTTAACCAGAGCTTGAATTGAAGCTGAGAAAACCCATACCCTAAGTCACCTTCTTTACTCCCCGTCCCTGCTGCACAACCACGGACCATCCGAAATACCACAAGCTGTTTTTCCGTTTAGTTCTACCGAACTTTACTTACCCACCAGCCCCCAGAGGTCACATATTTGAAGGAACAGACTCCCTTAAACACCAGCGCATGATATCCTCTCTGCGCTTCTCACCGCATTTAATGCTTGGTGAATCGCACAATCGATCAGGCGAATCTACAGGTCCCCTCCTCGTATTGTGGCTGAAATACTAGAGTGGTACTTTTGGAATACACATCATGGCTTCCTGATGAAGGCTGAAAGCCAAAACGCGCGTAGCATTTATAATTAATTTCTAGTCATGTTTCTGAATATTTATTGAATTATTAACTTCTGTTTTTATTCAATTTTGTATTTTGTGATACTTTCATGTACTGTATACATAGATTGTACTGTATTGTGACACACAAATAATATAATGTGCACAATAATAATATAACCCCAATATTAATAAAGACATTCTTATGAATATATGTTCCAGTTTGTATTGTGTATCCATATCTAGTACTATTTGTTGTCAGTTTAAGTCCACCTGTCACACAGGTTCCTAAATGTTTGTCTTAACACACAAAGGTGCCATAGTAATCAGGCTGCTCTGTGGAACAGTGTTGGTGTGTTTAGCAGCAGTGGTAAAGGTGCCATAGTAATCAGGCTGCTCTGTGGAACAGTGTTGGTGTGTTTAACAGCACTGTTGTAAAGGTGCCCTCGTAATCACTCTGCGCATTGGCACAGTGTTGGTGTGTTTAGCAGCAGTGTTGTAAAGGTGCCATAGTAATCAGGCTGCACTGAGGCACAGTGTTGGCGTGTTTAGCAACAGTAGTAAAGGTGCCATAGTAATCAGGCTGCACAGAGGCACAGTGTTGGTGTGTTTATTAGCAGTGCCGTAACGGTGCCACTGTAATCACTTTGCACATTGGCACAGTGTTGGTGGGCTTGTCAGCATTAGTTGCAGTAGTAATCAGGCAGCACTGAGGCACAATATTGGTGTGTTTAGTAGCAGTAAAGGTACCATAGTAACCATGCAGTACTGAGGCACAGTGTTGGAGTGTTTAGCAGCAGTGCCGTAAAGGTGCCGTAGTAATCAGTCAGCATTGAGGCACAGTGTTGGTGTGTTTAGCAGCAGTGGTAAAGGTGCAATAGTAATCAGGCGCTACAGAGGCACAGTGTTGGTGTGTTTAGCAGCAGTGCTGTAAAGGTGCCATAGTAATCACTCTGCACATTGGCATAGTGTTGGTGTGTTTAGCAGCAGTTCAATTCAATTCAAAGATTCTTTATTTCGGCTTTGTTGCCATAAAAGAAACAGTTCATATACATACAATAAAAGAGAGCAAGGTAGAACTGTACAGCATGGAACTTAAAAATCATTAGTTAAAACAATTCATTTCATGTTAGAGACAATCAATACACAACAACAATTGAGTTCTGGAGTGGGCCCCCCGCTAATAGCTTAAAAAGTATGTCAATTCTATCTCTGGAGTTGATCCCATTTACAATTGATATCCCAGTTTTTTCCTTTGAAAGAAAATACAATGTAAAAATCTACTAACACTAAATATTATAGGTTGAGTTGTGTTAGTTGAGAGAATTCTCAAAGCCTGTGAACAAGATCTCACGCCTAACGCTAGGCATATTGGTTTTATCCATCTTTTCCTGGCCTGTGCATATATTGGGCAGAAAAAGAGGATGTGTTGCTCATCTTTTTTCTGGTGGCTTCCACACATAGGGCAAAGTTCATCTGTCACTAGGTTTGAAATATTTGGGCCACTGGCCCAACGAGCCAAAGTTGAACTTATTTGGAGATTACCATATCTAAATTTTAAAAATAAGGATTTTGCGAGTGGAGGTTCTATTTCATCCAAAAAAGTCTCAAAAAGTGGTTCGTTCTTAAAAGAGAGGAACTTTGTTACTAAGGTCCCACCAGTTGGAGCACTTTTGGTCATGTTGGCGATAGATGTCCAGAAGGCCCTTTTTAATATTTGTTTCGAATTAGATGGTAGTTGGTCCGGGTTCTCCCAAAAATGTTTCAGACCTAAGTTAATAAACCAAGTTTTGACATGATTGAACCACGGGATTACTTTGAGGTTGTCAAGCTCCATAATTTCTTTTAGCCCATCCCTGTAGTCTTGTAATTCGGGTACCCGCCATAGCCTAACCCACAACAGCAATGGGCGTATTATAGTGTGGTGGTCCGTTCTTTTGAGGTTTAGGTCTAGTTGAAGGGGCACTAGGGGAGTGCCTCTCGGGACCCTTACCAAACTTCTCTTGAAATTATTGTCCAGGACACTGAAAGTGCCCTTGGACCCAGGGCCCCAGATTTCTGCGCCATAGAGCACTGCTGGCTGTACTTTAAATTTGTAAAGTTCAACCGCCGGGGACACGGCTTTGCTAGTGCTCAGGCTTTGTTCCCTAAGGATCGGTTTTACATTCTGGGAAAATGTCATCTTACTTTTTTCCAGTTGAGCTTTCCAGGAAAATTTGGAGTCCAGTGTCACCCCTAAATATGCAAAATGGGGGACTGATTCTAATTTTACTCCTTTTAGGGTTAAGCCGCCTTTGTCTGATTTAGTAGGATTTAGGGCCATACATTTAGTCTTTTTCCCATTTATCTCCAATCCCTTCTTGCTACAATATTCACTGAAGGAATTCAATAGAGCCTGGAGACCTCTTTTGGTCTGGGAAATCAAGATAGTGTCGTCAGCAAATAATAGGGAAGTTACCTTTTCGCCATTCAGTTTGGGGGAATCCTTTTCGCATCCCTCAAGGTGTGAGGGGATGTCATTCACGAAAAGAGAAAAGAGTGTAGGGGCCGGAACGCACCCTTGGCGAACACCACGCTCAATGGGAATTTTTGGGCTTAGTTCTCCATTAGGGCCCCAACGAATTCTCACAAAATTACCTCTCTGAATCTCTTTAATCTGAACTATTAGGTTAATTGGCATCCCTACTGCACTCAATACTTCCCATAGTAACTTGCGAGGCACTAAATCGAATGCTGCCCTTAGATCGACAAATGCGACATATAATTGACCCTTTTTGATCTTTACATATTTCCAGTAAAGGCAACAAAATCGAAAGATTTGGTCTATTGTGCTGACTTTGGGTCTAAATCCAGCTTGATATCTAGTTAAAATTGCATTTTCATCCAGCCAATCACTGACACGAAATAAAATATGTCGTGCATAAATTTTCTGGAGTATATCCATTAAGCTGATTGGCCGGTAGTTGGAGGGGTCCATCCTGTCTCCTTTTTTGAAAATTAAAACAATTTCGGCTCCCTTTCAACTTTCTGGAAAGTCTAGATTACGGGATAGCTTATTGCACAGGTAATTAATATAAGGTGCCCATACTTTTACATCGTGTTTATATAAGTCTCCCGGAATCTTGTCCAACCCAGGGGCTTTACCAGGTTTTATTTGACTTATTGCCAACTCTGTTTCACCTAAAGTGAAATCCAGGTAATCTGTTGGAAGTACGTTGCTTGGGGCATTCGTATCAATGGGGAGATCTTCGTATTTTTTATATAGGCTAGTAAAGTGGTTAACCCAGGTTTGTTCGTCCAAATAGACGTCCTTAACCACTCTCCCTACATGATTTCCATTAGCTACTAGCCTCCAAAAAGCTACGTTGTCACGTGATTTGGCGGCCAGCAGCAGATCAGCCCATTTTTCTTCCTCCCAAGCTATTTTTGAAGCCTTTTGTACCAGTTTATAATTGTTCCTAGCTGTTTTAATATGTAAGGGTGCCTTAGAGTTAATCGCTATTAAAAGTGCCCTTTTGGACTCCCTACAGGCTCTATCATACCAGGGTTTGCTGTGGGACAGGTTGAGTATCCTTTGCTGACTTTTCTTAGGGATTTTGGTAACTAGGAGCTTGAGAGCATCAAAAATTTTTTGGTGTAATGTCTTGAAGTGAGTGTTGTTTTCCTCGTCTGATATACAGTCTAGATATGGACCAAATGTACATGCGGAAAGTGTGTATATTTCTGCAACAATTTCGCCATGGTCCAATATAAGTGGCCATTTTAGTGATCGCCTATTATTGCTAATGTGGATCTCATTGTTGTCTCCATTATTTCCTTCTAAGGGCGTAGAGGAAGCTATGACCTCTAACAGTGAGGCTTCCATTTTAAGATCTAAGGGAAAATGGTCACTTTCTAGTCTCTGTTACCTCGATGTCAAGGAGGTATGCCCAAGTTGATATGGAAGCAATAACAAAGTCTAAATTACTTTTGTAATTTCTCCTACAAAAGGTAGGCTTCTTCAAACTATCAGACGGTAACCGTCCATTACAAGCCCTAAGACAGTGTTCTGTACATATTTTGGTCATTTGGAGGGCCAGAGTTGAGCATTTAACTGATTTGACATTATCCAAGGCGGGGATTCTGTTAGCCTGGTCTTCTTCTTCGAAAATATCGCTAAGACCCGTGACTGGCTCATAGTTACAGTTTAAATCGCCGCCCACAATAATAAAATCCTCCCTGGTATCCAAATGACTTAGAAGGAAATCTAGTTTGGATAGTGTTGGTGATTCTCCAGTTGTGGGTAATGGCCTATTGTAAATATTTATTAAGAATAGGTTTTTCCCTTCTCGTGCAGTGATTTTTAATGCTAATATGTCTGGGGAATTTGCATCCACCACCTCGATGTTCACCCTTAGATTTACTTTCACCCAAGTTATTAAACTACTCTGCACATTGGCATAGTGTTGGTGTGTTTAGCAGCAGTGGTAAAGGTGCCATAGTAATCAGGCTGGACCGAGGTGCAGTGTTGGTGTGTTTAGCATCAGTGCCATAAAGGTGACATAGTAATCAGGCAGCACTGAGGCACAGTGTTGGTGTGTTTAGCAGCAGTGGTAAAGGTGCCATAGTAATCAGGCAGCACTGAGGCACAGTGTTGGTGTGTTTAGCATCAGTGCTGTGAAGGTGCCATAGTAATCACTCTGCACAGTGGCACAGTGTCGGTGTGCTTGTCTGAATTGTCATTAATGTGCCATAATATTCACTGACTACCTTCATAGCTTCTGATGTGTTATTTTGTGTTGTTCCAGGTGTGCCACTCTGTATCCCTGCGTGTGCTGATAACGAGCTGTGCTCGAACAGTTCAGGGTACGCCGAGTGCAAGTGTCAAAGAAGCAAATACCTAAATGCAAGTAAGTATGGAAAGTTCCTATGTATTGATGCATACACAGACTCTGGCGCAATCATATAGTGAGAACAGCATTATAATACCACCCTCCACAGTCACATGTGATGCATAAATACAATTCAATAAGGCAGCACAACAGTTTCCCTCGACACAGACCTAAAATACAATCCGCACATGCATTTCCATAACCTGAGCAGAATGAAACATTTTTTTTACATAGATATAGCTGACCCAGAGATGGACAGAGTGCAGATGGAGAAACAAAACAAGAATCACCGATGAAATTAACCAGATATGGTTGTATTGCAATAGATAATTTGTGCAATCCCAAGTCTGGCACTTTTCCCTATCTGTAGCAGGTGTCCCACCCCAGTGAGTGTGCACATAAGTGAGGAAGTGAGTGAGACGAATTGCACAAAGGGAGATGACTTCCAGCCAAAGCTGTCCTCAGCGAGGGTTCACATTATCGCCTGATCTCCAACTAAGCCCTACATGTTGCAGATACAGATGGCAAACTCCAAATGTGCATGACTGGTTCACAGCAGGCACTACACCCTCCTACAGCCCACTGCCAATACACCTTGGGCGGCCACCATCACTGTGTACAGCCTTTGATTGCTCACCGTAGAAAGTGTGCTCTGCACCTGGCTTCCACCAAACCCAGGGCCTTGGCTTCTACAGGCTTGCTTTAGGTGGCCAACTACTGCTCCACACAGCTGGCCATGTGCAGCTAGGGTAAGCCAAGATAACTGGGTTCCAGCCAGGTGCTGACACAACCCACTGTGGACAGCCAACACTGTTAGGGTTTGGATCCCCCAACTTTACATGTAGGCAGGCTGTTTTCTTAACATTTCTTTTAGATTTGTTCCTACTTTTGTGGAGCTGGAGATCTAGGGTAAGTTTCATGCCTGGCCCTTGCTAACCAAGTCCAAGCATCGCCAGCCTGTGCACATCCTGTTGGAGATTCCTGGTTCTGGTTCCATCTCAGTGATTACTCTGTTGTAGGCTGGAAGAAATTTAAATTATGCATTTGTAATTTGCATGAGTTGAAGAATTTCCATCACCATTATGTGACTTTGCCTAATTAAGTGTCATGCACTGTAAAACGTTATAACATGGAGGACAGAGCTAGGATCACACAGAGGTAGTCAGTCCTGGAGAAGCTCTTCTGTAATGCCATCCTGTACCCCTGTTACACATGGCCTTGGTGACCCTGAATAACATTCAGGGGACGAAATCCAGAATATGAATGTCCGGGCTGCTGAAAATGAGTGGTGAGGACCGAGTGACCAGCCCAAAGTGCATCCTAATCGACTGTGGCAGTGTGGCCCAGCCATGAGAAGTCTAGTTGTTTGGGAGCCAGAAGATCCTACCATAAGGTCCTCTTTACATGCCGGCTTCTCCCAGCTATGGTCAGCTGAAAACAGCAACGAATCTCATGTCCAATGAAGTTGATGACCACATTGAGAGAGACAGATCTCCTTAAAACTTACTACTTCCCATGCACAAACTGCTGGCGATTGGTGTTGGCGTCGGTATGAAAGGAAGGTACTGAGTTATATGGGCTCGCCTTTGGCCGGACTGCTGCAAGCATAAGGGGCCTCAGCCTTGTGGGGCTGTGGAGGAACAGTGGAGAGGCACTCTAATCCCTTGCACCGCACCACAGAAGGAAAAATAAGGCAGGACACATTGAGGCACACTGCTCTTCTTACTCCATGCTGCATAACAAGATAGCTCCACAAAGGTTTAAGGTGGGGTAGCTGAGGGGAAATATTGCCCTGAAGTAAACTGAGGCAGTAGGAGGCAATTAGCAACACCATCAATCAATCAATCAATCATTTGTAAAGTGCACTATATACCCGCAAGGGTCTCAAGGTGCTGGGGGGGATGCTACTGACCGAACAGTCAGGTCTTAAGTATACTCCTGAAGGGCAACGCTTGAGTCTGTAATAGGCTCAGTTGGAGGGTGTTCCATGTCTTGGCGGCGAGGTGGGAGAAGGATCTCCCACCGGTGGTTGTTCTTTGGGACGGTGGTGAGTGAGAGGTCGGCATAGCGTAGCTGGCAGTTGGGGATGTATAAGTAGAGCCGTCTGTTGAGGTAGGCTGGGCCAGTCTTGTGGAGTGCCTTGTGTGCGTGGATGAGGAGCTTGAAGGATATTCTCATGTTGGCGGGGAGCCAGTGCAGGTTTCTCAGGTGGGGGGTGATGTGGCTGTGGTGTGGTATGGCGAGGATCAGTTGTGCCAAGGTGTTTTGGATGTGTTGTAGTCGTTTGATGAGGTTGGTCGGCGCTCCCGTGTAGAGGGCGTTTCCGTAGTCGATCTGCTGCTGACAAGGCCTGGGTGACTGTCTTCCTTACTACTGACACTATAGGACAACCTTCACATCGCACGATTGAAGACTGTGGAGAATTACTTCCAACTCCCTAATGCTCCCTCAGGAGCTATGGTAGCGGAAAACCGGCCCCACATCCAGGTAGGCAAAGATTGATTGGTGGGCACCTCAGCTATGAGGAGGGTTTCAGTTTTATCCTAGTTGAGTTTCAGATGGTTGTGAGATAGCCATAGTTGGACTTCTCTTAACCCCTTGCCTGCTGGGGTAATTCCCCCACAGTGCGGGGGTGGGTCCATGGCTAAGCTGTGCTCAAGTGAGCTGCGCTCGTCACAGACCCGACCACTCATTAATTCTCCCACACAGGCGGGGAATTAGCCGCGCGTGAGCGGGCCGTGGCAGTTATGACGAGCTCAGCTCATCATGAGCACAGCTCCACTGTGCCTCATGATGAGCTCAGCTCGTTGTGAGCATGGGAGGGGTTAAAGTGACATTAAGTCTTTGCATGTCAGACATGTAGGAAGTTTCCACCAAGTTGTTAAAGTGCTCTTTCTATCTCTCAAAAGAGATAGATAAGGATACATCACATTTACCTTTGAAGCAGAAGGCTCCTGGAACTGACTATGGGAACTGCCCCTGAGGGGACAAATAACAGGGCAGTCTTTCCTGCAAGACACTGGATGTATCCTTCCATATAATGAATATGATTGCTTCATAGTGTCTGTCAGCGGTCCTGCCTTTTCACATCGTGGGGCACTTACTTTGGAGTTTGGTGCTTGGAGCTGTTGGCTGCTCGTTTTCCTGCCCTGCCGCTGCCCGTGTTGGTCCCCTCCCGCCGCCTCGGTCCAGAGCATCGTAGCGAGGCGAGCAGGGAGTGGGGAAACTACAATCCCCAACATTCACAGCGGCGGAACCCGCCTACACCCTCACCACGCCCGGAGGTGCATAAAACACAGCTGGGCCCCTGTGGAGCGGGGGTCCTGCCTTTTCACATCATGGGGCACTTACTTTGGAGTTTGGCGCTTGGAGCTGTTGGCTGCTTGTTTTTCTGCCCTGCCGCTGCCCGTGTTGGTCTCCTCCCACCGCCTCGGTCCACAGCATTGTAGCGAGGCGAGCAGGGAGTGGGGAAACTGCAATCCCCAGCATTCACAGCGGCGGAAGCTGCCTACGCCCTCACCGCGCCCGGAGGCGCATAAAATACAGCTGGGCCCCCGCATCGCGGGACCGCGCATGGGCTGCGCCGGGCTAAGCTCGTCCGAGTCCGACTGAGGCCGGGCAGGGCCACCTCCTTTGGCCTATTGGGATTTTGAAACCTGGACATCCTGCTGTAGTTGGGACATTGCAGAAAGCAAGACGTCGGGGAGTAAAGGACACTCTTACTGGGACGCTGGGTCTCCATAAAGTAAGCTAATGGTTCAAGACAGGAAGGGGGCCTGATTTGTATGCTATATGTTAGAGGTTGGGGGATGTGGCAAAATACAGGTGTGTATAAGGGCGGCATTTGGATTAGCCCTGGCCTACTAGATTGATCATGGCGAGAAAAGCGCAAACCCGCTCAACAAAGGGCAAACCTCATATCCCTCTCACACCCCGTATAACAGTACGCAAGCCTAATGTTTCGCTCCCCCTCAATGTACAGCCCACTGCGATTGACCTCATGTTGAGGAAAGCCATTGGAGTTGTCTCCTGTGAAATTGAGGGCACAGAGAGACGTCTATCTCTAACGCCAGTAACTGATTTAACTACATTTTCACAGGTAAATGATGATATCGAGATAAGGCAGTTTCCCCACACGTTATTCTGGAATCACCTACTCATGATATCTCTTGTGCGCAGTTGCCTGTCATAACAGAAAATACTACACCTTTGGCAGAAAAGAAAGCCCCCATTAGTAGAAAGAGAAGAGCTTGCCCCAAGAAGCCCTGTACAAAGAAAACAAAGTTAAGCCCCCTATCCCACAGACAAGAAGTATAGAGGACGAGGTTATCCTAGTACAAGGATCACAGCACTCAGTCCCACCAAGTTGGATGGCCCAAGTATGCACAGACCTACAAAATCACTTTGAATGGTTTATTACTAGCCAGATTAAACCATTAGTTAGCAGGCTAGATAAAATTATAAATGAACTAAATAAGCAGGAAAGGACAAAGGGCACCACTCTGAATACTAGAGTATTAGGTAACAGCAACATGGTGGTCACTAGTCAAGACCCCCAGCCCCCTATACAAAACAACTGTGTCAGTAACAAGCAACACACTGACATACAGGTATTACCTCCTTCTAGCCCTCCTACACAAGTGGTTGCTGATAATAGGACGGGAGCAGGAATCATGGGCTTAGATAGGGGGCAGCGCCAGTTAACACCACAATTGCAAAATAAAAAGCTCCCAACTCCTAATCAGACAGAGATTCTTCAAATCAGGCGGGAGATTAATGGAAGAACTATCAGCCCTGTACCAACGATAAATTTACCACCTGAATCATGCCCCTATGTAGCTGTACTTGTGGGGGTACCGGAATTGAAGTCTGGTCAGAAAGAGACACACACAGAATTAAAAAACAAGATAATAAATTGGTTAAACCAGAATAGGCCACTACCTGACAAAAAAAGTGGGGAGATTTTACATGTTAGAAGGGTCAATTGGTTAGGCAGTCGAAGAAAAGACACGGTGGGCAATTGCATCATTGTGAATTTCAGGGATACCAGTTTAGTGGAAGACATACTAAATAGTGACAACATAAATCTGAAAAGCACTATTTGACCGCTGCCACTGGGTTACTTCTACCCTGTACAACGTGTCACTCATGACCCAAGGTACACATTTGGTAGAACAGGAATGGGTCTAAATGACCCAAGATCTAAGAACTACACATTGGATGGCCTGACGATAAAAGAACAGGGTTTAGGGGACTGGACAAATAGATTTAGCCCCTTATTGTTCCTTGACGAGAACGACTGACTAAGTAGGTCGCCTCACCACTTAGATAACTCAACTGAGAAGGAGGGTGTTAAAATTAACCCACAGGAAACATCAGGGAAACTCAGGCATGGGTTGGCTAGAGCACTCCCATTAAGGCAGGGACGGGAGGCACAATTGGTACCTTCATTATTTGAGGACGAGCTAGTTATTGAGAATTCGAGTGGGGAGGTCTCACATAGGGAAGAATTTATAGAGGGAGGGTTAAAAATATTATCTTGTAACATAGCGGAGTTGGCAGGGAAATTTGATGACAAAGAATGGCGAAAGTATATCAGGGGGTTTCAGATAATAAGTTTACAGGAGACCTGGGCGATCGACAGTACCCCTTTTCAAATAGCAGGCTATAAGTGTTTTTTTGTACCAGTACAAGATGCTAGATCAGGAAGAACAATTGGAGGACTAGCACTATATGTAGATCTTAATCTGGAAGGAGTCTGGACTCTTCCATCCTGGTCATCAAACACTCTCCAGGCGGTAAGATTTTCAGGTAGTGGGCTGAGGTTGATCATTTTCAATATTTACAACATAGGGTCTGCGAAAGGAAACAACTTCGCATTCCAGGAACTAGATCATAGACTCAGTCAGGAGCTAGCCTGTAGGAAAGGGGTTGTAGAACCCACTGTACTAGTTATGGGTGATTTAAATTGCCACCTATGCCCAAGCTTGCTTTCCCTAAATAGAGACTGGTCCGGTTGTCCAATTCAGAAGGGTCCACATTTTGTACATACTGCTGAGGAAACAGCTTTTAACAAGCTCTTAAAGACTCATGTCCTAGAACATACCATTGATTTGGCTAGCTTGGGAAAAGATGGGTCTCTCACACCAACTTTTAAAGGAAGAGGTTGCTCTTCCTCTATAGATTACATTCTAGTATCCAGTCTCTCAAAAAACTGGATTAGTTCCGTAGGGATTCATTGGAGTGTATTTAGCGACCATAATCCTTTATTCCTGGAATTCCTATACCGAGGTCGACCCAAGAAGAACTTACAGCCGTGCACTGAGCTGAGACCAACCGATCAGGGAAGACAGCTGAGGTGGTTGAAAATTGACAGTGAGGCATTTTATAAATCCCTAATAGTTAAGGGGAAAGAATTGTTCAAAGAATGCCTTGATTTGAGGATAGAAGGGTGTTCTCTAGTCAAGGCACTTGGATCAATAACCTGCCTGGTAGAGGGGCTAATGAAGGGAAAGGGTCCTAAGGGAAATATAATACAGCCCAGATGGTTTGATGCCAACTGCTCACGAGCTTTGAGAGACTTAAAATCTAGTCTTAAAGCCAATCCCAGGGATAAATTAAGAGTAGCCCTCTGTAGACAGTTATAAAAATCTGCGCTGAAGCAGAGAAAGGTTTCTCTTCAAGCTGGAGTGTGGGCAGATTTAAGGCAGGGTTGTGAAAGAAGAGATATGACAGAATTCTGGAGGATTATAAACAGGCCTTGTTTTCAAGATAGTAGTGCCCCTGTGATTGGAACGAACATCTTACCCGAACAATGGGTGACAAACTTTGAGGGTCTTTATAATCATAACCAGCATTCTGCCCAGGAGGGGGCGTGGGATGGTAAGCGGAGAGAGGTTGCAGAATTCTCTGGAAGAAACAACTAAGGCGATCCAAGGGCTCACCCGCAATAAAGCCCCAGGACCTGATGGAACCCCACCTGATTTGTATTTGAGCAAAGTAGGCCTATGGGCTCCCATTCTTACGAGGGTGTTAAATGCAGCTATTGAGACTGGATTACCCCGCTCCTTGTCTACTGCGGCAATCGTCCCTATATTTAAGAAGGGAAATAGGGACGACCCCAAATGCTATAGACCAATATGATTGATTGATGTCTCAGCCAAAATGGTAATCTTGGAACGGCTAATGGATTGGACGGAAGAGCATCACACTATTTCGGACACCCAGTATGGTTTTAGGTCTGGAAGGTCTACTAGCAACCAGTGTCTTAACCTTTATTTGCTGGTAGCTAAATACACGAAAGCCAGCAATGAAGCTATTTACCTGGGGTTTATGGACCTAGCAGCTGCGTTTGACCACGTAAATAAGAACAAGCTATGGGTCATGATGAGTAACATGGGAATTGACCCGGGTTTGAGCAATATTCTTAGAGCGCTACATTGGGATACTACAGCCAAAGTCCGCTACAACATGGAGGGGGGGAACACAGAATCCTTTTCTTGTACCTGTGGAGTAAGACAAGGTTGTATTCTTGCCCTTTTTTGTTCTCACTCTACATTAATAATCTGGAGAGAACTTTGATTGCTCTAAACACTGATTGCCCAAAAGCAGGAACGCGCCATGTACCGGTTCTTCTGTACGTGGATGACGCGGTCCTGCTTGCCCGTACTCCGAGGGGCTTGCAGTGCCTAATCAATGGATTTGTACATTTTATGGGCACCTTAGATCTATCAGTGAATTTGAGTAAGTCCTTCGTGATGTTAGCTGGAACGAAGCCCTGTATGAACTTTGCATACAAAATAGGGACCCACACTCTTGCGAAGGTGAAGTCCTTCCCTTATCTTGGGCTACTATTTGATGGGGCTTTGAAATTTAAAACCTTGGTAGAAGAACGGTGCTCAAGAATGATATCCTCAAATGGTGCTATAACAAACTTTGACCGAAGGCTGGGTCGTTGGTCAACGGAACAGGTCATGAACCTACATGGCTTGATAAGCACTATGAAAGCCACGTTTGGTTCAGAAGTGTGGGGCTTTGTGGATACTAAGCAACTACAGCTAGAGGAAGACAAATACCTGCGAAGGGTTCTAAAAATCTCCCGGAGCACCCCAGTAGTAATCACACACAGAGAAATGGGCAGACCTTTCATTGAGGATCAGATCAAGCTTAGCCCCATTATGGCATGGTTAAGAATTTGGGCAAATCCTGAGGCAGACCTAGGTAGACTAATCTTGAGGGATTGTCTACCTAGGGATAAAGGTCTACAGATCCCTTGGTTAAAATACATTAAGAGTACCTTAAAGGATCTAGACCAGGAGGATCTTTTTACCAACCCAAATGCAATATTAAATCAGGACAAACCACAGATTTAAAAAATGTTACTTGACCAGTTTGCTACACGTAGAGCAGGAATAGAACTTTCCAAACGGTCAGTGAGTGCCCATGGTCTCATCAAGAATGGCGAGGGCATGGAACCTTATTTGTACCTGATGTATAACTCCCAAGATAGGTCTTTAATGTGTCGTTTTAGGTTCAATTTATTACTGAATATACTGGCTGATCCACCGGGTTTTATTTTAACAATGGAGCAGAAGGGTGCGTGCGGCTGCGACAATCAGTCTCCGCAGGACACCCTTCATTTTGTATTTTTATGTCCTTTTTATAAAATGCCTAGACGGAAATTCTTGGTACATATTTTAATCGTCATGCTAAAACTGCTTTTCTCTTCTTACAAAAAGCAACTGACATGCGTACATTCTGCTGCATTATGAATTTTATATAAGTCGGTGAGGTTAAGAAACACAAGAGGACAGGGTTAATCAATGGTCACAGATAAAATCCTTGTTAACGGGTTATTATTTGTATTGGTGATTTTTCAAAGAAGTTCATATATGTTATTTAATTGAATTCTTTTAAAACTGTATATATGTACTTTTATGATGTTTTTTAATCATCGAATAAAGATTTACTGAACTGAACTGAAGTGTCTGTTGAGGGAGTCTGCTTGAGCATTTTGGACACCTGAAAGGTGGGTTGCTGTGATCTTAAGGTTGCTGGCCAAAAGTCATTTCCAGATCGTCTGGGCCTTATGTGACAAGGGCCTAGACCTCGTCCATCTCTCCTTGTTGAGGTTGTACATAGTTGTTGTATTGTCTGTATGAATAAGCAGAGAGTAGGATCTTAATGATGGATGAAGCATCTTCAGCAACAGATGGACTGCATGCAGTTCAAGGAGATTGATATAGTGTATTGATTCTCTCTGCGACCACTTGCCCTGGATTTGGAGGGATCAATGTGGGCCCTCCATCCATTGTTGAGGCATCTGTGACTATGGTTTGAGGAAGTATCTTCTGATCAACTGGGATTGTAATCCAGCAGTTATCCGGAAGGGCTGTCGAACTGCCACCGACAAGCTTTCGATGTTCGTCTGACCTCTATCCTAATCAGGGCCTATGCTTTTGGAAACTCTTTGTAAAAGTCCAGAGGTCCTGATAAGCCCATCACACGTGCACATATGCTCCTACAAATCACTTGCATGCATGTATGTATGTATGTATAGGCATTTATATAGCACACTACTTACCCGGAGGGTCCCAAGGCGCTTCAACCGCTGCGAAACCCTTCCTGGCTTCCCTGAGAGATGGTCCCTTAATGGGTATCTCCAGGGTGAGACCAGGCATCCCCGGCGGTCTGGTGGGGCCGTTAGTGAAGATGAGGAAAGCTAATGCCCAGAGTTGCCGAGTGTGAACGCTGATCAGAGTGGGCACCGAGGCGAGAGAATTATCGAGTCCGCTGACCCTGGTCCAGAAACCTGCCGCGCCGGGAATCGAACCCTGGTCCCGGGCCGTCCTCTGCTCTCGGGTCTGCCGCCTCTAACCAGTGAGCCACACTACTTCACTGTATATATGTACTTTTATGATGTTTTTTAATCATCGAATAAAGATTTACTGAACTGAACTGAAGTGTCTGTTGAGGGAGTCTGCTTGAGCATTTCAGTCAATAGTCAGTCAAGGCTGACTGGAATTCACAGCACATTTAATCGTCAGCGTGAATTAACATTTTAAGCAGCCTGCGCTGTCTTGGGGCCAATAGTGAGGAGAGTGCGAGGGAGGGCTCAGGGAGTGGCTTGGGAGAGGCAACTCTCTCGGTTACGAGCATGCACTGAAGTAGACGTATTGGCAATCATCCAGCAGGCGGCCCTCATGGTAATTCCCACGGCAATTCTAGTCACAGATAAATGAGTGCATATTATACTTATAGTCACAGTCAAAAATTGCTCACTGTGGCTCTGGTACACTTCAGAGCCGGAATAAGGCTGGGGAGCCCTGAGAGTTACACAGAGCGGTAGTGGTGATGGGGTACGCACACACTTTATATAGACATTAGTCAAAGTTTGCCTCCTGAAAACATTTAACTGTTCATCAGTTGTCTTGCGTCTAGTGCTTGAAGGCTCCACAAGCACAGTTTAGATTAACACACACTCATTAAGACATGTAGGTCCTCATCAGATAAGTTGCCACAAAATGATCCCTTGGTTTCTCCCCAATCATCTTCCAGGTTCAGACAAACCCATGCTTGTACTGGTGTGTTGTGGTGTTCATCATCTTGATACCATCCTCTGCCGCCAGTGTAGAAACATTAAATGAATGACCAGGAGGACAATGTGCTTGAAGAGAGGTTTATTGGTAACACCTCAGGCACATCTCAGCCACAGCTCAGCCACAGCTCAGGCACAGCTCAGTCACAGCTCAGTCACAGCTCATCACTGGAGGGAACACTCACTCGAAGGTTGGAATGTCATGTTGGAACGTTCTATTGTTCCAAGGAAGAGGCGGGCACAGGCAAAGGGTGGAACCACTATGGAGGATACCACACTGGGCCATGCTTACATTTTCCAAAGAGCGAGTTACCCAGGCAACGCAGGTGCACTCCTTGCAGCCTCCACGTTGACCGTCATAGTTTCCAACTCCTGCGGCAGGAATCGACTACCTGGTGGGAGAATGGCTGAAGGATGATGAATAACTGGAATGTGGCAGTTCAGAGCAATGGAGAGGAGACTTTATAAGTTTTACTGTCATGACTATCATTTCGTTCAGCTTTTGTAAAGGAGTTGTGGAAGGGAGATACTTCTTACCTCATATATTGATTTTCTAAATCCCATGCACTGACCTAAATTGTGAAGGCTTACCCATGGAATTATTTCCTAAAATGCACTTCTCAAGTCAGGCGAATGGCTGACTGGAAGAGTCCAAAAGTCCCTTTCTGTATGCCTCTGTATACGCATGTGAATACCTATGCTGTGTATTGTATATTGTGTGGAGTTTGAGTGTCAGTAATAGGAATTGCCACATAGCTATTACTGACTATAACGAGATCTAAAGGGAGGCAGTGAAACAGTTACAAAAATACAAGTAGTCTAACTAGGTTTCCATGTCTTCCCCATTATTTCGACCTCTGACCTCTGGTGGTGTCTGATGTACTTACACATGAGCACCTTACTTTAAGAGAAAGACTGTACTCAGTGTAAGTATTCTGTAGCTTTGAGGCAGAAAATCCCGGTGTGCATTTGATGGGTATTGTGCTTGATTGTGAATTGTAAACTACAGGCGTGCTAAACAAGCTGTCCATGCATGTGATTATTTCTCAACCTGTCGTGTTTTGTTGCAGGTCGCAGTGACATCGCTCCCACTGTGCAGTGTGACGTTTCAGCAATGACATTGTCTCTCAACAAGTGCCTCCTGGAAAGGTTCAATTACAGCTTCACACAGATGCATTTTGAGGATACGAACTGCACAGCCACAACTTCTCTGCAGCTGGAGGGTAATGAACGGGTGATCCAAGTTAACGTCGCTCCACGGGCAGGATGGTGTGGAAATGAGGTGGTGGTAAGAAAGAATACACTGTGTACATTTCAGGCCTTTCAGTTAGTAAAGGTTGTTGTTGTCCTATAACATATTTACTTCAGTGCAGAAAGTAAATGAGAAGTAATGCATTGTGTAGTAGTGTTCTTCAACTCTTTCCTAAATTGGAGCAGCGTTGGGATGGTCCTGGAGTAGACAGGGTGGCTGCTCCAGATCCTGAGTGCATGACATAAATGGCCTGATATCTTGTTTTTTCTTTTTTTACACTTCTAAGTCTGCAGCCTGATGGTTTCCTGGCTGCAAGTTTACCACAAATACCCAATTATGGTGAGCCTGTCTACAAGATGAGTGAGGGTGATGGTTGTGATGGCTTTGTGAGTAATGCATCTGGTTCAGAAGATGTTGTGGTTGGCAAGGAGAGTCAATGGAGTTCCATTAGCATGGTGGTGATCATATTTTTTTCAGGCTCTGCATGAGTCATGCTGCAGTGTGTAGAATGCCTTTAAGCGGTGCCAGTGCAGATTCTGATAAGCCATGGAGCAGGGAGTAAACATTATCCAGATGCAAGAGCTCTACGATTCAAACAACAATTCTGATGTCACTTTCTGAGAGAGCTGGTTCCAGTCCATCTTTTTTGTTGACAGTGTGCTCCTTGAGGGTGACATTGATGTCCAGGGTGAATCCAAGTGACTTGGCATTCGGTTAACCCCTTCCATGCTCATAACAAGGTCAGCTCGTCATGGGTGTTACCTGTGCTGTGCGTTTGACGAGTTGACCTTGTCATGAAACTATAGTATTCAAGCATTTTCAGCACAGGAGGGGAAAACCCCCTAGCAGCCAAGGTGTTAAGCTTGGATTCGAAATTATTAAGGTTCATGTTATTATAATGTCATCTCATACCAAGTTTGTAGGTTTTCTTGTTTTTTGTTCTTGACAAATAATAAGAATTCTGTCATGGTTGGGTAGAGCTTCCGGTAAGTGCTGAACATCCATGTCTGGATGATGTGCGGGCAATGTTTGAGGCTTTGGTTGTCTGAATAAAAGGAAACTTTAAAATAGAGCATAATGGTGCATTTTTATGGTTTCTAGCTAACCAAGCTCCATGTGGGATCTAACAGCTGGTAGACACTAGGCAGATTCAAGGCCTGTGCAGGTGAGATCTAACAGTTGTTAGATACTCATTAGAGTCAGATCTACTTCATGTGCAATCAAAGCGGTACTAGACACTCAGCAGATGTGTGGCTGCTAAATGGGAGATCTGGCAGCTGTTAACTACACATCAGACTCACAGCTACTTCATGTGGGCTCAAATAGCTGGTAGACACTCAGCAGATGCACGGTAACTGCACCTGCGGTCTAATAGCTGCTAAATTTTCACTATTATAGCCATATAGCCCACTGTAGAGGACAATACCAGCCATTAAAGCCTGTTCCAGCATGAAAGGCCGGATCCAAAGGCTTTCCCTCATCTCTTGGGTCTTAATTTAGAAGTTGCTTGCTTTCGGTAACACGCTTTATGGTAGATACTATTTCTAACTGCTGTTTCCTCACCTTTAAAATATCTGTCAAGACTTTTTTTCAGAAATGCACCTGTGAGCCACTAGATGGTGCCACTTGGCTCCTTATTGAAATCATACTACCCTGAAGAGCGTGGCTTGTAGCTGCTTTGTTTTATCCCATCCGTAAAATTGCTTACGGCCATACCCACCTCATTATTTGATTCATGGACCTGCTCTTCAACAGAACCTCAAGCTCACCTCTGTCTATTTTCTGCTGTGGGCAGTACTTTAGAGCTTAGGCAAGTTTGGAGGGGTGGCAGTTGTTTTCTGGTACCATTACATTGAAAAAAATTGCTCTGTGATCTTTTCACATTAGTGGTAAGCCTGTATGAACAATCATTTACATTGCTTTAGGTCTCGCTTTTGGGAGAGTTTAAGCTATTGATATTGTAAATAGCAATGCCTTTTAATAATCTGTTTTGATAATTAACACATAAATAAAAGGCATTGCCATTTATGATGCCAATAGCTCAAACTCTTGCACATGCGAGACCTTTTTCACTTCAAAGAAGCGACCGACATAGTCTCGGGCTGCTTGGAAAGTGAAAGCGTTTATGGCGTGCTGAATGTTGCAGGAAAGCATGTCATGCCTGCAGATGGAGAAACACATTAAAGAAAATGATGCTTACAGAATAAATAAGACCTACAGTGTAACAACAGAAGTAAAAGGGCCAGTTCTCATTGGGGGTTACAAATGAAGACAAGGGGTACTAAGGAGGGAATAACAATCCTATTAACGAATCAGAAGCCAGCATTTACAAAGGACAAGGACACAAGCCAATGGAAAATATGGATGGAGAGTGGGCGGGGCTGCAAGTCCATTCTCAGATACAGCATGCCTCACAGAGTATGTGCTGCTCAGGATCTACCAAACAATGAGGCTGCTTTCATGGCAATACTGCCTGATGGCTCCATATGCCAGAGCTGCTGTGTTTTCTCTTTCCCCGGAGGATGTGTGTTTGTCAAGTCTGGTCTAGCTGACTGCAGATCTATTGTTCTCTCTACCCGTGGATGGTGCTGGCTGAAAGGCATAGACGACCTAGTATCAAGGCGGAGTTCATCCCACTGGGGATTGAGGGCACTTATGCTGCTGATTTTTGTCATTCTACTGTCATTTATTGACGTGACTTGATGCTGTTTTGAAGATAGATTTGAGACCAACGATTGTTCTTGGCCCAGCTTGTGAACTGACTTTTGCTGAAGACTATTATGTCTGTTTGAGTGATTTAAAGAGCCCCGAAAAAGTTCTCTAGGCTATTTGCCAAACTGATCGAAACGCGTTGGCTGCCTGTTTGTGAAACCTTGTGTAAATTTGAGAATAAAGAATTGAAAGAAATATATAAAGACTGAATAAGCTCTTTTTGTTCAACTGCACTGCTCTACATGTAAATATTGCAGATCTATTGTTGTCAATGTCTTAAAATACCTGATAAGGACTTTGGCTCTGCCCAGACGACTATTTTTCTTTTCACCTCATGTTATATTATCAGCCTAAGGTATTTTTATGCCCCCTGTGTAGGCACAACGCATTATTTCACATCTAAAAAGGATAACATATGTTGAATACTAAAATCAATCCTGTTTTTTTTGTTTTTTAACAACAGCAGAGTTTTCCAAATCTTTTAGTCAGGAAATGTATCACAGACAAATACACATATATGTTTTCGACACACAGCCTTGAAAGCACACAACCCACCTGCTTTATAACAACACACATATTGGCAATGCAAATGGTTTTAATGTGGGAACGCATCAAAATATAGGCATACACAAATGCAATTTGCATTTATCGGCACCGTAACGCCAGGCCTGTTTAGTTTGCCAATGCTTGTTTACACTCATAGCACCTGGCACAATGTAAGACGCTTATAATGGTGTCCCACATAGGGTTTTTGACCCGGGACGCACAGAAACTTTGAACAGCCGATCTCCAAAACGTGCACATGGGAGATACAATAGTCAACACTGCTCCTGCACTTCAACGCTAAGAATGCCTTCCCCTGTGCCTTCCTACATCATTTCTGTTGCATGCATCTGTCATGCTGCACCACTGTCACCTGCACATGTGCACACTGCACTTTGAGTAATTTAGGTTAAAAAAATATATATATCTATAAGCGCGCCCCGGTACGCGCACCGGGGCGCTAACCAGCGCGCTACGCGAGTTCGCACGCGGAAAACTGATTGGCTCTCAGGTGTCTTTCAACATTCCAAACAGTCTGGAGCGGCCGCCATCTTGTGTCTTGGTAGGATCAAGACACAAGAGGTGGCAAAAACAAAGGGGGAAATGACCATAAGGGGGCAGAGTAGACCCCTCCTGACCCCCTAGGTTTGATGTGGGGGCTATAAAAGGGCCCCACGGGACAAACATTTTTTTTTTTGATTTGCGCGGAGGGAGCGCCCGGTATGCGCACCGGGGAGCGGACCGGGGAGCGTACCATGAGGAAAAGAATGACAGAGTTTTTTTAAAAATGAAGCCTTTTTTTATAAATTGGAGGTAGTTCTAGAAAGAACTGTTTTTTTTCTTCTTTTTGTTGTTTTATATTTTTTTAATGCTTTTTTGGAACATTTTGTACTTTTTTTGGCTTTTATGAACTATTTCATTTTTTTTTGGATATTTTTATGGGGAGAAACAAAAAACAGGGAATTGTAAACGGCTCAACTCGAGCAAAAAAAAATAAGGAAAACATTATGTTTTTTGGGGCAATTGTGGTTGTCACCAGCACGGTTGATGAGCTTTATGCTCTGCTCACCATAGGTAAATGTAAATGTAAATGTACATGTATATGTATTTATATAGCACAAATCACCGACCCGGTATCTAGGCGCTTGCTTAGGGAACCCGTCCTGGTATTCCCCTGTGAGATAACCCCGGCAGGGTATCCACAAGGTGAAAGCCAGGCATCCCACCACGAGGGGCCGTTGTGGAGATTAAGCAAGCTATTGCCCAGAGTCTCAGAGTGTGAACCCGTGAATCGAGTAGGCACCGGAGCGAGAATTGTTGAGTCCGTGGAATTTTTGAGCCCAAGACCCGCCGAGGCGGGGAATTGAACCCTTGTCCCGGGCTGACCTCTGCTTCCAGGTCTGACTCCTCTAACCAGTGAGCCACACTTCTTACCACAAAAAATACAAGTGATCTTGAATTCACCAAACTGTGGTTGTATGTTTGGGACCATCTCCCTTGTCTCTGGTCCCGATGGAGTGGGTTGCTTTCTTTTGGAGGTGCTGGGTGAAGATTGGGGAGGGTTACTGGCCAGTTCTCTCACCTCTGCCGCAGCATAGTTGTTGGGATGCTTGCGCTGCATGTGCCAAATCATGGTGTTATTGCCAAATGAATATTTCTTATTAGGGTTCCCCCTTGAATGTTCAATGCCACAGATTTGGCAAGTCACCTTTGGCGTATTCACTTTCTTCTTGTCCTCTGGGATGGAAAAAAACTCCCATACAATGTGCTGCTTTGGCCTATATGGGGTCTTGTCTTCCGGCAGGAATGTCCTACTCCCCTCCTCTTCTCCTCCTCCTCTTCTTCTTGACCACCAATATGATGTTGTGGTGGTCCTCTTGGTGGTGGTGGTGGTGGTGCAGATGCTCCAGCTGCTGCTGCTACTGTAGCCATTTTAAAGTACAAAATATTAGTCACAGATCTCCAAACAGGTCTTCCTCAGTCGAAGGACAAAGTCAGAAAAAGGAAAAAAGGTGGGGGCTTTCATCATTTGGAAAAAAAAACTGTCCTGGATCAATGAAAAGTGTTATTTTCAGGTCACATGACCTGGGCTTTCATCATTTGGAAACCAAAACTGTTCTGCACCAATAAAAAGTGTTATTTTTAGGTCACATGACCCGACGCGCTTAAGCTACGCGCCCCCGGGCGCGCCCCGGGGCGCGTCGCGTAAGCGCATCGGATGCTTACGTTGCGCGATCGTATGCGCTCGAGTGCTTCCGGGTGCGCTTACGCCGTGCGTATCACACGGACGCGGCTACACGATATGTCACAATGATGTTTTCGGTCGCGGCAATAGTGCTAACGGGACGCTCACCGGTACGCGCCGGAAAACCGCGCTTTCTGGTGCGCTAACCGGGACGTGCACCGGGAACGCTCCAGGGCAAAAAAAAAAAAAAAAACATAAATAAAATAGTATTATATAAATATACAATATAGGATTCATTATACAAAATATTACATTTCATAGGTTTGAGGCCCTATATATAGTTAGGAATTAGCATTTAAAAAACCTATGAAATTCACTGAAAAAACCATAGGTTTCACACCAGTTATAGTAAGGAATTAGCATTTAAAAAACCTAGTAAATTCACTGAAAAAACCATAGGTTTCACACCAGTTATAGTAAGCTGGAGATTTTACTGACATAAAACCATTGAAATTCCACGTTATAGTTAGTTGGACTCTATATAACTTGGGCGCCTGCAATGCACTGCTGATGACGTCACATATTGCATCACTCATGACATGGTCAGTGACATCACTCATGACATCACTAATGACACCTTCCTTGTGACAGACTGACAGACCTCCTTTCAGTGTAATGTAACCCTTGAAACACATATTAAAAAAAAAGAATCTAACATTTTCTTAAAAATAAAGATACCCATACCAGTTACAACAACCAATTCAGTAATTCCACCTTCTATATACACATCCTCTCATTCAGCAACAGTTCTATATAGTCACTCATACATATACTCACTCATCATCATATGTAGTGATACACATATACATCCTGTTACACAGTCATCCAAAAGTTACTCACACACATACTCACACATGCAAATAAACTATTGCACATCCATTTATTTGCATATAGAACTATACACACAGTACCACCTTACTTCTAAGGAAACTTACACATACTTACTCTCTTAAACAATCACTTATAGAAACACATACTTATTTAAACAGGAACTCTTTCAATCTCTCACTCTCACATATACCTACTTATGTACATCAATACTCACATATACTAGATTAAAACAGATGTAGTTACTCATAAAGACACTAGTGAGGCAGTCATTCACTCACTAACACACACATATACACACTCATCCACCCATACAGTCCTGCACATACACTGTCTTAAAAACACATACAAACAGTGAGTCAGTCACCAACCCATGCAGCCACTTATACACAAAGTGAAACACTGATACAAACATTTAAATATTTAAACAATACTCGCTAATATATGTATTCACTAAGATACACTTAATAAGCCAGTTAACCAATCAATTTTCTTTTTAAAAAACATCCATTAAGACACTTATTTAAACATTTATTCTTCCATCGACCTTTACAAATACATCAAATACATTTATAAAACATATTGATTTTTCCAGAAAGACACACATTCACTGGATGGTGTCATCAGTGATGTCATGAGTGATGTCACTGATCATGTCATGAGTGATGTAATATGTGACGTCATCAGCAGTGCATTGCAGGCGTGCAAGTTATAGTGAGTCCAACTAACTATAAAGTGGAATTTCAATGGTTTTATGTCAGTAACATTTCCAGCTAACTATAACTGGTGTGAAACCTATGGTTTTTTCAGCGAATTTACTAGGTTTTTTAAATGCTAATTCCTTACTTTAAATGGTATGAAACCTATGGTTTTTTCAGTGAATTTCACAGGTTTTTTAAATGCTAATTCCTAACTATATATAGGGCCTCATACCTATGTTTTTTTCTTTGAAGTTCAAAATTTAGTTAATAGCAAATGTCTATAGCTATGAAATGTAATATTTTTGAAAATGAATGAATCCTATATTTTATTTGTATTTTAAACAATTTTTTTTATTTTTGACCCTGGAGCGCTCCCGGGGCGCGCCCTGGTGAGCGCCCCGGAGAGCGTAGTCATTTGAAGCGTCCTGGTGCATGAACCGGGAAGCTTCCTGTTAGCGCCAATGTCACGAACGAAAACATGATCGTGACGTATCGCGTAGCTGCGTCCGCGTGATACGCACGGCGTAAGCGCACCCGGAAGCACTCGAGCAAATACGATCGCGCAGCGTTAACTTCCGACGCGCTTACGCGACGCGACCCGGGGCGCGCCTGTGACCAGTAAACCCCCCAGTCATCAAGGACCACCTCCCAAAGAAATGAACCCACTTCATCGGGACCAGAAACATCAGAGATGATGACTTGTATTCAGCAACGATTTGCTGATTTTAAAATCACTTGTACTGCATGTGGCAAGCTTATCGCCTAAAATCCTAACTATAACTACCTAGGTAATATATATATATATATATATATATATATATATATATATATATATATATATATATATATATATATATATATATATATATATATATATATATATATATATATATATATATATATATATATATATATATATATATATATATATATATGTTACCTACTGGCGGTCGCCAGTAGGTATATATAGTTAGGATTTTTTCCCTATGGCATTTCTGAAAATTCTATGTCTAATAACTTTGGCGTTTGTGGACGGAATCGGCTGAAATTTTCAGGAAAATGGCACATTTTGTTTCTGAGCAGCTCCTGGAAATTTGGGGGCGTTCCGTCAAGGGGGGGCCGAGAAAAAAGGGGGGTCCCAAAACGCGTTTTTCCCATGTTAATTTCCATAGGGCGGTTGGACTCACTTTTAGCCCGAACGGCTGAATGGATTTCCACGAAACTTGGCAAAATTGTAGGGACTGTTAGCCCGATGTGCCTTTGCTAGGTCTCAATATATGTGCTTCAGTGGATTTTGAGAAATTAACGTTTAAATCAAGATATATATCTGTAACAGCGCTCCGGGCAGCGATCCGGTTAGCGAACTTTTCGCGTATCGGAACTTTGCGAAGCGAAGCTGATTGGCTCTCCGGTGTCTGTCAACATTCTAAACAGTCTGGAGCGGCCGCCATCTTGTCTCTCGGTAGGATCGAGAGACAAGAGGAGGCCAAAACAAAGGGGAAATGAAGGAAAGGGGGCAAGGTAGACCCCTTCTGACCCCCTAGGATTGATGAGGGGATATTATAGAGCCACGCTGGGCCCAAAAAAACAAAACAAAAAAAAACCGATTTTTTCGCCGTAGAGACGCGTCTTGGTACGCGAACCAGGCAGCTAACCGGGCAGCTAACCGGGAAGCTAACCGGCAGTGTAACGGGAGTCTGAGGAGTAGCTGATTGGCTGTCAACATTGTAAACAGTCTGGAGCGGCCGCCATCTTGTCTCTCGGTAGGATCGAGAGACAAGAGGAGGCCAAAACAAAGGGGGAAATGAAGGAAAGGGGCAAGGTAGACCCCTTCTGACCCCCTAGGATTGATGAGGGGATATTATAGAGCCACGCTGGGCCCCAAAAAAAAAAAAAAAAATCCGATTTTTCCGCCGTAGAGACGCGTCTTGGTACGCGAACCGGGCAGCTAACCGGACAGCTAACCGGCAGTGTAACGGGAGTCTGAGGAGAAGCTGATTGGCTGTTATCATTGTAAACAGTCTGGAGCGGCCGCCATCTTGTCTCTCTGTGGGATCGAGAGACAAGAGGTGGAAAAAAAAAAGGTGTAAATGAATGAAAGGGGTAAGGCAAACCCCTCCTGAACCCCTAGGATTGATGAGGGGGCTATTAAAGTTTCCTGGGGGGTGAAAAAAAAAATTGCGATTTTTCGCGGTAAAGGTGCTTCCTGGTACGTTAACCGGGCAGCTAACCGGCAGCGTAACGGGAGTCCGACATATTGTGTTTTTTGAACGTTTGTGATATGTGCACGTGTGGATTTTGTCTAATTAAGGTTAAAAAAATATATATATATCTTTAAGCGTGTTCTGGCGCGCTTACGTTTTGGGTTTGGTTTGCGCTGCAGAGACGATACGTCACGGTTATGCGATGCATCATGAGGCGTCTCACGGGCTACGTGATACGTCACTTAATAAAGAATATATTTTACAGCTATAGATATTAGCTTTTAAAAAACCAATGAAATTCACAGAAAAAACCATAGGTTATAGACCATATATAGTTAGGAATTTGCATTTACAAAACCTTGAAAATTCACTGAAAAAACCATAGGTTATAGACCATATATAGTTAGGGATTAGCATTTAAAAAAACTTATTTTACTCGCACAAAACCATTGAAATTCCATATATAGTTAGATGCACTAACTATATATCGCGGACCCGCAATCCACTGCTAATGATGTCACATATTACATCATTCATGACATGGTCAGTGACATCACTGATGACATCACTGATGACATCTCAAATGACATCACTGATGACATCACTGATGACAACACCCAGTGACTGTATGTTTCTGTAAAGTTAAAATATGTCTTACATATTGAAGAATGAGTGGATGTATAAGTGTCTGGATGAAGGATTTAGTAGGTGCATGACTGACTGTATGAGAGAATGATTAAATGTGTCTCACTGAGTGCATGGGTTAGTGATTAAAGTGTCTTAATTTGGCAATCATTATTTATGTTCTTCTGTAAACTGCTGCATGTTTAAATCAGTAGCTATATCAGTAACTATATGGGTTATTGAATGGTTGCCCAAGTATTTGTATGGGAGACTGAGTATGTGTGTGGGTGGCTGGGAGGTGTATAACTCTGTGCATAGATGTGTGAGAAGTTGATTCCCTAGGTGTATGGGTTCAAAAGTGCATGTAGAAACAGCTGTATGGACAGTTGACTGTGTGCATGAGTATATTGGTGAGTGAATGGATATCTCAGTTCTACATGTCAAAGTAAGTACATATGTAAAACACACTCCATGTGAGAGTTGACATATATAAATAACTGAACATAAGAGCCAGTGAATGTGAGAGTGGCTGTATGAATCATTGTGAACTTGTATCAAGGATTGTATAAGAGAGTAAATATGTGTTAGTATATGTTTGAATAAGTAAGGTGTGTATAACTGTATAGTTGAGGAAATGGAGGTGTGATTGATTCTTTGCATGACTGACTAGGTGTGTGGGTAACTCCATGGATGTGTGACAGTCTGTGAGTGCCTGTTTACACTGAGTGTATCTAAGGTTATATTAGAGTCTGAAGATGTATTATCACATAAATGATATCATCAGTGATGTAATCAGTAATGTCAAATGAGATGTCAGTGATGTCATCAGTGATGTCATTTGAGATGTCATCAGTGATGTCATTTGAGATGTCATCAGTGATGTCATCAGTGATGTCACTGACCATGTCATGAATGATGTAATATGTGACATCATTAGCAGTGGATTGCGGGTCCGCGATATATAGTTAGTGCATCTAACTATATATGGAATTTCAATGGTTTTGTGCGAGTAAAATAAGTTTTTTTAAATGCTAATCCCTAACTATATATGGTCTATAACCTATGGTTTTTTCAGTGAATTTTCAAGGTTTTGTAAATGCAAATTCCTAACTATATATGGTCTATAACCTATGGTTTTTTCTGTGAATATATATATATATATATATATATATATATATATATATATATATATGTATTAAAGCTCTCACTTGCCTCGTTTTTCTAAGAAAAGAGGAAGCACTCTCAGGAGCGGGTTCACAGTTTTTATTACAAACCCACAGCGACCAGACGCGTTTCGGTGTTTTGCCTTTATCGATGGTAAAATAAGCGTCTGAGGCAGCCATTTTTATTTCACACCACGTGGTGTTTGACATAGAGAGAGGACATCTCCGTGGAAAGTGTAAGCGCCATCTTGGCATGGTCAAATGACACATTAACACCCAACTATTCCGAATGGCATCATTACAGACGAACACAATATTGCAGTTCATCCCGCTAATTCGTAAACGTCATATACAATTATCACAAAATTACGTTACGTTGCAATAACGCCCTGGATGGGCTTGTGACCAATTTCCCTTTCCGCAGTTACTGCCCTTCTATCAGGCCCTGAATGGGCCCTATCTATACATAATTCATTTGTGTCTCAACTCAAGATGTGCCCACATACAAATACATACAACATATAATCACATTTCTTAAAAAGTTCAGTTTTGATTATCTTAACATTGACCATCACATTCCCAAGAGCCATGATACACTTTTTGGACCTAGTGTTTTCCCAAATGTACCGCCAGTTCTTCATGGGTGTTAAGGCCATCCGGGTGCTTTGTTTGTAGGTCAATGATGTAGTGAGACTCTAGTCTTCGCAACGTCATTAGCCTATCCCCCCCCTTGGATGTATTGGGACATGGTTCAATATGTAGAACCTCAGCAGTTACCTGTCACTCTTATGCTTCAACTGGAAGTGACGGGCTACCAGATAGGTCATATTACAGTTCTTTATAGCCCTACAGTGTTCAAGGACTCGTTTTTTGTTCTCATGGATGGTACTTCCAATGTACTGGAGTTCGCAGGGACATACCAAGCAGTATACCATATACGGAGTACTGCAAGTCAGAAATTTCTTGATTTTTTTGGGTTTGTCCATACCTGGAACTATGTATGAAGGGACTTTTTTACTACTGGAGCAGGCCTTGCATTTACCGCAGGGAAAGAAACCTTGAAGGTTCGTAGATAGTTGGACCGAGGGCTTTTTCCCTTGATAGCTGCTTCTAAGTGTATCCCTCAGTGACCGTGCCTTCCTGAAAGGCAGCAAGGGTTGTGAAGGAATGTCCAAACCTATCACTGGATCCAACTTTAGTAGGTTCCAGTTTTTTTTAAAGATTTGCTTTAAGCTTCCTGCATCTTCTGAGAAAGTTGTGATCATTCTGAACTTCCCATTTTCAGAACTCCTACTCTTTCCTTCAAACTTTTTTCCCATGTTAATTTCCATAGGGCGGTTGGACTCACTTTTAGCTCGAACGGCTGAATGGATTTGCACGAAACTTGGCAAAATTGTAGGGACTGTTAGCCCGATGTGCCTTTGCTAGGTCTCAATATATGTGCTCCAGTAGTTTTTGAGAAATTAACGTTCAAAACAAGATATATATCTGTAACAGCGCTCCGGGCTGCGCTCCGGTTCGCTTACTTTTCGCGAAACGGAACTTTGCGCGCAGAAAGCTGATTGGCTCTCCGGTGTCTGTCAACATTCTAAACAGTCCGGAGCGGCCGCCATCTTATCTCTCGGTAGGATCGAGAGAGAAGAAGAGGTGAAAAACGAAGGGGGAATTTAATGAAAGGGGGCAAGGTATACCTCTCTTGACCCCCTAGGAATGATGTTGGGGTTATTAAAGGGTCTCGTGGGGAAAATAAAAAAAAATATATTTTTCACGGTAGAAGCGCTTCCCGGGCCGCGAACTGGGCCGCAAACTGGTAGCGAAACGGGAATTCGCCATTTTGTGTTTCGTTTTAATTAAATTACTAGGTATAAGGGGGTGCGGGAGACGTATCCTGACCCCTTATGTTTTCTGAGGGTGGCTGAGGAGGCTCATATATGTTGATACATGTCTTCCAGCGGCTGTGCGTGAGCTTTTTTTTTTTTTTGCTGCGTGACGTCTGTTAACGTTCGATTCGATGGAAATCAGGAAGTGTTGACCACCATTTTGTCACTGCGAGTAAATATTTTGTTATAAATGAATCCTTATTGATAAAAATTGTCTGCGCCATCTTGCCTTTTTGTCCAATGCCACAATTTTGTCGTGCACGGCAGCCATTTTAGATGCCTTGACCAGACCCACTCTCTGCACGCCGTCGATTCTCAGCACGGCTCCCCACCCTCGCAAGCATCTCCCCCACGCACTGGTCACCCCCGCTCTCTCTCTCATGCATCGGCCATATACTTCCCCCCATCTGCGCTGCTCTTCCCTGAGAATCACACTCTGTGCCCGCCCGACACCTCCCTTTCACCCTATTCACTACCGCACCCTCTGACACTCCTCTTCCTCTGTGTCCGATTGTCCAGGCCGGACCCAGGCTATCACCTAGCCCTGCGGATGTAGTTTATGGCCCCAGCTGTAGAGAATCCAGACATACCAATCCTCCCGATTCAGGCGTGAGACTACTGATTTCAGTGCTAGTCTTCCGCCTCCCGATTCCTGCAAGGAAAAATCCGGGGGCATATTACCAACAACTAGCGATAATTTTTGTCTCTAACTTGTTTAGAGACAAAAATTATCGCCGCACATCGGCGAATTTTATCGCAGATAAACCTTGCTATTAGCAAGGTTTATCGCAAATGCGATAAAAAACGGCCGCAATGCATGAATATCGCTGAAAAGTCAGCGATATTCATGCATTATCCAGCAAATGCTCTTAGCCATGTTATCCACCTTCCATTGGATAACATGGCTAAAAACTGCTCAGGGCAGGTGTTAGCTTTTGGAGATATTCGCGCTTAGCGCGAATATCTCCAACAGTTGGTAATAGGAGATAGCGATGGTTAGGGACTGTTTCCAGTCGCTAACATCTTGGCACGCCCACTTTGCATGTCATTAGTGATAAATATCACTGACATGCAAAGCGGGGCCCAAGATGGTCGCTATCTCCTTTTAGCTGTCACTAACTGGTGTTAGCGACAGCTTGGTAATAGGGAGATAATTTTATCTCCTTTTTTTTGGCTTTTAAAGCCAAAAAAGCGGAAATAAACCCCCTTGATAATATGCCCCACGATTCCTCGGGGGTTTCAGCTGACAGGGCTTGGTATTGTGTTACGTGCTAATTCTTCCAGGAAACGTCAGAGGGTCGATGCAGGGGTTCTAGAAGGGGTGACAAACCATTTAAGCCTCATGAACAAGCGCATGGTTTTTTAAAGATTTGTGAAGTACTCGGGGCGGCGGTGTGTGTGTGCCCTCTTTCAGGAGCGGGCGGGGGGGCACTGCCAGCAACTTGCCAGGCCAGGTAGTGTTCAACACGTGCATCACCCTTTCTCTGCCTGCTATTGCGCTCCATGCTTCGGAAAGGTAAGAAAAAGAACGTGCATTTGAGTTTGAAATGTCCGATCCTGTAGCAGTACACTTGCAAAGCCCACACATGACAATAACTCGATTCAAGGCCCCATTCACCCGATTTTTTAAAAATATATAGCACTCCAACAAAGTAGGATTATAAAACTTTATTAACTTTTAAATATAACGAACGCAACAAAAACTGTAAATATATTTAAACATTTTTTGAAATTAACCAGAACTATAACGATAACAACAACAACAACAATAATATAACTTTTATGCCTAAATTACGCAAACATTTAGCTAATCTGCTAAAGGGGGGAGTCGCCATTTCTTTACAATAGTCAATAATGAAAAATCAACATCAATAGGGTTGTCCGTATTCCCGATGCAGCACTATAGTGCAACATACACAGCACCTGGGGTGTCAAGAGTGAACAGGTCCTAGCTGCTTAACCAATGACTGACAAATGCTATATTAAACACTTACTATGTATAATACTTACGTTCACGATAACAACAACAACAACAATAATATAACTTTTATGCCCAAATTACGCAAAGATTTAGCTAATCTGCTAAAGGGGGGAGTAGCCATTTCTTTTGATAATTTATTTATCCATCCGTAGCCTCTCTAATCTCCATTACAATATGTTTCTTGCTGTCGCTAGCTGATGAAAAAACTAAAGTGATAACTTCCTCATCCTTATTTTGTCTTTCTTTGTTCCTTAAGATGTTATCTGTGTCAACCTCTTCCGAGAATGCTGATGCGTTATGGATTTCCTTGTGTTTCTTAATAGCATTGGTGTCTGCAGACTTCTTTGTCAATTCTGTGAACATGATAACTGCTTCATAGACAGACGATATCTTTGTTAAGTCATTAGTGTTAAGTGTGTCTGAAACTACAGTGCCCTTCTGTTTTTCTTTCTTCAGGCTCTACAGAGTCTTGTGTGTTGTTCTTTTGAGCGACAATTATTCCAGAGGTTTCAGGTTCACTTGTTTTGTCCTGCAGTGAGTTAACAGCTTTAGAGACTTCATGTTTATTTGCTATGTCCTGCTGTTCGTCAACTGCTTCAGAGACGTCAGCCTCATTTGTTATGTTTGACTAGATCCTGGACCTGCCCGGCCGCGCCCAAAGTGGCGCCGGTATAAATGGGACTCGTAACTGCTTGTTGTGTACTGGTTGCCCAACCTTGATATCACGAGATACGTATGCAGTTTTGAAGCACATGGCGGAGGCTCGTCTGCTGTAGTGGGGCGCCCCTTATCGTTTCAGTCGCCATTCCGCCCGCTTTTGCTACACTGTGCCTTTTCCGCCATTCAGCTGTTTACCGCCCGCTCTTACGGCTACAGCGTCTCGCTCACCATGTAGTTGAGTTGCTCCCACTCTTGCGGTGCAGCGATAGGCAGCTGCCACAGGACTCTTAAAATGACGGCCGGCTCTTCGGATTTGGGACTGGTCCAGTAAAATGGCCCTGGGACACCTTGGAACTCGGACGCTTGTGTGCCAGGGCTTGGGTTCCATTCTCGAAAGCGTCCCCTCAGCCTTGAAGATTGTACAAAAGTCTTGGGGGCCCTCGACTCCCGCAGGCTTCCGGTGGGGAGCGGCTGCCATGATTGCTTGCGGAATGGCCACGACGGAGCTACGAGATGGTGGTGCTCTCATGGTGACGCCAGCTTCAGTCTGAAACATCCAGAAACAAGGTGGGGCTTTCATCGTTTGGGAAAAAAAATGTTTTAATCCAATGAAAAGTGTTATTTTTAGGTCACATGACCTAGTCTTACATCATTAGGAAAACAAAAGTAAAATGAACCAATGAAAAGTTGTATTAACAAGTCACATGACCTGTTATGCTTACGTTACGCGCTGCGCGGCGCGCTCTGGATCGTTTCCGGGAAGCTGCGCCTTGCGCACCGGAGCACTTCCGGGTGCGCTAACGCGGCGCGTCATATGACGCATTACGCGACAACGGAGGTCCAGAATATAGTCAAAATGTCTCCACCAACCAGCGGTCGGAATACAACCGCTTTCAGCAGTCCAAAAAGTTCAGTTAAATCTTAAGAGCGGGAGCAACTCAACTACATGGTGAGCGAGACGCTGTAGTCGCAAGAGCGGGCGGTAAACAGCTGAATGGCGGAAGAGGCACAGAGTACCAAAAGCGGGCGGAATGGAAACTAAAACGGTAAAGGGGCGCCCCACTACAGCGTGTCTTCAGGTCAAACGGATTGTGGGACAAGGTCCAGAATGGAAGAGTCATCAAAAGGGAAAAAATTCCGCTGGACCCCGGGAGCCGGCTGCCTATGTCGGGGGCGATCTCAGGCCACACCAGGGCAACACGACTTGGGGAGGGGGCAGGAGCCAAGCGCCCCCTCTCAGTCCGCGCCATCTCACCGCCCCTCGGGGGCCTCCGTCAAGCGGTTTAGGGAGGCACCGTATCACATTGTTTTCCAATGCAGTCAGGTCCACAAACGGACCCCACTTACTTTGAATAGTGAAGCTGCAGCAGGTGCAAATAAGGTTTAAACAGTGTTACAAGCGCTGCTTAGAACTCTGAAGTATGGCATTCAACATCCAGGACTTATGCCATTTGTGTAAGGCAGTGACATCGAAGCAACTCAGGGACAAAAAGCATGAACGAACATTCACGTATGAAAATCTTATTTGGGGAAGGGGCAGGATCCAAACGCCCCCTCCCAGTTCGCGCCACTACACCGTATGTGGAAAATCTGAAGCCATCGTTCTACAAACTCTCAACGCTTGCTATCAGTGCATGAGTTTCATGCTCGATCGATTGAGCTAGCCGGATCGGGCAATAAAAAGTATAAAATAGTTATGTAAATAGTTATTTAATAAAATGTTTTACCCTGTTTCTTTGCTGGTGTGTTGTCTATATTTATAATATTTGCATAGGGTTTGTCGTTATTTTGGGCGGGGTGGGTGGCGGAGTCGAGCTGTCTTGCAGCCCTCATGGTGTGGAGCTCAGTTCATTTCACTATTTTCGTATTTCTCATGAAGGGTTGTTCCTAATGTTTGTATTTTACCGAGGTCAAAAAGAGATCGAATTAGTGGTCTACTGATTTTGCCCGATTACTTTTATTTTTGTACACGATTTTTCACTATCTGCAAAGACTAAACAGAGTATTGCGACTTTGTGCTTGTTTGTAAATAGAGAATGATCCAAAGAGAACCAATTCTAAAACAGTAAATGCTTGGATAACAATCAATCAAATGGAGAGACAAGCAGGTACGACGGATTACAACGGGGGTAAAGGTCTGCGTTAACTACCGTTCAATATCTGCAAAGAGAGAGTACTACTAAGAGAAAAGAAGGGAGGGGGGGCAGCGTTCAAAGCACATCAGCGTGCATAAACACGAAAACGTTTTTACCTATCACGTACTTGACATTTGACAGCTTTTGATATTTGCTATTAAAAAACCATTGAAATTCACAGAAAAAACCATAGGTTATAGTCCATATATAGTTAGGAATTTGCATTTACAAAACCTTGAAAATTCAATGAAAAAACCATTGGTTATAGAACATATATAGTTAGGGATTAGCATTTACAAAACCTTATTTTACTCGCATAAAACCATTGAAATTCCATATATAGTTAGATGCGCTAACTATATATCGCGCACCCGCAATCCACTGCTGATGATGTCACATATTACATCATTCATGACATGGTCAGTGACATCACTGATGACATCACTGATGACAACTCAAATGACATCACTGATGACATCTCAAATGACATCACTGATGACATCATTGATGACAACTCAAATGACATCACTGACAACATCACAGATGACATCATTTATGTGTTAATACGATGAACCTCTACAGACTCTGATATATCCTTAGATACACTCAGTGAAAACAGACACTCACAGATTGTCACTCATCCATGGAGTTACTCATACACGTAGACAGTCATGCAAAGAATCAATCACACCTCCAATTCCTCAACTATACAGTTATACACACCTTACTTATTGAAACATATTCTAACACATATTTACTCTCTTATATAATCCCTAATAAAAGTTCACAATGATCCATACAGCCACTCACACATTCACTGGCTCTAATGCACAGTTATTTATATATGTTAACTCTCACATGTACTGTGTTTTACATATGTACTTACTTTGACATGTAGCACTGAGATATCCATTCACTCACCAATACACTCATGCACACAGTCAACCGCCCATACAGCTGTTTCCACATGCACTTTTGAAACCATACATCTAGTGAATCAACTGCTCACACATCTATGCACAGAGTCACACACCTCCCAGCCACTCACACACATACTCAGTCTCCCATGCAAATACTTGAGCAACCAATCAATAACCCATATAGTTATTCATATAGCTACTGATCAACACATGCAGCAGTTTACAGAACAACAGATATAATGATGCACAAATTAATACAGTTTAATCACTAACCCATGCACTCAGTGAGACACATTTAATCACTCCCTCATACAATCAGTCATGCACCTACTAAATCCTTCATCCAGACATTTATACATCCACTCATTCTTCAATATGTAAGACATATTTTAACTTTACAGAAACATACAGTCACTGGATGTTGTGATCAGTGATGTCATCAGTGATGTCACTGACCATGTCATGAATGATGTAATATGTGACATCATCAGCAGTGGATTGCGGGTGCGCGATATATAGTTAGCGCATCTAACTATATATGGAATTTCAATGGTTTTATGCGAGTAAAATAAGGTTTTGTAAATGCGAATCCCTAACTATATATGTTCTATAACCAATGTTTTTTTCATTGAATATATATATATTTGTATATAAGAAGCCCTGAGCCCTCAGACCTACTAGGACATTTAGTGCTATTTCTATGTCTGTGCCCGTACTGGTTTTTCATTCAGAAAATCTGGTCACCCTATTTTAAGGGCACTGTAAAAAAAAAAAGTAAAACGGAGATTAAGTAACTGAGGTTTTGTTGTGTTTAGGAGGGGATGCAGGCCAGTGCAGGTAAAACTGAGGCTGTTGTGAGACAAAGAAACGGCATAAAAGATATGGTTTGCACGCTACGCATTCAAGCCAGGCTGCCGCTCACCTGGCTCTCGCAGTGTTGCAGGGATCCTGCTCATACACAGAACTGTGCACAGAGACCCAGGACCTCAGAGAATAATGGTGGACCAAAAACTCACCTCAGTACCTAGAACGCCTAACCGACTAGCATCAGTGTCTCATTAGCTCTTTGTCCTATAGCAAAGGTACCGATGATTAGACAACCCAGAGCATGCGACTTAGGATACTCTCAGGAATGGTGGGAATCAAGAACACTCTTTCGTTTTATTATCTGACCAGTCCATAACATGGGTAAAAAGTGACAAAATAAAGTTTAAAATGTTTATTTTAAGGACGTGCTCTAAGATTGAGTATTTTTGCTAAAATAAGCAGGCTTATGACTAAAAAATATTACAATTAGCATTGTTACAATTCCATAAAACACAAAGGGAGAAATCATATTATAATGATAGTGGAAACAGGTCCTATAATGCGATGTATGCCACCCTCCTTAGCTAGGAACTAGGTTTTATATAATAATAGAAGATCTCTTAGGCTTGAATGGGGAACCCCATACCTCCAAGACCAGTAGAGATGAATCACATCAGGATCTGCAAAAGCTCTCTCTCTCGGGAAACAGATTTTCTCCAAATGTTCTAATCATGCATGCAGTGCAATATTAAAGGCGCTAGAATTTCAGTCAGCTGGATCTGTGCACATGTTCTGTCTAGAGCGTGAGTCGATCAGCCAGAATAACAGCTTACATTGTTTTGTTAACCTTGAAGGCTTCTGCACACACTGTACAGACAGAGATTGTGGTATAAGTCTAGAGATGTTGAAAACAAGGATTTCCCATGTGAAGCAAAGTCAAGTAGTCTAACTTAAATTAACAGATACATGCAGTGTCTTGTGCAAAAGCTGCAAAGTGACAAAATGGCGTTTACATGACTAAAAGGCTAAGCTAACATAGCAATGTGTGCACACAAGGCCCTGCGTTTACTACACGTCCCTTGATCGGAACACACACAAGAAAAAGGAGACAATTTAAGAACGCAGAGTTCAAATTCGAGTGAGACAGAATCAAGTTAAAAAATTCGCCAAAATGTAGAATTGAGAGTAATAAGTTCAGAATAGTAAAGCAAAATGAAAAAATGAAAAAAAGGGGGCGGGAGTTACCCAACCATAAAAAGGGAGACATCGAGCTGCCCATGCAGAGGAGGAAACAGCACATTCTTACAGCAGACTACACGTTGGGAGACAGTTACAATGTACCGAATCCCAGCGAGCATACCACAGCAATCCTCCTTATTTAAAAGTAAATAGCTACCATTTGCAAGCAACGTGAAAGTCGGTGTAATTGCGGGGACCAGATTACCTTTTAAGATGCAGGCTAAATTAGGAGCCTGCGTGTTACAAGAGCCGTGCAATTGCACATTTTTGCAAACTAGTGAGTGATCAGGTGTAGAAGTGCAGTCATCGCCTTTTAAATAAACTTCTTTACCCTCCCTCATGCACCTATAGGTAAATGGTAGAGACCAAACTCCATGGAGATAAGGGCTACCTAATGGTTCTTATCTGCCTATGGCATAATGTTTCATGCCAGAACTGAATTTGAACAGAGAAAAAGGAAGAGTTATCAACCCATGAATGAGCTATACAGCTGAATTACTTTCAACAACAGAAAAAGGAAAAGGTTCCAATTTTTCTATATGTAAAAGTGAATATGCAGCATCCTTCATCAACATAAATTGCTGTTTGTCAGTCAAATTAAATGGCAGAAATTAAGAGGACATGTCCATGTAGTCCCATGGAATTTTACCGGCTTCTAAAGTTTGTAAAGTCCAAAGAAACTGCATATTAAAACGCAATTGATTTTGACCATGATACAACACAGACACTTCATCTTGAACAATATCAACAACAGATGACACAATATTGTCTAATGTATAAATTCGGTAAGAAAGAGTATTAATGCTATTATCAACCACTGCAAGCACTTTTTTCTAAATTAGCTTGATCTATAGCACGCAATCTAGAAGCAGCTTCAATTTGAGACAGTTTCCAAACCTCATTGTAAATAGCATGTGCCCATCTTTTTGATCTGCCTCCCACAGGGCCTTTAACAAAGTCATTAAAATCAACATTGTCAGACAATTTGGATAAATGTAGTTTAACTGACGCTAAAGTGGAATGTTTAAGCCAGTTCTGACATAACTTGCCTACAGAATAGGTAGTAACAGAATGGGCGGTTTTAAAACGGGGATCCACCCTAACGTGTGTATAGCCAGGGGCCAGACCCAGAAAATGATGTTGGCATGAATCTGCACTTTTATGCCATAACAACCAACCCTTGAGACCCAAGCTGGAAATATTAAAGGAGGAATTTTATAACAGGGACTGCAAATCAACAATGGACATAACAGGTGATTGTACTATTTGTATTTGTATTTGGTATTTGTAGAGTGCATATATCACCGAAAGGTCTCTTAGCGCTAGAGACTATGTAGGGTATTCTCCCAATTAAGGAATGGAAGGAGCATTTAATTTTTTAGACGTAGCCAATCCAAAGCAGGGGGTTTGTGAAATAGTCAAATTCATAAACAACATATGGTTCGGGATGAGACATGCACGATGCAAAGCCTCAGTGCCTTGTACTTGCCAGACTTTAGAACCCCCATACAGATTTAAGATCAATCGTATCTTTCCACAGTTTATAGCTCCCTTTTGCTAATTGGTCCAGAAAGGACTTAGAATATCGTAATTTAGTGTGGGTGAGTCTAACTTTGGAAGAGGACTCAGCAGTCATTTTAAAATATAAAATGCTTCAGGATTAGATAGATTAAAAGCAGTAAAATAAGTAAACTTTTTTAAAAGTCGGTGTAATTGCGTGGACCAGATTACCTTTTAAGATGCAGGCTAAATTAGGAGCCTAAGTGTTACAAGAGCCGTGCAATTGCACATTTTTGCAAACTAGTGAGTGATCAGGTGTAGACTCCCCGGCACCGCCACAGGGAGGAACTGAAGGAGGAGGAGCCGAGGCGGACGGACGTGGACCGTCTCGGCTCCCGGCCCGCGCGCTGCTCCGGCCTGGAACCAAGCGGCCTTAGGCAGCCCTCCGCGACGCGCACGCTTCCTGACTGAAGCGGGAGGTGTGGGGCACCTGCAGGGCTGTCCCGATCGCTGCTGGTGCCCGTGGAGCGGCGCTGGTGGATTGCTCCCGATCCCTGCCTGGACCCAACATGGCGGCCGCCCGTTCCAGCCCGGGCTTAACAACAACGACGAGGAGCGGAGCCTGTTGCGTCCTGCCGGGGGAGAGTCTGACGGGAGCTGGTCACCCAAGCGGTATGTAGGGCTCCTACCGCGCCAAACCCCCCCCCCCCCCGCCACCCGACGAGACTCTGCGGTTACACCCGAAAGGGGCCGGTGATTGACGGCGGCGCCCTCTGCTAACGACGGCGCTGCCTCGAGTCTATCCTCACCTACCTGCTCCGGGGGGCCATACATCCATTCTCCGCAACAGACGGGCCTGGGCCCGAGGTCAGAAATGTGCCCCTCCCCACCCCCCCACTGACCACGTTGCTTCGCGCAAACGGTGCCTGACTCCAAGATGGCGCCCTTGGGGACACGCTTCCGATGACCGGCGGACACAGGCTCCAGGGACACGAACGCATGCCAGGGGAAACCTTTGCTTCAAACTTTGCTGCCTTCCATCGCTGCCTGGGCGCCGGGGGTCTTTCTCCCCTGACCCTCCTCTGGTCTCCGGATTGAACTCCCCTGCCCAGCTCCTCTTGAACTATGAGGCTGCGACTTTGCTGCGGACTGCCTGTCCCCCCCTGGACCTGCTGGCTATGCCAGCCCTCTTTCTGAACCTTCGGACTCGGACCTTCGCGCTCCCCGCCATTATCTCTATATGACGTGCCTCTTCTACTAACTTTTTCTTCCGCCATTTTAGTGACCTCTCACTGTCCTTTTGACTTTCCTACTGTCTCTCTTATTGCCTCTGACCAGTATAGGCCTAGAGTATATCCATTTGTATCTCCTCCTCTTGTGATTCTATCTCTTGTACATTTGCAATTTTTTTCTTTTCTATTTGCACCTTTTTGTAACGCGTGTAATCCTAAGTCAGCTGAAATTCCAGGAGCCTAGTCCCGACAGCTCGACGACTTTCGGAGGGCTGGATGAGGTCCCCCGCTACACGGCGGAGGAGGGCACTGGACATCGAATGCTGTCTTATGTAAAGCGCTCCGATAACCTAATCGGTTCAAGATCCTGAAATGTGCAACGTAACTGATTCTATGTAAACTGCTGTGACAACATGTAACGGAACTGGTGCTATGTAAAGCGCTCTGATAACCTTATCGGTTCAAGTTCGCGCTATAGAAAACTCTAAAAATAAATAAATAAATAAAAGAGTTTTCGAGCTGCCCTCTATTGGTGCTGGACGATATTCCTATTCTGTGTAATTGTCCACATTTCTGAAAGTGTTAGCTTTATGCAGAAAATGATTTCCATAGTGTTGGTAGCAGTATAACTTTGCATAATTAGTCGAGTCTAAGTACAAATCTTCAGCATCAAAAGCAGCATATTATTTCAAATCAGAAAACAGAGCCTCTACGGCCTGTACATCCCAATCATCAGAGCGTATATTTTGTTTAAACCACATCACCCATTGAAACACATAGTACATTAGGAACATTTTTAACCTCAGTGGGGCCGTGGATCTGAAATTTAACAGCATCCCATACAATCCCATCTAAAACGGGCCAAGCTGTAATGTTAACAAAAGTCTGGTTCCTCTTCATGATGTGCAATGAGGAGTGGGGTGCCAAAGTTCCATCAATTAATCTAATTTAAGTTCTTTCCTTAACATAGTGTCCATTTACAAAACGGAAAAAATACTCCAGAAATCCAATTGACATGAATAAAAAAAAAGAAAAAAGCACCAGGGGGGTATCAGAAAATGTTTTTTAAGCCAAACAGCAAAAATCTAAATTTTCTAAGGGGGATTTTGATGTAGTAGAGTCAGTGTCAAATGAAAAACGTGACTGGCTTACTGCAGATGTTTGCAAATCAGGCATCGACAAATCTGTGGGATAGGTATACTCAGTATCATCAAAGTGTTCACCAGCCGGTGAATTCCATAAAGGATCAGTAACTGGAAACATCTTGATGGCAACGTCAGGCCTGTTGGTATTTGCCGAAGCCAATACAGAATTTCTCAGCATTGCTGGACAAGAGACCACTGGAGTCATACTAAGAAGAATAGGCCACTCGCTGTAATTTGAAATTGTCAATGGAGATGTAGCTGTTTTCCTTGTGACCAGGAAGTGGAGGTAAAACAACTGTTCTTGCACCCTGCACGCCAAGCACAGGAACTGGTGCACAATATGAGGGGCCTAACTCCTTCTTGTTCTTCACCTTCTTACGGACCAGGTCACTGACTCGGGGTAGCCAGCCAACTACTGTAATCTGAAGAGCAGCATCAGATGTGAACGGCAAGTGTTCCTTTGCAAGACCGTCTCTGGTCTTTTGTAGTTCTGTAAAACAGCAGAATGTTTATCTATGTCAAAGGATGTGGCAGACGCCGCTATGTCTAGACCCTCAAGGTCCGGAACAAACATTTTGATGTCAAAGAGCATTTTGTATGGGGTCCGCCCACCCAAAGATCTTCTAGGGAGATTATTAAGTTCACGTTGACTGCAATATAGATGGGCCGGCCAGTTCCTGCCAGTACCTAAAACCCTAGCTGTCAAGGACTGCTTTAAGTCACGTTTCATCCGCTCCACAACACTATTGCCGTCAGGCCTGTATGGAGACGAAAATTTGACTTGGACACACAATGATCCCATGGAATCCTTGTACGCCTTAGAGGCGAACGCTGGACCCTGGTCCGAATGAAAGGTGCCACAATGGAGATTTACATTTTATAAAAAATATTTATAGATGCAAGAAAAATTTCAAATCCCATATTTAGCAAATAAAATCACGAGGACGTGTTTTTATTCGTTTTCCTACTAGGAGAATGCCCACTAATTCTACCAAAACATGAGAAAAGCACAGTTATGTCTGCAAACACATAAAATACACAAATGGTTATGTCAGAATGCTTTTCAATCAAGTCAAACCTGATAACTCCATTAGGTCCATTGCAATTTTCGGCTGATAGCATATGGAGAGCAGTCAGTGGATCTGGTTTGTCGAGTGGTTGACTACCATCTGGTATAGTGCATGGGCAGGAATAAACAGCTTGTGGCGACCACTACGTTGCATGGTTGCATGGTTGAGATATCTGTATAATGAGATAGAGCTGGGGCCAAATCAAGTTTAAGGTTATTAAAAAAATTGGAGAGCGTGCTAAAATACAACATTGGCCTATCGATTGCATGTGCACTGCATGAGGAGGAAGGAGCACGTGGCGCACTACTTACAAAATGAAGGCGGCAGGATTAAGTGATTTGCTCAGAAACAAAAGTTATGAAGTCAACGTTAACAATATAAAAAAGTAGGAAAGCGTGCTTAAAAACAACATTGTCAAATCAAACTAAAATTTGTATTTACGCAGTATTTAAAGATCATTCACATTAATTAATTTAATTATTCTTAAAGAAAAGTGCTTACCTACGAAAAAGTGGATACGAACACTATCAATGGCTGTGACTGCGGGATAGGAAACGTTTGAGAAGGTTGGCAGGTTATAAATGCTTTGCAGAAGGATGATTGGTTGAGCATGATTTCACTGGGTGTGAGAGCTGTGATTGGGCATGTTGTAATTGAGCATGAGCAAATAAAATGAAATACGTTAGGGGTACATAGCCAGACGGTGGAACGTATTGTGCGTATACGTAATATTAATACGCATGTGCTACCACAAACGTGCATGCGCAAAGTGAAGGCAACTCCTAGGTGGTACATACACAGATGGACATAGGATGTCGATCGAACACCGGCTCCCGCAGGAGGCGGGGAGCCGGCGGGACAGTGGGGGAATTGAAGACCCTCGCACGGTCCCCAACGGTGACGGTCATATTACATTTTTTTAAAAAGGCCATCCCCGGGGAATGGGATCCCCGGGGTCTTGAAGTGGCTTCAGTAGGGGGCTATGCAATCCTCCTCCATAAAATAATAATATATAATTAGCCATGTCCCGGGGGTGGGGAACTCGGTGCCTGGAATTGACCACAGGAGGGGGGCTATGCGCCCCCCTTCCCATAAAAAAATTGAATACGGATACTCTGCTTATTGTCATCGTAGCATAAGCGCAGCCTTCCGATCACGTGCTGAATACTAAGTGGCTGTCAAGTGCTTGTCAACATTTGAAACTTAAAACTGTTGGCAGCCATTTTATGCCGCGGTAGAAGGGAGGGTGAAGAAGCCTGTGAAATGTGAGTTTGAAACGTGAAAAGGGGGAGGAAGTATAATGCTATAAAAAGACAAGAATACACAAAAAAAGCATAAGTACTTTTTCAACATCATGTGCTTCTAAAGTGCCAATGCCAATAACAATACTAGATCTGATGGAAATGAAACTGAAGATCAGTCCAGCCTAGATTCAGTTTCTCTGACCAGTGAATCCAGTATTGAATCAATAAATTCCGATCAGCAAAGGCTAACAAGATTAAATTTAGAACAGGAGATGGATTTTATTGTGGAGGAGAGACTTCAAACCCTATGACTGAGGCAACAAAGGCAACAAAAAAAAAGAGAAGAAACCAATGGAGAAAAGAAAGGAGACGCAAGAGCAAACAAAACTCAACAAAAAAAGAAGAAAAAAAGCACTTGGGTGAATAAATGCCAAAAACAATCATCAATTTATCGACAGTTGTTTTGAGTAAATCTGAGAAACAATTACTATCTTTGGGATTAAATTATTGCCTCATTCACAGTTTCAACTATCCTATGACACTGATAGACCTGTTCTGTTTCATTAGAAAATTGAAACTGAAAAAGCACTTTGCTCTCAAAACTGCTAAAGACACAATGGAATCTGAACTAAGCAAGAACACAAATTCAGATAGACAGAAAACAGGAAATGCAAGTGTCTTATCTGCTTCAGATGCTCACACCCTTTTAACTATACATGATCTAAACGATGCTACCGGATCACAAATATTAGGAGATGATCATGATCTACCTACTCAAACAAGACTAAATAAAATTGACAAGTATCAAAAAGGTGCGGGAATAAGTCCGTTCAAAAGTAAATCGAGCTTTATGCAGCTCATGACTAAATACTCCATCGACATTTTTCGTGACTTGTAATTAGTGATATCAAGAAGCTATATCAATTTACCAAAGGCAAAAAAGAAAGAAGATTCAAAACACCAAACGTGAATATGCGAAGCTAATGAAGAAATTAGGAGATAACCATGAAATTGTAATTAAAAATTCTGACAAAGGGGGCAACTTGGTTATTTGGCCTAAAAAGGATTATATACAAGAGGCTAAAAGACAACTGAATGATAACAGCTGCTATCAAAACACGACCCAAAAAGAATATGTGAAGGCTAAGGAGACTCTGTATAAGATGTTGGGACAATGGCGCAGGAAAGTTTGAATTTCTTTTGAAGAATTTAAATTTATGAATGTCGAATTTCCTGTTCTCCCTATCCTTTATTTAATTCCTAAAATACACAAGGGGCCATTATATCGGCCATTAAAAGTATGGGTGAAAAAGTTGGTGAATACGTAGATTATTTTCTGCAAGATATAGTGAAAAGTTTACCCAGCTTTGTAAGGGACACCAGTGATTTTTTAGACGAAATCAAAAATCTAAAATGGAATTCCAACATGCTTTTAATGACATTAGATGTAGAGTCGTTCTACACGAGCATTGATTATTCACAAGGATTGGCAGCAGTAAAACATTTTTTGGCCAATAGACCGATTGAATATTACGAACATAACAAAATCATTGTCTGCCTTATTGAATGGTGCCTAAATAACAATTTCTTCTTGTTGGGCAAGGACTTATTCAAAGAGCTGAGAGGAGTAGCGATGGGGACCTGTTTCTACCCCAGCTATGCGTGTTTACACGTCAGCTGGTGGGAGGAACAGGTCCTCGCTACAAGACTCAAAACTTGGGGGGAGGAAAATATAAGTTGTTATCTGAGATATATAGATGACATCTTTATCCTATGGCAAGGAAATGAGGATCAAGCACTCAAGTTTGTACAAGATATCAATACAAATACTTTGAACTTGCATTTTATTGCTCATATACATAAAACACGTATGCAATTCTTAGATGTAAAGGTTTATCTCAAAATCTCCACGATTGAATCTACATTACATAGGAAATCCACCGCCGGTAATGCCACGCTTCATGCGACTAGCATGCGTCCGAAGCATTTAATATCCAACATTCCGTACGGTGAAATCTTAAGATTAAAAAGAATATGCAGTTCTACTGATGAATTTGACTCTTGCCTTATAGAAATGGTCTCTTGATTTAAAGTACGAGGATATACTGATAAAGTATTAAAACAGGCTATTGAGAAAGCTAAACTGAGATCCAGAGAAAGTCTTTTTAAAATTAGCAATCCGGTAGATATTGCGGCAGAAGTACCAGGTGAAATAATCGATCCTATCTGCACTAAAGAGTGTCCACGGTTGATAACTACCTTTAGCAGCGAAGATAGAAAATTAAAACCCATTAGAAAGAAAAATTGGCCTATTATACTGACCGACACTGTGCTTAATTTCAGACTTCGTCAGATTCCTACTATTACATTTAGACGAGCCAGTAACATGGGTACTGTCCTGTATAAGACAGCCCCAGAAATGAAACATAATACATCCTGGCTCCAACCGATAAATGGTTTTCGGAGATGTTCTAGTTGCAGAGCTTGCAAGTTTGGTCTAAATGCAACTCCTTATTCCACTCCATTCAGTACACAAGAAATACCTATTACCAGAAATGTCAGTTCTAAAACCGAATTTGCTGAATATGTTTTGACTTGCACCTGTGGCTTGAATTACGTTGGAAGTACCAAGCTACAGGTGCATGTCAGAATATTACAACATCTTAGGGCCATCTTACATAGTGACCCTGCTTATCCGGTGGCCCACCACTTCAAAAGCACACATAACAATGATGTGGCTTGCTTAAAATATTTTGTAGTGGGGGCAATTCCAAAATTAAGAAGTGGTGGCAATTGGGAACGTATGTTAAGGCAACTAGAAACTAAAATGATTCTGGAATTTGACAGCAAGTGGCCTAGCGGTCTTAATAATACAAAAGAGATGCACAACTTTCTGTGAAAAAATTCATTTCTGTCTTTTATTAGTTATGCTGCCACAATCTGCATATCTAATATAAACAACTTAGGGGCAGATTTATGTTGTGTATGCGCCACGTCTGCATCACGCAACTGTGGCGTGAACGTGGCGCATCCCTACGACCGATTTACAACGTGACGCATCTAGGCAGATGCGTCACGTTGTAAAGCCCTGCGCCGCTTGTGGGCGTTCCGGCGCAGGGTGGGCGTTCCGGGGCAGGTGATGTCATTTGAGATGTCATCAGTGATGTCACTGACCATGTCATGAATGATGTAATATGTGACATCATCAGCAGTGGATTGCGGGTGCGCGAAATATAGTTAGTACAACTAACTATATAGGAGAAATTTCAATGGTTTTGTATGAGTGAAATGTCCAGCTAACTATAACACCCCTAAAACTTATAGTTTTTGGAGTGAATTTCAAAGGTTTTTAAATGCTAATTCCTAACTTTGTGAGGCCTGAAACCTATGGTTTTTTCAGTGAATATATATATATATATATCCTATCTTTCAGACTTGGGGGTAAAATGCCTTTTCTGAAGTTGGTCTTTTCAAAAATTAGATTAGTGAGTTTATTTGTCATGGTTGTATATGTCATCTATTCTAATATTCCTAAAGGTTGCTTGCTCAATCTGCCCACCCATTTCATTTCCTTTCGTTCCATCTTCTTTTGATAGCTGCTTCATATTTTATTATAAGCTTTTGATAATTTGTTTTCATAATTAAAATTGTATTTTTACGCAATGATGGGTGTTTTATTCTGCTAAGAAAAGAAAAGAAGAACATATGTATAAGTTTGTCTTATATTTTTTCTATTTTTTCTGTTTTAGATATATGACAAGACTGTGACTTATTCAAATGTCCTCTATATTCCCCCTGACGATACAAGTGGGATTATAATAAGTAGTAGCCTGAGGTTCAACTTCTCATGTACATATAACAGGACAATGCAGACTAGCCTGCTCACGGCACTACATCCCACTATGGAGTAAGTATTCATCGAAAGTGCTGAATGCAGAATGGAACGACTTCCTCTAATGCATTAATGAATATTGTTGATCTCTTGTTTTTTGTTAAATATTTTTACTCTGGGTATCCTTTATGCCCTTATTTTCTCTTTCTGCTCTGTTCTGTTTTGTTTCTTTACATTATGTTTATATGTAGCAATATTCTATGGCAATGTGGGCACTTTGCAGTATGCGGAATGAAAAGGAGGGTCTTTTCTGGAGTCTACAGACAGTAGTTTTCCAAGACTGGTAGCCGATATTTCTACTACTCAATAATAAAATACATAGGAAAATTACTGTGATTGATCACTCTTAAAAGAGACAATGACAAGACATGGTCAGCATGACTTAAAAGTGAAGATGCAATGCAAAAAGAACCTTTTTATTCAACAGATGACTATGAGAATGCTTTAGATTGTGGAGGTTGGTGCAATGATAGAATATCTACAGGTAGAGTATCCACCTGGAAGATCGGTACCGTAGGGAAGTTACTTTTTTTTTCATGTGGATACTTCTACCCACAGATTGCTCACCTGCTCAATAGATACATTAATAGCACCCCCTCCTAGGCGGTAGGTCTGAAAGAGTAGTAAGGACAGGAAATCCTGATGTATTGAACAAGCAAAATGCCCATCCTTTCTCACTATCCGATCCAAGCAATAATGCTTTGTGAATGTGCATGTGAATAGAAGATCTGGTCACCTTACAACATATATCTGCTATGGGCACTCCTGTGGGCAGCGCTAGGGTAGAAGTCTTTGATCTGTTGATGAGCCTGAATTACCGCTGGTGGATTATTTTATAACAATGCAGAGGTCAATCCATAGTGATAGACTCCTCTTTTAGAAAGCCTTGCTCTTCTTGTTGCCCACATAACCAACAAAGGGCTGATCTTCAAATCAATTAAAATGAAACAGTATTTGTAAAGCGCTATTAATCACCCGGGGGTATTGAGATGTTGCCGGTCTTAGTCGAAGAGCCAGGTCTCAAGTCAGTTTCTCAAGTCTGATAGTGAAGGGGCAGTTCAGAGGTGTAGGGGGATCATTCCAGGACTCATTGGCAAGGTAGGAGGTCAGTTGTCTGGAGGGTTGGTAGAAGGTCAGTATGTGGTAGAAATATGCAGGTTCGTGGTTGTAGTGGGCTTTGAAGGAATGGGTTAACATTTTGAATAGGCATCTCTTCTGGAGAAGGAGCCAGTGGAGGTTTCTGAGGTTGGGGTAATGCCGGTCTATTTGGTAAGGTTGAGGATGAGTTTGGCTGCAGTGTTCTGTATGGTGTGGAGTCATTTGAGGAGCTGTGTGGAGGTCCTAATGTAGCTATATTTTTGTAGTCGGGTTGGCTGGGGATGAGGCCTTGCATGACTGTTTTTCTGGTGTTCATGGGGCTCCATCTGAAGATATTAGGGAGCATTTTCTAGGGTGTGGAAGCAGGAGGAGGATACTGAGTTGACCAGGTGCTGCATTGAGAGCTTGCCAGTCCAGATGATCCAGAGATTGCAGGCTAGGTTGGATGAGGTGGGTGTGGGTCAGAGTTTGGTGTCTTCCATTGTGTGGTGTTTCTCCCCAAGATAAGCACCCCCATCTTGTCCGAGTTCAGCTTTAGTCAGTTTGCCTTCATCTAGTCTGCAGCATTTGTCATGGCTTTACTGAAGTTGGTTCTGGTGGTGGCCGTGTGTTTAATGAGCAAGAGAATGAGTCGGTTGTCCTCCACGTAGGAGATGCTGTTGAGTTTGAGGGTGTGTACAACATTGGCCAGCGGGGTCAAGTATATTTTGTGGAGTGGGCTGAGGGAGGAGCCCTGGAGGACACCACAGATGATACTCTTGGTTTTGGAGGTGTAGGGCTATAGGTGGATTCTCTGAGAGTGTCCGGTGAGAAAGGATGCAATCCATTTGAGGGTGTTTCCCTGGACTCTGATGTGGTGGAGTCTTCTCATGAGGATGTGTTAAAAGTCACTGATAGGTCGAGGAGGATCAGGGAAGCTGTTTCTACTCGGCTGAAGAGGGTTCTACTGTCATAGGTTGCAGTGATGAGGGCGGTCTCAGTGCTGTGGTTGGTGTGGAAACTGGATTGGGAGGATGTTTCCTTCCATGAATTGGGTGAGCCAGCGGTTGATAGGCTTCTTGAAAACCTTGGCACAATAAGGGAGCAGCAAGATTGGGAGGTAGTTTTTTAGGTTGCTGGAGTCGGCAGATGGCTTCTTCAGGTGGGGGTTGACCTCAGTGCATTGGATTTGGAGATGGATGCATTGAGGATGTCTGTGACTGTGCTGCTGATTTCTTTGTGCCGCAGGTTGAAAGGGCTGGTGGGGGCAGGAGTCTGCGGGAGCTCTGGAGTGAGTGGAGGTCATGATGGCTGAGGCGTTCATTTGCACAAGTGACTTCCATGCATTGAGTAGGTGGAGGTCTGAGGTGCCGGTTGGTGTCAGGGACTGGTCAATGTCTGTTGGTTGTGGCTTTTAAGTTACGGTAGATGTTGATTAGTTTGTTGCGGAAGTGGTCTGCCAGGGTACTGCAGAGAGCTTGGGATGAGAAGATCCTGTTCTCTGTGGATTAAAGTAATTAGAACTCTCTTAGGATGCTGAAGAGTTCCTTGGTGTGGTTGTTGCTTTCTTTGATTCAAATTGATAGGGCATCTGTCTTGGTTTATTTGAGGTGATAGTGGTATTTGCTGAGGGTTGCTCTGAAAGTGGCAGGTCAGTGAGGTTCCTGGTGGATCGACATCATTTTTAGGTCAAGCCTATAGCAGCACACCTGTGCTGCAATAGGAAAACGACCTCTTGGAGCTCAACACAACTTTTCACACGCGCATGCTTGTGTTTTCTTTTTCGCTAACAGCCTATTGGCCTTTGTGTGTGTCATGTCCCTCCTTTGCTCCGCCCATGGCCTATTGCTTGCAGTTACCCACACAGGCACCATATGTTTTGAATTATCAGACCCAGACGCGTGTGCAATATGTCAAAACAGATGTCTCGCTATGGCGCGCGCACCACTTGTGTGCTTGTGCTCTCTCCCATCGAAATTGGGATGTTTTTGTTTCTCCATCACTAGTGCTGACTCCCACAGTTTTATCTCACTCTCTGGTTGTCCTTCTCATTCTCTCTTTCTCCCGCGCCGCCTCCCTTTCCGTGTCTGCCTCCCACTCTCGATCGCGCCTTTACAGCACCTCCCAGGAATAGTGGACAAGGCATATCTCATAAGTGCCTGTTGCCTGTTGTGGACTGCACTACAAGTCCTGTGATGCGCCTCTCCGTCTCACCCCCTGTCACCTCCTCTGCCCCCTGCAGTCTGTGCCTGGGCTTTGATCGATTGAAGCCTGCTGGGCTTTGCTGCTCGCTCTGTTCCTCCTGCTCCATCTCACGGCACCCTATATCAGGTCAGTGCTGCTACTTTTAAGGTCTCTCTATTTCTGAGCCTGCCCAGTGACGCACATTGTATACACTGAGTGCAGAGCGCTTCATTCATTCACTGTATGCGCCCAGCAGTCACCAATGAGCAGAGAGGATACACAGCCTGCACAGGGGCCGTAGCGTACATCTGTGGGCACCAGGACTGCTTCTTCAATGCATCTGCACACTGCACAGCAGAGCACCCTACCTTGCCATGCATGGGACGGGAAGCAATGCATGCATAACTCACCACTGCAGATCAAGTGCACCGCACAGCAGAGTACTATACCTTACCATGCACAGGATGGGAAGCACTACATGCATAACACTCCTCAATAGATAGAACGAACTACACAGCAGAACGCCACACCTTGCCATGCACAGGACAGGAAACACTATATCCAAAACCCAGCACAACAGATACAGAGTGCTTAAAATACGTTTTTTTATAACTTTTCAACATGTCCCACAGCACCCACGCTGCTCTACAACATAGCTTAAAGACACTGACAAAGCCAATAGCTCTGCCTAAACAGTTACAAAACCCCAAAGTTGAGACCTATTGGCTATACCAATACTTGTTCTAATTGCTTGCATCACATGTTTAGACCCACAGAGTTCAGGGGTGAACCAGCTGACATGTCTGCTGGATCTGCTGGTGGTGACTGGTTTTGTGGGGGCAACTGTGTCTACGCAGTTGGAGATCCAGCTGGAAAAGTTCAGGATGTCCAGCTCTAGGTTGCTAATGATGATGGCCCTGGTGATGCAGAGAACGTTAGTCTACAGGATCTCTGTGACTTTGTTCCATCTGTGGTGGGGGTGGTTGGGAGGCTTGGTGGAGGAGCCGGGGGCACCTGCCATGGTGAAGTAGACTATGCTGTAGTCGGTCCACTTTAGCTCAGAGACATGGCTGAATTTGACTCTGTAGCTGGCTGTGAAGATGGGGTCAAGTGTGTATCCTGCGATATGTGTGTTGTTAGTGACCAGCTGCATGAGGCTGATATTTCCTATTCTCTCCAGGAGGTTGATAGAATTGGTGTCTGTTGGGTTGACCAGATGGAAGTTGAGGTCCCCAAGGAATATATTGTGTTTGGATTTGATTGCTACAGGGAAGATTAATTCAGAGATGGCTCTGCAGAAGCCAGGGAGGGGGCCCGATGATTTGTAGTTGAAAGTTTCTCTGATGGTTGTTTGTGGATTGGTTCGGATTTGGAAGTTAAGGTGTTCCATGATTGGTGTGATGTCATCTTCAGTGGTTGTGTATTGGAGACTGTCCTTGTGGATGATGGAGATGCCTCATCCGTGCTTGTTGGTGCGGTCTCTGTGTATCATCTTAGAGCTCTGAGGCTTCATCCTGTCCATTTTAAATACTGACCATCCTACAAAGACCAGCTCGTGTAACCTCTCCTCATTTTTGTGGGATGAGGTGAATGAAAAATGTGGAAAGTGTGATAGACTGCCCAAAATTCAGTATCCACTTTAAGTGCTGAACATCATCTTGTCCCAGTGACTACAAGTAACAGGCGTAATGATGCATAATGACACACTACGCTGATGTGACAGCCACCCAGTTTTCTGAGTCATAAGCTGCAAATGTCTGCTGTGTAAGCGCTCAAAATGAGACTTTATAAGTCGCAGGAAGGATGTACAGTATTGTTCCTGACCAACTGATCAAAAAGGCATTATCCACTGATCTATCGGTAGATCTCTGGACTTATCTTCTCAGCATGTTGTGCTCTGAGCCATTGTGAAAAGATGGAGTTCCCCACTCTTAGAAGAAATTTTGCACAACTTCGTTATGCAAAATGTGGGTTTCCCTCATTGAAGCAACTGAGGAAGTCTGCCTAGACATCTAGACATCTGCCATAGAGTGTCCGGGATGTATACTACCATCATTGTAAGATCTCTGGCTATAACCCACAGCTAATTCTTTTGCTCTTTTAGCAAAAATGGACTCAACCCAGTGCCTCCCTATTTTATTAGACAGTGTATGCTTCTGGTGTTGTATGTCTGAATTAATATTTTTTCATCACCAAAGACTGGAAGGAGGCCTTGAGAGTCAGACGGATTGTTCTCATCTCCAGATAGTTGATATGGTAAGAGCACTCCTTGGCTTTGCAAAGGCCTTGCACTGTTCGATGTCCCGGATTCCTGTTGCACCCCATTAGACATTCATTTGTGTCAATTGTTTGTGACATGGTTTCCTTCTGGAAGAGTAGATTAAGCCTTTGGCCCCACCATTAGAGGGAATGCCTCACTGGGAGAGTCAGTCAATGCTTGACCTCCCACCTATCCTGTCTTTGTGACCATTGATCTCCCAGTTACACACTGCTGCAGGATTCTCATGTGCAGACTTGTATTCAGGACAATGAGCATACAGGATGTTACGGTTCCAAAAGTGGCCAAGCAGTCAGAACTGCTGACTTTATCACTGGAGAACAACATTTAAATGCCAGCCTCGACTCAATGCCCTGTGATTCTGGGCAAATCACTTAATCTCCCAGTTCCTTAATATAAAAGGTATGGGACATAGTCTGGTACTTGTGTAATACTTTTGGGTCAGGCATGTGCTATATAAAACTGCACAAACAGTACTATGAAACTGAGATGAGATCAGGAAATGAAGCAGGATTTTGATGATTGGTTTGGAAATTGTATCAGTCGACTGGATTTAATCTTTGAGTAGCCATATTCATCCAGGGAAGATATTCCTCAGTGAACAGCTACTACAGCCATATATTTGGAGCACATACATGGGGTTAACTTGAGGCCAAATGGTAATACTGTGTATTATAAATTAGAGCTTCTAACACCAAGCCTTGGGTACCACTTCTATGGGTATGTGGAAGGAAGCATCCTACAGATCTATCACACAAATCCAGCCCCTTTTCTATAAATGGTAACCAATCTAATGGAAATTATCTGATGAACTTGTTGGTGAAAACCAGATCTAGGAGCAGCCTGTACTCAAAATTCAGACATTTCTTTCAAATTAGGAAGGGCCTGAACTACATTCCATGCACTTTTTGTTAAGATGGTACTCGATTGACTGAATGGTTTTTTAATAGGACAAATATTTTCTTCTTCAAGATGGGAATTTGGTGAGGCAATGTTGGTTTTAATTTGTGATGGTTTAATTTACAATGTAGAGAGAATCCATGTCTCATAATATTTTATACCCACTTGTCTATTTTAATCACATTCTTTCAGGTGTTGAGATATCAGCATTGGTGTGGCAAATTAAAGCTTATTGGCTGTCATTATCTGTTTCCAGGGGAGCGTTTTTCTAAGGAGCTCATAGGCCTTGCAGGCATTGATTTATACTTTGAAGATTTCCATTGGCACCGGAGCTTCTGGTCTTTCTGTTGAACATGCTGCATCTGTCTGTGATCTCACAAGCTCAAAGGGAAATGATAAATCTTGGAATGCATCACATTTTTTTTAAAGTAAGACCATTTGTAACGGGGGCAATCTCCTGTAATTGTCAGAAAGATTTAAATAACATGTGGTGGTGTCCACTGAGGTGTTGATGTTGATGCAAATTTGACTGGAGGCCCATCATGTCCAAAGCCTTCGATGTTACCTCATGATCTTGGCATCGACCGGAAACGTTGACAGGAATGATGATGCTAATTTCTAATTTCTAATTTAAAATATTTCTAGAGCGCGGCGTACACTTTGCGGTTTCTTGGCGCTAGGGGGTTCGGCAACTGAGGGAAAAGGCCAGAAAGAGAGATAAGAGGAGATATAAGAGGGTTTAAGTGGGAAAGGCCTGGCTAAAGAGGAACGTTTTCAGATCTCTACGGAAGGGGAGATACTGAGTGGCAGAGCGGAGGTGGTCAGGGAGTGAGTTCCAAAAAGTTGGGGCCAGGGTAGAAAAGTTGGCCCGCCCCACTTTTTGCGTGTGAAGCGAGGGATCTGAAGGAGGGACTTGGAGGAAGACCGAAGTTCTCTTGAAGGTACATAAGGATTGATTAATGAAGAGATGAAAGCGGGGGCAGTGCCCTGTCGGGCCTGGAAGACCATGCAGCCGATCTTAAAGAGGGAACGTTCTTTTACAGGGAGCCAGTGAAGCTCCCTGAGAAGGGGGGTGGAATGGTGATAGCGAGGGAGGCCGTATACCAGCCGGGCTGCCTGGTTCTGGATAGTCTGGAGTCTACGCAAGCTGTACGCGGGGATGCCATGGTAAAGAGCGTTTGCGTGGTCCAGTCGCAATATCACCAATGCGGCCATGATGATCTTAAGTGACTGGGGGGAAAAGAAGCGGGAAACAGTGCGGATAGTGCGGAGAGTGAGGAAGCAGGAGGATACCACGGAGCTAATTTGTGAATGGAGGGTGAGCTGGTTGTTTATTTTCACACCGAGTGTTTTGACCGTGGCGGAGGGGGTCGGTGCGGGACCAAGAGAGGGGGGCCAGAAGAGAGAGCTGATGCATTCTGTCATCTGTTAACCTCCTCACTCTAGAGCTCTCTGTCGGGAAATGTTTGCACGTGCGGGATATATAAAGACTGCCAGTTTCTTATTCTTCCTCTCAACCTCAAGTGTTCCTGGTCCTTTAATGTACATTTTTGGCAAAGTCACATTCTAGGTCAACCGGGGAGGGTTCAGGAACTTCATTAACCTGAAAGGAATCGGGGTGAGACCTGCTCTTTCATACTTTGGTGTAAAGAGAGACATTTAGAAGAGAATCCCTCTGTTTCCTGGGCTCTCTGTAGCCAGTTTCCAATGAGCCCAGTGGAAGGAGGGCTGGTTTCACACCCCAGGTTGGGTGTAATGCAGTGTAAGGGGACTGCTCATTTCTCTAAACCCACCTCAGACTGGGCAGCAGCGGCCTTTAAGGACAAAAGGGTATTGTAAAATGGATTTTTGAGGCACTTATTTGCTTTGAATTACCTCAGCCTATGTTTTCCACACTGAATAGGGGTTAGGCTATATTACATTTGCCGGCAAACATTGCTTCTCTGACTGTCCATATGGACAAAGCATGACTCTGGTTTCAATAGACTGGTCCTGTTAGATTGCCTTAAATTCACCAAAGCCCTTCATAGCTCTTGATTGTCTAACATAAAGAACCTATGCCACCGTTTGGACATGGCTGAGCTGTTTAGCAAGCCACACATGTCAAGGCTTACTTTATGGCTTGTTTAAATATGCCAGAGGCAACCACACAATTTCAGAAGTTGACTGTCATGAATTATCTACTAATTAAACCTCCATCTGGAATAGCACCATATCTTACTTGGGTCGCAAACCTATAGGACAGATATTTTCTAATATACTTTTAATTTCAGCCTATGCATTATCTGGTTGCGTCCCAACCCCAGGTCAATATTCTGATAAGCTTACACTCTGTCAGTGTGGTGATTGTTCACCTCAGAGTACAATTCATGTAATGTTTTTTTTCAAATTTTATACAGCATCAAGAAAGCTGTTTCCGCTTCCTATTCGAAAGTATGCTGGGCTTAGACAGTGCAGATTGCAACAATTTTCTTACAGTCACTTTCCTCTATATCAGCTCACCTGGCTAAGCCAAATATATGCAAATATCGATTAAGTTGTGAGGATCGCTGTTCTAATTAGTGGGATACTGAAATGTATTTCAGGTTATTGTACAGTCTGTTATCATCAACATTACATTATTGGTATGTTGAACATTGAATGTGTCTGCTCAAGCTATACAGTATTTCGCATTGCACCAGCTCTTATTTCTTAATTTTATATTTGTATGTTTTGACATATTTTCATGATGAGACCTTTTACTGTATTGAGGAATTTTTATAATGTAGCATATTCTCATCATAATGAATATTTTTACCATTTACATCTGTTTTTATGATGTATTTGTTCACTGCGGTCTTAAAAATATGATGCTGTGCTATGCTTTTCTTTTATCTTGTTTCTTTTAGGGTTATGTTTTTATCCTATCATTAAAATATATTTTAATGATAGGATAATGCAGGGTTCTAGGGTTCTTAAAGGTATAGAGGTGTTTAAGCTTGTTGTACTATTTATACTCCAACACCACTTCATGTTTTTTATTTAAAGTTGACTTTCTTAGCCAAATAGACTGCTATTTTTTCATTTCATGTAATTTGTTTAAAATGAAATCAGCAAATCTTGTTGTTTATTTTTATGGAATGGACTAGGAAATATGAAAACATATGTGTTTTCCTGGATGTTGCACATGCTCAGAGATATCCTGACTTTTATGAATATCAGAAGGCATCTCATGGTGAAGAACTATTTGTATAATATGGTGGTAAGTCCTTTTCGCACCAAGCAATCTCTTGCCACCAAGGAGATATGAGAGAGCCAGTCAAAACTGTCCAGTGATCCAGCCCTATGTGTCATGAATGCCTTTGGTCATGACACAGTTCTTTCATTCCTCAGATGTATGACTTCGCATTCCCTTCTGTTAAGATCAGCACCAAAATCTCCCTAAAAAAATCAGGGTCTGTAACACCCTCTGCATCAGGTACTTCATCTGGAGTCACGTAAGGTGTTCTCAAGCCTCTTTCCTGAACACTTAACCAAATAACATTCTTAGTTTATTAATCAATACATTTTAACCCCCTCTCTTCCATGTACCCTAACACTTCTTGTTTGTATCTGCAGCAACATTACTGGACCATCAGAGGATGGCTCTGGATCAATTACTGCCGCCATGGCCGCCTTCAAGTCCAATTCCTTCAATGATCCATTCTTAGAAAACAACACCCTGAAGGTGGGCACACCAGTCTACATTGGTATTTCAACTACATTCCCTGACGGAGACACATTTACCCTAAGGGCAGAGCGGTGTGTTGCAGCCCCCAGCCTCAACCCGGGTGATCCCAGCGTTGAACTAATATCAGGCGGGTAAGTGACCATTTCTCAATACTGACCTACCTGTCTCCTCCTACAATAACCTAGTCGCTCCCTGTGCCCAGTGGAATGCGAGCACTTCAACATGATTACAATGCAATTAATAGAAGACCCTGAGTATCAGCAGCAAATGGTATTGATAAATAAAAACAAAAAAGAAATGTTAAATAAAAATAGAAATCAAATGTCTGTAAAATGAAGGTTAAATACATTTATGCAAATATTCATCAAGAACCTATGCGTTTTTTGCTTGGAATGGGAAAAGACATGAGTAGGTTAATATTGTACTATGTGCATGATGGCGACTCGCATGACATAGCGCCCTCTTCTTAAATGATAGTGGTGAATCCATTCTTCATGGGAAACAATGGAGTATATGTTTTCAATCTTATTTAATTTCAATTCCTTTAGGAAACACAATACGTGACTTCACAGTATAGGCATAGAAGGGCATACAGTGTATGTAATCCTGCCTAAAGCTTCTGAAAAGGGTGGAGGGAGAAACCAGAAAAATCGTTTTCAACTTGCATATAAGAAATTGGAAGAACATTATGGAGATGTATATCCTGGGAGACATATATTCTTTGGACTTTGAAAGCAAAATGAAAAGGTTGCTACATATGTTACAGAGTTAAGACAGGTATCTAATACTTGGGAGTGTGTGAATTTATGTGACAAACTAATGCATGATTAGTATAAAGCACAAACAAACCCAGAATTCAGGAGCACCTTTGAGTTGATAACCCTAACCTCAGGGATGTCACAGAAATACTAATATATAACACACACTGCATCGGGTGTAATGGAGGTGCAGCCTCCCAATGAATAGTCTGCTTCTGGCAGAAAAGGTCAGGCAAAGCGGCCAACATCTTGTGATGTGTCAGGAAACAAATCAAAAGCTGACAGTCACAATGCCAAGGTAAAATCTTTAGATGTGTTAACAGTGGGCACTTAGCTCGTAGTCATGTATGTTGTGTTAACAATTCCAATCGCAGAAAATAATGTAACAAAAGCCATGACGCACATGTTAGAGGGAAATCTCACATATCCAAGTAAATATGGTGCAGGTGTTGGAGCATGATGCCAGCAAAGTAGTTTTTCCACACAGATGGTAATGATGAAAAAATACAAGTTCTAAGTTGTGAAATAAAGAGAAACAAGTCAGTTTGAAGAGATGCTTCTTCCCCATTTACAATTATTGGCAAGAGTATTTTGACCAACAGGGGGAATCACTTATCATAAATTACTAGAGATTGACCTTGCAGGGTTTTAGGTTTTTAATAACTAAATGGAAGAAACCAGGGTAATATTTACTGCATGATTAAATATTGTGACCATAGTTACCTGAAGTCTATTTTGGTAGAGTCACAACGGCTCCCTCTTATTGTTAATTTGTATTGGTTGTATAAAATGATGTCTAAACTGCTTCTTTTTAAATCTGTATACTGTTATGATCCATGTCATTTAACTAGATTGAACAACGTGTTATTGATTGATTGATTGATTGACCCTGCAGGGTAAAACAAGGACCCAATCCCATTGGATAGTATGATAATTGTGCAAATTCCCTTTAGAAGGTATTCTACAAACGGGAAGGTTTATATCACCAACTAAGGGTGACATTTATTGGGATGTAAACAAAACCTATTGTGCAGAAAGTTGGCCCCGCACCTGGCCTCATGGGGAACCATTCAGAAGAAGTTTTAGAACGAATAGCAATATAAGGGGTTATAGAACCCATTGTGGTCTGCAGATGGCTTGCATCTGTAGTAGTGGCTAAACACCTGAATGTAGGGAAAAGTGTATTTATGTGGATTTACATGACCTAATTGCTGGATTTTCACCCTATACCCAAACATAATGACCTTCTTAGGATGGAGGGTGATGCTGGCTGTTTTTTTAATAATTCATGGTTCAGTTTGGTCATACCAGCATGTTGAGCTCCACCCAGTTCCCAGACATCTTACCCCTCACTTGTTACACCTCAGGGGGCATACAGATTTCACTGAATACCGTTTGGGTTGGCTGTGGTTGCTGTCACCTTAAAATACACCCCATAGTGCTTATTGGGAGATCTTCTCAAAGTTGTATTCTTTCAGGATTAAATTCTTACATATTTGATATTCTAATCTACAGACTTGATATGGCTGAACACATTAAAAAACAGAAAGGTCCTAATTCACTTAAAGGCTCAGACCGTTCCATTGTTAAAAATAAATGTCAAATTCGTTGTGAGATCAGTTAACTACCTAGGAAATATGATTACCCAAGAAGGCATTAGACCTACACATGACCTTTTCTTGGCAGTCAAAGCAGCTCCTAGTTCCACTGATAAAGATCAGCTTACAACATTTTTAGGCCATGTTGAGTTCTGATGAAAAACATGCCTGAAACTATTCATCGGATGAGAGTGATTTTAAACGAAGGGCATTCAGTTTATTGGAAAGAAGAGTGAATGCCCCAACCTTTGGTTGCTTGATATTCATAGAAATACAATGCTCACAACTGATGCAAGTTCAAAAGGACTAGGTGCCATATAAACACAAAACGTAGGCAGTAAAGAATGTATAGGTGCCTTTGCATCAATGGCAATCAAGTGATAGTAAAACACCTATTCGTACGAGAGGCGCCAGCTTATTCCTGGCTATTAGACAGTCCAGTTTTTTGGGGGGGTATGCAGTTTGCCATCCCTACTGATTACAAACTCCTTATCCTGTGGAGTGGTGTGGCTCACTGGTTAGAGGCGGCAGACCCAGAAGCAGAGAATGGCCCGGGACCAGGGTTCAATTCCCGACGCGGCAGGGTCGTGGACCAGGGTCAACGGACTCGATAATTCTCGCCTCGGTGCCTACTCTAACCAGGGATCACACTCGGCAACTCTGGGCATTAGCTTGCCTCATCTCTACAATGGCCCCCCCACAGACGCCGGGGATGCCTGGTTTCACCTTGGAGATACCCAGAAGGGACCATCTCACAGGGAAAGCCAGGACGGGTTCCCCAGCAGTCTTCAGTGCCAGGACACCCTGAGATGGGATAACAGTGTGCTTTACAAGTATCATCATCATCATCATCATCCATGCATTTGCCTCTATAGGGTCGGATTGTTCCACTCCTACAATAGGCAAATGTTAGATGTTTATAACTTTGTTATAGAATATATATCTGCTGTAATACATGCAGTTGCCACTGTTAATAATGCTTCCCTCTCTAGGTTTTTGCTACTGAGGAGAGAGCCTGGATGAAGATGTGATTCTGAAAGTTGAGTGGGAAAGATGCCTAGCTGATGGAGAGACTTTAGTAAAAGTAAAAATCTTAAGGAGGGCAGGTCTAAGAATATTTCAGTGGTTCCATGAATATGAGTGTACCTGCTTCTGGATTGTGAATAAATCAATTCTAGCAAAAGGGAAACAAAAGCCAAAACATATTTTGTCACTTAAAACATTCGTTTATTGCTTTTTCTGGGCTTACAAAGAACATCCATGTCGTTCTGAAGTCAGTTATTGATTGAGGTGCTGATATACAGTTTCACCACATACCAAGCCGTGGGCATTATGGCTCCATTCAATCAATTCTAGTTGTGTCTTGTAGCACTGTACAATTCAACCTGCCAGAACTAATTTCACTGAGTTATCATGCTCATGACTACATATTATGACCAAGATTTACCCAACTCTATGCAATGTAGCGCAACACCAATAGTTGCTGTGCCGAATTGCATGAGAGAGAGAGGAGTGCACCTTTATCAACCTAGATATGGCATTCTCCTCCCCTCTCCCTAGCTCCAGTTCAGAATTATGCTGCAGAGCACCACACATGCACCTTTGTACCATAGTGCAAAAGAGTCTGCATGAGTTTTGTACTGGAAGGATAGCTTTCCAGTACAAAATACTTTGCTTAGATTGGCTTTAGAACTTTTCTTATGTTGTATGTGTGCAGTACAGTGCAGCATTTTCTCCTTTTAATGCCTGCTTTCAAGTGACATTAATTTTTGCACAAAACCCTGCCTACGATTGTTAGTAGATAGGACTTTGCATGACAAACTATGGTTGGTAGCACCGGAACTCCCATGTATTACACATGGGACCCCTTCTTGACACAGAGGAACTCATAGCAGTGGTTTGCAGTGGTTTGCATTTCTTTTTCTTTCTTTTTACAAACCAACGCAAATACCAATTTGCCTTGTATGTAATTCTCCCAAAAGGGTTTGCCATAGGGTCTGGTAATGCAAACCTGACACAAAGCCTTAAAAAATATGGACTTATATATATAGTTTACCATCCATACCGTACATTCACCATCAATGGTTTAGCTAACTAGTTACTTGATACAGAAGTTTGAATGTAGTTATGGGGTATCAACCTGGTGTAAGAAATGCAGTTGCCAACTGTTTACCATGTGTACCTCTCCGAGATGTTGATACTTAGGACAGTAGCTTGGATGAAGACATGAATTTATATGTATATAATGAAAGTATTGCTGAAAAGAGTGGGAAAGATTTCTAGGTGAAGAAGCAACTTTAGTAAAAGTAGAAAGCTATGTGATGGAGGGCTGGCCTAAGAAACATGTTTTAAAAATCAATCTCAAATCCTTTTTGGAGATTCAGGATGCACTTTATGTAGGGAAACTCTGCAGGGGTGAAAAACAGATATTACTTTTCTCGCTGAGATGCAAAATTATAGCTTTTAGCTTATGAGGGCAACATAAGAAGTCTCATTACTGGTGACCAGGGCTGTATGTTGAAACAAAAGGTTGGGATAACATCTGATGTGACTGTGGATAAAAGTAATTCATACAACACCTCTTTCCTCCATGAGGTTCCCCCCAAACCATAGGCCAAGATGGCCATGGATATTGTGAGTCCAGTACAGGATCAATAAGATTTGGGGTGTAGACTTTTTTGAACAATCACGCTGGCACATCTTGTTAAAATGCATTATGAGAAGCAGGACACAAGGAAGGCTCAAGAGGCAGTGGAAAGAGAGAGAAGTGCAGATTGCATACTTGAAACTAACCAAGTTTTTAGGCAGAGACAAGAAAGAGAGTGTGTGTATGTGAGTGCTTCTGTCTATGTCAGCACATGGAGGTCCATGGTAAAATCTGACAGACACGTCACCATACCTAACTGAAAACACTTGACCCAAGTGTTTAGTACCTAGCGCCGGGACACCTCCCTGTGAGGTAGCTGTTCGCGCTTTAGAAATTGCTGTATTATTATTATTATTATTATTATTATTATTATTATTATAGTACAGCCTACATGTTTTAGGGGGTGTATCACCCCAAACACCTCCTCCCTACCTGAAGCTATGCTCCTGGTCAAGTATGATTTAAATTAAATGATTTTTCAGCAGAAGCCGTGGAGCCCCATGATTTCCACAGAAAAATACATTTAAAAAATGTGTTTTTGCCCTTTGCAGGGTCTCCAAGATGCCTAGCGTGGCCAGGGTATTCCTACCCTACCCACTTCTCTTTTTTTAACTGTTTATTTTGAGTCCCAAGATGTCTCCCAAAACTTTCTGCTTCAAGTGTTGGCAGCCAATCACATTTTAGCAATGGCACTGTTGGATCATTTTTTTTAAAATGTGTTTCCATTATAGTTAGTTGTACTAACTGCTAAGGGATTGGATGGTGTATTTATACTAGTGATGGGGGATTGTACACGAGGCTGTGAACTGTTCTTCTATGAAGAAACTCATTGAGTTTTATGAGACCTTCATCTAAAAGGGATTCCTCACATACGGACCATGGGTCCCAGTCAATGTCTGATGAAATGAAATTTATTTTACAGAGATTGAAAATGAAGCATCATAAAACAGCCCCATATTTTCCTAGGTTCAATGAATTAGACGAGCTTGTCAACTGTATGATTAAAGAGTATCTATAGATGGTCTGAGTCAATGCTTACAGTGAATGGGATGATTTGCTAAATATGGTATAGGATTCCACATTTCCCCCATCCTGTGACTGTTATATACCCTTTTGTATGCCTTAGAGGAAGGGAACCTAGTACTAAACTGCACCACCATCTGGTTAATAATAATTGGTAAGTGCACGTAGATAAGGATGGCATAATAAAAAAAAGGCAACAGAAATATAAAAGGAAGCATGGTAAATTGTAAAGTGTTAGAATGCTCAATTGAAGAGTAGGGGATGTGGTTCAAGTTCCATGGCCTGAGCTTAACATAAGCAATAAGCATAAGCAAAGGTACAGAATCTTAAAGAAATGCACCGAAAAGAATAAAAAAGTGTAAAACATGTTTTATTACTAGATCATGGACAGGACTGGAGTAAATTTGCAAATAATATTGTCTTATTCCCTCCTGTATACTCTAAGTCAGAAAGCTGTTGTGCTCTCTTCAGTACTGTTCTATAACTTTTAGTTTATTATGCGCCTGTGAGCTACTTGAGGCGGAGTGACTTTTTTTTGCCTTAAATCTTAATAAACCTATTTTGATTTTGACAGAAACTCTGACTCTTTATTTAATGCCCAGTAATGGGAAACCAAGCAAAATCAAAAACAATGCAGCGGAATGGATACAGCAATAATTATTTCAATAAATGATGGAAACCTGAGTTAGTCCATCAATGAGAAGTCATTCTCAAACCAACCGATTATCTTAATTCAAGAACACACTCACACTGGGTTGTAGATCTGATATAAGTCATTATACATCAGTTTTTTATATATCTATATGTTTTTTCATCACTTGTAACATACAGATTTATTTACAAAGACATAACAAAATATACATACAAACAATACATTTAAATATCTGAAGACAAAACAGAATCCTTAGGACCCTAATACTTGTATTGCTGTGAAACAAACTTAGAAGAACAGAAAATATACAGTTCACAGTTCACAATAATCAAGATAACCCTTGTCTCAACACCTCTCAGGGTATATGTCATTTCACCCTATTGCACTATTGACAGGTGTTACAATTATTTTTGTTCACACATAAGTTCAAATAGTAAAGGGCTTTTTTTATAATGGGAAACAGCTGGATAATTTCAGGTCCCATATATGTCCTTACATTATGAAGAACCCATGGCATCTGTACCCAGAGGATGAAAAGAGTATTATCAAAGACAAAAACTCTCATTCATTCTTGTGTAGGCTTCATCATAGGGCCTCTCCTTATCCCTTTAAGTGTGCCCGTCGGCCAACGGCTGTCACATGCATTTCCTCGGTAGTGCTGCACACGTCCATTGCCCGACCCGGCCCTGCCCTCACAATTGTTCGCCAGCACTGTGGCAGAATTGCTGCTGCGGTATACGGGTTAAGTTAAACCCCTTGCAGATGATTGTAGGGTAGGACTCCCCACTGTGTACAGGGGAATACTTATGAAATGGTATATGTCATGGTGGTGCTATGTCAGCAGGTCACCTGCATACAAAAAAACTAAATGGCTGATCAGACCAATCTTCACAGTTTCCATCCAATCTCAACCATTCCTACACTGGCAAAACTCCTGGAGAAATGTGTTCACATCCAACTTTGTAGAATTATTGACCAATTTCAACTCCTTGGCAAATTCCAATCCAGCTTCAGGCAAGGTCATACCACGGAATCTGCTCTTATACATATTGTGGGTGATGCTGTTGTGTTTCTATCTAGGACCCTAATTCGATATTCCCGATTCATGCCCTTAAGTGGTTATAACAAATAAAATCACTATAAAGGCATAGGGATCATATCCATATTTAGTAATAGCCCATGCAGTCCAAACACGGCAAGGCTACTCCCATAGACTCCTAGAAAGCACAACGCGTTCTTTAAACAAACCAAGCCTCCAGCAGCCCGGGAATACCCCCTGCTTTTGTTTTAATTTGCACAAGAGCTCCTGGAGTCCAGAAAGAACTGTTAGTTCTTAGTGACGTTTATGTCCAACTTACGTCAAACCCGGCACCTTTCAGGTATAAATATACCAACGTTGCCTTAAGCAAATACACGGTGGTGGGAGCAGAGCGACATTCTACTTGCCCAGGAGCCCAGCTGTTGCCAGAGCCGAAGGAAACTGCCCCTCCCTTTGACGCACTGAGAGAGACGCAGTCTTTTTCTCCAGCCGAGAAAATCCAGCTCCAGTGTTCCCAAGTCACCCTCGCGGGTTGCTGGGAGATCGAGTCCTGAGAAACGAGATACAAGACCTCCTTCATTCTATAACCAAGGTACGGAGCTGATTAAATTGCAAAAAACACAGTTGATGGACAGAATGCAGAACAATGTCTTACATTCACCCCAGTACAAAGATCTGGGCCTAAATCCATCATTTGTTTGCACTCCACAGCACCCTAGGTCAGACAATGGCTATATGCAAATCAGCCTAGACCCTGTGCTTCATGGGAACAGTCCGGCCCGAACTACCAAGCCATGTCTTTCCTAGACCGGAATCAAGCATCCAAGGACCAGTTTCTGGCTATCAGCCTTCTTCAGCATGGATAGCTTGACTCCAGTGATGTGGAGAGCCTGGGACTCATGTCTGAGCATACCCAGCCCACTCGGGGTGAAAAGTGCAAAAAACACAGTTGATGGACAGAATGCAGAACAATGTCTTACATTCACCCCAGTACAAAGATCTGGGCCTAAATCCATCATTTTTTCTGCACTCCACACCACCCTAGGTCAGACAAAGGCTATATGCAAATCAGCCTTGACCCTGTGCCTCATGGGAACAGTCCAGCCTGAACTACCAAGCCATGTCTTTCCTAGACCGGAATCAAGCATCCAAGGAACGGTTTCTGGCTATCAGCCTTCTTCAGCCTGGATAGCTTGACTCCAGTGATGTGGAGAGCCTGGGACTCACGTCTGAGCATACCCAGCCCACTCTGGGTGAAAATTGCAAAAAACACAATTGATGGACAGAATGCAGAACAATGTCCTACATTCACCCCAGTACAAAGATCTGGGCCTAAATCCATCATTTTTGTGCACTCCACACCACCCTAGGTCAGACAATGGCTATATGCAAATCAGCCTTGACCCTGTGCCTTATGGGAACAGTCCAGCCCGAACTACCAAGCCATGTCTTTCCTAGACCGGAATGAAGCATCCAAGGACCGGTTTCTGGCTATCAGCCTTCTTCAGCCTGTATAGCTTGACTCCAGTGATGTGGAGAGCCTGGGACTCACGTCTGAGCATACCCAGCCCACTCGGGGTGACAATTGCAAAAAACACAGTTGATGGACAGAATTCAGAACAATATCTTACATTCACCCCAGTACAAAGATCTGGGCCTAAATCCATCATTTCTTTGCACTCCACACCACCCTAGATCAGACAATGGCTATATGCAAATCAGCCTTGACCCTGTGCTTCATGGGAACAGTCCGGCCCGAACTACCAAGCCATGTCTTTCCTAGACCGGAATCAAGCATCCAAGGACCGGTTTCTGGCTATCAGCCTTCTTCAGCCTGGATAGCTTGACTCCAGTGATGTGGAGAGCCTGGGACTCACGTCTGAGCATACCCAGCCCACTCTGGGTGAAAATTGCAAAAAACACAATTGATGGACAGAATGCAGAACAATGTCCTACATTCACCCCAGTACAAAGATCTGGGCCTAAATCCATCATTTTTTTGCACTCCACACCACCCTAGGTCAGACAATGGCTATATGCAAATCAGCCTTGACCCTGTGCCTCATGGGAACAGTCTAGCCCGAACTACCAAGCCATGTCTTTCCTAGACCGGAATGAAGCATCCAAGGACCGGTTTCTGGCTATCAGCCTTCTTCAGCCTGTATAGCTTGACTCCAGTGATGTGGAGAGCCTGGGACTCAGTCTGAGCATACCCAGCCCACTCGGGGTGACAATTGCAAAAAACACAGTTGATGGACAGAATTCAGAACAATATCTTACATTCACCCCAGTACAAAGATCTGGGCCTAATTCCATCATTGTTTTGCTCTCCACACCACCCTAGGTCAGACAATGGCTATATGCAAATCAGCCTTGACCCTGTGCCTCATGGGAACAGTCCAGCCCGAACTACCAAGCCATGTCTTTCCTAGATCGGAATCAAGCATCCAAGGACCGGTTTCTGGCTATCAGCCATCTTCAGCCTGGATAGCTTGACTCCAGTGATGTGGAGAGTCTGGGACTCACGTTTGAGCATACCCAGCCCACTCGGGGTGAAAATGGCAAAAAACACAGTTGATGGACAGAATGCAGAACAATGTCTTACATTCACCCCAGTACAAAGATGTGGTTAAAAACTTAGAGAGAATTCTTGATTCAGGTTCTTGGCAAAAACCTAACTTAACTTAAAACTGCAACTTACTTATTCCTTCCCACGTATTAGGCTTAGGTCAGGTACACCGGGGTAGGCGTATCTTAGAAGCACCAGATGAGTTTGCTAGTCAATGTTTTTATGTATGTATATATTTTATCCGTTTTAAAGTATCATATGGCTAAGAAACCATATCAATGCTTTTACAGTATTATTTCATAATACTACTTTTACTGTACGCACTTTACTTTATAATAAGTATTGCAATTGTGGCAATTCATTTCTCTTGCATGACAAAGAAGACTGCTCAATAAAATAACACCTTTTATTGAAAACGCCCGTCTCTCTATTTCTCTGCACTCTGGTGAAATTAAGCATGCACGATTGACTGAGTGAAATAGTTGTCTATTTTTTTCACACGACTCTAGAGATATACTCTTTATTCTGAAAGAGCAAAGTTGTCATGTTTATGCGGTTGTCAGAAACTAATCCCTTCTTGTCTAAATCAGGATGGTTAACCCTTTCCTGAACATTCGAGATAGTTTCTCGTGATCTCTGAGCTAGCTGGCAAAACTAATTAAGTCTAACATAGTCAGTAGAGACCTAGATGACCTCAGTCCTACGTCTACACTGCTGTTTATGTTATTCCAATGCGCAGAGCCTATTGGGAATATAGGAACTACACTACAATGCACTATGTACGCTGGACCTAAAGAAATAATGCCTTTTGATCCTACTTGACCTTTTGTCCGTGTTTGACACAAACAAACATGATACTCTCATCTGTCTACTGGAGCACATGATGGGTTATCAGGTATGGTACTGTTTTTCTTCTTTTCTACACAATATATGTCAAAAGCTGAAGGTTAATCAGTCCCTGTCCAACCCCTCTCCACTCACCATGGCATACATAAGCTTTAGGAGGAGGGCATCGTGTGCTACCCTCTTTTTTATAATTCCTCATGCCCCCGAGACCTGGCCCACTTAGGGGGCTAAACAGTTTAGTAGCAGGGGAGGCTGCGCTTCTTTTTTAAATGATTTTTCAGCAGAAGCCATGGAGCCACATGATTTCCTTTTTTTTTTAAAAATCTTTTTATTGACAGATTTTTAGATATAGAGGGGGCAAGGAACAAATGAAAGTATATATAAACAAAAGACAATGATACATAATCAAAAAAGAATGCCATGCCATATGACTCGTTATGACCTAAACAGAAAAATCCTTCTTCATATCTAAATATTTACAACGACCAGTCTAAACGGAATGAAGTCACTCTCCTCATACTTACATATTGGAATCAATTAAACACAGTATACACAATATATACATTATACATTATATACAGATTATATGCATTATATATACAATTCACACTTCTTCCTTCCATTTCGTTATTGGCTCCCACATTTCCAATCCTAATTTCCTTGCATTTTTCCCTCTCCTTGAGTAAATCGCTCTTTCTAAATTATATATACTCAACAGCCAACAGCCTAGCTAACCATTGCTGGAATGATGGTGCCATTTTATCTAACCATGCTGAAGCAATACATAGTCTATAAACTGCCATGGCCACAAAAATAAAGTAGTTTCCTACCTCACTTTCGTTACTTCCGTCTACCCCTAGCAGAATAGTCGAAGATGTTAAATTAATAGATAGTTTTAATGCCCTTTGTAAAAACATTTCTATCTCCTTCAGTATTGTCGCCAAGCATGGGCATGTTGCGAATATATGGATAGCATCTGCGTCTATACTCGTGCACCTAGGGCAGTTTATTCCGGTTGTCGCCCCCCATTGTGCTAGTTTCGCCGGGGTGTAGTATAGCCAATACAAGGTCTTATAGTGCTGGGCCTGTAAAGACGCAGAGCATAAAATATTCTTCCCTAATTCTAATGAAATATTAAAGCATTCCTGTTCTATGCCCAGCTTCGCCGACCAAGTTTCCCCCCACTTAGCCATATCATCTGGTCTTTGATCATTTAGTTCAGCATAGAACCTTTTAATTGTACAATCTACTCCAGTATGTATTATCTCTAGTATGTTGTTTTTCTCAAATCCTCTTAGTCCCCCCGTTTTATTCTGTAGGAAGCTTCTTACTTGTAAATATTTGAAGAAGTGTATTGTTGGCAAATTAAATTCTGTCTGTAAAGTTGAAAATTGTTTCACCCCTTGTGACACCATAAGGTCCCCCAATTTTATTATCCCTTTTCGATGCCACTCTGTATATACTGAATCGGAGAATATATCTCCCGGAAATAACATGTTCTCATATATCCTCGTATATCTATTAAACTTCCCCAGTCCAAATTTTTTCATAAAAGCCTTCCATAAATTATATGCACCCAAAATAGTCTTAAAACGTGTTCGTTTAAAGGAAGCTGTGTCGAAATTTTTCAAAAAAATATTTTTAGTTTCTTCTCCCATCAGTATGCCATATATCGCTAGTGATCCCAAATGGTCTTCTCCTTCCACTTCTGCGCCACCTATTAATCCTACCATATATTGCAGGGCTGCAGCCCAGTAATAGAGCTTAAAGTCCGGTAATGCCCATCCTCCTCTTTCCCGTGGAAGTGCCATGAATTTTGCTGCTCTTCTAGTTTTGCCTTTACACCAGATAAATTTGTTAGTCATACGTTCAATCCTTTTAAACCACAAATTATCGAACCATAGGGGAATTGTACGAAAAAGGTATAAAAATTTCGGCATTATTAACATTTTTACAATATTCACTCTTCCAACCAGTGTAAGATGGAGATTATTCAATCTGTCTAGTTCTCCCCCTACTTTTCGTACAATTGGTTCAATGTTTAGTTCTACTATCTTTTCTAAGTCTGAGGTTATCGTTATGCCCAAATAGGTTCCCGTCTGCACCACCCGTAAATCCTGACATATAGCCTTATTATTTTTTATAATTTGTGTTTTTCCAGTATTCAGAGAATACCCAGACACCTTCCCAAATTCTATTGCCTCCTGTTCCACATATCTTATAGCCTCTGTGGGTGATGATGTTATGACCGCCACGTCATCAGCATAAGCCAAGATCTTACAGTCCCCCCTGAGTGTGGAAATTGGGGGAATATCCATATTTGACTCCAATCTCCGAATTAACGGATCTAGATATACTGCAAACAGTAGCGGGGAGCATGGACAGCCTTGCCTGGTGCCCCTATTAATTTTTACTTTTTCCGTTGAACCCGCACTGATTCTAATTGTGGCAACTGGATCTCTATACAATGTCTTTATCGCTGTCAGAAAGCCATTCCCAAATCCCATTTTTCCCAGAACACTCCACAAATATACCCATGATACACGGTCAAAAGCTTTTTCAGCGTCCAACAGTAGTACCGCGAATGGATCCCCGCTAGCCTCAGTTTTGTCCATAAGAGTGATTAGCTTCCTTACGTGGTGCGTAGTCCCCCGACCCGGTATAAAACCATGTTGGGTGGTGGTAACCAGAGGTGTTATTACGCTGGCGAATCTTATTGCCAGTGCCTTAGAGTATACCTTTGTATCTGTATTCATGAGAGTGATTGGTCTATATGATCCGGGATCTGTTGGTACTTTTCCTTTCTTAAGGATAACAACAATTTCAGCCCCAAACCAGGTGTTTGGTGTTGAATATCCCTTCTGTGCCTGTTTCATAATATAAAGCATATCTCCTCCTAGCTCCTCCCAGAACACCTTATAGAACTCTAACGGGATCTTATCAGGACCGGCCGCTTTTCCTGAAGGTAGACTCTTCAAAGCTGCTTTTATTTCCTCCATATCTAATGGTTTGTCGATCCTCTGTTTCTCTATTTCATCCAGCTGACTCCCTTCATAATGGTTCAGATATTCCATTATATCTTCAGGATCTTTTATATCGGTTTCCAGATATAGATTTGTATAAAAGCTCCTGAAGACTTCCCTAATTTGTTGTACATTGGTTACAATCCCCCCTGAGCTGTCTTTTATTGCTTTTATCTCTCCAAATGATGCCTTCTGTCTCGTTCTGGCTGCTAACATTTTGCCAACTCTTTCACTCATCTCGTAACAATTCTCTCTATTAACCGTATATTGTTCAGCTGCCCTCTCTGCTATATATTCTTCTGCTTTCATTCGTAGTTTTGCAAGTTTACTATATGCCGGATCCATTACAGCTCCATTACTAGTTCGGTCTACCCTATTGTTTAATTCCTCCTCCGCTAACAGTAATTCCCTCCTTACCCCATCACTTCTTTCTTTCTCCTGTTTCCTTTTCCTAGCCCCAAAACTGATAGTCTCTCTCCTCACACCAGCCTTGAAACAGTCCCACACTATCCCCACAGGTGCTGTATGCCTATTTATATTCAAAAATTCAGTTATCCATACCTTCATGTGTTGAATATATGCATCGTCCACTAACAATGCCTTTTCAAATGTCCACTCCGATACCTTCCTTGCAGCTGTCATTCCCTTTAAAGTGGCAATAAGGGGATTATGATCCGATAAGATCCTTGGTAATCTCTCAATACCTGCACCATCGATGCCTTGACTGCTAATTAAAAAATAGTCTAGTCTTACACTTATTCTGTGGGGTGCTGAATAGTATGTGAAACCATCTTGGCCAGGCTTAAGGATATCCCATACGTCAAGTAATCCATTATTTCTTGCTAAATTATAAATTGCTTTGAAAACCCTATTCTTCCTTCCCTTATATTTAACTGGAGGTCCCAGCACCAAGCCCAATCCCCCTGCACCATTGATATTAAAATCACCTCCTATCAATATAAATGGAGCCCAGGTCGCCAACTCAATATCAAGCTCTTCGAAAATTTCCGGATCATCTCCTGTGGATCCATAGATAGAACTAAGGGTAACCCATGTTTCCCCAACCAAGCATTCTACTAAAGCCCATCTACCCCAGACATCCTCCCATTTTTTTCTAGTAGTGGTGTCTCTTTGCCTTGCCATTACAGCCACCCCCCTATTCCTGGTTCCCTGTCTGGAGTATGCTATGACAGTAAGACCTAACTGGTCTAGCAGCCTAATTTCAGACGCCTGTATATGGGTCTCTTGAAGTATTAAGAAGTCTAGTCTTAGATTTTTGATCAAAAATGCCGCTTTCTGTCTTTTTAATTTATCATTAAGACCACCCACATTCCACGTCATTATTCGGATACTCATCCTGAATTTTTAACAAATGTTCCCGTAATTTTGCTCATTTCAGAAGAAGACATACTACATATTGGGACCACAGCCTTATACGGCTCATTTATTTCTTCCATTTTGTATTTCATCTTGTTCCAGAATATTTCCCGCCTGCTATACTTCCAATTTTTTCCACGTTCCTTTTTTCCGTGTTCCTCACCCCCCCCCGTGTCCCCCGCCCTGCGCCCCCACCCCGACTAGCCCACCCCCCCTATGTGACAGCTGTGTCTGCTTGGGCCCCGCACCCCTCCCCCCCCCCCACTCCTGTTACCTTTCTAGCTACTAACAAAAAAAAGGGTGCACACTTAGCTATACCTATTTACATAACAGTACAATACAATTCTCTGTTCTTGTGCTTCTTCTCTAGTTCCAGCGTCTACGTACATACTTTTATATCTTGCTGCCTTTTGCCACCAAAGCTACCGCTTGTTCCCTATCAGCCTGTGACTGAGAGTGCGGATGATTCTGTGGATTCCTTTCTTTTAGCCGTGCCAAAAATTCAGCCGCTTTAATTTCAGAGTGGAAGATCTTAAATTGGCCATCTCTTACCACCTTCAATCTACTGGGGAACAATAAGTATGCCTCACAGCCAATTCTTTGAAACGGTGCTATTAGTTCCCTCAGTCTCCATCTACGCTCTACCGTTGTGTGGCAAAAGTCTGGTCTAGCAAAAAACCTTGTATCTACACTTTGCCTGTGGCCTGTGGCCTTGCTTTGGCCATGACCTCCTCTCTCAATAAATAGTTACCCACATAGATTAATATTGCTCTAGGCTTATTTGAGACATCCCCCTTCCTCTGTGTAAATGGGAATCTATGAGCACGCTGAATCTCTGTCTCCCAGTCCCAGACTTTTAGATCAGGGAGTGCGCCCTTAAAAAGTTCTATAGCGTAAGCTCTGGCATCCTGTCCTTCCCTTCCTTCCGGAATACCTAAAAGCCTAATGTTGTTTCTCCACTGCCTATTCTCGAAATCTTCCAGCTTCCATGACACATCACTGTTGGCCTTCTCTTGATCTTGTCTAAATTCTTTCCAGCCCTTCATTTCATCTTCCAGGACCCCAGGAGCCACATGATTTCCACAGAAAAATAAATTTTAAAAATGTGTTTTTGCCCGATGCAGGGTCTCCAAGATGCCTAACGTGGCCAGGGTATTCCTACCCTACCCACTTCTCTTTTTTAACTGTTTATTTTGAGTCCCAAGATGGCTCCCAAAACTTTCTGCTTCAAGTGTTGGCAGCCAATCACATTTTAGCAATGGCACTGTTGGGGGGAACACCAAAGGCTTACCTGCACCACGCCAACGGGCAAGAGCCGTGAGGGCAACGGCGGCAGCAGCAAGACGCCGGGAGGCAGCCCGGTCGAGCAGACCACACTCCCCAGCAGCCTCTGGGGCGGCAGCATGCCCGTGATGCGTAAGGAGCGCCCGGAGGTGCCAGTAAAAGGCTGACCCCCCCGGGAGCCCAGGGGGGAACACCAAAGGCTTACCTGCACCACGCCAACGGGCAAGAGCCGTGAGGGCAACGGCGGCAGCAGCAAGACGCCGGGAGGCAGCTCGGTCGAGCGGACCACACTCCCCAGCAGCCTCTGGGGCGGCAGCGCGCCCGTGCGCGCAAGGAGCGCCCAGAGGCGCCAGTAAAAGGCTGACCCCCCCGGGAGCCCAGGGGGGGAACACCAAAGGCTTACCTGCACCACGCCAACGGGCAAGAGCCGTGAGGGCAACGGCGGCAGCAGCAAGACACCGGGAGGCAGCCCGGTCGAGCGGACCACACTCCCCAGCAGCCTCTGGGGCGGCAGCGCGCCCGTGACGCGCAAGGACCGCCCGGAGGCGCCAGTAAAAGGCTGACACCCCCACTCGCCCCGCGAGTCGCGCGCGGGAGCGACCGGGAGAAGCCCGGGACAAGGGCGGGGCCGTCTGTGGCCGTCAGGGGCCAGAAGAGGCCGGCTGAGCCACCCCCCTTTTGATTCGACCCGTGAGTACCCGTAGGTGAAAATCTGCGGCTACAACTTTGTTCCCTCTGTTTTTTTAATAACTATTGTATTTGAGACCCTTGAACAAACCCCCAAAGTGTCTGTCCAAACTACTTTACCGGATAATTATTTGCTGAAAGTAGTATCCAGAATCAATAGCGACAGAAGGAAAGCTCTGGGGAAAAGTACTGTTCCAGACCTCCCATTGACTCCATCTGAGGAACTTAATAATGTAGATATCATCGTCAATGATACAGACACAGTAGTGGAGCATGATAATATCAGTGACAATGTTGATTTACCTACGGCTCCAGACAATTTGACAAGGGTGGAAGATGACCCATGTGATAACTCCGGGGGTACACCTCAGCAGTCCGTTAGGGCTACTAAATTTATGCGAGCCTGTAGAAAAACGGCACCCAAGCGGGGTAATCACTCTACTAGAAAGAATTAAAAAAACACCACACACAAGAAGAGTGCTGAGGAAATAGGGTCATTAGTAAACGACAATTTTGTTTCCATTAAGCCTGATCAAATTGACCTGTTAGTAAATACTATCTATAGCAAATTTAACATGGTGGTAGAGCCCTTGTTAACCAAAATTGATGATCTGCGGGCAGAAGTAGTAAGACTAAGGGCCGTGGTGGACCAGCATGCCGATAAACTGGAAAAATCTATATTAGATATTAAAATACCAGCGTGCTCAACCTCTGTCTCTACAAAGGATAGGGTGCAGACGCAGTCACGACCCATAAATAGTGCCCCTCCCACTAATACCAGGAATCAACCATCTAAAGAGCTACCTGCACCATTACTTACAATACCTCAGGATGCAGGCAGACCTTCAAAGCAATTAACTGCTGGGTCAACAAGCACAATGTCGGGTACCTTACAGAATGATATTAGACCTACAACAGCATCTAAGACAGCTTCGGTACCAGCGGTCTCAGCTTTACCTGCTGCCACTGGGGGAACCAATGGGGTACCCATATGGATATGCAGGCGCCCAGTAGACCTCCCACCTGAATGTGTACCCTACGTTGTGGTCTTAACTAATGTCCCGATCGTAACCCAGGTTCCTAATAATCAGGAGTAAGAGGAATCTTTGAAGAATAAATCAATTTCCTGGTTAAATCGCCATTGTGGTTATCCAGTTGGCTATTCTGATCAAATTATCTCTATCAGAAGAGTCAATTGGATCGGTAACACCAAAAAGTCAAGTGGGGGCGATTGTGTGATTATTAATTTTAAGCACCCGCAACACGTTGCGACTGTTCTGCTCAGAGCAGCCTCAATTACGCAGTGTGAGACAGATGTAGTTGCCAGACCGCTGGGCTATTTTTATAACCACCTTAGTAGGCCACCTTCTGTTAATTGCAGGGAGGGGGTAAAGAGTAACTTTACTTACCCAGCTTTTATAAATAGACCTGTGTTGCCTAACTTCCGCCCTGGTTTTCAAGATGGTACATTTACCCCGTCAATGCATATGGTGAATCCTGTGTTAGGTGGGAATAATTTTATAACACATACCCCCAACACATTTGCAACCTATGGCAATACGTCTCTGCCTGTTAGTGGGATGGTCTATCAAGTTCCAACTCAGAACAGGTATCAGTCATTGAGTTTTTTAGATCAAAATGATTGACATGAGATTGACCCTTCCCGGGATGATGCAAACAGCAATAATTATGGAGAAGTAATTATGTCTGTAAATGAATTGGACAATGATGTGATTTTTGATTGTATGCCGATAGGGGGAGAAGTCTCAAATCCAATGTATAACATAGAGCTTTTTAATATGGAGAATAACATGTCCATACCTAGAGATGAACCGCCTATTGTCAGCCATGTGAGGGATAGTGTAACTTGTTATATTGCCAGCTGGAATATTGCAGGCCTAGTGGCCAAGGAGGATATGCTAGGATGGAAAGATTTTGTGAACTTATTTGACATTCTTTGCCTCCAGGAAACCTGGTGTAAAAATTTTAATGGCATTGATGGCTTTGTATCCTATGAACTTCCTGCCTTAGCCTCAACCCATGGTAGAGCTAAAGGTGGGTTGCTGGTGTTGATTTCAGTCAAATTACCTATCTCGGTGAAAAAGTATGTAAAAGTGGGGGCTCATTCACAAATTCTATGGCTAACGCAAGATGCGGGTAGAAATATACTTTTGATTAATTTCTACAATAATATATTTGATGGCACTAGACATATTGCAATTAATGAATTAGATAGGGCTTTGAATAATTGTGTTAAAAATTTTAATGGTGTTTTTGAATTTATTTTTATGGGGGATTTTAATGTCTCTGTTTGCCCATTATCATCTCAGAAGTTATGCGGTGTGTATAATCGTTTGGGGGATGCTGATGTTCATTTTCCCCATCACCCCTATGGAGAGACCCTGAATAACTTTCTGATACAGTATGATATTGAAATTATGGAAAATGCTAAAAATGATGAGGGTGAAAATATCCCGACTTTTAAAGGAAGGGGCGCCAACACTATTATTGATTTTATATGCATGTCTTCAACCCTTATTCCGTTATGCTCAGTGCCCAAGGTGATTGATGTTATGCTAAGTGATCATAACTGTTTAACTACTGAAGTATTATTATGGAATAATGTCAATACACGTGAACAGGGTAGTATTGTTAATATTGAACCCCATAGGCAGGATGGGTATAGGCTGAGGAGGAAGGGAGAAAAAGCGGACATAACATCTGAGTCCATAATTTCAAGTTGTCTGATGGAAATCACGGCAATTTTAGAACAGGATGATACCTCGGCTGCCAGTATCGACCACTTTGATAGAATTAATGCTACCATCAATAGGAAGTTTACCAAAGAGGTTGGGCACAAGAATAGATGTAAAAGGGGATGGTTTGATCATGCCTGCTCTACTGCCCGGAAGGATCTTAAAGAGGCCTTAGCAGCTAAACCAAGAGATAAGAGTCTGGTGATTCAACTTAGGCAGGATTATAATTTGATCCTTAAACGTAGAGAAGCTGAATTACAGAAGGAAGCGTGGGACAACCTCAGTCAAGCAGCAGAATTGAAGAACTGTACTTTGTTTTGGTCTACGGTGAATAGTCCGTTCCTAAAAGATGAAAAGGTACCAGAACTCACATCAAATGTGAGTATGGAATCTTGTATCCAACATTTCTCCATTATTTTTGACTCGTGTAATTTAACAGTATCTAATGGAGAAGGCTGGCCTATCATGGCCTTAGATATCAGCATAGATGAGGTTATGGTTAGCATAAGAACCAGTAAGGGAGGGAAGGCCCAGGGACCTGATGGTGTACCTATAGACGTATATAAGACCGCACCCGAGATTTGGGGCCTATTGTTGGCCAAAATCTTTAATGCAGCCATTTGCTGTAAAATACCGTCTACCTGGGAGGAATCTATAATAGTCCCCATTCATAAGAAAGGTGATCGGAGCGATGCCAAAAATGATCGACCTATATCCTTACTGGACTCATCTGTCAAAATTATGAGTCGGGTCCTCTTAGTAAGATTAGAGGAATGGGCAGAAACAAATGAAATTTTAACTAATTGCCAGTTTGGATTCAGAAAAGGACGTGGCACCATCGAGCAGTGTCTAAATCTAGAGCTCCTGGAAGGGAAATATACCCAGACCAAAAAAGGGTCGCTTTATTTATGTTTTGCTGACCTTAGCAGCGCTTTCGACATGGTAGACCATGCTATATTATGGGCCAAATTATTATAAATGGGGGCCCCTGAAGGTATAATATACTTCCTCGCCCGCCTGTATGAAAAGCTTAGCACCAGTGTCCGATATGGACCTAATGGGGAGTGTACGACCAAGTTTAGGATCGGGAGGGGAATTAGACAGGGCTGTGTTTTAGCACCCCTGCTTTTCACCCTCTTTATTAATGAGGTAGATTCTGTCCTGCAGACAGTCACGGCGGATGCCCCTAGAGTTAACAACTTTAACATACCCGTACTACTCTATGCGGATGACGCCGTGTTACTGTCCAGGACTCCCATGGGTCTTCAACGTTTAATGGACCGCTTTGTGCGGTTCATCAAAAATAGGAAACTGGTGATCAATAAATCAAAAACATATGTGATGGAGTGTGGGCCTGGAAGAGCTAAAACGAAAGGTAAATCCCATTATTTTATCGATGGTGAACCGGTTGAAAAAGTTGAAAATTTCTGCTACTTGGGAATTACTTTCTCCAATAACGGTAGCTGGGATACTGAACACAAAGTTGTTAAAACAAAGATGATTAGGAGTGCTAATGGGGTCTTTGCATTTGCCAAGAAGCTGGGGAGTAGACAAATTAAAGACATGTTAAAAATGTATCAATCTAGATGTCTCTCTGCAGCCCTTTATGGGGCTGGTGTATGGGGTGTGTCACCAGCGGGGAGCCTTCAGGTAGAGGAGAATAATTTCCTGAAAAGGCTCCTGTGTTTACCCAAGTCTACCTCCAACACCTTGGTTCACAAGGAAACAGGGATTCAACCCCTAAGCGATATGATTATGCAAAGACCCTTATTATTGTGGCGCTCTATTTGGCTCAGTGACGGCACCTCATTGAATAGAGCTATTATTGAGGATTGCCTTTCTCTAGACCAGCATTTAAAGATCCCTTGGATTAAATACATTATTGAATGCTCTCAAAAGATTTTTGGGCTCAATGTGATTAATGATCCATATAGTGCCTCAGATATCTCCAAATTAAGTATGAAAATAACTTTCCTGAATTATTGCAACGAAAGGCATTTTTTTGAGGATTCTAAACTATCTACATGTGTACTGTACAATAGCATGAATGATTTTATTGGATTTCATCCGTATTTGTCAGAGGTAACTAGAGTTTCGCACCAGTTTGTACTTACCAGAATGAGGATGGGAATAGTACACAATCTTGTTGCGTGCCCTAATATTAAAATGCGCCCTAATGGACCCTGTGTATGTGATAACAAAACGGAACAGAGCACTAAGCACTTTTTATTATCATGCGAATTGTCCGATGCAGGGTCTCCAAGATGCCTAACGTGGCCAGGGTATTCCTACCCTACCCACTTCTCTTTTTTAACTGTTTATTTTGAGTCCCAAGATGGCTCCCAAAACTTTCTGCTTCAAGTGTTGGCAGCCAATCACATTTTAGCAATGGCACTGTTGGGGGGAACACCAAAGGCTTACCTGCACCACGCCAACGGGCAAGAGCCGTGAGGGCAACGGCGGCAGCAGCAAGACGCCGGGAGGCAGCCCGGTCGAGCAGACCACACTCCCCAGCAGCCTCTGGGGCGGCAGCATGCCCGTGATGCGTAAGGAGCGCCCGGAGGTGCCAGTAAAAGGCTGACCCCCCCGGGAGCCCAGGGGGGAACACCAAAGGCTTACCTGCACCACGCCAACGGGCAAGAGCCGTGAGGGCAACGGCGGCAGCAGCAAGACGCCGGGAGGCAGCTCGGTCGAGCGGACCACACTCCCCAGCAGCCTCTGGGGCGGCAGCGCGCCCGTGCGCGCAAGGAGCGCCCAGAGGCGCCAGTAAAAGGCTGACCCCCCCGGGAGCCCAGGGGGGGAACACCAAAGGCTTACCTGCACCACGCCAACGGGCAAGAGCCGTGAGGGCAACGGCGGCAGCAGCAAGACACCGGGAGGCAGCCCGGTCGAGCGGACCACACTCCCCAGCAGCCTCTGGGGCGGCAGCGCGCCCGTGACGCGCAAGGACCGCCCGGAGGCGCCAGTAAAAGGCTGACACCCCCACTCGCCCCGCGAGTCGCGCGCGGGAGCGACCGGGAGAAGCCCGGGACAAGGGCGGGGCCGTCTGTGGCCGTCAGGGGCCAGAAGAGGCCGGCTGAGCCACCCCCCTTTTGATTCGACCCGTGAGTACCCGTAGGTGAAAATCTGCGGCTACAACTTTGTTCCCTCTGTTTTTTTAATAACTATTGTATTTGAGACCCTTGAACAAACCCCCAAAGTGTCTGTCCAAACTACTTTACCGGATAATTATTTGCTGAAAGTAGTATCCAGAATCAATAGCGACAGAAGGAAAGCTCTGGGGAAAAGTACTGTTCCAGACCTCCCATTGACTCCATCTGAGGAACTTAATAATGTAGATATCATCGTCAATGATACAGACACAGTAGTGGAGCATGATAATATCAGTGACAATGTTGATTTACCTACGGCTCCAGACAATTTGACAAGGGTGGAAGATGACCCATGTGATAACTCCGGGGGTACACCTCAGCAGTCCGTTAGGGCTACTAAATTTATGCGAGCCTGTAGAAAAACGGCACCCAAGCGGGGTAATCACTCTACTAGAAAGAATTAAAAAAACACCACACACAAGAAGAGTGCTGAGGAAATAGGGTCATTAGTAAACGACAATTTTGTTTCCATTAAGCCTGATCAAATTGACCTGTTAGTAAATACTATCTATAGCAAATTTAACATGGTGGTAGAGCCCTTGTTAACCAAAATTGATGATCTGCGGGCAGAAGTAGTAAGACTAAGGGCCGTGGTGGACCAGCATGCCGATAAACTGGAAAAATCTATATTAGATATTAAAATACCAGCGTGCTCAACCTCTGTCTCTACAAAGGATAGGGTGCAGACGCAGTCACGACCCATAAATAGTGCCCCTCCCACTAATACCAGGAATCAACCATCTAAAGAGCTACCTGCACCATTACTTACAATACCTCAGGATGCAGGCAGACCTTCAAAGCAATTAACTGCTGGGTCAACAAGCACAATGTCGGGTACCTTACAGAATGATATTAGACCTACAACAGCATCTAAGACAGCTTCGGTACCAGCGGTCTCAGCTTTACCTGCTGCCACTGGGGGAACCAATGGGGTACCCATATGGATATGCAGGCGCCCAGTAGACCTCCCACCTGAATGTGTACCCTACGTTGTGGTCTTAACTAATGTCCCGATCGTAACCCAGGTTCCTAATAATCAGGAGTAAGAGGAATCTTTGAAGAATAAATCAATTTCCTGGTTAAATCGCCATTGTGGTTATCCAGTTGGCTATTCTGATCAAATTATCTCTATCAGAAGAGTCAATTGGATCCGTAACACCAAAAAGTCAAGTGGGGGCGATTGTGTGATTATTAATTTTAAGCACCCGCAACACGTTGCGACTGTTCTGCTCAGAGCAGCCTCAATTACGCAGTGTGAGACAGATGTAGTTGCCAGACCGCTGGGCTATTTTTATAACCACCTTAGTAGGCCACCTTCTGTTAATTGCAGGGAGGGGGTAAAGAGTAACTTTACTTACCCAGCTTTTATAAATAGACCTGTGTTGCCTAACTTCCGCCCTGGTTTTCAAGATGGTACATTTACCCCGTCAATGCATATGGTGAATCCTGTGTTAGGTGGGAATAATTTTATAACACATACCCCCAACACATTTGCAACCTATGGCAATACGTCTCTGCCTGTTAGTGGGATGGTCTATCAAGTTCCAACTCAGAACAGGTATCAGTCATTGAGTTTTTTAGATCAAAATGATTGACATGAGATTGACCCTTCCCGGGATGATGCAAACAGCAATAATTATGGAGAAGTAATTATGTCTGTAAATGAATTGGACAATGATGTGATTTTTGATTGTATGCCGATAGGGGGAGAAGTCTCAAATCCAATGTATAACATAGAGCTTTTTAATATGGAGAATAACATGTCCATACCTAGAGATGAACCGCCTATTGTCAGCCATGTGAGGGATAGTGTAACTTGTTATATTGCCAGCTGGAATATTGCAGGCCTAGTGGCCAAGGAGGATATGCTAGGATGGAAAGATTTTGTGAACTTATTTGACATTCTTTGCCTCCAGGAAACCTGGTGTAAAAATTTTAATGGCATTGATGGCTTTGTATCCTATGAACTTCCTGCCTTAGCCTCAACCCATGGTAGAGCTAAAGGTGGGTTGCTGGTGTTGATTTCAGTCAAATTACCTATCTCGGTGAAAAAGTATGTAAAAGTGGGGGCTCATTCACAAATTCTATGGCTAACGCAAGATGCGGGTAGAAATATACTTTTGATTAATTTCTACAATAATATATTTGATGGCACTAGACATATTGCAATTAATGAATTAGATAGGGCTTTGAATAATTGTGTTAAAAATTTTAATGGTGTTTTTGAATTTATTTTTATGGGGGATTTTAATGTCTCTGTTTGCCCATTATCATCTCAGAAGTTATGCGGTGTGTATAATCGTTTGGGGGATGCTGATGTTCATTTTCCCCATCACCCCTATGGAGAGACCCTGAATAACTTTCTGATACAGTATGATATTGAAATTATGGAAAATGCTAAAAATGATGAGGGTGAAAATATCCCGACTTTTAAAGGAAGGGGCGCCAACACTATTATTGATTTTATATGCATGTCTTCAACCCTTATTCCGTTATGCTCAGTGCCCAAGGTGATTGATGTTATGCTAAGTGATCATAACTGTTTAACTACTGAAGTATTATTATGGAATAATGTCAATACACGTGAACAGGGTAGTATTGTTAATATTGAACCCCATAGGCAGGATGGGTATAGGCTGAGGAGGAAGGGAGAAAAAGCGGACATAACATCTGAGTCCATAATTTCAAGTTGTCTGATGGAAATCACGGCAATTTTAGAACAGGATGATACCTCGGCTGCCAGTATCGACCACTTTGATAGAATTAATGCTACCATCAATAGGAAGTTTACCAAAGAGGTTGGGCACAAGAATAGATGTAAAAGGGGATGGTTTGATCATGCCTGCTCTACTGCCCGGAAGGATCTTAAAGAGGCCTTAGCAGCTAAACCAAGAGATAAGAGTCTGGTGATTCAACTTAGGCAGGATTATAATTTGATCCTTAAACGTAGAGAAGCTGAATTACAGAAGGAAGCGTGGGACAACCTCAGTCAAGCAGCAGAATTGAAGAACTGTACTTTGTTTTGGTCTACGGTGAATAGTCCGTTCCTAAAAGATGAAAAGGTACCAGAACTCACATCAAATGTGAGTATGGAATCTTGTATCCAACATTTCTCCATTATTTTTGACTCGTGTAATTTAACAGTATCTAATGGAGAAGGCTGGCCTATCATGGCCTTAGATATCAGCATAGATGAGGTTATGGTTAGCATAAGAACCAGTAAGGGAGGGAAGGCCCAGGGACCTGATGGTGTACCTATAGACGTATATAAGACCGCACCCGAGATTTGGGGCCTATTGTTGGCCAAAATCTTTAATGCAGCCATTTGCTGTAAAATACCGTCTACCTGGGAGGAATCTATAATAGTCCCCATTCATAAGAAAGGTGATCGGAGCGATGCCAAAAATGATCGACCTATATCCTTACTGGACTCATCTGTCAAAATTATGAGTCGGGTCCTCTTAGTAAGATTAGAGGAATGGGCAGAAACAAATGAAATTTTAACTAATTGCCAGTTTGGATTCAGAAAAGGACGTGGCACCATCGAGCAGTGTCTAAATCTAGAGCTCCTGGAAGGGAAATATACCCAGACCAAAAAAGGGTCGCTTTATTTATGTTTTGCTGACCTTAGCAGCGCTTTCGACATGGTAGACCATGCTATATTATGGGCCAAATTATTATAAATGGGGGCCCCTGAAGGTATAATATACTTCCTCGCCCGCCTGTATGAAAAGCTTAGCACCAGTGTCCGATATGGACCTAATGGGGAGTGTACGACCAAGTTTAGGATCGGGAGGGGAATTAGACAGGGCTGTGTTTTAGCACCCCTGCTTTTCACCCTCTTTATTAATGAGGTAGATTCTGTCCTGCAGACAGTCACGGCGGATGCCCCTAGAGTTAACAACTTTAACATACCCGTACTACTCTATGCGGATGACGCCGTGTTACTGTCCAGGACTCCCATGGGTCTTCAACGTTTAATGGACCGCTTTGTGCGGTTCATCAAAAATAGGAAACTGGTGATCAATAAATCAAAAACATATGTGATGGAGTGTGGGCCTGGAAGAGCTAAAACGAAAGGTAAATCCCATTATTTTATCGATGGTGAACCGGTTGAAAAAGTTGAAAATTTCTGCTACTTGGGAATTACTTTCTCCAATAACGGTAGCTGGGATACTGAACACAAAGTTGTTAAAACAAAGATGATTAGGAGTGCTAATGGGGTCTTTGCATTTGCCAAGAAGCTGGGGAGTAGACAAATTAAAGACATGTTAAAAATGTATCAATCTAGATGTCTCTCTGCAGCCCTTTATGGGGCTGGTGTATGGGGTGTGTCACCAGCGGGGAGCCTTCAGGTAGAGGAGAATAATTTCCTGAAAAGGCTCCTGTGTTTACCCAAGTCTACCTCCAACACCTTGGTTCACAAGGAAACAGGGATTCAACCCCTAAGCGATATGATTATGCAAAGACCCTTATTATTGTGGCGCTCTATTTGGCTCAGTGACGGCACCTCATTGAATAGAGCTATTATTGAGGATTGCCTTTCTCTAGACCAGCATTTAAAGATCCCTTGGATTAAATACATTATTGAATGCTCTCAAAAGATTTTTGGGCTCAATGTGATTAATGATCCATATAGTGCCTCAGATATCTCCAAATTAAGTATGAAAATAACTTTCCTGAATTATTGCAACGAAAGGCATTTTTTTGAGGATTCTAAACTATCTACATGTGTACTGTACAATAGCATGAATGATTTTATTGGATTTCATCCGTATTTGTCAGAGGTAACTAGAGTTTCGCACCAGTTTGTACTTACCAGAATGAGGATGGGAATAGTACACAATCTTGTTGCGTGCCCTAATATTAAAATGCGCCCTAATGGACCCTGTGTATGTGATAACAAAACGGAACAGAGCACTAAGCACTTTTTATTATCATGCGAATTGTATAGTGGACTGCGGAAATTCTTCCTAAAGCCGATGTTGAATAGATTTGGAGTGAGAACAATCACGGACTCTATGAAACTGCTTTTTAATTTGCACCATCCGGACATTTGTTTTTTTACTGCTACATTTTTGCTTAAAGCAATTAGCGCCAGGAAAAGTATGTGTTCTTATTTATTTTAAATATTTATTCCACCCTCCTGTGGATAATTTATGTATTATGTGTTTCCTCTAATGAAATGTTAAATGAAATGCTTGTATCTATAACTGCATGTGCTTTTATGGACATGTTTTTTTAATGTTCCGAATAAAGCTTTATGACTTGACTTGACACAAACAAACATGATACTCTCATCTGTCTACTGGAGCACATGATGGGTTATCAGGTATGGTGCTTAACTGTTTTTCTTCTTTTCTACACAATATATCCCAAAAGCTGAAGGTTAATCAGTCCCTGTCCAACCCCTCTCCGCTCACCATGGCATACATAAGCTTTAGGAGGAGGTCATCGTGTGCTACCCTCTTTTTTATAATTCCTCATGCCCACGAGACCTGGCCCACTTGGGGGCTAAACAGTTTAGTAGCAGGGGGGCTGCGCTTCTTTTTTAAATGATTTTTCAGCAGAAGCCGTGGAGCCACATGATTTCCACAGAAAAAATAAATTTTAAAAATGTGTTTTTGCCCTATGCAGGGTCTCCAAGATGCCTAACGTGGCCAGGCTATTCCTACCCTACCCACTTCTCTTTTGTAACTGTTTATTTTGAGTCCCAAGATGGCTCCCAAAACTTTCTGCTTCAAGTGTTGGCAGCCAATCACATTTTAGCAATGGCACTGTTGGATCCTTGGAGGATCCACGTCCCTATAGTTACAAATTCTAATTCCTTTTAATATCTCAAACTCTACTGAATGGATTTACACCAAATAACAATAAGGATTCTTTCTGGACCAAGAGCTACCTTTCTGCCAATTTGGTGTCATTCTGTCCATCTGTTCGGCTGCAGTCGCGACTAATATCTCTATGCGAATTAACCTGGGAAAAATACTTTTTTGACCCCCCCTTTTCTTGGCCTCCGCTTGATGGATTGCCTTGAAACTCTCCATGGACAACAAGAATCATGGTATACTTTTATGAAGATTCATCAACCAAAATCAAAGATATAGGCAAGTAAACATGTCCCTAACTATAAATAACTACTGGCAACTAGAGAGAGAAAGAAAGATTTAACTTTGTACTATATGAAGTCCATATATATATATATATATATATATATATATGTATAGAGCAATAGTTTGAAACTTTCACATGGTGCTATACATAAAGATAATTCATTTCTGTATCTTTACCATTTTTTTCTTAATTTTTTGGGAATGTTTTTTTAAATGTGTTTATTTACATTTGTTTATTTTATTTGATGTTCTATATATATATTTGTGTGTATTTGTGCATAAGTATATATAAATATTTATTTGTATATGTATGTTCACTGAAAAAAACATAGGTTTCGGACATGTTATAGTTAGGAATTAGCATTTAAAAAACCTTAGAAATTCACTGAAAAAAACAGGTTTTAGGGGTGTTATAGTTAGCTGGACATTTCACTCGTACAAAACCATTGAAATTCCTCCGTTATAGTTAGTTGTACTAACTATTACGGGTGCGCCCACGATCCACTGCTGATGATGTCACATATTACATAATTCATGACATGGTCAGTGACATCACTGATGACATCACTGAATACATCTCAAATGACATCACCGATGACATCACTGATGATATCATCCAGTGAATGTGGTTTGGGTCGATATTTAAATAAGTATTATATATATAGCAATCTGCAGTGAAGACTTAGCGGATGTATAATTGTGTGGATGAAGGATTTAGTAGCACTGTGATTGACTGTTTAAGTGACTAATTTAAAGTGTCTCACTAAATATATGGGATAGTGATTAAACTGTGTTAATATCTGTATCACTCTGTCTCTTGTTGTGTAAACTACTGCATAAGTTGGTTACTAGCTATTTGAAAGTCTATATTAGTTATTAATTATTTAAGTGAGTATCTGTATGGTAGAGTGAATGTGTGTGTGGTTGGGTGGGAGGTGTGTGACTGTCCAAAGATGTATAAATAGTTGATTTAGTAGGTATATGAGGTTAAGACTGCATGTGGAAACAGTTGTTTGGGTGAGTGAATCTCTTTATGGGTGTGATGATGAGTAAATATATTTCTCAATGATATATGTCTAACAAAGTAGAAATATAAAAGGCAGTGTATGTGACAGTTGTTGTTTATAAATAAGTATACATAAGACTCAGTGATAGTGTGAGTGACTGTATGGAAAACAGTATACTTTTAATAGTGATTTTATAACACACTAAGTATGAGTTACTATCTATATGAATAAATAAAGTGGTGTTTGTATAAGTGTGTAGCTGAGTAAATGTAAGTATGATCAATTGTTTGCATAAGTGAGTAGGATGACTGCACAAGTGAATAGGATGTGTGCTGGTGTGTATTGTCGATGTATGTGTATAAGTGTGTTTAATAGTGTTCTATTGATCTTTGTCAGCATGTATGAATGAATCTATAGGTAAGTGTTTAGATGTGTGTGTTGATGAAGGAATCACTGAGGGGGTTTGTAGATAATTGTATTGGTGTGTCAATGGTTTCAAATATGGTACTCCATATTTTATAATGAGTGTTGGAAGGTTATACTAGTGTATGATGAGGTGTATCTATTGTATCGTGAAAGATGTCTTCAGTGATGTCATTTGAGATGTCATCAGTAAAGTCATCAGTGATGTCACTGACCAACTATTTATTTTTACACATTTTACTTCTTAATTACATTATATATTTTTAATATACATGGAAAAAAATGTTTTTTAAAATATTGAACTAATGTTTTTTTTTGTTTTATACATTTTTTAAAATATATTTATATTATTTACTTAATTTTTATTGTTTTTGGGAGTCGTGCACCCAAAGCGTACCTTTCTCGATCACTGCACGGAACCTAGCTGCCATTTAAGGATTGTTGTCTAGGATCCGTGTAGGATGTTTGCTGGGTGCATATTTTCCTGTGCGATTGCTATGCAACTGGTACGCGACTCCTGGCGCATACGCAACACATACGTATTACTTTACGCGACTAGATGGGTGCGCGACTCCCGCGTATTTTTTTTATATCTAAATGAGATATATATATATATATATTTATATTCACTGAAAAAACCATAGGTTTCAGGTCATATATAGTTAGGTATTAGCATTTAAAAAACCGTGCAAATTCACTGAAAAAAACATAGGTTTCAGGTCATATATAGTTATGAATTAGCATTTAAAATACCATTGAAATTGCTCCTATATAGTTAGTTGTACTAACTATATTTCGCGCACCCGCAATCCACTGCTGATGATGTCACATATTACATCATTCATGACATGGTCAGTGACATCACTGATGACATCACTGATGATATCTCAAATGACATCACTGATGACATCACTGATGACATCATTCAGTGACTGTGTGTTTCTGTAAAGTTTAAATATGTTTTACTTATTGAAGAATGAGTTGATGTATAAGTGTTCGGATGAAAGATTTAGTAGGTACATGACTGAATGTATGAGTGAGTGATTAAATGTGTCTTACTGAATGCATGGGTTAGTGACTAAACTGTTTGAATGTGTGCATCAGTATGTCTTTTGTTGTGTAAGCTACTGCATGTGTTGATCAGTAGCTATATGAGTGGCTATATGTGTTATTGATTGGTTGCCCGAGGATTTTGTATGGGAGACTGTGTGTGTGTGTGGGTATCTGGCATATATAAATGACTATACATAAGAGCCACTGATTGTGCGAGTGGCTGTATGGATCATTGTGTACTTGTATCAGTAATTGTATAACAAAGTAAGTATTTGTTAGTATATGTTTGAATAAGTAAGGTGTTGTGTGTATAACTGTATAGGTGAGGAAATGAAAGTGTGATTGATTCTTTACATGACCGACTAGATGTGTGAGTAACTCTATGGATGAGTGGCAGAGTGTGAGTGTCTGTATAGGTGTTTGAGTGCAGATGATAGTGTTGTATTGATGAGTGACTGTATGTATGAGTAATTCTATGGGTAAAAGATTGGATGTGTGTATAGACCTAGCAATCAATGTGTGCGTATGTAGTAACTGGTATTGGTGTGTCAATGGTTTCAAGAATGGTAGTCTGTGTTTAACACTGGGTGTATCAAAAGATATATTAGAGTGTGAAGAGGTGCATTGTATTATCACATGAATATTATCATCAGTGATGTGATCGGTGATGTCAATTGAGATGTCATCAGTGATGTCATTTGAGATGTCATCAATGATGTCATCAGTGATGTCACTGACCATGTCATGAATGATGTAATATGTGACATCATCAGCAGTGGATTGCGGGTGCGCGAAATATGGTTAGTACAACTAACTATATAGGAGCAATTTCAATGGTTTTTTAAATGCTAATTCATACCTACATATGACCTGAAACGTATGGTTTTTTCAGTGAATTTGCACGTTTTTTTTAAATGCTAATTCCTAACTATATATGACCTGAAACCTATGGTTTTTTAAGTGAATTTGCAAGGTTTTTTAAATGCTAATACCTAACTATATATGACCTGAAACCTCTGGTTTTTTCAGTGAATTTGCAAGGTTTTTTAAATGCTAATACCTAACTATGTAAGGCTTGAAACCTATGTTTTTTTCAGTGAATATATATATTGAATATAATATATATATAATTTTTATTTTCAATTATTTTTTTATATGATTACAGGGTCCGCGCACCGTGAGCGCTCCGTAAGCACACCGTAAACGCTCTGAGCTCTTACCCCGACAAATTTTTTAAATTTCTAAAACATAATATCTACGTTTTTAACGTAGATTTTAAAGGTAGACAATATCTGCTTTAATGTAGAAAATGTTTTTTAAAAACTTTTGACAACAGTATATTACTTTTTTAAGTAGTAACAAATCTCGCGAGGGTACGTCGCACGTGCACGCAACGTAAGAGCTCCGTCCGTGCACCGTAAAATTTTGAGCTCTTACCCCCGAAAGTTTTATAAACTTTAAATCGTTATATCTACATATTCATTGCACAATGTAAAGGTACACATTATCTGGAATAATAAAGAACATGTTAATTTAAACTTTTAAAGAGCACATATAACTTTATTTAAGCAATTATAAATCTCGCGAGGGTGCGTACTACGTAAACACATCGTAAGCTTACGTAAGCACTCCGTAAATGCTCCGTAAGCTTACGTCAAACCATGTGACCTCATAACAAAAGATTTTATTGGTTTATAATACTTCCTACTCCAAATATTGAAAGACCCCTCCCATCTTCATTAATCTTCTGTGGCTTTCGAGGAAGAAACACCTTTTTTCATCAGCACTTTGCTCCTTAAAAATCTATTGAAATGTCTGAACAGCAGGAACCTGAGCATTCAGAACATGAGGAACCTGAGCATTCAGAACATGAGGAACCTGAGCATTCTGAACATGAGGAACCTGAGCATTCTGAAAACCAGGAACTTGAGGATTCTTCTAGTTCATCTTCAGAAGAGTTTGTTCCTGAAACCCCTAGATCACCGAAAGAGTCCATAGTTTGGAAATTGTTTAAATTCCCAGAAGGACAGAAAAAGGTAAATGCGCCTTTTGTCACATGCAAAATCTGTGACTCGTTACTTTCCAGAGGGGATCCACTGAAGAAGTACAGCTTTGGAACTTATAGCATGGAACGCCATGTCCGGAATATACACCCAAACATTGGATTAAAGCTGTAATGAAAAGATCGGAGGAGCAGGGCTCTGCTCCCAGCACTTGTTCTTAAGCAACAGCACCACCAATGCAAGCATCAATGGTTGCAAATATCCAACCTAAACTTAAGAATTTGATGATGCAATGCATTCGTTGCCAGAAACTAATAGCCTTTGGACAAGAGCATTCTGAACACCAGGAACTTGAGGATTCTTCTACTTCATATTCAGAAGAGTTTGTTCCTGAAACCCCTAGAACACAGAGAGAGTCCATAGTATTGAAATCTTTAAAAAAAACAGAAAGAGAGAAAAAGGTAAATGCGCCTTTTGTCACATGTAAAATCTGTCACACAGTACTTTCAAGAGGGAATCCACAGAAACAGTACAGCTTTGGAACTTATAGCATGGATTGCCATGTCCGGAATATACACCCAAACAATTGGAGTAAAGCTGTAATAAAAAGATCATCAGCGGAGCAGGGCTCTGCTCCCAGCACTTCTTCTTAAGCAACAGCACCACCAATGCAAGCATCAATGGTTGCAAATATCCAACCTGAACTTAAGAATTTGATGATGCAATGCATTCGTTGCCAGAAACTAATACCCTTTGCACAAGAGTCCATTCAAGTTATCCTGCAAAACAACAGGAAGCACAGGTGCATTACCAGGAGCATTTTTTTCTCTCTGAAGATTGTCTTCTGGTTGAATCTTCTAATTGAGTCCTCTTGATTGATAAAGCTTGCTTATAAAGTCTTTGTTTGCGGTTTTTGGTAGGCATAATCTATTATGACTCTGTAGATATTTACAATCTGTTGAAAAGAAAAATATGGCATATTATAGACCACTACTAACATAGCACACAGCAATTACATTAACTAAACAATAGAAACACTAGTTCACATCTCTTTGTGTGTCTCATATCACTCTCTGCCTGCACCATCTCCCTCTTTACATGCCTCATCTCACTCTCTCCTTCCACCATCTATCTGTTTTATGTGTGTGTCATCTCAATCTCTGCCTACACCATCTGTCTGTTTGTGTGTGTGTCTCATCTCACTCTCTGTGTCTAAAACGATTTACCATACTAAATGTTTTTTGTTGAAATGTCTGACTTTAAGTTTTTTGACAAGGAACCCACTGAGTGTGTATGTGAATTAAGGAATTATATTTTCATCTTTTTCCATAATGTTAGCTGTGTGTGCTCACAGTTTGTATCTTTTAGCTTACAGGGTAGACTTCTTTTTAAAGTGTTTCTCATGCTTGAATTCAATGCTGGTACAGAGATAGTGCAAATAGTTTAATTTGGCTTGTAAATATGCTCCTTTTTTACAAGTGCCTTGCGCAACCTTTAACATGGGTGCAAGCAGTGAATATATGGAGAGGGATAGGAATAGCAGATAGAAAACAATATGAAATGGTGTGGGAGATGCATAAAGGATTTCACTAATGGCATCAATTGAGATGGAATATAAGATAAAGAGGGGCATATTTACAAGCCCCTTGCACAATGTTTAACATGGGTACAAGCAGTAAATGCACACAGAATGATAAAATTGGCACACAGAAAAGAATGTGAAATGCCTTGAGAGATGCGTAAAGGATTTTACTAATGGCATAAATTGAGATAGAATATACAAAAAAGAGAGGCATATTTACAAGCCCCTTGTGCAATGTTTGACATGGGTGCAAGCAGAAAATGCATGCAGAGTAATAAGATTGGCACACAGACAAGAATACGAAATGCTGTGAGAGATGCGTAAAGGATTTTACTAATGGCATAAATTGAGATACAATATACAAAAAAGAGAGGCATATTTACAAGCCCCTTGCACAATGTTTGACATGGGTGCAAGCAGAAAATGCATGCAGAGTAATAAAATTGGCACACAGACAAGAATATGAAATGCTGTGAGAGATGCATAAAGGATTTTACTAATGGCATAAATTGAGATAGAATATACAAAAAAGAGAGGCATATTTACAAGCCCCTTGCGCAATGTTTGACATGGGTGCAAGCAGAAAATGCATGCAGAGTAATAAAATTGGCACACAGACAAAAATATGAAATGCTGTGAGAGATGCGTAAAGGATTTTACTAATGGCATAAATTGAGATAGAATATACAAAAAAGAGAGGCATATTTACAAGCCCCTTGCGCAATGTTTGACATGGGTGCAAGCAGAAAATGCATGCAGAATAATAAAATTGGCACACTGATAAGAATATGAAATGCTGTGAGAGATGCGTAAAGGATTTTACTAATGGCATAAATTGAGATAGAATATACAAAAAAGAGACGCATATTTACCAGCCCCTTGCGCAATGTTTATTTATTTATTTATTTATTTAGTGATTTGTAAAGCGCCTGGTGACCCGAAGGCATCCCCGCGCTGTTGACTTAGTGTAGACCGAAGGGGAAGGGAGACTGGTGGGGGTACTATTTGGGGAAAAGGAAGGTTTTCAGTCTTTTGCGAAAGAGAGGGTAGCAGGGTTCCAGACGAAGGCTGTGGGGAAGTGAGTTTCATCCTGACAATGCTTTTACCGCAAAGCGTCGACCACCGGTCCGTACTTTTCTGAATCTGGGGACAATGGCCAGGCGTTCGTTGTCCGAACGAAGAACTCTAGGGGCTTTATAGGGGGTGACCATGTCTTTCAGGACAGCAGGGCCTACACCGTTAATGAGTTTGTGGGCAGTGCACAGAGCCTTAAATTCTACCCTCTGACGCACTGGAAGCCAATGTAGGGCTTTGAGTGCTGGACTGGCCGAGGCTCTGGGAGGGAGACTCATAATGAGCCGCGCCGCCGCATTTTGGGTACGTTGAAGTTTAGCCATGGTGGATTCAGGAGCGCCGAGGTAGACGGCATTACTGTAGTCCAGCCGGGCAAGAATAAGGCCTTGTACCAGTAATTTCCTTGATAAAGGAGGAAGAAGAGGAAGGATCTTGCGTATGGATCGCATGAGTCCAAAACAGATACCTGCTGTTTTGGTTGCTTGGGTCTTAATGGTCAGCTCAGGTTCCAGCCAGACTCCCAGTGTCTTAATTTCTTTCTTCGGGGTTGGTACCTCACCAAAAACGTCAGGCCAGACCGACGGGGGAATAGATGTCCATTTCTTGCCCATGAGCATTATTTCAGTTTTTGCTCCATTGAGCTTCAGCGATGACTCGCACATCCAGAGGTGGACGTCCTGGAGGCAGTTCAATAGGTTGTCTGGATGGTTGTCAAGGTGAGATAATGAAACGACAAGTTGCGTGTCGTCCGCATAGCTCACTGTTTTTATCCCATAGGGGGCAATGACATCTTCAAGGGGGGCCATGTAAACATTAAACAGGGTGGGACTAAGCGAAGACCCCTGAGGGACTCCGCTTGAGAGTGGAAGAGAGGCAGAGTGAGAATTTCCGTCCCAGACCTGGAATGAACGGCCTGATAGAAAAGAATCTATCCAAGCTAGCGCCTTTCCCGCGATTCCTGCCCTCGCCAGCCGATGGAGAAGCACACGGTGGTCCACCGTGTCAAAGGCTGCACTGAGGTCCTGGAGGATCACCGCCACTGACCCTCCTGAATCCAAAATGCGCCTTTCCTCCTCGATGACAGTGAGGAGTGCGGTGTCCGTGCCATGGCCGGGGCGGAATCCAGTTTGCGACCGACGCAAGACATTGTTCGTTTCGAGGAATTGGGATAGTTGCCCATTCACCAATTTCTAAGCCATCTTGCTGATGCATGGAAGAAGCGAAATCGGTCTGTAGTTGGCCATGTCTGCAGGATCCAATTGTTTTTTTTTTAAAAGAGCCTTAACTACAGCGC